>NC_090451.1:372426791-373626791 GCF_031143425.1 Pleurodeles waltl
ATAAACAGAAAGGTTTGCCTCAGAGAAAAGGTACATCGTGTGTACGCCATTGTATCATAAGGAACAGTAAAGTTAAAAAAGAAATATGTTAAAGTCCCATATCAGTTTATTAACATAGAATTTAATGTAATGACAGAGAAGACAGCACAAGATCAAATATTGGTGAAGCAGATCAGAAGGTATACATTTTTGGAGAACAGGTAAACACTTCTATCAAATAAAAAGAGAGAAACATAAATGACAATATTATCCTTTGGGAGGAGGTAACTGGTACCTAAGTACTCTTATTTGTCTGACTGGCAATAGATCAACGTTGCTTAGAGGCTGATGGAGGACCAGTACTCAGTTGCTTTCTGCACCTACGTGGCAAAGCACCAGGAGGTTGGTAAATGTTACTGGTTTGCCCCATTCACCAGGTTTTTATTGGCACTTAGAAACATATGTTCAGTGTTTGAATTTCGTAGGTTTGTAAGGCTGGATGCTGCCTGTCTAGCAGGACTGTATAAGGTTGGATCCTTGTCTTTCATTTTCCTGTGGTAGCCACATTCTCCATGCTTAAAGCCCTGGAAGGACATTTTTGACATTTTTAGCAGCCGAGGTCGCTCTTTCTCAGATATGCCTTCTCACATTATCTCAGTAAACAAGAAGTCAAAATGTTTACCAACGTTATCTTTGCTTTTACTCCAAATAACTATACAATTTCACAGGCTGTTCCTTGCATAGCAGCCCATAGGTTCAAAAGAGAAAAATACTCAAACTTCCTATAGGACCAGGGCTAAAAGTACATGAATAACTAGACCCACTGGCTTTCATTAGATAATTGCAGCAGCGTTTGTTGCTTATACTCCCTCCTCTTCCAAGGCTTTGGGAAAAAATATATTCCACAATAGTAGACACCTGCTAGATACATCCTGGACCCCATTTGTTAATTTGGAATCTGCAAAAGGACATCATCCCCCTGCTAGGTAGTCAGAAATTCTACCTTGCAGGCTGTCTCTTTTCTTAACTGTTCCAGAAGCATACTAGCTTATTAGCTTTAAGGTATTGAGAGCAGTAACTAAGAATGCTAACCTAGTAGTGATAGTTGAACATCACCACAAATATCATATATAAAGTTTTACTCATTTTCCTGCTAACTTTCTCACCTCCTGTGCTTTATTGCTAAATCTATCCCACAAGTAATCTCCAGTTTTGCAGCATGACCAGAGTCTTGGCCAGATTCTGTCCCCTGGCTCCCTAATTCTATCCGTAAATGTATCCCTACCAACCTAAGTGGCTAGGGAATGCCCAGTCATGGGTCCCTTGCTTGCTGCACCACTGGATTCAAGCTAGCCTGGCTGATGAAGGATGATACCCTGAAACCGGTCTCAGGATGCTTGAATCCTGTCCAGGGAGGACCTAGCTTGGCAGTTTGGGCTGGACTGCTCCCATAGGGAGCAGGGTCAAGACTGATTTACATATGGCTGGGTGCGAACTGGGGTGAAGTGGCAAGCAAAATAACAATGGATTAAACCCAGATCTGTGATAGAGGGTAAGCCTTTGAAAAGTTTCAAGACACCATCCATCATTTTATTTTGTGATGTTGCTATGTGCTCCCTAAGTGGCTAGGGAATGCCCAGACGTGTGTCCCTTGCTTGCTACGCCACTGGTTTCAAGCTAGCTCGGCTGATGAAGGGTGATACCCTGAAACCAGTCACAGGATGCTTGAATCCTTTCCAGGGAGAACCTGGCTTGGCAGGTTCAGGCTGGACTGCTCCCATAGGGAGCAGGGTCAAGACTGATTTGCATATGGCTGGGTCCAAACTGGGGTGACGTGGCAAGCAAAATAGCGATGGATTAATCCTAGATCTGTTACTGGGAGTGAGTGTCTGAAAAGTTTCGCACTCCATCCATCATTTTATTTTGTGATGTTGCTATGTGTGCCCTAAGTGGCTAGGAAACGCCCATACGTGGGTTCCTTGCTTGCTGCGCCACTGGATTCAAGCTAGCCTGGCTGATGCAGGGTGATACCTTGAAACTGCCCCCAGAATGCTTGAATCGTGTCCAGGGAGGACCTGGCTTGGTAGTTCGGGCTGACTGCACCCATTGGGAGCAGAGTCAAGACTGATTTGCATATGTCTGGGTCCGAACTGGGGTGACGTGGCAAGAAAAATAACGATGTCTTAAACCCAGATCTGTGACAGGGGGATAGTGTTTGAAAGGTTTCAACACTTCTTCCATCATTTTATTTTGTGACGTTGCTCCCTACCAACCTTTCCCAGCTTGTTTATGCTTAAAGTGAAGCAGGTTTCTTGGAAGAGCTCCCATATGATTACTCCTATTGAGAGAGATGACTGGCTTTCTATCTGAGTCCCTTACTCCCAAAGGACTCCATCCTCTTTGGAATGCAAGTGCAAACACAAGACGCAAGCAACTAAATTGGGTTGTATGACCTGTCATAAGTGCCCCTTCCTCTACCAAGTGCTTTCCAAGAATAGGGATTACTGTCTTGTCAGTTCTTTCACTCTCTGGTCTTTCAATCTGTGACATTATCTCATTTGATAAGTATTAGATAAGATGAGGGATGGGTGTAGAGGAATGTCAATGCTCGTAAGAGCCAGATCTGTGGTCCGCTGCATTTTTACATCTCTTTCCTTGGTTAGGAAAATCAGCCCAATTGCAGCCAATGGCAAACCGTTTGAATCTGGTTTGAGACGGAACGTAAGTTATCACTATTTCAAAACGTCAACAAAAGTTTTTATTTTCATTAGCTGGATAGGTTCATGTAATGAGGTTAAAGCATAATTATAGAAGTTGCTCAGCCAAAATTACTGGTCCTCTGATTTTAGGAACATCACATGTTCACCACCATGTAAACTCCTACACCTTCACTCGTGGCCAAGCCTTTCTGCAATGTTACCCTTTCTTCAGGTCAGGTGGGTTTGTCCCAGATGTTTAAATCTAAACATTATACTGCTGCTCTTTGTCATCTTATTCGCGCGATTTAGCTTATAAATTACAAAAATAATTCCAATAATCAATCATAATTCATTGCATAATGTGAATGTCATTTAGCCATTGTACCAGATTTCTTCGCCTCATGTGCCTACATGGGGTGTTCCCGTTTCCATACCACCTGCAGTTTGTGCATTGTTTACAATGGGCTTCGTCAAAAAAACATTAACTTAACATAATATGACGTAACATAACATACTATAAGATGGCACAGAACATTTCAGTTCAAGGGACCCACCGTTGTACATTTTCACATCTGTATGCTGGCAATGGATTAATGCCTTTGATTCTCCACGCATTTTGAATGAAGACATCTGTTAAATTAGTCACATTTCCCCTTTGCCCTTTATTCTCTATACAATATAAATGGCAGAAGAGAATTCCAGTTTTTCATCACTATGTATTCTTAATCATTGGCTTCTTGTATGGACAAGTATCAAACTCAAGGCTTTGTGTCTCGCACATAGATACATCCATGGAAACACTCATCTTAAATTAAATAACAAATGAAAGGCAAAATGTACATCTGTGCTCAGTGAGAAGCATGTGTTGAGAGTCAGGAGAACATGTAGGGGTCAAAGGGCTTTGTCCCCACTGTTAGAACTGCTTTATCTGCTCCTTACAAATCTTAATTCTCTTAACTTCTTTTTAGCAGGAAACTAAAGGGTTCTTCTTCTATGTTCCCTAAGTCACTCTGGATTGTACGCAACACAAAGATGCCCTTTTTAGGTTTCCAATGCTACATAAATGCTCTGTTGCAATGGTTTGCAAAATACATCAAGAAGTGTTCAATGGTGCTGCAAACCTTGACCCCCATAAGATTTCTAAGAAGCCCTGTGTTCTGTGTAAATATCTATATATGCATTCTTAATCATGGTATCTAGCTTTGGCTATGGAACATGCAGTCGGTAATCTTTAAAAACCGCTCTGAGGTCATCTGCTTGCTGTCAGTGTAATTAGAACTATTTGTATCCATGAACTCTTTCATATGCCATCTGTTGACTGTCGCTGCGAAAGCCTTGTGTGTGGAACATTTGTTTGGACATCCTTAAGAAGTAACAGAGCCACTGTTTCCAATAGTATGTCTCCCAGGACAACTGTTATACGAATACACTGTTTCATTCTGGCTTCTTTGCTTGTTCATTTACAAGGAGGGAAGAGCCGAGGGAAAAGCCGCCAGGATAATCATCAGCCCATAAAAAGGCAACAAAGGAGCAACCCACTGTGCCTCTGTAGAATATAGATGCCTGTACCAGCACACTGATGCTGCTAATGAGACTGCAGAGAATGCTGCCTGTAGGGACACTGAAATCATTAGGTCAGCCAGTACAGCAACAAAAAATGATTACCCCTGTTTCTCCAAAGCAAATTATTACAGATGGAGATTATCATTTTTTGTTAGAGGACCAAGGAATGCATAATGAGTCTCCAGGCAGCAATGAAATTCAAAATCCAAGAGTTACGACAGAAAGTGGGAGCGAAACCAGTTTTGCAGCTCTTACTTTGTGAGAAAAAATGTACTATTGATCTTAATTGGGGTTTAATTTCAGCATTATGGGTTGTTATAATTAGAGTAAACTGCCTTATTAGTTATGTCTTGGGAGCTACACTTTGTCCTCGCACAAGGATCTTAAGAACTGGGAAGCAGCTCTGTGCCGACCTTTGTGGTCATGTAATTCTAGAAATAACTACTGCATTCTCATTAGAATGTGATTAATTGTATCCAGTTGTTGTTGGTGAGGGCCAGCGGCACTTATTTTTGGGCATCGACACTTATTTTTCCATATTGGTCAGTTAACGATAGCAAGAGAGGGATGAAAGACGAAGAAAGAGAAAGAGGGAAACATCTCCACAAAGGGAGAATGCAGGAGTCCACAAGAGTGAGATAGAGGAACAGGGGTTGTCTGGCACTAGATTAAAGAGGCCTGAGGTGGATTCAAGACTATGGAGCTTTGGTATTCAGTTCAGTGACGTTTAGAGGTGCTGGCCCTCTTCTGTGTAGCGCTTTAGGCACTGGCACTCATTATTTTTCAAATTAAGCACTGGGTATTTTCCTTGTCAGGAAATTCATAAACACGTACGGCTCTACAACATACAATTTCACGTAGTCACTGCACACAACATCATAACATAACAGTGTGCAAATCTGGAAGGTGTTGCCTATTATTTCGTATATTCGATGTACTTGCATTTTTTTATATGGGCTGAAGTACAGATGACCTGGAAAATTCGGACCTCTTCAGAAACTCCTGTTTGCAAATGTGGCGAGAATTATGAGTTTTTTGGAGTTTAACACACTCGGTAGGTAGTTTGCGTAGAAGGCAAAAACCCAGCTTTTCTACCAGGTCCACTAACATGTAGTTTTTATTTTGATATATCCTCTCAGAATCCTATCAATAGGACCACCGCATCCATTTCCCCTGTTTTTTTTTCTGTGATGGGGGTCTATACATACCTTTGTCAGAAGTAATTAGGCTGTGGTCCTGGGCAGGCTTTTTGCAAATTCCTTTCACAGATGCACTAGGTTGTTCTTGCAGATGGGTCTGCTTTGTAATAAAATACTGGAGCTTCCAGGAACCTGATTGACAGGCAGCAAGGTTTATGTGTGCAGAGAGGTGTTTTCATGAGAACTCAATACCAGTTGAAAATCATATTTTCTTCTAGTCTCTTGCAATTTAGCTGGTTTCCCAATGCTTAACCCTGGTCAAGAGAGCTGACCTTAATCTCTGCTACAGCAACGACTGACGACTGTCTGGGATGCTTACACACGCAACCACAGGCAAGGTAATCAGTTGTAAGAAGAGCACTGTATTTTGATGGCATAAAATCGTGTTCAATATGTGACTTATTCTAAGATCAGTCATGATTTCTGATCAGGGTGTACATTGCACAAGAGGATAGCCAAAAAGCAGCGTCGAATCTTCCAAAGAGTGGGCATTAAATATAAAATCAATTGTGGAATAAACAGTGGACTAAATATATCAGTTCATTAAGGCCCATATTTATACTTTTTTTGCGCCGCATTTGCTCCTCTTCCTGGCTCAAAAGTGGCGGAAACTTACAAAATACAATTGTATTTTGTACGTTTGCGCCGCTTCTGCGTCAAAAAATTATGCAAATGCTGGGGTTAAAAAAGTAAACATATGGACCTAAGTGTGTTATAATCAATTGAACAAATATATTAAGCTCATGGGATGGATATTGCTTGAGTACTACAGAGGGAGCACACTGAAAGCATTATTGGGCAAGTATTCATAGACATTGCCAACAAATGAGTGTTATATATAACTACTACTCGAAGTTTTTATGTTCACATATATTTAAAGCTTTATTATTATTTCAGAATTGTAGGTACTTGAATAGTATGTCCAATAGAAGATCCGCCAAATATATTGTTGATCAGGATCCAGTCAAGGACTGTTCCGTGTGGTTAGAAGATATAATGGTATGTTTGTGAATATCAAATGTAACACTGTTTCATCAATTTATTAGTTCAAAATGTGTTTGTGTCCCGCTACTCTACACTCACTGTCATAAAAAAATCACAGGTTTATTGTGAAATATTGTTCCCATAGCTAAATGTTTTTTTAATTCACTTTTTGATCTCTCCACATGCTTCAAATCCAACAATAGTTTTCAGTCCACTGAGATTTTTCACCTAATAAAAAGATTATTTTCAAGCGACAGACTTTCCTGTATTAGAGAATTAGACAAATTTCATTCTTGCCAAGAAAAGGATGGCCAATGCATGATTTGAATTCTGCATTTGGTGGCAATTAGGAATGTACAATTAAAAATCATGTTGTAATGAAGAACATAAGATTCTCATTGTGAAAAACAAACCGCAAAGTCAAAAAAATCCACAGATGACTCTATAGAGCTACACAGGTTTCAGTGAGGGTGACACTTGTTCATCTTTAGTAAGATGACTTACGCTTCTAGCGTGAAAATGTACCTAGTGCATGTCAAAAATAACCCCGCCCGGGAGGGTGTGCGTCAAAAAGGGCTTGTGATGCATCGATATCACTCACGAGCAAGACCTTGTGTCATTTACCCCTTCTGTCGAGTCGGCGTGTGTTGGCTCTTCTCTCCCAAGGAGAGCGATGCCTTGCGTTGTTTTTGCATGGACAACGATGGTTCGCGTCGGAAATCCACCCGCATGATGATCCGAAAACCCAGCAGCGTGGGTTGCGATCTCCCAGCGTTAGTCAGCAATGCTGCACGTCGTTTCTCCTGCTCCATGCGTCGATTCCTCTGTCACGTTTCCGGCGAGCGTCAAGTCTCAGCTGCGGAGCCGGCGGCACGTCGTTTCTTCAGCCGCAGATCAGAGTTGCGTCGATCTTTTCCCCACACGGCGCTCTGTGCGTAGATTTCCTTGTCTTTAGGCTGTCAGCTTCTCCTTTCAGGGTCCCAGGAACTGGATGGGCACCACAGGGCAGAGTGGGAGGCTCTCCAGAGACTTCAGGTGCTGGCAGAGAGAAGTCTTTGCTGTCCCTGAGACTTCAAACAACAGGAGGCAAGCTCTAAATTAAGCCCTTAAAGATTTCTTCTCAAGATGGAAGGCACACAAAGTCCAGTAGTTGCCCTCTTACTCTGGCAGAAGCAGCAACTGTGGGATAGCTCCACAAAGCACGGTCACAGGCAGGGCAGCTCTTCTTCCTCAGCTCTCCAGCTCTTCTCCAGGCAGAGGTTCCTCTTGTTTCCAGAAGTGTTTCTAAAGTCTGTGGTTTTGGGTGCCCTTGTTATACCCAATTTCTCCTTTGAAGTAGGCCTACTTCAAAGAAAAGTCTCTTTTGAATGTGAAATCCTGCCTTGCCCAGGCCAGGCCCCAGACACTCACCAGGGGGTTGGAGACAGCATTGTATGAGGGCAGGCACAGCCCTTTCAGGTGTGAGTGACCACTCCTCACCTCCTTCCTAGCAAAGATGGCTCATCAGGAAATGCAGACTACACCCCAGCTCCCTATGTGTCACTGTCTAGTGTGAGGTGCAACCAGCCCAACTGTCAATAAGCAAGAAAATGCTCACTTTCTAAAAGTGGCATTTTCAAACACGCAATCTTAAAATCAACTTTACTAAAATATGTATTTTTAAATTGTGAGCTCAGAGACCCCAAACTGCACATGACCATCCGCTTCCAAAGGGAGTCTACACTTTAATCAGATTTAAAGGTAGCCCCCATGTTAACCTATGAGAGGGACAGGCCTTGCAACAGTGAAAAACGAATTTAGCAATATTTCACTGTCAGGACATATAAAACACATTACTATGGTGGTCATTACAACCCTGGCGGACGGTGTTAAAGCAGCGGTAAGACCGCCAACAGGCCGGCGGAAAAACAATTTGCAATTATGACCGTGGAGGAAACCGCCAACAAGGGCAGCCACTTTAACCCCCCGCCGCCACGGCAGTACAAACAAACAGCACGGCGGTCACCGCCAACAGACAGGCAGAAGACAATGTACCACCCACACTATTATGACAGGCCAATCCGCCACCTTTTCCGGTGCAGATTCACCGTGGATAAAAACACGGCGGAAACAGGAATTTCAAAGGGAAAACGCTCACCTCTACACACTCCACGAGGAACGAGGACACCATGGACCCGGAACTCCAAATCCTACCTGCGCTAGTCTTCCTGCTCCTGTACCAGGAGCACGAACGCCGGCTGCGAAGACCACTGTGAGTACTGCACCTACGACACAGGGGAGGCAAAAAACAGGGACACACACACGCAACACCCCCACCCCCACCCTCACCCACTACAACACACACACTAATACATATCTATACATTATAGTTACACCCGCCAACCCCCCCAGAAGAATGCAAAGACAAAAGGAAATGAGTGTAACCATTGTAATCTATTAAAATGCAGTACGCACAAATATACATATATACACTATTAACAAAATATACACCAAGAATAGTGGTCCAGGTATTGCACCATTTATAGTCCGTGGACCACTGGGCCCAAAATGCATGGGCGAGGCCCACACTTGATACCAGATCAAAACAGAGAGAACACTGCAGGGGCATCAGATAGAAATACAACAGGCACCTCAGGGGGAAGGGAAGGGGGGGCACCTCAGCCGGATAAGTTCACAATGCCAGATTCACGAGGGGGCCACATGCCCACTGTTCAATCCTGGGGAGTGCAAAGTCACAGTCTCTCAAGTCTCTCCAGTGGGTGGTTTGCCCACTGCATTATCCTGGGGAGTGCAAAGCCACAGTCTCTCAAGTCGATAACAGTCTCCACTGGTTCTGGAGGGGGACTGGTGCCCTGAGTGCTTCATCCTGTGAAGGACAGAGGAAGTGGATGCATGTCTCCACTGGTTCTGGAGGGGGACTGGTGCCCAGAGTGCTTCATCCTGTAAAGGACAGAGGTAGTGGATGCATGTCTCCACTGGTTCTGGAGGGGGACTGGTGCCCAGAGTGCATCCCTCACCCGTGACGGTCCCAGTTGCGTCAGTGCCCCTGCCGCTCATGGGCTAGTGGTGCTTGAGTTGGCGGTGCCCTGTTCAGCGGTGCTTGATTTGGCGGTGCCCTGTTCAGCGGTGCTTGCCCTGTTCAGCGGTGCATGAGTTGGCGGTGCCCTGTTCAGTGGTGCTTGAGTTGGCGGTGCCCTGTTCAGCGGTGCTTGCATTGGCGGTGCCCTGTTTAGCGGTGCTTGAGTTGGCGGTGCCCTGCTCAGCGGTGCTTGATTTGGCGGTGCCCTGTTCAGCGGTGCTTGAGTTGGCGGTGCCCTGTTCAGCAGTGCTTGATTTGGTGGTGCCCTGTTCAGCGGTGCTTGAGTTGGCAGTGCCCTGTTCAGCGGTGCTTGAGTTGGCGGTGCCCTGTTCAGCGGTGCTTGAGTTGGCGGTGCACTGTTCAGCGGTGCTTACCCTGTTCAGCGGTGCTTGAGTTGGCGGTCCTTCATGGCCAAGCGGTGCTTGAGTTGGCGGTGCCCTGTTCAGCGGTGCTTGCCCTCTTCAGCGGTGCTTGAGTTGGGGGTGCCCTGTTCATCGGTGCTTGCCCTGTTCAGCGTTGCTTGAGTTGGCAGTGCCCTGTTCAGCGGTGCTTGAGTTGGCGGTCCTTTATGACCCAGCGGTGCTTGAGTTGGCGGTCCTTCATGGCCCAGCGGTGCTTGAGTTGGCAGTCCTTCATGGCCCAGCGGGTCTTGTGCTGGCGGTCCTTCATGGCCCAGCTGGGCTGGGGCTGGCGGTTCTTCATGGCCCAGCTGGGCTGGGGCTGGCGGGGCCCTCCTGGCCAGCTGGGCTGGTGGGGCCCTCCTTGGCAGCTGGGCTGGGGCTGGCGGGGCCCTCCTGGGCTGCTGGGATGGGGCTGGTGGGGCCCTCCTGGGCAGCTGGGCTGGGGCTGGCGGTGGACTCAGTGGATGTTGGTGTGTCTGCATGTGTGTGATGCTTGCGTGAGTGCCTGTGGGATGTGTGGTGCTTATGTTTGCCTGAGCTTCCCTTGTGTGTTGAGGTGTGTGCAGGCTGGTCTGATGGTGTGCTTGGGATAGGCAGAGGTACAGGGGATTGGGTCTGGGTGGAGGAAGTTGGAGGGGGAGGCTAGACACAGGGACAATGGCTGCCATCAGTGCAGAGGCCAGAGTTTGAAAGGCTCGGTGAAGGGCCGCCTGACCAGAATGAATGCCCTCCAGGAATGCATTAGTTTGTTGCAACTGCCTTTCTACACCCTGGATGGCATTCAAAATGTTAGACTGCCCAACAGTGAGTGACCTGAGGAGGTCAATGGCCTCTTCACTGAGGGCAGCAGAGATGACTGGGGCAGGGCCTGAGGTGCCTGGGGCGAAGGTGATGCCCACCATCCTGGGTGAGCGGGCACGCAGCGAAGGCTGAGGGGCTGCTGGGAGGGAGGTGCTGGTAGGGGGGGTGGCGGCTGTACCTGTAGATGCGGGGGGCACAGATGTTGCCGCCACCACAAGGGAGCACCCATCAGAGGACGAGTCTGTGTCGCTGGTCTCAGCTCCTGTCCCCACCATGGAGCTCCCCTCGCCCTCCATCCCACTGGTGAATTCTGAGTCCGTAGTGTGGCCCTCCATGGCCATGTGGGATGCAACTCCCTCGTGCTCCGGTGCCACTGCTCCCCCGCCTGATGATGCTAATGCACACAAGAACAGGGAAACTACAAAAAAGGGGGGGACAGAATAAAGACATGTTCAGTGCATGGATTACCGCTACCGTTGGCGGACAAGACAGACACAGAAGCCCCCTACACTACGCCACGCTCTTGGGCTCTACAGTACAATTCCTGGGAAATGGCCTACAAGGCTATGGACGACATCTGCACACATAGATGACACAGAGGCATGAATAGCTGTACTTGGTACTCTACAGAGGTGGGGTGGGAGGGCCACAGGGCCATGCCTTACGGAGGGGCCTAGTCTACAGAACTCGCCCTGGCCTAGGTAAACCCACAGCCCTCCTCCCCACCCAGACAACTCCACTGCGCGCTGAATGAGAGTGTACACACCCCTTTGTGTCTGCTGTGATGCCCTCAAGTGCCCATCCAACTCTGGGTAGGCCACCGCCAGGATCCTGAACATGAGGGGGGTCATGGTTCGACGGGCACCCCTCCCATGTTGGTAGGCCATCCCCAGCTGAGCCTCCGCCGTCTTCTTGCTCCAGCGGCGAATGTCCTCCCATCTTTTCCGGCAGTGGGTGCTCCGTCTGTGGTAGATCCCCAGGGTCCGGACGTCCTTGGCGAGGGCACGCCAAATATATTTCTTCTGGTGGGCGCTGACCTACATGAAATGTACAGGGGAAGAAGAGAAGTCATTACCAACTGCACCGTCAAAGTGAGTGGCCCCCATCCCTACCCTTGCCATGTGGCACACGCACCCACCATCTTTCATGCACGCAGAACTCTGCCCCCTTCCTTCTTACATCCAGCCCTCTCCACACAGGCATAGCCCATACGACATGCCCCCTGTGTACTTACCTGTTTGTCTGAAGGACCGTAGAGTAGCGTGTACTGGGGGAGGACCCCATCAACGAGCTTCTCCAACTCCTCCGATGTGAACGCAGGGACCCTTTCCCTAGACGCACAAGCCATTGTATCTTCCAGACCGAGGTCACAGCAGCACTTGCAGTGTAGGTCCTCTCCTGTCGAAGATCAGGTATCGAGTGATTGAACAGATAAAAAAATGGCGGTCACGTCCGCGGCGGTCACGTCTGCGGTGGTGCGAACCATCACCACCGGCGTACATCGTCATTGGCTCCTGGGACCCATAGGGTCCAATGTTAACCAATGCAGCATTGCACCGCAGTCTCCGACCGCCTACCGCGACGGTGTACAACGCCACCGCAGTTACCTCACATCCCATTGTCCCACTTTAGAGGTCAGGCAGCAGCCATTTAAGGGGCCCACATGGCCTTATTTCCAACTGCGTCACATATAGCTAGGCCTAGTCTCAACACACATACAGGCCACCTACTGTGTATGATTGGTGTTCTGGGTAAACTGTGGGTATGTACCTCTGAGTTGTTTGACTCTTTGGTCGCTGTTGTCCTTCATGTCCGCTGGGACATGTGAGGAGAAGGCGGAATCCTCCGGTGTACTGATCGCTGGCTGACCTGTCGACAATGGAGGAAAGACATTTGATAATCACCTACAGGTTTGACCGTGCCACAATCTAGGAACTGTGTACCCAGTTGGAGCCAGACCTGATGGCAGCAATCCGCCATCCCACAGGAATCCCCCCTCAAATGCAGGTGCTATCAGTGCTCCATTTCCTTGCAAGTGGGTCTTTTCAAACAACTGTGGCCATGGCATCAGGGATGTCCCAGCCTATGTTTTCCAACGTATTGTCCAGAGTGTTGTCTGCCCTGCTGAAACACATGCGGAGCTACATCGTTTTCCCTCAGGTGGAGGATTTGTCTACAGTGAAAGGTGATTTCTATGCCCTGGGACATATCCCCAACATCATAGGTGCCATTGATGGGACCCATGTGGCTTTAGTACCCCCCCACAGGAGTGAACAGTTGTACAGAAACCGGAAGAGTTATCATTCCATGAATGTACAGATGGTATGTTTGGCAGACCAGTACATCTCCCATGTGAATGCCATGTTCCCTGGCTCAGTGCATGACGCCTACATCCTGCAGAATAGCAGCATCCCTTCTGTGATGGGTCAACTCCAGAGGCACCGTGTGTGGCTATTAGGTGAACCCCTGGAAGCAAGACAGTGGAAATGGTTGTCTGGGGTTATCCCTACAGGTTAGTGTGTGTCTAACAGTTGCCCCTCGCCATTTGCAGGTGACTCTGGGTACCCCAACCTGTCATGGCTACTGACCCCAGTGAGGAATCCCAGGACTAGGGCAGAGGAACGCTACAATGAGGCCCATGGGCGAACTAGGAGGGTGATTGAGCAGACGTTCGGCCTCCTGAAGGCCAGGTTCAGGTGCCTGCATATGACAGGTGGATCCCTATTCTACTCACCAAAGAAGGTGTGCCAGATCATCGTGGCCTGCTGTATGCTTCACAACTTGGCTTTGCGACAACAGGTGCCTTTTCTGCAGGAGGATGGTCCAGATGGCGGTGTTGTGGCAGCTGTGGAGCCTGTGGACAGTGATGAGGATGAAGGAGAGGAAGAAGACATGCAGAACAGGGTCTCAGTGATCCAGCAATATTTCCAGTGAAACACAGGTGAGAATACATTCCTGACTACTATATGTACTTTTACACTACAACCTCTCTACTGTCTGTCGTTTTCACCCAGTGTATGGTCACTGAGTTGTCACTTTCCCTTACGGTTTCACAGATGTGGGTCCCAACGTGTGTCATCTGCTTAGATTCCTCATGGACTAGAGCTGTATGACATAGGTATGTTGACATTACTATTTCTAGAACATTTTGTCACTGTAATTGCAAATACACATTTTCGAAATCACAGACAGACTCCAGATCACTTTGTGCTTTAGGTGTGTTTATTTAAATGCACAATATTGGAGGAGGAAGTTAAATGGTGAGGGGTGATGGCGGAGTAGTGTCCATGGCAGAGTCGAGTCTATTAGTCTCACAGGTGCATTGGCCATAAGGGCATAGGAAGTGCAGCTGTGGCAGTTTAATTATGGACAGGGTGACAAAGTGGGACAGTGGGATGACAATCAGGGTGGTCTCATTTCTTGGTGGGGGTCTTGACATCGTGCTCTGTCTTGTTCCTGGATCTCAGGGACCGTTTGCGGGGTGGTTCTCCCTCTGCAGGGGGTGGGGTGCTGGTGTGGTGGTCCTGTGGTGGGGCGTCCTGTCCACTAGCACCGGCGGAGGTGGTGGGCAGTTCATCGTCCATGCTAGTGTCAGGGGCCCCTTGGAGTGCCACAGTGTCCCTCCTGGTGTTAAGTAGTTCCTTCAGCACCCCTACGATGGTGCCCAGGGTGGAGCTGATGGTTCTGAGTTCCTCCCTGAAGCCCATATACTGTTCCTCCTGCATGCGCTGGGTCTCCTGAAATTTGGCCAGTACCGTTGCAATCGTCTCCTGGGAGTGGTGGTATGCTCCCATGATGGAGGAGAGGGCCTTGTGGAGAGTGGGTTCCCTTGGCCTGTCCGCCCCCTCTCGCACGGCAGCCCTCCCAGTTCCCCTGTGTTCCTGGGCCTCCGTCCCCTGAACCGTGTGCCCACTGCCCCCAGGTCCCTGTTGTTGTTGGGGTGGTGGGCTATCCTGGGTTCCCTGTAGTGGTGGACACACAGCTGATTGATGTGTCCTGGGGACGGAGGTATGGGCCCGCTGGGTGGGTGCTGTGCTGGTGTTTCCAGAGGGGGGATGGTCTGTGGTGGCCTGTGCCTGTGTGAGGGGAACCAACTGTCCAGATGTCCGCGGTGGTCCGAGCTGGTCATCTAGATCCAGTTGGACAGAGGTGCTGTCATCACTGTGGGCCTCTTCTGTGGGTGGAGTGGACATGTCTGGACCCTCCTGTCTGGTGACGTTGGGTAGTGGTCCTGCAGGGGTGGAAAGGCATGATTATTGCATCTGTGTGTGGCATGGTGTGCAATGGGTGGGTGACCGTGTACCCCAGTGCTGGCATTCCTGTGTGGGAGCTTGTGTGATGATGGTTTTGGGGGTTGTATGGGTATGTGCAATGGGCATGCTTTAGTGATGGGTGTCCATGCTTTGTTTTTGCATGCAGGGCTTGGTGTTGGCATGTGTGGTTTGTGATATTGGTACATTTGTGAGGAATTTGAGTGATAGGTGTGAGGGCGAGGGTGGGGGTATGTGATAGCATGCAGGTAGGGTGGAGGATGTAATAGTTAAGATATGACTTACCAGAGTCCATTCCTCCACCAACTCCTGCGAGGCCCTCAGGATGCAGAATCGCCAAGACCTGCTACTCCCATGTTGTTAGTTGTGGGGGAGGAGGTGGGGATCCACCGCCAGTCCGCTGAACCGCAAGGTGGTGTCTTGAGACCACGGAACGCACCTTCCCCGTAGGTCGTTCCACCTTTTCCTGATGTCCTCCCGATTTCTTGGGTGTTGTCCCACTGCGTTGAACCTGTCCAATATTCTTCACCATAGCTCCATCTTCCTTGCAATTGAGGTGTGCTGCACCTGTGATCCAAATAGCTGTGGCTCTACCCGGACGATTTCCTCCACCATGACTCTGAGCTCCTCTTCCAAGCACCTGGGGTGTCTTTGCTGTGCCATGGGGTGGTGTGGGTGATGTGTGGTGTGGTGTGTGTGGTGATAAGTGTGGTGATATGTGTGGTGATATGTAGTGGTGTGTTGTGTGAGGTGCGTGGAAGTTGTGTGGGTGATGGTGTTATGTGCCTGTGGATGCTGTTGTACTTGCTGGTGGTGTCTCTCTCTGTGCTTCATTCTCCATTTTTGGTAGTAGGGGTTTGTGTGTGATGTGGGTGTGTGTTTTATATAGTATTGGGTGTGTGGGAGTGGTGTGTGTATGTGTATCAGGTGTGTGCATTTTGAATTGTCCAATGTGGCTGTGTTTTGTAAGAGTGTGTGTATTTTGAGCACAGCGGTGTGTACCGCCAATGGAATACTGCTGTTGAAGGGCGTGGATTCGTGTGTCGTGATAGTGTGGGCGTATTTCTTTTGGCGAGACAGTGGAGGATTTGTTATCGCCAGTTTATCACTGACCTTTGCTGTGGTGGACTTTTCTGGGTGTCTGACTTTTGGCGGGTTCCGAGATGTAGGTCATAATAGCTGTGGCGGAATTCCGCAGCCGCGGCGGTGTGTTGGCAGTCTTCTGCACGGCGGTAAGCGGCTTTTACCGCCAATGTTGTAATGACCGCCTATACGTCCTACCTTAACCTTAACCATACACTGCACCCTGCCCTTGGGGCTACCTAGGGCCTCCCTTAGGGGTGTCCGACATGTAAGAAAAGGGAAGGTTTATGCCTCGCAAGTGGGTACACTTGCCAAGTTGAATTTACAGTTAAAACTGCACACACAGACACTGCAGTGGCAGGTCTATGATATGATTACAGAGCTACTTATGTGGGTGGCACAACCAGTGCTGCAGGCCCAATAGTAGCATTTGATTTCCAGGCTCTGGCACCTCCAGTGCACTTTACTAGGGACTTACTAGTAAATAAAATATGGCAATCATGGATAAACCAATTACATACACATTTTGTAAAGGAGCACCTGCACTTTAGCACTGGTGAGCAGTGGTAAAGTGCCCAGAGTAACAAAAACAGCAAAATCAGAGTCCAGCACACATCAACAACCTAAGGAACAGAGGCAAAAAGTTAAGGGAGACCACACCAAGGATGAAAAGTCTAACAATGACATTAATTACAAATAAGACCTCTGAGAAAGTGCATGTAAGTACAACATCACGACTGTTTAATGGGAGATGAGGAGATTCCATGTAACAAACAGTTTAAGTAGAGGCTGAAATGTAATGAGAAAAATATTACAACCAAGCCAAAGGCATAGTGGGTGCGTTGGTTTGTGAACACAGAACTCACTGCATTGTGCCACCATGACAACAATGACGTGTGGTAGAATGCAAGAGAGTTGATGTTCAAAGGAAAGGACAGTTGCTCGATGCTGCCCGCTCTGCCGGTTCTGTTAATTACAACTTCATTAAGCTTTGAAGACTACTGAGAGGTGTCTTTGTTTGGGAAGTTTTCAGTGGTGATGCGTGTTAGACCTGGCCCCATTTTTAAAAAATGAGGAATCGTGGTTAAAATGATTTATGTCCTATTTAGGGGCCATTGATGGGGAAATTCCCCCCCACCCCCAAACAAATAGCATTATTGTGCCACTCCTTGGACACAGAAAGGAGGCAGGTCCTAAAACACTTACCTGTTGCTGTTGTTATGGGGAGGGTGATACAGTGGATGAATATGCCTCTGCCATTAAGATGATTGCTCCGTGTTTTAGGAAAAATGCATCATCATTATGGAGAGGCAAAAGCTTTATATGAGGAAACAACTTCCAGGGAAACAAGTGGATAATGTCATGAGTGATCTCAGAGTATTAGCTGCAGCTTGTGACTACAAAACCTTTGAGGAAGAAATGTTGAGGAATCAACTAGTAGAAAAAAGTAATAGCAAGAAGATCCAGGAGAAGTTCTTAACAATGGAGAACGTGACTCTGGGTAAGGCACTCAAGATAGCCAAAAGTCTGGAGACTATGGCAATGTGCATGGATCAAATGGCATTGAAAATACAAATTCATGCAGTGGTTTCAGACAGTGTGGTAAAGAAAGGGGAAAGGAAAGTTAATGCTAAACAGAAAGCAATAGAATGCTACAGATATGGCAGTAGAAATCATTTAGACGATGCCTTCTGTTTGGCAGTGAATAAAAGGTGTGCTAAACGTAAGAGGAAGGGGCACTTTGCAAGAGCGTACACATTGCATGTTAAACCCAAATCCAAGAAAACCTTCTCTGTTGTAAGCATGACGGAAAGGAATTCAGATTCTGATATCAAGTAAGAAAAGGCAGTCTTGATGATGATAATGGATTCAGGTGAAGCAAGAACTCCAGAAAAGGGCCATGGCGAATGCAATGCATTAAAATGAGATCAGAGTAGTATCCAGAGACCATTTTGTCAATTTGGAATTTGGGGTATTCCAATTTTCATGCTGGCAGATTCTGGATAATTTTTTACTCTTAATGGTCCAGGTGAGTGGGGCAAATTTGAGAATGTGATGTTGTTTAAATCTGAGGTCTAGCCCATAGCCTACTCGGGCAAAGCTGTGGAGGTTTTTGGTGAATTTGATGCCATTTTGAGTTTTAGAGGGCACAGTACCCCAGCCTCAGTTTGTGGAGCAAAGGATGGACATTGCCTATTATGATGGTTGGAGACAAGGAATTTGGGAATTAACTTGGACCCACACAGCTCAAAGTAAGTTTTGCTTATAGATGAATGCACGTTTGTGTAGATGAGGGTAGTTGGGAAACCGCTTTTCTTGAAGTCTTTAGTGGGAAACTTGGGAGAATCAAGGGTTTTTCTCATTGCATAATATTGAAAGAGGGTGCAAATCCAGTAGTTCATAAGCCTAGATGAGTGCATTTTGCCGTGAGGAAGGAATTGGAACAGGAGTTGGAGTCCTTATGTCAGTAAGGTATCACCAAGCACATTGAAAGCTCAAAATGGTTGTTGCCTGTACTCCTAGCCAGAAAGGGAAATGGAACTCTAAGAATGTGTATAATTTTAGGGGCTTCAATGAAAGGATATGGGTCAAAATACATCCATTGTCCAACATCACTAAAATGTTATGTTTATTGAAGGGGCAAGAGTTTGTAGAGTGCTTGACATGTCAAATCGTACCACCAAATCACCTTGCAGAAAGGAAGTCATCATTTGACTTTGTTTGTCACACCAGGTGGTGCATTTTGGTTAAAAATTGCCTTTTGGTTTGGCGTCAGCCTCCACAATGTTTCAGAGAGTGGTTCCTGCTATGTTTAAAGGGGTCCCCAATGTGAAGTGTTTCTAAGATGACATCTTAGTGTATGGACGAGATATGGAAAGCCATGACAAGACACTAGGGAGTGTTTTGTCCATTTTGACTGAGAGGGATGTTACCTTAAAGGCAGGGAAATGCAGATTTGCAGTGGATTGGGTGGATTGCCTGGATTACAAATTGTTTACCCAAACAGTAGAACCAAAGGAGAGTCTTGTAAGAGCAATTAAGGAATTTCCAGCACGACAAAACAAAGATCAGCTATAATCATTTGTTGTTAAGCTGGAGTTCTATGCTCAATTCATTCCCAACTGCAGTGGGAAAACCTACTACATGAGATCCTTCATGAAGAAGAATTAACAGTTTATGTGGTCACTAGAGCAGGATCAGATATTTGAGGCTATTAAACTTGAGTAAGTGAATGCAATTCCTCTTCAGCCCTTTGACAACCGTGCTTCATCGAAGGTAGTGACAGTTGCTAATCAGCACGGCTTAGGAGCTTTTGTATTGGAAAAAAGAGAGAGTAAAGAAGAAGTAATAGCATTGGCGTCACAGGCCCTGCATGGTGCAGAATCTACGTACACGTTAATTGAGTGAGAGGCTCTGGCATGTAGATGGGGTGAGGACCAATGCAGAGATCATCTGTGGGGAACTGAGTTTGTAATCCGGAAGGACCCCAAGCCTTAAGTCAGTGTGGTTACAACAATGGGGGCCAGCAAAGCTACACCTGGCATAGGTAAATGTCATTATGGGGTGTTAAGATTTCACTTTGGTTTCAAATATATTCCTGGTGTGAGGAATGTCTTTGCAGACTGTTTGTCCAGGTTGCCACTTAAAAATGAAGAGACTTGAAAGGGATTGGAAGAAGATTTTTGTGTGGTAGCTACATTGGAAGGGTCTGATTACGGATGCATATTGGGGTAGGAATGGAAGGCTGCCATTCAGGAAGATGAAACAATTCAAGAAGTGGCTGGTATGTTGAGCAAACATAGGATGGCTCAAGGCGATAGTGAGGCTGTGAGTGTTTTAATCATGGGTTTGCTGAATTTAGTGTGAAAGAGGGTGTGATGAGAAAGACACATTTTCTGGTCGTTCCACTTGGGTTGCAGAATAAAGTGTTGGTGCTGGCTCATCAGGGACACGTGGGAAGGAAAACCAATAAAAGAAGGAGCAGGGAGATCTTTGGGTGACCTAGAATGGACCGATGGGTGGAGCATTATGTGAGGGATTGTGTCACTTGTGTAGTCAGTGAAAAAACACAACACACTTTTCCCAGCCCGGTTGAAGCCATACCCATTCTGGAGAGGCCTTGGGTCAAGTTCAGTCTAGGTGTCATAGGACCAATGTATGTATTGAACAAGAGGACTCGGTAGAATAACACTCCACAAGATGATGATCATCCCCAGGCTCCTTTATCTATTGCAAAATTTCCCATATCCAATTCCTCGGAGGTGGTTCAAAGAGATAGACACCATGGCACGCCACTTTCTTTGGGGCAGTGCCTGCCCAAGGCTGGCCCTCACCACTTGCCAAAGAGACGTCTATGATGGAGGCCTGAGAATGTCAAATATATACTACTACTACCATGTCATGCACCTACTGGTGATCAATGATTGGATGGGAGGAGGTTGGTCAGATCCAGCCTACCAACTGGAACTCCCAACACTGGGCTACCATCAAATCCTTGACATGTTATATGGCTGTCCAATTCCCTGTGTAATGCCTGAGGTAACCAGGGTGGTTTTGTTGGGGTGGCAGGAGGCCCAAAATGAATCGGGTTGGTGGAACCGTCTCACTCAGCAAACCCCGCTGTGGCAGATTGCTGACAGAGACGTCGGCACTAGAAGGATTTCAGGGTTGGGATGCCATTGGTATTTCCCTGCTTGGAGACGTTTGGGGAGGGTCACAGATGCGGTCCTTTGAAGAGCTTCAGCGACTCTTCTCTCTGAACAAAACTCAATTTCACAGATATCTGCAACTCCGTCACGCACTATCGGTACATGTCCAGAGGGGTGAAGCTATACCTGAACACAGTCCCATGGAGGCGAAGGTGCTGATGGAAAACCTGGGCAAAGGGGGGGGGGTCTCACAGATATACCGCTCTCTGATGGCCAATACTGCCCATCCCCTTGATGGACCCCGCTGGAAATGGGAAGGCTGGGTGGTCCTCGTGGAGGAGGGGGAGTGGAGAAAGGCGCTTATGGCCCCGCGGACCCTTACCATTGCATCCCGACTACTGCAGTCCTACTTTCTTTATGCTGCCTATCTCACACCAGTTAGACTGCACAAAGCATGCCTCCGGCCCCGGGGTGACTGTCCTCGCTGACTTCTTCCACATGGTGTGGTCCTGTCCATCCATAACAACTTACTGGAGGGAGGTGGTGAGGGAAGTCTCGAAGATCCTGGGAAATGAGACCGAAATGGCTCCCGTGCTGCTTTTACTGGGGGCCATGGAGGAGATGGGACTTAAGAGAGTGGATCGGACCTTCCTGGGAATGGCATGCCTAGTGACTAAAAGAGATGTAATGGCGATCTGGAAAGCTGCTGAGGCACCAACACTGGCTAGATGGAGACAAGGAATGGACTGGTGTGCCCGGCACGAAGAACTTGTATACGAAGCCGCTGTGTTGAATCTACTGGGGACCAATGGTGTCTTTTTTTTCAAGGGTGTTGTTTCTTCTTCACTCTCTTCCCCCCCTACTTTCCTTCCCCACTCCCCCTCTCCCTCTTCTCTCCCTTCTCTCTCCCCTCTCCCCCCTCCCCCTCTTCTTCAACAGGAGTTTGTAATGTTTTATAATGTTACTTGTGGAATCTTGACTGTTATTACTGCCCATAGGGCCCGTTTGGAACTGGAAGGGTATCCGTCTCTAGGCGCCAACTGGTGTCTCTTGTTGCTTATTTCCTTGTGTTTCATTTCTTTTCACTTGTTTGTAAAATCAATAAAGTTCTTTATAAAAAAATTAAAAAAAAGAACAAGAGGAACAGGTATGGTTTTGTGCTGGTGGACTATGGAACACTATGGCCTGAAGTGCAGTTTGATAGACCATCCAACCCTGAAGAGGTGATTTTTGCATTTTTTGTTTCTGAGAGAGGGTGGCCCTGCTGAATTTGTCATAGACAATGGGGTGCAATTTATGTCAAAAGAGTTCCAGAGATGCATGTCCCATTTGGGTATAAAGCACATCACAACCTCAATATATCATCCCTGAAGTAATGGCCTGTTAGAGCGTTGAAACAAGTCATAAAAGATGATATTCAGTTGTCTGTACCAATGGTTTCGATTGAGACAAAGAGCTCAAGGACTTGTTGTGGGCTCTACTCACCACTCCCAACCCAATGCCACTACCATTATGTCACCATTTGCCTTGTTAAAGGCTATGCTGGCCGCCACCAAGCTGGTCAGGCCCTCGATGTGTGATTTAAAGGTGTCTGATGTGAGACACAAGCAGGTGAAGGACAGTTGTGAGAAGGCAAAAGAATTGCAAAAGGGAGACATCAGGTGATTTTTGAAACAGGGGATAGGGTTAAGGTGAGGCTACCTGTCATAATTTCAAATATTCAGTCTACATTTTCTTATCCAATGGAACTGTGTCTGTCAAGTATAGGGTTGTTCAACTAAATGACACGAAGTGTTGGAATAAAGAGACGTTAGCCAAACAAAGTGGTGTGGTAAA
This sequence comes from Pleurodeles waltl, assembly GCF_031143425.1. Taxonomy (NCBI): domain Eukaryota; kingdom Metazoa; phylum Chordata; class Amphibia; order Caudata; family Salamandridae; genus Pleurodeles; species Pleurodeles waltl. The sequence continues at coordinate 372,449,336 of NC_090451.1, forward strand.
CCTTCTCAATGAACAAGGTACGTTCTCACCTGTATGCAGGAATGCAAGCCGTTTGAGATCGGAAAAAGGGAGAAGACCACCTGCACAATGTAAAGATTATGTTTAATCAACCACTATAATGTCTGTTGATGAGTTTGCTATTTTGTCTGTTTATTTTCATCATGATGGTTACTGGAACAATCTGAGTAACCCCCTATAATGCCTGTTTTATGCATGTGTCTCATTCTTGGGAGTGCATGTTGTTTTAATTGTATTTTGTATTATAGTTAATTAATAAGTTATTTATATTTTTTTAATACATTTAAAAAAATATATATCACTATAAGGGAAAAATATGTTGGGATCTGAACACAGAACTTACTGCATTGTGCAACAATGGAGTGCAGTAGAATGCAAGAGAGTTGATGTTCAAAGGGAAGGACATTTGATGTCTGCTGCTCGCTCTGCCGGTTGTGCTAATTACAACTCCATTCAACCTCTGAAGTGAACAAAGAGGTGTTTTCGTTTAGGAACTTTTCAGGCTCTAAAATTATAAGCACAAGAATCACTAATAAATGTAAAACCTCTAAAGCATTTCACTTTTGAAATTACTAGAAAATGTTGAATAACAAAAACCTTAACATTATTTTCTGATTATAGGGGAAAGATATGTAAGATTGAATATCAAAAACCTCAACATTATTTTCTGATTATAGGGGAAGATATATTGGGATCTGAACACAGAATTTAATGCATTGTGCCACCATGACAACAAAGAACTAGAATGCAAGGGAGTTGGGGCCATATTTAAGTGAAAATGACGGTGCGCGTTGCTATACAAAATTTGGCAGCGTCACACGCCATCATTTTCAAAATGCTGGTATGCGGTGCAAAAATTGTTGCCGCACCAATGCAACTACCCTTGTACCATAGCGCAAGGATTGCTGCATGGAGGGGGAGATTGTTTTTGTGCAGGAAGGGACACCTTCCTCCACAAAAACAATCTTCAATGGTGATTTGCTCCTTCTATGTTTGCTGCAAAATGCAGCACACATAGAAAGGGCAAAAAACGAGGAGAAATGAAAGAATTTCTTCTCGTTGAGCCATTCTAATGCCACCCCTGGGGTGGTGTTAGATTTTTGGCACTGCCTCAGGTTTATGAAAACTCGTAAATCTGGGGCAGCATCAAAATGCGATGGGTGTTGCAGTGGCACGCCCATTGCACACCCCTTCCACGCAAAGTGCTGCGTGTGAAGGGGCCGTATTTACAACACCACCTTGTAAATATTGTGCAGTGCATAGCACCACCACTCCGGTGGTGCTAGGAGCTCTTAAATATGCCCTTTGGTGTTTAAAGGAAATGACAGTTGCTGACTGCTGTCCGCTCGGCCAGTTGTGCTAATTACAACTCCATTGGCTCTTTGAAGTGTACAAAGAAGTGTTTCTATTTGGGAACTTTTCAGGTTCTAACATTATAAGCAAAAGACTCACTAATAGATGTAGGACCTCGAAAACACGTCTCTAGAAATTACTGGAAAAAATGGAATAACAAAAACCTCAACAGTGAAAACAAATGCTAAAGTGCATTGTGTCAAAAATAGAGTGTAAAACAAAAAAACAAAGAAGATTCCACCAAAGAAAATTAATGATAAAAATAAAATGTATATCAGTTGGAACTGAACAAAATCAAAATAGCCCCTAAAGGAAATAGAAAACATGAAACACAGTACAATAACAATCACAAAAAAACAAATATCAGAAAATAGTGAAAACTGACACAAATGAAAATTGTGGCAATGTGGTACTATTTTGAATAAATGTATCATTGTTGTGAAACTGTTGTATTTTTTAATTCAATATTGTATAGTATGAATACAAATACAAAGGAAAAAGGAAATAAATAATGCTATATTTAACACTTCAAAGTTCACTGGGAAATTCAATGATAAATAACTCTCATGGGCCTCCTTTTTACTGGTATTTCAAAAGTCTTTGGGAAAGGTCTATGTTGACATGCTCAACTTGTAGAAAATAGAGGGGCATTCCAAAATGGAATCCAGTACACACAGTTCCAATATATTCCAACCAACAAGTTTTAGTTTGCTCCAGATTTACTGCTCTCCCAGGCAATTGGGCAACCAGTATAGTTAGCCAGCTTTTTCCATAAAAACATGATCAACTAAGCTACACCCCACAGGAGCACAGAAAGTATCAAGTGAGAAGGAAATGATTCAAAGTGGACTAAGATCCCTGTATCTCTGATGATCTGGTCAGGGGACTATCTGGTTAAAGTTCTAGGCAAGTCCTTGCCCAAAATCTGAATTCAATTAATTAGTCTGTAAATTCCAAGTGATTTCTCTATATGTGATTTGGTGAAATGATTCCTTCTTTCCTTCTTCCAGTCTTGAACAGCCAGAAATAGTGATGTAGAAATATATATTTTTAAAACATCCACCTGTATCATTAGATAAATACTTGTGATACACTGCAAAAATATTCCTACTTTGCACTCACGTTTTCTAGCAAAATGATTGAATACCGTCTTAGCGTCTTTTGTTTCAGGTGTAGTTTCAAATCTCTCAGAGGGCTAGAATGCAAAAACTAAATGACATAATGCTCCCTAAAATAAAAATAAAAACTGAGATCCCTCCCACACTGCCAATCTAATGCGAATGCCGGATCGGTTAAAAGTGGGCTGAAATGCTTAGGAGTGTGTACGAGGACAAGCACTGTGCACACCCTCCGATTTCTGCAAGTTGAGGGTGAAAACGTGTTCAAAATAGGCAGCTATACATAGACAACATTTGCCACCACCATTAAATCCTTGCTTCTATATGCTTATAGAAACATGTATAGAAGAAGCATTGAAACCAAAGATTGCCTTTTAATTCCCATAATAATAGAGATGACGGTTGAGCACTCTCAGCAGCTTACCATCTGCACCATTAAACTCAATGAAAAGCAACTTGGGCTTCATTGTTTTTTGGGATCCTTCCTCTTCCTAAAAATGACCTCTTGCATTAGTATGATATAACATTTAAATATGGACTCGTGGTGGAGCTGTGCCTAAATTATTAAGGTTGCTCTTGAATTTCATTGCCTTAAAACATGGTCCCCATAGGTCCAGGCATGAGGTCCTATGCCACTTTCTCATCTATGTAATGCATATAAGGAGGATTAAAAATACTCCTCATTTTGCTGGTTTTCCCATAAGCCCTGCTCTTCAGTCAATGTTCCTCTCATCATATATTCCATATATGTTTTAACACAGCTAATGAAACTGAAAGATGAAAAATGTATTTGTGCTGAAAATGAATTGTAATTATTAGATTTGATCAAAACTATGGCCCTCATTCTAACCCTGGCGGTGTAACACCGCCAGGGCAGAGGGCAGAGGAAGCACCGCCAGCAGGCTGGCGGTGCTTCCTGGGCCATTCTGACCGCGGCGGTAACGCCGCGGTCAGAAAAGGGGAACCGGCGGTTTCCCGCCGGTTTTCCCCTGGCCCAGGGAATCCTCAATGGCGGCGCTGCTTGCAGCGCCGCCATGGGGATTCCGACCCCCTTACCGCCAGCCTGTTTCTGGCGGTTTTCACCGCTAGGAATAGGCTGGCGGTAACAGGTGTCGTGGGGCCCCTGGGGGCCCCTGCACTGCCCATGCCACAGGCATGGGCAGTGCAGGGGCCCCCTAACAGGGCCCCACCATGATTTTCACTGTCTGCTGAGCAGACAGTGAAAATCGCGACGGGTGCCACTGCACCCGTCGCACCCCTGCAACTCCGCCAGCTCCATTCGGAGCCAGCATCCTCGTTGCAGGGGCATTTCCGCTGGGCCGGCGGGCGCTCTTTTGGAGAGCGCCCGCCGGCCCAGCGGAAATGTAAGAATGGCCGCCGGTCATTTGTCGGCGGGACTTTGGCGGGCGGCCTCGGCCGCCCGCCAAAGTCTGAATTAGGCCCTATGTTTTTTTCAGTGGCTTCATTTAAGGGGTGCTGTAGAGAGCTATTCAAAACAGTCAGTGCTGAGGTGGCAATTTTTAGAGGACCGAGGACCCTCTTTAGATCTTGTTGGAGGGGAATACGCCATCATAAATGTGCTGGATATCATCTCAAGCTAAATGCCTCCGAAATGGAAATACTCATATGTGGTGACTGGAAAAAGTATGACCCACAGTGCGCCTGGCCTGATGATCTCACCTCCTCAATTATCCAAGGAAGTTAAAAACCTTGGAATTACCACGGACCCCAAGTTAACTATGAATGCCCAAGTGGACAAATTAGCATGAACAAGCTTCATCACCTTGAAAACTCTGCAACGCATCTTCCCCCATCTCAGATTTCCACACAAGGTGCAGGCTACTATCTCTCTTGTACTATCCAAACTGGATGATGCCAATGGCCTCTACCGTGGATCATCTCTATCTATTATGAAAAAGTGACAACTTATTCAAAACTCCTCTGCCTGACTACTATTACATGTAAAGCCACAATACCACATCTCCAGTGCCTTGAGACCACTACGCTGGTTACCTGTTGCCAGAAGATCCACCTTCAAGCTGCTTTGTATCACCCACAAAGCTATACATGGAACAGGACCACTTTTTATCAGAAACAAAATAACCAAATACATTCAACAAAGAAAACTCTGCTCAAGATTGGCACCCCTCCTTAGAACACCACCATACAAGAAAAAGAATAAAGGTGGTACATCCTTCTCTGTTCAAGCAGCTAAACTATGGAATTCATTACCTCCAAATATAAGATCCACGGATAACTATCTTGTCTTCAGAAGACTATTCAAGAGTTGGCTCTTTCCATCATAACCACTGTAGGCTTATAGTGGGTACCTTGTGGTACTTACACCTTGTGCCAGGTCCAGTTATCCCTTATTAGTAGAATGGAGGTGTTTCTAGCAGCTTAGGCTGTTAGAGGTATCTATGGCAAAGCAGCTTAGGCTGAACTAGGAGACATGCAAAGCTCCTACTATACCACTTATATCATTTAGCACAATATTCAGAGTTAATAAAAATAAAGGTACATTATTTTAGTGACAATATGCCAAAAGTATCTCGGAGGATACCCTCACTTAGGAGGTAAGTAATATATACAAATTATATGTACACAAACCCAAAGCAGGTAAGTAACAGCAAGAAAAGTAGTGCAAACAATGTAGAATCACAATAGGATGCAATAGGTAGACATAGGCCTAGGGGCAACACAAACCATATACTCCAAAATTGGAATGCAAATCACAAATGGACTCCAGGCCTATGGGAGGTTGTAGAGGGTCGCTGGGACTGTGAGGAAACAGTAAGGGTGTCCAAGATACCCCACCCCAAGACCCTGAAAAGTAGGAGTAAAGTTACCCTACTACCCCAGAAAGACAGTATAGTCGTGATAGGGGATTCTGCAAGAACCATAACTGCTACCAAAGCACTGAAGACAAATTCCTGGACCTGAGGACCTCTAAAGAAAGGGGACCAAGTGCAAGAGTCATGCAAGTGTCCATGGGGGGCAGGAGCCCACCAAACCCTAGTTGAAGGTGCAAAAGGGCTGCCTCCGGGTGGAAGAAGCCAAAGATTCTGCAACAATGGATGGTGCCAGGAACTTCCCCTTTGGTGAGAAGATGTCCCACGGAGAAATACCGCAAACAAGCCTTGCTAGCTGCAAGAGTCGCAGTTGAGGATTTTGGGTGTTGCTGGGCCCAGGAAGGACAAGGATGTCGCCCTTTGGAGAAAGAGACAGGGGGGAGCACTCAACAATGCAGAAAGACCCCACAGAAGCAGGCAGCACCCGCAGATGTACCGGAACAGGCACTTAGAAGATCTGAGGACAGCGGTCAACTCAGAGTCACAAAGGAGGGTCCCACAATGTCGGAGTCCAACTCAGTGAGTTGGGCAATGCAGGACGGAGTGCTGGGGACCCAGGCTAGGCTGTGCACAAAGGAAGTCCTGGAAAAGTGCACAGAGGCCAGATCAGCTGCAAATCGCGCATTACACAGGTTTGCTGTCTGGCGAGGGGAGGCAAGGACTTACCTCCACCAAATTTGGACAGAAGGGCCACTGGACTGTGGGAGACACTTGGACCCAGCTCCTGTGTTCCAGGGACCATGCTCGTCAGGATGAGATGGGACCCAGAGGACCAGTGATGCAGAGGTTTGGTGCCTTCGTTGGCCGGGGGAAGATTCCATCGACCCACAGGAGATTTATTCTTGGCTTCCAGTGCAGGGTGAAGGCAGACAGCCCTCAGAGCATGCACTACCAAGAAACAGTCGAGAAAGCCGGCAGGATGAGGCGCTACAATGTTGCTGATAGTTGTCTTGCTACTTTGTTGCGGTTTTGCAGGCATCCTGGAGCAGTCAGAGGTTTATCCTTGTCAGAAGTTGAAGAGGGAAGTGCAGAGGAACTCTGGTGAGCTCTTCCATTTGTTATCTGGGGAATAGCCCAGAGGAGAGACCCTAAATAGCCAGAAAAGGAGGTTTGGCTACTGAGAAAGGAGGCTTGGCTACTGAAAGAGGTAAGCACCTATCAGGAGGGGTCTCTGACGTCACCTGCTGGCATTGGCCACTCAGAGCTGCCCATTGTGCCCCAACACCTCTGAATCCAAGATGGCAGAGGTCTGGGACATACTGGAGGAGCTCTGGGCACCTCCTCTTGGAGTTGCTGGTCAGGGGAGTGGTCACTCCCCTTTCCTTTGTCCAGTTTCGCGTCAGAGCAGGGCTGGGGGATCCCTGAACCGATGTAGACTGGCTTATGCAGAGATGGGCACCATCTGTGTCCATCAAAGCATTTCTAGAGACTGGGGGAGGATACTCCTCCCCAGCCCTTCACACCCTCTCTCAGAAGAAATCCTTTGTTCTGCCTTCCTGGGACCGGGCTGCCCGGGCCCCAGGGGGGCAGAAACCTGTTTGAGGGGTTGGCAGCAGCAGCAGCTGCAGTGGAGATTCGGAAAGGCAGTTTGGCAGTACCCGGGTTCTGTGCTAGAGACCCGGGGATGCATGGAATTGTCTCCCCAATACCAGAATGGTATTGGGGTGACAATTCCATGATCCTAGACATGTTACATGGCCATGTTCGGAGTTACCATGGTGACGCTACATATAGGTATTGACCTCTATGTATTGCACATGTGCAATGGTGTCCCCGCACTCACAAAGTCTGGGGAATTTGCCCTGAACAATGTGGGGGCACCTTGGCTAGTGCCAAGGTGCCCACACACTAAGTAACCTTGCACCTAACCTTCACCAAGTGAGGGTTAGACATATAGGTGACTTAGAACTTACTTAAGTGCTGTGTAAAATGGCTGTGAAATAACGTGGACGTTATTTCACTCAGGCTGCAGTGGCAGTCCAGGGTAAGAATTGTCTGAGCTCCCTATGGGTGGCAAAAGAAATGCTGCAGCTCATAGGGATCTCCTGGAACCCCAATAACCTGGGTACCTAGGTACCATATACTAGGGAATTATAAGGGTGTTCCAGTGTGCCAATCTGAATTGGTAAAATTAGTGACTAGCCTGCAGTGACAATTTTAAAAGCAGAGAGAGCATAAACACTGAGGTTCTGGTTAGCAGAGCCTCAGTGATACAGTTAGGCACCACACAGGGAACACATATAGGCCACAACCTTATGAGCACTGGGGTCCTGGCTAGCAGGATTCCAGTGACACACATCAAACATACTGACAACATAGGGTTTTCACTATGAGCACTGGGCCCTGGCTAGCAGGATCCCAGTGAGACAATAAAAACATCCTGACATATACTCACAAACAGGCCAAAAGTGGGGGTAACAAGGCTAGAAAGAGGCTACCTTCCTACAACCACCATAGTCAAACAGCAATGGATTGCATATGCCTGTGTTGATAAATATTTTTAATCTGAATATGTATATATTATAGATATGTATAGTTCTTTAGGAAATATGTATCGCTACTATGTCATAACAATAAATTATACACATAGGCCCATATTTATACTTTTTTAGCGCCGCATTTGCGTAGTTTTTTGACGCAAAACTGGCGCAAACTTACAAAATACAATTGTATTTTGTAAGTTTGAGCTGCTTTTGCGTTAAAAAACGACGCAAATGCAGCGCAAAAAAAAGTAAAAATATGGGCCATACTCTTTAAACCTGTTTACCAAATGTATATTTACTCACAATTAAATATGGATATGTATGTGAATATATATATATATATATATATATATATATATATATATATATATATATATATATATGTGTGTATAAGTGTGTGTCTAAATAAGAATAAAGAAGATAAAATCTATAAATAAAACTCAAATTATAAATAAGTAAATTAAAGTAAAAAATAAATAAATAATAATATTGAATAAATAAATTAATTAAAGAAAAATAAAATCATGAAAAAAAATATATATATCTATATATCAAACAACAATGCGCATTCTGGGATCAAGCAGCCCACGAGGGGTGGGCCGAAGAAACCGGCAAGAGCAGACCGGTGAAATCGTATATTACAACAAAAAATAACAGTAAATTTGTGCACTCGGGAATTAAGAAAGTGAAGCAAAAAGGCTTTAATCACTATGCGTTTCGGCTGTAGACACACCAATTGAACAAAAGGAAATATATATCATTCAGTTGCATAGAAACAGGACTACACGGAGGAAATTGAGAAAACAGGACATATGAGTGATTAATCATAAATAATACCATTCACTTTGGACACAAAAAACTTTTTTCAATATATAAATTTCAAATAATATGATCAGTCTTGAAAATCAGTAAATTGTCATATCCAATAGTTATATGAAGTATCAATTGATTTAAGATGTTCCATCATGCAATGCCCACATATCTAAGGGAGAAACAAAAATAAAAAGTGTAAAAATACAAATTCCTCAGTAAATATGGCTTACAAATAAATAAATATACATATATTATCAATATCAAAAGCGCCTATTCTAATCTCCCAATTGCAAAGTTCATAAATTTTTTAGAACAAATATATTAAATATTTTTAATCAACCCCCTCACAGAAAATTATATAAATAGACCTATAACACAACTACAGTATAATCAAATTGTTCAAATGAATCTAAACAAAATGAAGAAAAAATGTGCTTAAATAAATATTCTTATCTGCATATCCATCACCACACCACGTGAAGATCTAAATTGGTGAAAATGAAGATAAAATAACTGGGATCCAATTATCAGCCATCCGACCCCCAATTACCTATAAAAAGAAGTATATAAAGTACACTGATTACAATCCATAATCTACATTACAATCTAAAATCTCATATACAAGGAGTGCCTAACTAATATATTAACTGCAGATGTAAAACAATATACATGAAGCACTATGATCTTATAAATATTAGATAATATCTAATCTTTTAGTCCTCATACAGATGAGTAATCAATTCCTCCCCAGAATTCAATCCTCTAGGCATTTTAGTTTCCAAGTCCAAAATATATCTAGATTCCTTCTTGCGTAATAGATGTTCCCTGTTGCCCTCTCTGTTATATAATGTTCAATAGCAAAATAAGACAACAATGAACAATCAAAAATTGTGTTTTTGTTCGAAGTGTTTAGCTACAGGATAATGTACGTCCTTAGATGTAATACCTCACATATGTTCCAAGACTCGCTTCTTAACACTGTGTTTTGTGCTACCCACATACCATTTGTCACATGGACATTCCAATATGTGAATAGAAAAAGGAGTACTACAGGTCAAAAATTGAGTGATCTGCTGCATATATCCTGGTTTACGTGTGCGATATTCTTTATGCATCACACTCTTGCGACAAGCCTTACAATGTCCATAGGGAAAGAATCCCTGTAAATTATGTTCCCTAATTTGGGGAATAGTGGTAATGTCATTAGATCTAAGAATGTCATGAAGACTGTGTCCTCCTCTGTATGTAATCTTAAGTTTTTTCTGAATTAAGGAACCAATAATAGGATCACTTTTCAAAAGGTTCCAATTTTTTGAAAAAATATTTTTTATCTGAGGAGTGTCTTCATTATAGGTCATAACCAGTTTGATACTATCTGCGTCATCATTCTTTCTTATTTTTTAATATATTGTCAAATAATGTCTGTATTCTGTTTATTCCTTTCAATTTGTCAGTCGCCTTTTTAATCACCCAATTGGGATAACCTTGTTGTTTAAATCTTAAAATCATGTCTTTTTGTTCTCTATCAAAGGCCTCATCTGTACTGCAAATTCTCTTAGCCCTAAACAGTTCCCCATATGGGATACTCCATTTCAAATGATCATGATGTCCACTAGATGCATGAAGAAGACTGTTACCAGCTGTACTTTTATGGAAAAGTTCTGTGGTGATTTTCTTTTCTTTAATCACCACTGCAGTATCCAGAAACTCAATGGACGATTTGCTCATATTAGATGTCAATAGATTATTTAGATCATTGTTATTTAGTTTCTCAATAAACCTTTTTGCTTCACCTTGTGTTCCTTTCCAGATAATGAACAAGTCATCAATATATCGAAGCCCAGAGCAGCCTTTTTAATTTCAGGATAACTGGCCTCATTCTTAAAGATCTCCTCTTCCCACCAGCCCAGAAAAAGACAGGCAAAACTAGATGCAAAACAAGTCCCCATTGCAGTCCCAAGGATTTGTTTATATAACACTCCACTGAAAAGAAAAATGTTATTTGTAAGGGAATATCTAATCATGTCAATGATCATATCAGTATGTGCTAAAAACTTCAATGATCGAGTCTGTAAAAAATGTCGACAAGCATGTATACCCTTTTCATTTTCAACGATAGTGTACAGGGAGTTCACATCCAGGGTTATCAATATGAAATCGTCTTTCCCACCAATCCCTTCTAATTTATCCAAAAAAACTTTGGTATCTCGAAAAATCAACATATCTTGATACGTTTTCCAATACACCATCACAGGACAACACAATAGGTCTCCCCGGAGGACAATTCCTATCCTTATGAATCCTAGGGGAATGTATAACACCAGTAGTTTTGGAAAATCCTTCTTCAAAAAACAGTATTCATCCCATATCAATAAACCTTTATTTTTCCATTCTGTCAAAAGATACCAAATGTCTGTTATGCTTTTGACATATGTCTCCTTAGTGATGATCATCAAAAAATGGGTATTGTTGAGCTGACGCATAACCATATCGATATACAATTGTATAGGCATCAATACTATATTCCCGCCTTTGTTGGCCGGACATATAATAATATCCTTGTCAACAGCTAGAGCTTTAATGGTAGTTCTTGATCTAACGTCAGATTTTGATTGTGTTTTGATTTAAACCATGTTTTATGTTGATATTGAACAAGACCCTGAACAACCATATCATGAAAGGTGTCAATATTGTCATGGTTCATATTAGGAAAGAAAGTAGATCTAGGTTTAAAACCTAGGTTTAAAACCTAGTGTACTTCCCAGGTTGTTTCTGTGTGCTGGACTCTGTTTTTGCTGTTTTGTTTGCTCTGGATCCTTTACCACTGCTGACCAGTGCTAAAGTCTAAGTGTTCCCTGTATACATTATGGCCCTCATTATGATCATGGCGGTGTGGGCTGCCATGCCGGTGGTGGTGGGAAATCCCACCAGTTGGCATGGCGGCCCACACCGCCACTTAATGATGCTATGGAGGGCCGCCAATAGCGGCCATCACCCACCACCAGGCTGCCTCCGTCAGGAGCCTGGCGGTGGACGGCATCATTATCCGACAGGGCAGAGCTGGTGCCCCTCGGATAATGATCCCTATGCCTCCAGACTTTCCATGACGGGTTTCCCCGCCAGGGAAAGGCTGCCTGAAGGGGTGCTTGGCATGGGCAGTGCAGGGGCCCCTGTGCAGTGCCCTATCCCGCAGGTCACATCCCTATTTACGGGCAGTGATCTGCACGACGGGTGCAGCTGCACGCGCCGTACAGAGACATTGATGGCAGCTCCATGTGGAGCCGCCGGCAATGTCCCGGCCAGGCATTCATCTGGGCCGGCGGGCGGAAACAATGTTTCCGCCCGCCGGCCTAGAGGAATGTTCATTATATGGCCGGTGGGGTTCCGGGGGAGCAGGTGGTCACTGGAAAGACCGCCAGCATGAAGACGCCGGTGTAAACCACCGTGTTCATAATGAGGGCATATATTTGTACATTGGCTTATCCATGATTGGCATATTTGATTTACTTGTAAGTCCTTTGTAAAGTGCACTAGAAGTGCCCAGGTGATGTAAATCAAATGCTACTAGTGGGCTTGCAGCACTTGTTGTTCCACCCATCTTAGTAGCCAGGTAAACATGGCTCAGACCTGCCACTGCAGTGTCTGTGACTGCAGTTTTAAACTGCCAATTCGACTTGGCAAGTGTACGACTTGCCAGGCCTAAACCTTCCCTTTTCTTACATGTAAGACACCCCTAAGGTAGGCACTGGGTAGCCCCATATGCAGGGTGCAGTGTATTTTTAAGGTAGGACATTTACTGATGTGTTTTATATGTTCTGACAGTGAAATACCGCCAATTTTGGTTTTCACTGTTGCAAGGGCTATATCTCTCATAGGTTAACATGGAGCTGCCTTTAAATTTGATTAAAGTGTAGATTCCCTTTGGGAGCAGATAGACATGTGGGGTTTGGGATCTCTGAAATCACAATTTAAAACTGCATCTTTTAGCGAAGTTGGTTTTTAGATTGTATGTTTGAAAATGCCACTTTTAGAAAGTATGCATTTTCTTTCTTAAACCATTCTGTGACTGCTTGTTTGTGGATTCCCTGTCTGTGCCAGTTTGACAGTTGGGCTGTTTGCACCTCTCCTCTAGACAGTGACACAAAGGGAGCTGGGGTGTAGCCTGCATATCCTGATGAGCCATCCGGGCTGAGTGGAGGGGAGGAGTGGTCACTTACACCTGAAAGGGCTGTGTCTACCCTCACACAATGCAGTCTCCAACCCCCTGGTGTGTTTCTGGGGCCTGGCCTGGGCAAGGTGGGATCTTGAAAACAACAGAGACTTCTCTTTGTAGTAGGCCTACTTCAAAGGCAGAAATGGGTATAAGAAGAGCATCCAAAACCCTGGAGATTAGATTACTTCTGAAACCAAGAGGAACCTCTGAGAAGGAGAAGAGCTGGAGAAGCTGGAGGAGGAGTACTGCCCCTTTGCTTGTGACTGTGCTTTGCTGGGTTGGCCTGCAATAGCTGCTTCTGCCAGACAGAGGACAAAGACTGACTTTTGTGTAACTTCCCACAGGTGAAGAATCTTCAAGATATTGTTGAAACTGAGCTTGCCTCTTGGTGTGGAAAGTCTCAGAGACAGCAAGGACTTCTCTCTGCCAACACTTGGGCTTTCTGCTGAGAGTACTGCCTGCCAAGGGGTGCCCTAACCTGCCTCTGGGACCTTGAAAGATGCAGCTGGTGGAAAAGGACAGAAACCCACACGATGACTGCCGTGTGGGGAAACTTTCGATGCACCACCCGCTTTGCGGCTGAAAATCAAAGCGCCGCCAGCCTTGCAGCTAAAATCAATGCTCCATCTTCATTGCGGCTGGGAGATTGACGCAACATGGCTGGGGAAATGAAGCACAACACCCGCAGCGGCTGCTGTTAATGACGCAAGCTCAACGCAGCGCAGTTTCTTGACGCATTGCTGGCCTTTTCCGATGCACACTCGTCCATGCAATGTTATTTTGACACAACCCAGGTACTTTTGAATGCTATAAAAGTTCTCTCTGTTTTCAAAAGGATTTAAGACTCTTATTCTTTAAAAAATTCACAACTTGACTTGTGTATGTTGGATTTTTGTCATTTTTGGTCTTGTTTTGCTTTGGTAAATATTAGCCATTTTTCTAAACCTGTGTGTTGTCATTTTGTAGTGTTTTCACTGAGTTACTCTGTGGGTTGGTACAAATACTTTACACATTGCTTCTGAAGTTAAGCCTGCCTGCTTGTGCAAAGCTACCAAGGGGGTGAGCGGGGGTTAACTGAGGGTGATTCTCCTTGCCCTGACTAGAGTGAGGGTCCTTGCTTGGACAGGGGGGTAACGTGACTACCAACCAAAGACCCTGTTTCTAACATTGGTGATCAGCGGTTGGGTTTGGACTTGTATTTGTACTTGACACACAGTGATTAAGTGTACACTACTATTTTCAGTGCAAACCATTACGTGACCACATACTACTTGTCTTTGTGATTTTCTTTTTTTGTAAAAAATGTTCCCACTTCCATTTTGTGGTAATCCTTGATTAACTTGTGAACTCTATTTGGTAACTTGTTTTTCTGCCTTTGGAACTTTGCACTTTTAACTCTTCATCATGTCTCAATCTGGGGATTTATCAGCTGGAGCTGCTTTTGATTTACGGAAAGTGGAGAGTTACACAGTTGCCCAATTGAAACAGTTCTGTAAGGATCTTGCCTGTCCCATTAAGAGCTCCACCAGGAACGAGCAGCTGCAAAAGGCACTGAGGGCCTGGATGACAGCCAAGGAAGCTGAGGGTCACACCGAAAATTAGGAAGAGGGTGAGGAGGAGGAGAAGATGCAGAATATTCACAATGGTGTAGTGGGTGGGCCTGTTATGTCCAGGACAGGTAGCAGTGTGTCATCCAAGGGTCTGACTCCTGAAAAGTTCCAGGACAGACAGGCAGAGAGGGCTCACCAGTTGGAGTTGGAGAAAATGAGGATGGCCATAGAAGAGAAAAAGTTATAGTTGGCTCATGAGCTCAGCTTGAAGGAGCGGGATCAGAGGAGCCAGTCTAATAGGGATGGTAGCAGCAATAACACAGTGCAGCCTGAGAGGAGGGTGCACATTCCTAAAGCCCTTGTGAAGGATTACATGAGAGAGGATGGCATACTGTTGTGGTTTAAGGGGTATGAGTCTGCACTCCATATGAATCTGGTCCCTGAAGCTCATTGGGGGGTGGGTCTGTGGAAGCAATTCGAGGTAGAGGGAAGGGATACTCTGATATCCTTAGGGGATCACCAGGGGCTCACTTACTCTATCATGAAGGATGCCCGATCACTAGGTATGGTCTCACCCCTGATCAGTATAAGGACAAGTTTAGGTCCTATAAGAAGAAGGAATCCCAAACATAGTTGGAATGTGTTGACTCTTTTTGCAGGTCACTGGATGGTTGGGTGAAGGGCAGTAAGGTAACAACGTATGAGGGGCTTTACAATTTGATTGCTTGGGAGCACTTGTACAGTTTATGTGTTCCAGAGCTGCACCAGCTCCTAATTGACAGCAAGCTGACTGACCCCAGGACACTTGTGCAGGAAGCGGACTGTTGGGAGAGCACATGGGTCCAAAAGAGGTATGGGGAAGACCATGCCAAGGGTGGGCAGTGTCCCCACCATCAGAAGACGTCAGTGGGGGGAAGGGTAAACGGGGGAGTTCTCACAAGGGCCCCCACCTAGTTCCCATGGTAAAGAATCCCAGCCCCCAGTAGAAAACAAACCATGGCTCTCTACAGGGAAACCTGCAGAGAAGGGGCCCGCAAGTGCTTAGCATGTGATTAGGAGGGTCACATGAGGAGGGACCCCAAATGTCCCAAGTGGACACCGGCACCCACTGGTGCTCAGTCACAGAGTTTGGCCAGTGTAGCATGTGGGTAAGAGTTGGTTCCAGGTGGGTGGGTGGGAGCCAGCTGAGATGACTCTTGTATCACTAGGGAACAGTGAGATGGTCCAGTGGACCCTCATGCCTGATAACACTAAGAAGTACAGGAAGTTGGTGACCATCAATGGATAGAGGGTGTGGGCTCTGAGAAACACAAGAGCCAGTGTGACTACAGTGAGGAGTCAACTGGTGTCTGAAGAGCAGATAGATCCCTATGTACTTCATCAAGTAGTTGCAGTGGACAACTCAGAGCACCTGTGCAGAGTGGCGCAGGTTCCCTTTGAATGGGGGGTCTCAGGTTGCTTGAAGGTAGCTGTGAGTCCATCAATGCCTGTTGATTGTTTGCTTTGCAATGACCTGGAGGATTCCCCTTGGCAGGAGGTGGAACGCAGGTCACACTTGGAAATGTTGGGTCTGCCTGGGGGGGCCTGTGTGTCTACCCAGTCTATGGCAGCCCGTCAGGGTGATCAGGAGATCCTGGAGCCTGAAGGAGTGGCCCAGGTGTCTGCCAGAAGGAGGAAGGGCAAGGGGCATGGGAAACCGACCCCAGAAGTTCCCACGATCCAGGAGGAGGCTGAACCTGAGGGAAGCATTCTGTGAGGCACAGAAGTTGTGCTCTACTCTGGAGGGTTTATGGCAGCAGGCTGCGGACCAGGCGTCTGGCAAGAAGCCTGGATCACATTTGATTTACTGGTTCCTGACCCTGGGTCAGCCCGTGTGCTGGTGTTACCCTAGTGCTTCGGAGCCTTCCTACTGGGTCTGGCTCATGACGTGCTTTTAGCTGGGCATGTGGGGCAAGACAAGACCTTTGAGTGGCTTGTCACCCACTTCTATTGGCCCCAAATGCGCAGGCACTCTCATGCTCATTGTAGATCTTGGCCAACTTGTCAGGCAAGTGGCAAGAGCGGGGGGAAATGTAAAGCTCCCCTTCAACCTTTCCCTGTGGTTAGTACCCTCTGTGAGAGTGTTGGTATTGACATTGTGGGGCCTCTGGATCCCAAGACAGCTACGGGCAACAGGTTTATCCTGGTCTTGGTGGATCATGCCACCCGGTACCCGGAAGCCATTCCTCTGAGATCGATCACTGCCCCTGTGGTGGGCCGTGCATTGATGGTGTTTTTTACCCGCATGGGGTTCCCGAAGGAGATGGTGGCTGACAGGGGTGCCAACTTCATATCAACATATATGAAGTGTCTGTGGAAGGTGTGTGGGGTAACGTACAAGTTCACCACACCTTACCATCCCCAAAGCAATGGTATGGTTGAGAGATGAAGGGCATGATAATGGGCCTGTCTGAGCCCTTGAGGCGGAAGTGGGATGTCCTCTTGCCATGCCTTCTGTTCGCTTTCAGGGTAGATGCCTCAAAAGGGCTTGGCATTAGTCCTTTCAAACTGTTATATGGCCACCCTGTGAGGGGACCTTTGACTCTGGTCAAGGAGGCTTTGAAGAAAGCCCCCAGGAACCCCTCCCCCAGGATGTATTCAGTTGCATGATGGCTCTGAGAAACCAGACTGCCTTCTTCAGGAGTCTGACCCAGGAGAACCTGGAAGCAAGCCAGGAAGACATGAAATGCTGATAGGACCAGAATGCCACTCTGGTCGAGTTTCACCCTTATCAGAAAGTGTGGGAGTTGGCGCCAGTGGAGCCTAGGGCACTCCAGGACAAGTGGACTGGGCCATTTGAGGTGGTGAAGCGTAAGAGTAAAGTCACCTACCTGGTGGACTGGCGGACTCCCAGGAGCCCTTTAAGGGTCCTGCATGTTAACCGGCTCAAGCCACACTTTGAGAGGACTGAATTGTCCATGCTCCTAGCAACAGATGATGGGTGGAGGAAGAGAGTGAACCTCTTCCTGACATCTTGCCTGCTCCCTGACCCCAGAGCAGCAGAGGGCCTGTCACTAGGTGTTGGGTCAGTTTGCCTCACTGTTCTCCCTGATCCCAGGGGTCACACATCTGTGTACACACAATCTGGACACTGGGGACAGGCTTCCTGTTAAACACAAAGTTTACAGAGTGACTAACAGGGTAAGGGCTAACATTAAAGAGGAAGTCTCTAAAATGTTAGAGTTGGGGGTAATTGAGTTTTCCAGCAGCCCTTGGGCCAGTCCAGTGGTTTTGGTTTCAAAGCCTGCTGCTCCTGTTCTGTGTGGATTACTGGGGACTCAATGCGGTCACTAAGACTGACACACACCCTTCCGCCCAAGCTGATGAGCTCATTGACTGGTTGGGAGCTGCCAAGTACCTAAGTATGTTTGATCTTACCTCTGGGTACTGGCAGATCGCCCTGACTGAGGGGGATAAGGAGAGGTCTGCATTCTCTACACCAGACCGGCACTACCAGGTTACGGTGATGCTCTTTGGAATGAAGAATGCCCCTGCCACCTTTCAGAGGTTAGTCAACCAGGTGTTGGCTGGACTGGATGACTTCAGCACCGCCTACCTGGATGACATTGCTGTCTTTAGTTCCACATGGGAAGAACACTTGCAACTCCTCTGTAAAGTGTTGGAGGCCCTGCAGAAGGCAGGCCTCACTATTAAGGCAAGCAAGTGCCAAATAGGGCAGGGTTATGTGTTATACTTGGGACACCAAGTGGGGAGTGGCCATGTGGCACCCCAACAGCCTAATATTGAAACCATTCTGGCTTGGGAGCCCCCCAAGACCCAGGCTGAAATGAGAGCCTTTTTAGGTCTCACAGGATACTATAGGAGGTTTGGCACAATTGTTGCTCCCTTGACTAAGTTAACTTCCAAAAAGCAGCCCAGAAATGTGATCTAGACTGAGTCTTTGCCAGACAGCCTTTGATGCCCTGAAGGCTGCCATGTGCACAGTGCCTATGCTAAAGGCACCTGATTATTCCAAGGAATTTGTTGTGCAAACAGAGGCCTCAGAGCATGGCATTTGGAGCAGTACTCTCACAGCTTAATGAAGAGGGCCTAGATCAACCTGTAGCCTTCATTAGCAGGAGGTTACTTCCCAGGGAACTTAGGTGGAGTGCCATTGAGCTTGAAGCTTTTTCTGTGGTCTGGGCACTGATGAAGCTAAGACCCTACTGGTTTGGGACTCACTTCTGGGTTCAGACAGACCACAGGCACCTCAGATGGTTAATGCAGATGAGGGGTGAGAATCCCAAATTATTGATGTGGTCCATCTCCCTACAGGGAATGGACTTTACGGTGGAACACCGCCCTGGCACTGACCACGCCAATGCTGATGGTATGTCCAGATTCTTCCACTTTAGTGATGAGAACTCCCATAAGGTTAGGTAGTTTCTCCCCACTTTCAGCTTGGGGGGACACGTGTTAGATTGGCATCATTGGCATGATCTCCCCTAACATTTTGCCTCTGGTACCTAGGTTGCTTCTGTGTGCTGGACTCTGTTTTTGCTGTTTTGTTTGCTCTGGCACTTTACCACATTTCTAACAATGCCCATATGGAATTATAGTGGCAATTATGAAATAATCACCAACATGATTAGGTCGATAATCTGCCAGATGGTTAGGTTTGAGGAAATACCTTTCATCCCAAAGTAGTTTCAGCTTGTGGAGATATTGTTTAAACACTGAACATATTAATTTGAACAGTGGCAATTGGTTTAAAGGTTTATAAGTAGTTTGATGAGACTGATCCATTGCGGATGTCTAGCTTGGTGTATATTAGCAGGAGAAGAAATCCTCCTTGGATGTGTTTAAGTAAGGTTTGTTTTGTTGCTAAAAATAACTAAAAGATGTTACACAGTACTCAACTAGCCAGGGTAAAAAGTCCACAGAAAGAATAAATGTTCAAAGACTGGTACTACCACAGAATTCACCCCTGCTACACGTAAGTGCTGCAATAATGTTACTCCAGAGAACAAATGACTAAATCATTTAACAATATCCTGGAGCACTCCAATAATTTGTTTAAAAAACACTGTTTGAGGACAACTAACCAGAAAAACCAGTCCATAAGTACAAAGTCATGTGATATAATGTCATTGTCTTAATTTTGTTTATACACTTCCAACCAAGTACATGATCATCATCCATTTGACTTATATCACATGACCTTGGAATTATGGACAGACTTTTCTGGCATTTGTCCCCAAACAGTGTTATTTAAATAAATTGTTGGAGTACTCAAGTATATTGTTTTATCATTAGGATACTAGTTGCTGCCAATGGTCTAGATGTCTATGGTCATTTTGGTTGGGGATTTAAATGATAGGAAGGAAACATGGTGAGCCTGATTGTGTTGTAGGTGCAGAAAGCTTCAGGAGCAATGGTGGACAGACATTCCCTTCACCACATGAAGAAGTAAATCCTCTCAGATTTTTAGAAAGGTTGTTTTTTTTCTCTCCAAGGCACGGAGCAAAAGCCACTGACAAAGCCAGGGGTGTATATGACTGCCCATTGGACAAATGCTTCAACTGTTGGGATCTGGCTTCACTCAACCTTACCTCCTATCAAAGTTTAGGAAATAAGTATAATTGAGTTTGTTTAATCTACACATCTGCTATTGGGAGCCATGATATCTATGGGTGAATGCAAGATTTACAAATCTGCATGATGTGTGAGCATAGTTGACGTGGATTATTGGTCTTAAAGGACTGGGACATGTAGAGGAGGCCAGAAAGAGGTGTAAGATTTGATATGACCATGCCTGTATGAGCATATTCAAACAGGGTGTTGATAATATGTTTCAGCCCTTTAGGTTCATTATTTTATTGTAATTGTGTTATCTTAGAGCAGGTGATAAGAGATCGGGCACTTTACTTTGTGCAACTTTCACCTCTTTCAGCATTTGGACCCACATGTCCTGACCAATGTGCTCTTTGGCTGCAAAAGCCCAGATAACAAGAAGGAGGAAGGTATAACCCACACAATAACTACACAAGACCGCACTTACAGAGGTGACAGCAGCAGGGCCCAATAAGACATACTTCCGTACATAGGGGAACCAATGGCTCACCCTGAGAGGGTGTAATCTGATGTTGAGTGCCACTAGTTTCCACTTTTTACCGTGGAGAAAAAATAACTCACCATGTGAGTCTTATATAGAAAGGGGGGCACTGCTGATAGGAGAAAATTGATTGAGGATGCATTATTTTCTTGCTTAGGGCTCTTTAATCCAGCTTCTCTTCACATTTGTAACAGCTATGGTCAAGGTTTTGGTCTGACTTTTATCTTTTCTTTTCTTTAGCCTCATTCTTATGCCAGAGGTATGTCACACATGCCTCTTGTATAAGAGTGCAACTTACATAGGACTGCACATTTGTTTAGTTGTAAACTGTTTCTGGTGCCTGGAAACTATATAGGAAAGGAAAATAAGAATGGAGCAGTTGCTTGCAGCAGGGAGAGCTAAATCTAATGCAACCTACCATTTTCTGCCAGTTGCAAAGGAGCGATTTGAGGAAAGAGGAGGGAAATGGGGAGGATAGGTGAATGTTTGGGACATATTTGGCCAGTGAGAGGTAGTACGATTTGTGAAGCTGGAAAACTGTTAATAAGATCTGGAAACCCAATCTTTGAGGATCACCATGTACATAATTCCTTCCCTCTGTTGCACCTCTCCCTACTCAAGGAGTGTAAGAGGCTGGCCTGGTTTGTAGTGGGTAACTTGGGTACTTACACCTTATACCAGGTCCAGTTATCCCTTACTAGTGAAGTAGTCGTGTTCTAGCAGCTTAGGCTTAGGCTGATAGAGGTAGCTATAGCAGAGCAGCTTAGGCTGAACTAGGAGACATGCAAAGCTCATGCAATACCACCTATAGTTGCACTGTACTTATACACAAGTAAAGACAATACTCAGTGTTACCAAAAATAAAGGTAGTTTATTTGGGTGACACAGTACCAAAAATATCTTAGAGGCAATACTCCCTCCAGAGGTAAGTACTATACACAATATATACATTAGACACCACAATTCGACAAGTAATTTGTCATAGGGCAGTGAATGCAATAGGAAAACGCTATAGAATGCAATGGGAGAAATAGGTCTAGGGGCAAAACATACCATATACTAAGAAAGTGGAATGCGAATCATGAATTCCCCCCAGACAAGTGTAGTCTGTGCAGAATCTCTGGTAGAGTAAGAATACATTAAAGGTAGGTAAATTACCCCACCCTAGAGCCTAAAAAAGCAGGAGTAAAGTACTGCAAGTTTCCTTAGGACACACTACACCTTGTGATTGGGATATTGCAGTAACCAACCAAGTCTGCAAACAACAACTGCTGGATTCCTGGACCTGAAGACCTGTAATAGAAGGGGACCAAGTCCAGAAGTCGAAAGAAGTTCCAGGAAGGGCATGAGTCCCTGCCAAACCAGAAGAGGGTGCAAAGGAAGAGTCCCCGGTTGGACGAAGACTGCAGGAATGCACCCTAGGAAGATGCCAGTGGCTTCCTGCATGATGCAGAAGATGTCCCACAATGTGAAGGCCAACAAGCCTTGGTTACGACAAATATGCCTTTTGTGTCAAAATGGTGCTGGCTGGACCCAGGAGGGGCCTGGAGTCCTCAACTCTGTGTGAGGAGGAAGAGGGGGCTCTCAGCACTTTAGAGAGCCCTCAGGATGGCAGGCATCACCCACGGGAGTCCCAGGACACAGGGACAAATGAGGTGCAAAATACGGTTGGTGCAGCACAACAAAGGGAGGTCCCACACCGCTGGAGAACAACTCAGCGAGTTGAGTGTTGCAGGATGGAGTGCTGGGGACCTGGGCCAGGCTGTGCACAAAGGAATTTTGCAAATGGTGCACAGAGGCCTCAGGAGGTCAAGGAGATACAGTACACAGGGGTACTGTTGCTCTCAGGGAAGGCAAGGTCTTACCTCCTCCAAATTGCGTCAACAGAACCTCAGGACAGTCTTTGTCAATGGGGTCCACCCTCTGTGTCCTTAGAAGCACGCTCGTTGCTGTGAGAGGGGTCCAAGGATACCGGTCATCGGCTTGGAAGGTGCCTGCCTGAGTAGGGGAGTGACTCTGTCACCCCCACAGGAGATTTCTTTAGTCCTTCTGGTGCAGGATTAAGACAGGGAGGCCCCAGAGCATGCACACCATGAAAACTGTTGCAGTTGCTCACTGGAGCTGAAGTTGCAGAGGAAAAGTTTCCCTTGTGGATTCTTTGTTGCTGTTACAGCGGTTCCTAGAGGAGGCTGCGGTTGATCCGAGGTCAGAGGATGAAGTAGTAGTTGCAGGGGATTCCTGAAGGAAACTTGCAAACAGAATCTAAAGAGAACCAACAGGAGAGACCCTAAATAGCCCTGAGGGGGGGATTGGCTACCTTATCTGGTAAGGACCTATCAGGAGGGGGCTCTGATGTCACCTGCTGGCACTGGCCACTCAGAGCCCTCCAGAGTGCCCCCACACGTTGGGCAAGATGACTGAAGTCTGGGACACACTGGAGGAGCTCTGGGCACCACCCATAGGGTGGTGATGGACAGGGGAGTGGTCACTCCGCTTTCCTTTGTCCAGTTTTGCGCCAGAGCAGGGGACAAGGGGTCCCTGAACCGGTGTAGACTGGCTTATGCAAGGAGGATACCATCTGTGCCCTGCAAAGCATTTTCAGAGGCTGGGGGTGGCTACCTCTCCCCAGCCTTTAACACCTATTTCCAAAGGGAGAAGGTGTAACACCCTGGTCTCAGAGGAAATGCTTTGTTCTGCCTTCCTGAGGCTGAGCTGCTCGGACCACAAGAGGACAGAACCCTGTCTGTGAGGTGGCAGCAGATGTAGGTGCAGTGCAAGCCTCAGACTGCTGGTTTGGCAGTACTGGGGGTCCATGGATGAGCCTCCGGGATGCATGGAACTGGCTCCCCAATACCAGATTTGGAATGGGGGGACAACTCCATGATCTTAGGCATGTTTCATGGCCGTATTCGGAGTTACCATTGTGAAGCTACATATAGGTATTGACCTATATGTAGTGCACCCTTGTAATGGCGTCCCCGCAATCACAAAGTCCTGGGAAATGGCTCTGAACTATGTGGGGGCACCTTTGCTAGTGCAAGGGTGCCCTCACACTTAGGGGGTTATTCCAACGTTGGAGGAGGTGGTAATCCGTCCCAAATGTGACAGATTTACCACCAGCCGTATTACGAGTTCCATAGGATATAATGGACTCGTAATACGGCTGGTGGTATATCCGTCACTTTACCATCACTTTTGGGACGGATTACCACTTCCTCCAAAGTTGGAATAACCCCCATAGTGTCTTTGCACCTAACCTTCAGCAAGTGAAGGTTAGACATATAGATTACTTATATGTTACTCAAGTGCAGTGAAAATGGCTGCGACATAACGTGCACGTTATTTCACGCAGGTTGCAATGGCAGGCCTGGGCAAGTTTTTGTCTGAGCTCCCCATGGGTGGAAAAAGAAATGCTGCAGCCCATATGGATCTCCTGGAACCCCAATGCCCTGGTACCTAGGTATCATATACTAGGGACTTATAAGGGGGGGTCCAGTGTGCCAATTGAAATTGGTAAATGAAGTCACTAGCCTACAGTGACAAATTTAAAGGCAGAGGGAGCATGAGCACTGAGGTTCTGGTTAGCAGAGCCTCAGTGACACAGTCAAGCACTAAACAGACACACACATTAGGCCATAAACTATGAGCACTGGGTCCTGACCAGCAGGACCCCAGTGAGACAGGCAAAAACATACTGACATACAGGTAAAAATGGGGGTAACATGCCAAGGAAGATGGTACTTTCCTACAATGAGTGTTACCACCCTCACCCCATTCATGTTACTCCCCTAACCCTAAAACAAGAGAATCACCCTACACCTGTAAAAACACCCTTCATGCATCTGAGGCCCACTCAAGAATATCTCACAGTCACTATTTTCAACATAAACACCATTTAGAGTTATGAGGTTTGTCTTGTACCTGCTGCATCTGAAGGGCTAAGTGAGAAGTTCTAGAGAGGCAATCAGGAGAGAGAAAGTGGCATGACAATGGTTGTATTTCTCCACCTCTCTATTGACCCACTGAAAACAAGTTCCTTTTCATTTTTGACCATCATCTAAACCCCCAGTTCATGTATTTTTTATGGGTGCAATTGGCAAGTCTCCCAATAGTGTCTGCTATGAACTAAAAGCCTTTAATTATTTGTATGTAATTAACCTGAGGGGGTGCTCAGCCCATGTACGTTGAAACTGCAGTGTTGGGATGGGCAGTCTTCGCGAACTGAGGTTGTGGCTTAAGGTTAAAATGTTTCTCTGACATTCTGACACAGTCCTAGATTCAATGCCTTGTCTGTGTCTGACATGTGCCCCTCATAGGAACCTGGATTGTGGAGATCTTTGTTGTGCGTTGTCACTAACCACAATAGCTGCATTTAGCAATATGTGATCTGAAACAAAGGTCACTGCATGTTGCTGAAACAGCCTGCTGTAACGATGGCAGATCTTTTTAAAGAAAACTACAGGAAATAAAATGTGACTGTCAAGTATCGAAACTCCACACACCTAGGGATTTCATTCTTTTTGCAGCAGTATTTCAATATTAACCAAGAAACATTTAATTTCCAACAAAAATAATACATTTGTACCTTTAAGGGAGTGAACAAAACAAACTTTATTGCTGGAACAAAATCTACAACAACTCACAAGAAGCTATAGTTAGGGTATGCTTTCACATTGGTTTATGTTTCAGCTGTGCATATTGACTATTACAATAGCGTAGTTGGGGGAAATTAGAAAACTCCTGCCTAAGCGCAGTAATAGGTGTTTTGTGTTTTTCTCTGACTTCGCAAAGCATGCCCTATATCCCCATGAGCGTCTCTTCCTCGAGAATGTTGCTAGCCAGGACATTCTGAAGATGAAAATGTTGATTTTGCTTCACCATCAGTGATGATAAATTTCTGCTGGGTTGGTGGAACATATAGGCACGATGGGCGGGGCAATATAGATCTCAGACTACCCTCTTGTTTATTGAAGGTAGTTGTGAATCTGAAATGTAGATCTATTTTGCCTTGCCTTCCCTTATTCTTACCAAATAGTATTTGGTCTCTTGATTCTGATCCAGGTCTTCTTTGTGCTTCTTCAATTTAGCCCGTGATTAGCCCCAGGCTAAAAATCTCTTAGATAAACCATCCAATGCCCATACCTCCTCCTCTTTTTCACTGCAATTACACTTGACCTGTAGACCCTCACCATATGGAACACTACTGATCAGCCTACTTGAATGGCAACTAGATGTGTGCAACAACATATTACCTGATGTTGGCTTCCTTTACAACTAGGGGGCATATTTTCAAGAAAGTTGTGCATCACAGATGATGCACAACTTTTCTTTCGCCCTCCCCCACGGCACCTAACAACACTATGGTGCTTTATTTATGATACGGCACACCATGGCATTTGTTAGCATAATAGCGTCAACATTATTTATGCTTTTGTAGCGTTTGCTACACTAGCATCAAACATTTTGACACTATTGCAGCAAAGTGGAGGGACGTCCGTTGATTACAATGGGTGTGTCATTTTAACACCTGCTCTGAGCAGGCACTATAAATGAGAGAAAAAATGGTGCTGTGAAATCTTGTAAATTTCACTGTGCCATTTTTCGGGCCTCCCAGCACCAGAACGCCCCCTTGCATACATTATACCTGGTGCAGTTGTAAAGTGGCACAATGCAAGCATTGCACCACTTTGTAAATCTGACATGGCAGAAAAGCCACCTTTGCGCCACCTTAATGTAAAAATAATATACAACGGCAACTCTAAGATGGCACATGGGGCTTGTTAATTTTCCCATTAGTCTCCAATCTGTTATTTTTAATGTACACAGTGAGATTAAGCTCATTCTCACCTATGTTTTCTATAAATCTTTCAGCACTTTCCTTGGTACCCTTCCATACCATAAAGTATGTCATCAATATATCCACTTCAATGTACAATGTGTTCACACCACTTCTGGTAGTGTTTTACCAGGACCACCAGCTCCTCCCACCAGCCCATATGCAAGTTCGATATGTCTGAGTAATGTGTATAAGACTCATATGGCAGCCATAGAATACCATAATCCACATTTTATAAATGTTTGCATAGTGCACTTGCTCCGCATACTTATGCATTATTATGAATATTCCCATGGCGTGTTATTTTTATTAGCATTCCACTGATTATTTTAATGACATGTTGTAGTGCCTAAAAGAATGTCTGCTCGCTGGAATCTAATGCAGTATTGAATGTTTTATGTTTTGTATGATTGACTATACTGCCATGAGAGTCATTTGTTAACGTTGTTTATGATGTCATGCACTAGCACTGGTGTAAATACGGGCACAAAATGGCGCTTCACTAAAAATAAATAAGGCAAGAGAGACAGACAAAAGATCAGGCCCTGTCCTTACCTTGAACAACAGAAGCTGCAGTACCACTCACCACCCCTACCATATACCAAATGGCAGTGTTTAGGAAGAAGAAATCAGCATTGCTTTGCTAAGAATGGCTTTATGGAATTCCTAAAGGTAGCCCTGTCTCCATCCTCCAATCCTCAGTGTCTTTGTTTTTCTCTCCAGACACAGGAATCTTAGCAATACGCTTCAACTGCTTGGGGAACCTATACTTATCCTCTATATGTGCCATACTACACCAGTGGCATCCAACATAGATCCCACTGGCTCCTGTACTCACACAGCCTACTACCATATTTATGCACTGCCATACATGTGCTACACATGCACTGCACATTCACATTCACCCATTCAACTTGCACATGGGATATTATGGCGAGGTTATGGGTTTCAGATAACAGCTGGGCTTTACAAAAGAAAGGCAAGTAGACCATAAATTTACTGACAAAGAGAAAAACATCTACCAATACTATAGATTAAAAAAACACAGTATGCTGCTACCAATGTTGTACATGCTTTGCCTAGGCAGGTAGCCCACTGCCTACCATGTTCACCAAGAGAGCCCCCTCCCATCAAAGGTCAAGTCCTGTACTTCACAAAGTCAAGGACAGGACTATGTCCTTATGCACACCCTCAATTGGAATGATGCCAGGATCAAAATAAAATTCAAATTTCCAGAATCACATACAGTTGGACATTCAGGGTGCAGTACACGTCTGCTTGCCATGCTGAGGACAGTCTCATCCAACACAACCTTAATTTCAATGAGAGTGGAACAAATGCAAACTCCAATCTCCAGTCATTGCCTCATTTTGCATTATTCTCTAATAACCTGAAAATAATGAAGTCAAATAAGCACACTAGAACTGTAAAAACAGGACTATCCATGACACTACCTAATGGCAAACCGTTCCTAAATGTGTCCTGATGTCTTCACTCATTAACATGAGCTTATGTCTTCTGTTTTGTTCCTTCTACTGTAAGCAAATACTGACTCATACATTGTGAACCTAATCATAATAAGATGCTCACAATAATAAAAGGGGACTGAGACACAAGGATATCAAGGGCCTCCATTAAGCTGCAGAGGATGGTATTTACTCTGTCACAGCGACGGAGTAAAATATTCATTCGTCCTGATTGATGGAGTATCTGTCCTCCAAACTTAGAATTGGCTGCAAACCCCATGGACAAACACTAGTCACTGACAGGAACCGCCGCCATGGCTCCATTAAGCGTGATCGCCGCCCATCAAACAAAAACAAAATATTAATGAAAACATTTTTACTGCTATGTATTGCAACATTTGTTACTGCTGTAAGAAATAGTAAAAGCTGACCATTCAACTGCACACTCTAAATGGATGAACAGTCAGATGGTCAGACGTTAAACACCCTCACTTTACCAGGCCATCAGAGAAGTATGTCGGAAATGGAGTAGTCCCTCTTGCTGAAATACTTAAGGTCCCCTCAACTGTAAATTAGACAGGTGAATCTTCAGTTTGGTACTCCATCACTAAACTCTAAATCAGTCACAAAGTAATGTGCCCAAAAAATATGCGGTCAGGTCAAGTAGGTAAGCCTTTGTTTTCTTGTTTTTGTTTTTTTAGAGGCACGTTTTCTTAGGCCTATATTATGAGGTTAACCACTAAACACAACTCCTATGTTTTACCATTTTCCTTGTGTAGTTAAATGGAGAAAGACAATTGTTCATGGTGGGCAAGGTAGAGTTGAATCAGCCAGGTCTGTGAACATTATTGTTTATGGAAAAGTATCCTGAGTGGCACTACCACAATACTTGTATTTGTAATATTTTTTTCACTATCTACTTTTGCCAGATTTGGTCCGATGAATACCCCCATTGAGGCATTAAAAGACATTGCTAGCTCACTTGAATGATTACTCTGTGGCCTTGCTACAACTGCATTTTGAGGAATATATATGAAGTATTGAGCTTCCCCTTTGAAACCCAGTAATTCATTTGTTTTAGCAATATAGTTATTTAATAATCTGTAAAATATACCTTTTTTCTCTCTGCTCAACTAACTATTCCAGGGGTAACACCCCCAATATCACCTTAAAACAGGTAGGCTTGCATACTATGCTCCCTTGCTTAGAGGCACAGAAACATGAAAAAGCAGTTTTAACAACAATCTCCACTGGTGCAACGATAAAAAAAGTAACACAAACTAGTGGTAGGCAGCAGGTTTGTCTCCAGCACTGGTAAAAGGAGCAGCAGTGCCTACTCTTAGTAGATATGACTGTGGAATGCTCTCCTCCCCCCCAATGGAACGCAGTACAGCAACTTTGATTGCGGAATTACGATGTATGATGTTTTAATTAAATGATCTCCAAAGTTTCTCACGTTTGCATTTAAAAATGTACAACTTTAATCCTATCTGAAGTGCATCTAGGGCACAGTACTCAGACAAAAACTAAGACAGCCATCTCAACCTCCCATGACACCATGGAGAAAATGTTCAATACCTCTACACCCCCACAACCAGGACCCAGTCCTAAGGCACAAAAGTTCGTTGCATATTTTCTGACCCTGACACAACATTTGGGGCTGGAAGAAAAAAATCAAGACCAACCAAGGGTCACAACAGTCCATTCACAAACAGACTATGGGAAGGACAGACATTGTTAGAGGACAGGGGGTGTCTCGATACATGAATGAGATGGAATGGAAGTAGAGTGTCCAAATACATTTTGTAGGTATACTTAAGAGTACCTTAATACGTTGAATATATACACCCAGTAGGTAAGGACTGAGGCAAGGAAGATGGGGATGAAGATAATGATATTGTGACCACAATTGATCATCATGTTGCAATATAATACATTGCTTGGAGGGGTGGGGTAGCTGTCTTCTGTTTTCTTAAGATTGATATGTTGGTTAAAGGGCTCGATCTGATAAAAAAAAATAAGCAATTACATTTTCAATCCACAGAGATTGTCTAAAAATGCTTGTTTATAATTTGGATTGGTGTTTCAACTCACAGTTATTTTATCATAAAGACAAAAAGATTAAAGTTCATGTCTGTGAAATCTTGGCGGAAATTACACCTGGTTTTAACCTCATGTCAGAGTGTGCGAGCAGCCTGTTCTACTGAGCTCTGAGATTGCCTAACTTTCAGACGGGTTGCAAATTATGCCTGTTGTCCGACCTCTTGCCATTGCTGCTACATCGTAAATGCCATATCAATATCACAGCAGTGAGTAGACCTTTGCGAATGTTTCACAAAACTGAATTCGCTTGGGAAATCATACCTCAATACTTCTTTGATTGAGAGTGCAATCTTTGCTTATCCGCTCTGTATGTGTGCATCATCCTCCTTTCAAGGACTTGATGAATGCTGCAACTGTGTCAGATAAATATATGTCTTGTGGTTTCAGTAGTTGAGCATTTTGGGCTTGGGGCTGAGCAGCACAGCAAGTGTTTGCAAGCGTTGGGTGTTTTTCAACACTTGTATGAACATTGCCTATTAGTATGGCTAAACAGCAATGCCATATAGCAGATTAGCGCAATATCAAGTAGACAATTAAACTGTGAAGAGCAAAATGAAAAACATGGATGGCGAATTCATTAGGTAAACTTGCTCCTCTTAGACAACGGAAGTCAAAACGCCATGGAGATAAGGCACCTTGGTTCACACTGGAATTCATGAAACTGAAAAAGGAGTCTAAAAAACTAGAAAGGGCTTGGAGTAAAAGCCATGAGATGTCCAACGAAGATAATTAAAAGAAGCCAGTATAAACACATCATTATGCCATGAGAGAGGATAGAGCCAACTACTTTGCCTTTAAGACTAACAGTGCGGCAAACGTCTTTAAAGAACTGTTCCACTTGGTGGGCAGTCTAATGAAACGTGAAAAAAAGTAAGTCAGGTCCCCCTCCCTCAGAATTAACATGCATTATGTTAGCCGAGTTCTTTTTGGAGACAGTTCATAAAACCCTTCTCACACATAGAGGGGATGGTGAAGCATCTAAGGCTCACCACCAAAATAACGAACAATTGAACATGTTCCCAAATATTATCCAGGGAGAGACTCTGGAGATTCTCAAATCACTAAATTCCCACTGGACCCTGCACCTCCAAATATTATGTTCAAAGGTAGGAAGGTAGTAGCTATATTACCACATATGTTCTATTTCTCACACCAATTGGGATGGTTGTTGCATGCTGGAAACATTGCATTGTCTAACCACTTGAAAAGAATCCTTTGGTCGACCCCTTAAAATGTGAAAATTACCACCCTATCTCCCTCCTTACAGGACCTAGTAAAGTTCTAAAAACATTTTTGTATAGAAACCTATCACAATATCCAGAAACAAATGACATCCTACATCCATCTTAAACGGGCTTTAGACCAGGTAACAGTACAAAGGCAGCATTACTTGCTGCAACAGACGAGTTGAGAGCTAACCTGGATTAAGGTGGGACAGTCGCCCTGATCCTCTTGATTTGAGTGCAGTTTTTTATACCGTTTCTCATCCTCTTTTAGTGGAAACATTGGACGAGCTAGCTATAGCAGGAACAGACCTTACATAGACTGCCTCCGTTCTACAAAATGGAACCTTCCAAGTTTTTGAGGAAACCACACTTTCAGAAGTTCATTTTTTTTAAATGTGGGGTGCCGCATGGGTCCACACTGTTTAATCTCCACGTCCTTCCAATGGAAGAAATTATAAAGGCCCATGGTTGCTCATCAATATCATAAACTGATGACACTCAGATCATCATCTTCCTCTCCCATCAAATGGATACATCTGCCCAGCTTAACAACTGTCTTAAAAATGAGGTGGACCGGATGGCAGTAAGCAGTCTCTGGCAGTAAGCAGTCTCAAACTGAACGGGGAGAAAACAGAGCTCATATTAGTCAGAAACAACCCCAGTAGGTGGGCGAAGCTCCACTGCCCCAATGCTCTGCGCGAACAGCCGACACCAAAAACTGAGGTCACGTGTCTAGGTTTCTGGTTAGACAACAAGCTCACAATGGCAACATGGGCAAAACAATTAGCGCTAATTTGCTTCAGACTGCTAAGGACCCTAAGAAGGTGAATGAGATTGCTACCTGACCATAACGCAAACTGGTGGTGCAAGGTTTAGTCATCTCACAACTTGACTATTGGAACTCCCTTTACCTGGGAAATCTTAAATCAGTCATAAAAAGGCTTCAAGTCATCAGAATAATGTAGCTCACATACTACCGTAGATTCCGAAACACCAGTCTGCATCCATGGCTCTTGCAAATCTGCACTAACTTTCCAGTATGTAAAAGAATCCATTTTAAGACCATAAGACCATATATATATATATATATATATATGTATATATATATATATATATATATATATACATATTCACTTAAAAAAAAAAAAAGGTTACGTTGATGTTCTAAT
Source organism: Pleurodeles waltl (assembly GCF_031143425.1). Classification (NCBI taxonomy): domain Eukaryota; kingdom Metazoa; phylum Chordata; class Amphibia; order Caudata; family Salamandridae; genus Pleurodeles; species Pleurodeles waltl. Next base: position 372,481,630 of record NC_090451.1, read on the forward strand.
TAGGCTCACATTTTAAATGTACCAAACCAAGGAAATTCAGCTGTTATAGTTAAAGACATCAGTGATGTTGTTTGAGATGCCATCAATAATATTATCGGTGATATCACTGACCATGTCATCAGTGATGTAATATGTGAGGACATAAGCTGTGTGTTAAGGTGGTGCAAGTTATATTTAGCTCAGGTAACTATAACTGCTGAATTTCTATGGTTTTGTGTAAGTGAAATATGAGCCTAACTATGAAGACCCTGTAACCTTTGTGTTTTTAATTGCATTTCTATGTTTTTTTTTAAATTCTATTTCCTTACTAAAACATCCCTGTAACCTTTTCTTTCAGTGAATATATATATATATATATATATATATATATATATATATACAGATATATATATATATATATATGTGTGTGTGTATATATATATATATATATATATATATATATATATATATATATATATATATATATATATATATGTATGTATACACACAAAACTGAATAGATGCAATAATCACATTGTTGTATTAGGAGCTATCACCTACGAACACCTAAACAAAGATGAATAACCCACGAGAATCAATGTCAGTATACCAGTTTGCACATTATTGCGTCAATACGGCCATTTTGCAGAGAAAAGTTCCACCAGATTCGACCTGGTGAATTTGCTGCTAATGTTGCCCCTGCTATTATGGCATGTGTTAAAATTGTGGGTTTAGTAATACTTATTTGCACAGAAGCTTCTGTTTATATCCAATGGAGTATTCAGAAACCACTCCTAATTGTTGCTATTCTCCATACTTTGCTATTAACGATGATATTTGCAACTTCAGGCAGTGGTTCCTAACTTTTTGACATCAGAGGACCACCATTTATTTATTGTTGGAAACTCCCTCCTCCCACATTCCCCCCCCCACCAACGCCATGCAGAGTCATTATTGGAATCCAAGGAACCCCAGCCTAAGCAATTTCCAACAACAAAACAATACACAAAAATACAACAACAAGCATTCATCAAAAAATTACACAAATAAGGACATATTTTATTTATTCGCAAATCATTATTAAAACCTGCATTTAAATGGGAAGATTGGAGCGTTTCTAAATTCAGTTGAGGTGACCCATTCCATATTCTATTTTCTGTTTATTTCACTGATGCACGAATGACACCAACTTAATTTTTAACCTCATATTTCAAGCTCCTCCACGTTTACAGAACATTTTAAAATGTTGAGTTTTCAACTGTGCTTCTTTATTTTATATGGCATCACAATCTTTCAATACTATTCCATTTTCTGAGAAGTTGCGGACCTCTCAGTATGCGGTCACAGGGCCCGAGTGGTCCCCAGACTACAGGTTAAGAACCACTGACTTAGGGGCCTAGTTAGAGTTTGGTGGATAGGATACTCTGTCAAAATGTGACAGATATCCCAATTTTCGCATTACAAGTGCCATAGGCTATACTGCACGGCAGATGGGGCATGTATCCCACTCGCTAAACTCGATCTGCGTTACCCGTCACAGTTGTACGTGCGAAATATTTTCTACACAGAAAATGCGTTCTTAATCTTTCAGAAACTCCATCAGTGCAATAACTTTTAAAATGCGCCCAAGGTATAATTTGTCTGAGACTAAATAAATGAACCTCTTCTTTTCGTTTGATGTCATGCATACTTTTGCTCTAATACGCTATTTGATCAATATTAGAAGGATTATAATTATCCGAAGCTAATTTGAAATACAATATTTACCATAATGAAATCAATTTGAATGTAAATTTGGGTGATTCTTCATTAAAATGAAAGTGCAAATAGACCACAGATTATACTTGCACTTGATTGGGTTTGTAAAGTAGCTACTGAAGCAAGGGCTTATCACAGGAACACTAATGATGCCTAAATGGATATTTAACATCATGAAATCAGCTAAGGTCTGAATTCTAAGTGCATTTTTTATTTTTAAAGGATGCCCAAATGAGGAATGAATATATATATATATATATATATATATATATATATATATATATATATATATAAATATATATATTTATTTATTTTTTATATAAAGACAATGGGCGACATATTTAAAGAACCTACATGGATATGTTTTTAGTTGAAGGGAGCAGTATAAGAGCATACGCTATAAATATGAGGTCAACATTTCAGGTTTATTAGACAGAGGTGTCTTCATGTCCATGATCTGATGAAACAAGCTGTTCAAAAATAGTAAGACAATGTACCAGGACTCATGAAATTGATGTAATGCATCACATGAAAATTTAACATTGACACACCGAAAAGCTTTAGATTTTGCACCGTACAGATGCACGCAGATGCACAGAACATGCAGTTGCACAAGCACACATAGAAGATGCATGCATACAGACCCAAAAAATAAAGATATACTTTTTCAAATAATTCACTAAACACCTATATACACACCAGAATACAGAGAGGCATCAATGCAAATAGGTTAATAGTTATGCATAACCATGTGCATCAAGAGGCAAAGATGATGTGCATCAGTGAGCCCAAGGTCAGGTATAGCAATGGCCCATAAGGAAGCGGAATAGGAGAGCACAGGGTGATGTGTACCTGGGGAGCTCATGGTGAAGTACGTCAGTGGGGCATGTAATGCCACATCTCTGGGTAGCACTCAGCAGTATATCCTGGGGAACACTGGATATTGCGCTTCACGGGAGCATATGCTTATGTGTCTCAAGAATACGCTGGGTCCAATGCATCAGAGCGCTATGAATGTTGTGGGAGTGGTGGTCACTCGGTTTTATATATCAGGGGAGCTCCAGGTAAAGACCATATGGGGGGCTTTGGTAATGTGAAGCAGATGACACAGGGTGATGTGCAACACATTATACTAATAATCTACAATTTAAGTAATAGTTTGATATGTCCCAAAAATGTGTGAGAACTTCAGCCAGTCCTACATTTTTTTGGCTAGTACCATTTTGAATGTTAGATCTTCTTTGTATGTTTATACATAATATGGTATAAAGTCCAACCTCAGAATGAAAAATACACTTTTGCCTAGTACGTTTGAACAGCCCCAAGGTGACACAATTGATATTGATTACTTGGGAGCTGCACTCATGGATAGGAGGTTGAAAAAGAAAAACTAAACATACAGTTTCAAATGTCTTCATGGTTTGATTTGTGAAGCACATAAATTCAGTTTTAATGACAATTTGACTTTTTTGTTGCATTTAAAAAAAAATGTGTTTCTTTTTTTTTTTACTTTCAACATACCGAACAATAAATTGTCCTAAATAATTTATGGTTCCAGTCTGAAACATTCTTGACAACAGACACTTGGGTGCAGATTTATGAAAAAATCACAATACAACAAGGCAAGACAATTTACACCGCTGCGTGACAGGGAGAGAGCAGGATTGTGCCATATCTACTTCAGATATGATGCAGTTCCGCTCTCTCATTGTGCTGGAGCGCTGTGTTGCCTTGCACCAACAAAGGCACTGTTGAGCCATGGTGCAAGTGAGCTTGCCTTACAGGCAGGATTGTTTTTGTGCAGGAAGGCACATCTTCTTGCAAAAATACAAACCTTTGTGACATTTTCCTCTTTCTACATGTGCGGCAGAACGTAGCACAGATAGGAAGAGAAAATAACAAAGCAAAAAACAATAAATCTCCTTACTCCTCTGTTAGGAAGATGTACTATGCTGGCACATTCCTAGATTTACAAGTCTTTGTAAATTTGAAAATGTTCCAAAATCCACGTGTGGATGCATGTCAACGCCCATTCTCTACCCATGGAATGGCTTCCTAAATCAGAGTAAAGCAAGGTAGTGATTTGCTCTGCCTTGCGTTTCTCTGGATTTACTGAACTTGCAGTTCCAGGCAAGGCAGCATGGGAGTCTACAGAAACATTTTCAGCGGTGAGGACTCCCGGAAGGTTTTTTGCAGGGGCTGCAGCTGTACTAGTACTGGCAGCATAACACTATGGTGGCCGTAGAGTTACGCTGCACTATGTGTATGCACACAAGGCTGTACCCACATCCGGGGTGGCAGCACCCCCCCCCCCTTTCCTCCTGTGGATGCCCCATGCAAGGCAGATTTGCATGGTTTAGTAAATCTCACTTAAGTCCTTGCATGCCTTTGCATGACACAAGAGCAACAGAAGGGCTTAATAAATTTGGTCCCACATTTACAATGCAAGCATTAATTGTAATAGGATTCATGAAAGTTAAGAGAGCGTCACTTACCAAACCTTTTTCCATTAAGTAATTCTTCTGGCGTTTAACGATGTCTCTGAACCTGATATTTTTCTGCTAAGGAAAACTAATGAAAACAAAAAAAGCCTTCAAAGAATACAGTAAAGAAAAAAACGCATACCTGAAGCATAACACTTACATTACAAACACCTGACATCACAAAAACCTGAAATGCCTGATGCTTTGCGTGGACATCATAAACAATCGCAAAACTAGCAATTACTTCTCACATAGCAGCTCATATTTGATAGTGCCGCTTTTAGCCTTTGATATTTTTGAATGGAGCTATGTGGCATTCCTGAAGCATAACATTTAAAAAAATCCAATAATCTGATGATGCGAAAACAGCCTTATAGCATATTTCTAAATAAACCTGGAAGAGCTTCCAATCCAGTAGCTGGCTTGTGTGAGAAAATGAAGATTTCTTTATCTAGGAATATTGTGCAACACTTTCATATTTGCTATCCCAAAAATGCATTGCAATAAAGGACTGTACCTGTAATATTCTAAGAACCACTATCAAAATAGAACATTCAGGGGCATATTTATACTCCGTTTGCGCCGAATTTGCGTCGTTTTTTTCGACGCAAATTCGACGCAAAACTAACTCCATATTTATACTTTGGCGTTAGACGCGTCTAGCGCCAAAGTTCATGGAGTTAGCGTAATTTTTTTGCGTGAACACCTTCCTTGCGTTAATGATATGCAAGGTAGGCGTTCCCGTCTTAAAAAATGACTCCGATGCATATGCGTCGTATTTATACTCCCGGGCAAAAAACCCGCATTAGCGCCGGATTTTAGCGCCTGGGTCAGGGCAGGCGTTAAGGGACCTGTGGGCTGAGAATGAGCCCAGAGGTGCCCTCCCCTGCCCCCAGGGACACCCCCTGCCACCCTTGCCCACCCCAGGAGGACACCCAAGGATGGAGGGACCCACCCCAGGGACATTAAGGTAAGTCCAGGTAAGTATTTTTTTAAAAAAAAATTTGTGGCATAGGGGGCCTGATTTGTGCCCCCCTACATGCCACTATGCCCAATGACCATGCCCAGGGGACAGAAGTCCCCTGGGCGTGGCCATTGGGCAAGGGGGCATGACTCCGGTCTTTGCTAAGACATGAGTCATTTCAATGGGGGATGGGCGTCGTAAAAAAATGGCGCAAATCGGGTTGTGGCGATTTTTTTGCCTCAGCCTGACTTGCACCATTTGTGGACGCCCATACGCCATTTTCCCCCTACGCCGGCGCTGCCTGGTGTACGTCGTTTTTTTCAACGCACACCAGACAGCGCCGGCGGCTAACGCCGGCTAACGTCATTGAATAAATACGGCGCCCGCATGGCGCTTCAGAATGGCGTTAGCCGGCGCTAATTTTTTTGGCGCAAAACTGCGTTAGCGCAGTTTTGCGTCAAAAAGTATAAATATGGCCCTCAGTCTTCACCCATATGAAAAAAAATAGTTGCAAACAAAAATAGGAACTCATGACACGTGCAGTAATTGAAACAAAACTTCTTCCAACCCAGTTTGTGAGAAGATATTCCTAGAATTCAAATCAACACGTTTACCCGTTTTCTCCAAACAATCTAAAAAAAAACAGCTAGAATGTAGAATAAGGAGGGAAAACAAAAGTTTGGCCTATAGTAGAACAAAGATTGCTAATCCAAGTGGGAATGTTATGCCTAGGTGAGGAGGCTAGCATTTAGCAGTTTTAACAACTTTCATTTACATTTTTGAAGCACTGTCCACAAGTTTAAAGGAAAAAAAACAACTAAACGTTGACTCACAAGCGATCTGCTGATGTCAAAATGTTCTCTATTTCTCCTCCCAACACGAAGTCTTTTGAAACTTAAGCCCCTTTAAACAATGAGCCCCAAAGATGAAAACATAGTTGTCAGCCTCCTTATCCAACAAACAAAGTCAAACGAATAAAATGTTATACGGTATATTATGATTATCCAATAAAAGGGACATCATCACAACTCTAAAAGCACTCCTCTAAGGTATAAACTCATGTTTATCTCACCAAACACAGCATACTACTTTGAACAAACAGTGTATAAAAAATGGATATAGACAACATTTTTGTTCTCTTACAAGATAAACACAGACTCCCTCAGGATGAAAAAACACTGTCATAACCTTCAAAACTTTCGGGGCATGGCCAAGATGGCCAACATGGCGGATGCGTTTCTTTAGTGCTCCGCGATCTTGCTCGTCAACCGTCTTCCACTTAGGGTTTCTGGTCATGTGGGCTAGAGATGCTGTGTCACCCCCTTTGACTGGACCTACCAGGGCCATTCCCAGATACGTGGAGAGCCTTTTGTGGGCTAGTCCCCACTTTGCGGTTGGTAGACTATGCAGTCAGAGATTTCGTGACCAGCGATTGACCTTGCCTGCAGCCTCCCCTGGCCCCTCTCACCTTTTCTCTCACCAGGGGCTGGCAGAGGCAGGAGCTGAAAGCCCATTCTTACCCAGTGGAACTGGCATGGAGACTCTAATGGGGCAGGATTCAAATGACCATGGACCTGCTAGGCCACGCTCCACATGCAGCACCCCACGCAGGAGGCGACCCACACTATTGCTCCATGCCCTCTACCGCAGATCCTCCTCTGTGCATCAAGCCCCCCTGCAACTTCAAGTGACATGGGTAGCAGGGGGCAACTGATTACCAGCTTGCCGCTGCCACCTATCTGCCTCCACTGGGGCCTACACGGCACCCCCCTGCTTCGGCACTTGAATCGTGGCACGTGGGGGATGCAACTCTACAGCCCTTGGTCCAGTCGATCCAGCGGTCCGACCAGCATTGACGGCACTGGGGAGCTCCCGCTGTCTGCCCACCTGAGCCTGGCCTGACACCATGCCCCCTGCTTCAGCGCCCGGGTGAGGCGCTCGGGGACGTGACCCATTCATCGACCCTGGGTCCGCTCAGCCTGGTGGGCCCATGCTGAGCCCACCAGAGAAGCGGAGGCTCCCTTGAAGGGCCTACATCCAGCATTGGCATTGAGGACTCACTGCCACTGCCTTAGACTGCGCCCTGGGGAGCCCCTTTGGCCTTTTGATGGGGCCCCGTGATTGTTTGATAATTTTGCCCCTAGTGCCCCATCTAAGAGGAGGCCATCCTATGTTCCCTCCTTCAGCATCTAGACTGGGACACACGGATTGAGCATGGGGTTTGGTGCAACTCCATGGCTTGTGAAGGAGGCTGCGAGGGGGGCCGCGTTGGGACTAACTGTCCACTGGCACCTGTGACCCCTGGCAGTTGTGATCAGGTGAGAGCTGCTGCTGTCTTTGGTGCAGAGGGTCCCCAGAGACTCCATACCTTCCTAGGGGCCTCCCAGTCTGCATGTGCTACTGGAGTTACGACCCCCGGGGGCATGGGGCACAGTACCTGTAGTGATGGGCCACCCCATTGGGGGAGAGTGGCAGCCACATCAACACCATAATCAAGATGTGTGGAGGAGTCAGGCTCAATCTGACTTGGGGCACCCGCCTGGGCCACCGGGGAGCAGTGGTCTGGGAGCCCTTCGACTGATGGCCCTCAAGCCCTCTCCAGCAACTGTATCATACCTAGCTGAGAATAAAAACAAGGGAAATACCCTCAATCACATCACCTTAACACCCTGATCAGCACCTGCTGCGCCCTACCCTGTGTGATGCCTTCCGTTGGGGCCCCTCCCTGACTGCCCTGTTCATCCCACATTTGACAAGCATCCCCTTAGTTTGCCAGAGCGGCAGTGTCCCAACACTGGGCAACTGAAGTCCAACTCTACTTCCAGGCCTTGACCGATGCCTGGATGAGTCTCCAAGTGGTCGAACGGGCCCCCCCAACCGACAACGACTCCTCACTCTCTACTGCTGATAAGCTAGACAAGGTACTGGAAACCATATAACAGTGCTGAGTCTCACTGGAGACCAAGTTCGGCTATTGGCAGCTGAGATGGGCTTCTTCCATGATGACCTCCTCAAACTAGCCGACAAAATGTCTACCAATGAAAATGCCATAGCCATCCTGCAGCCTCATGCAGTTGAATATCAGGCAGCACTGCATGACTTAAAAGACAGAGTGGCCCAAATGGAAGATAAAACTGATGATCTGGAGGGATGGTCCCGCAGAAGTAACATAGGCATCCTGGGGCTCCTGGAGGGGACGGAGGGCACGACTCCCCTTGAATACTCAGAAACCCGGTTCAGATCCTTCACTCCAGCCATGGAACTCTCTTCCTTCTACTCCTTGGAGCGGGCCCACAGGATGCTTCCCATTACCCCCTCCCAGGGTGCCTTGTCCCATGCTGGCCAAGTTCCTACATTTCAAAGACAGGGATTCCATCATTCGAGCGGCCAGAAAAGCCCGTCCTCTATGAATAGAAGGCACCACCATCATGCTTTTTATGGACTATACACGTGTGGTGCAACACCAATGTGCCTTCTTACTGGAGGTTAAAAAACAATTGGTCAGATGTGGGTACAATACTCTCTCTTGTATCTGACATACCTCAAAATAATGTGCAATACAACAACCACCTTCTTCATGAAACCTCAGGAGGCGTGGGACAGGGCTGAACATCACCAGGGCACCAGGCCAGCCAGATCAAATCGGTACTCCCCCACCCTGGCTTCCTATGGGGGTCGGCACCAGGGCATGGTGAACTCTAACTCCACAGCCCATTCGTCAACATCCCCATCACTTAACCTGGAACAGATGATATCAGACCACAGAAGAGCACTGCAGGCATTGGAGGAGCTGGGCCACTCACCGGATACAGCTGACAACAAGGGGCTGCAACTCTTTTCCTCAGGTGAGGACACAGAGCACTCTCAAGACTCCTACAAAGCCACACAGTATCCCCCCTTGGTGTCATCGCAGATAGCAGACATCTTAGATTAGAACCCCCTCTCTTAGGCCACCCCCTGTTGCAGTTCAGGAGACTTACCAACACTGTACATTTCCATCCCACCCTGGGGGATCCTAGCAGTCCACAACACTAGCAGACATGGGCAACAGTCTTAACATCTTTCTTGGTCACCGCCTTGGTAGAACACTAGAGTAGTTTTGCCTGTTTGGATGTGTTACCGGCTGTGATAGGGGCCCACATTCAGTTCAGTTCATCCCCAAGTTTAGTAGACCTCTTCCTCCCCACAGCCAATGCAGCCACTACCCCACCTCAACACCCCAGCACAACTTCTGCAGCAGCCACCAACTGAACCCCACAGCACAGATGTAGCCAATGTTAACCAACAACAGCAGCCCCCCACTCAAACCATACCGCATCAATCCACACACAAACCTTCCCTCCAGGGCACTAGATTTCTCATGTTAAACATTTGGGGCATGAACACAGCTAGAAAGCACTAAGCTATTTACTCCTACATCAAACGACAGCAAGCGCAAATAATTTAACTGCAGGAAACAGACATAACAGGAACAGGAGCACCTGCGCAATCAATGGCATGGCCAAATTATGCCACACAGCACTCTGCATTACCTAGTGCTACTGTGATATGTATCTCTCCTGATGTCCCATTCCAAGAGTTAAATTCTATAATTCACAAAGAGGGCCGTTATGTCCTTCTGGAGGGGCGCCTTGATGGCCAATCCTCACTAATTGGTAGCATATACGCCTGAACAATCAAGGTCCCTTTTGAGACTTGCTCTATACCATCCTAGCACACAAAACACATAGCCCATGGATCCTGGGTGGGGTCTACAACTGTGTACTAGACCTCGCTCTGGATAGATCGCTCCCCAGATGCCCCGGTCTCCTCCACATGCGCAAAAGCACCTTTTTCACACATGGACACAACACTGGTCATTAATAGAAGTGTAGCACGCGCTGAACCCCTCCGACCTCCTCTACTCTTTCCATTCGACAGTACACAGTCTCTATCTCAGAGTAGATAGAATTCTCTATTCTCAGACATTGCTGCCACACCTCCACTACTCTTGGACGCGTGATTCCTGACCTTGACGCCCAAGCTTTTGATATTTGCTGGTCTGCCCCCCTCCCATACACCCCCACATGGAGAAAGCCCAGAGACTGCCAGGAGGATCCTGTGTTCCAGCAGGAGCAGCAGGAGCACATCAGGCATTATTTCCTGGAGAACACGGGCACAGCCTCCTCCAGGGCATCCGAGTGGGGTGCTTTCAAAGCTACCATTAGGGGCTCTGTACACAAGATAGTAGGCATGCGCTGCACACTAGAGTCAGACAGAGAAAAAACTGAGTTCCAATTAGTCGATCTCAGTAAGCAGTGAACTCCGACCCAGAACTTGCTTCCCAACTAGCAGAAGCAAAAATCACGTACGCAAAGCTACTAGAAGATCTACGCCACTACAACTTCAGGGCATATGCCTTCAGGGTGCCCAGGGAGGGTTGATAGGGCAAGTAAACTCCTTGCCTTGCTGGCCTGACAAGAAACCATAGCTCCCCTAATCACAGAGGTGGTGAGCCTTGGGGGGCCGGGTTGTGGAACACACTCAGCCAGAAATTCTTCAGGCTTTTGTAGTATACTACCCAAATTGTACAGTTCACCTGAGGTCCCTGCCAACATGTCACAGGTGACCTTCCTCACCCAAGTTTTCCTCAATACTGTCCCAGCCCCTAACAGGTAGACCCTTGAGGAGGGCATCACGGTTATAAAGGTGGCACAGGATATTCAGGAGCTTATACAGAACAAACACCAGGCCTTGCTGGCCTACTGCTAGAATACTACAGTACCTTCTTGACATTTCTTATGCCCTGCCTTGTCATGCTGTATGAGGAGGCACGATGCTCCGGGGAGCTCGCTGGCACTCTGTGGGACTCACTGCTGGTCTCCATCCCAGAACTGGACAGGAAACCTATAGACCTGACATATTATAGGTTAACAACAATACTTGGCTGAGACTATAAAATACAAGGCAGGCTCCTGGCAGTTCGGTTTTCTCAAATCCTCCCAAACCTTATACAAACTGATCATAATGGCTTCCTGCCAGGTTGAAGCACATCCCACAATATCTGCTGCATGTTCCACATCCAGGATCATATCTGGGGCTGCTACCCCCATTCGGCCTGCCTGGTCTTGGATCTGGAAAGGGCCATTGACACCCTGACCTGGCCCCATCTCGATTTAGGTGTCACATTGGGTGGGTATCGGACCCTGGCTCTTGGCTTACACTAAACTCTTATACAATATTCCCTCCGCCTGAGTCTGCTTGGGGCGCTATATTTCAGTGCCGTTCCCCATGAAATGAGGCACCCGGCATGGGTGTCCTCTTTCGCCCATGCTGTTCTCTCTGGGACAGTGGGGAGAACAGGGGCATACCATTGCCGCACTGGATTCATGCAGTATCCCTATATGCAGATGATGTCCTCTTATGCACCAGGGACAAAACCATGGACCTTGTTCCAATCCAAAGCATACTGCAGGAGTTTACCGCAGCTGCTGGTCTTCGAGTTAAATGGGTGAAATCAATTGTCTACCTGCTGTGCCCAGGGCAACCACCTCAAGATGGAGTACTCAGAGGCACTCCTCTCCAGTGGCGCCCACAAGCAGTCCGATACCTGGGTGTTCATCTTTACCATACACCTACCGATTTGTGCGATGGGTAGTCACGTCCTTAATGGGATTCACTCCCAAATGTGTTTCGGGCAGGCTCTTCCCCTGCCCCCAGTAGGTAGCATAGCTCTGGGAAAAATGATTATTCTGCTGCATTTATCATACTACTTCACTAACCTTCCAGTTATACACCTTGCACCTTCTTCGTGGAATGAAACACACTTCTTATTGCCCTAATCTGGGGCACTGGCCACTGCCGGGTTTCATTTGCTAAATTGCTAAAATACAATTGCCGACGTACCACGGAGCCATGGGAGCCCCCTCTTTTGAGGCCTACTTTTTTGCAGCACAACTTTAATGGATCTCCAGATGGACCGCAGGCTGTAACCCTGGAGCAGACACCGCCCCCAAGGCTGAGAGGATTCCTCATGGGGAAGATGAAGCTGCTTCACGCACAGCCACTACAAGTAACAATAGGTTCACGGTGCATGGCCTGGATACACAGACTATCTGGTAACACCCCGTTATACACCCTGCTGTTCACACTCATCGGGTTACCTCATCACCACGGACACCCCACTGCAACCAAACTGCATGTGTGGTGCAACAAGGCAATCAACACCGTGGACAGTCTTTTCCAGAGTGATCAACTGCTACCATTCGCACAGCTGGCGGAGGAGAATGACCTCCCTGGTAAACAATTTCTTCTGCACACCAGGTTGGTCCACCACTGCAGAGCACTCGGGGACCTATGTGAGGGAGAACCTCCCGTTCATCAGGTACTGCATTCCATCCTCTTGATAGGGGAGCTTAGGCACATAATCACATGGCTTAACACTGCAATTAGGGAACTCATGCATGTCCCAATAGCCCCGCTCTGGTGGCAATGGGAGAGGGATTAAAGAAGGTTACTTCAGGATGGGGAATGGTGCATATCAATTTGCTCCCCCAAATCAAGTAACTCATGCTTTAGGAACATACAGCTCTTTATACTACACAGGGTGTACCTCACCCCAGCAGTCGTACACCGCTTATTCCATAACGCATCACCAACTTGCCCGAGTTGCCCAAACAAAGGGGCAGATTTCTTCCACATGTTCCGGTCCTGCCCATCCCTCCAAAATTATTGGCACTCCGTGCACTCCACGCTGTGAAGGGTCACAGGACTCACAGATCTGCATACATGAGAGGCTTGCTCCCTAGGTATATTTTGACATACCAAGCGACAGTAGGTGTGAATCTGCTTTGCATCTCTAGCACTTCTTCTTGCAAAGCATACCCTAACATTGCACTGGTGCTCACCCTCAGCTCCCCCAGTGGTCACCTGGCATGGTGCGGCATGTAAATGTGGAGCGACTGAAGAGGACACCTACTGATGTGAGGAGCTACGCCCACTTCGTAAACATCTGATCTCCCACAAGTGGGCCAACCTGCTGACACATTTCCATCAGATGACATAGCCCCTTACTGCAGTTACCCCCACCACCTTCCATGAGCCCGATGGAAGGCACGCTGCATGATAAGTGCCTGTGCATCTGTTTAAACTACCCTACTGACTGCACACCACCTAAGCTGCATTCCCCTTTCCCTCCCTGAGTCACACACCTTCTCCTGCCCCACTATCCCCTACTAGCCGAGTTCACCTTAGTTTCTCTCCACCCTATCTGTTGATTTCATATGTTAAACATCCCTACCGTTCACCACAGTAGACCACGAGGATCCCAACCATTTGCCCTACACCCCACTGTACTCCACACTTGCAGAACAAGGACAAGTTTGTATTGTATCTGAATCACAGGGTCATAATCTGTAACATATTTTTGATCCCCCTGTTTGTATTCTCTACCAAAATTTTTTTTTTTTAAACCTTCAAAACTTATCAATTTGAAGCTATTTTACAAGAAATTATACCAAATAACAATGACAATTTCAAATTTAAAAAAGCAAAGTTAGGTTCCCCTTTTGATCCCAATCTTTCAAAAATAACTAGTTTTGATGTGTACACATTTCAGTAGATTTCTCATTTACGAATACTTGTTAGAAATGGGGTCTTTGGTTGGCAGTCAGGTTACCCCCGTCCAAGCAAGGACCCTCACTCTAGTCAGGGTAAAGGAGAATCACCCTCAGTTAACCCCAGCTCACCCCTTTGGTAGCTTGGCACAAACAAGCAGGCTTAACTTCAGAGTCTAGGTGTAAAGTATTTGTACCAACGCACACAGTAAGTCAGTAAAAACACTACAAAATGACACAACACAGGTTAAGAAAAATAGGTAATATTTATCTAAACAAAACAAGACCAAATTACAAAAATCCAACATACACAAATCAAGTTATCAATTTTAAAAGCAAAAGATTCTTAAATCCTTGAGAAAACAGTAAAAAAAACTGCTAGCATTGAAATGTACCTGGGTAGTGTCAAAATAACACGCATCGGTGAGTGTGCATCGGCAAAGGTTAATGATGTGTCGCTTTCTCACCCACAAGTGAGACCGTGCGTTGTTTCTCCTTCTCCGGTCGGCGTACATCGTTTTCCCCTCTGCAGGAGAGCGATGCGTCGATCCGGACGAGCACTCGGGTCTGGGCAGGCTTTGCGCCATTTTTCCATGCCCAGCAAGGTTTGCATCGAAAATCCTGCTGCACGGTATCAGCAAAACTGCGATATGTGGGTTGCAACGTTATTAGCCTCCATCAGCAGGTGTTACGTGTCGTAGGTGGAGCATCGATTTCAGCCACGAAGCTGACGGCGCGTCATTTCTCAGCTGCGTCTTGGGAGGTGCGTCTACATTTTCCCTGCACGGCTGTCTGTGCGTAGATTTTCAGTCTTGGTCTGCCAGCTTCACCTTCCAATGCCCCAGGAACTGGATAGGGCACCACTTGGCAGGGCAGCAGTCTCAGCAGAGAGTCTAGGTGCTGGCAGGAGAAGTCTTTGATGTCCCTGAGACTTCAACAACAGGCGACAAGCTCAGGACAAGCCCTTGGAGATTTCTTCACAAGCAGGAATGTACAATAAAGTCAAGTCTTAGTCCCCTTGCACAGGCAGAAGCAGCAAATGCAGGATAGCTCCTCAAAGCACAGTCACAGGCAGGGAGGCACTTCTCCTGACCTCTTCATCTCTTCTCCAGGCAAAGGTTCCTCTTGATTTCCAGAAGTGATCTAATTTTCAGGGGTTTGGGTGCTCTTCTTATACCCATTGTGGCCTTTGAAGTAGGCTTACTTCAAAGTAAAGTATCTCTTGTTTGTGATATTCTGCCTTGCCCAGGCCCCCAAACACCCACCAGGGGGTTGGAGACTGCATTGTGTGAGGGCAGGTACAGCCCTTTCAGGTGTAAGTGACCCCTCCTCCCCTCCCTCCTAGCACAGATGGCTCATCAGGCTCATCAGGATATGCGGGCTACACCTCAGCTCACTCTGTGTCATTGTATATACAGAGGTGCAAACAGCCCATCTGTCAAACTGACCCAGACAGGGAATCCACAAACACTCAGTCACAGAATGGTTTAAACAAGAAAATTCCGGTTTCTAAAAGTGGCATTTTCAAACACACAATCTCAAAAACAACTTTACTAAAAGATGTATTTTAAATAGTGAGTTCAGAGGCCCCAAACTCCACATGCCTACCCGCTCCCAAAGGATATCTATGCTTTAATCATGTTTACAGGCAGCCCCCATGTTAACCTATGAGAGGGATAGGCCTTGCAACAGTGAAAAACAAATTTGGCAGTATTTCACTGTCGGACATATAAAACACATTGTATATGTCCTACCTTCAACATACACTGTACCCTGCCCATGGGGCTACCTAGGGCCTACCCTAGGGGTTTCTTGCATGTATGAAAATGGAAGGTTTAGGCCTGGCAAGTGGGTACACTTGCCAAGTCGAATTGGCAGTTAAAATCTCCACACATAGACACTGCAGTGGCAGGTCTGAGCCATGTTTACAGGGCTCCTAATGTGGGTGGCTCAACCAGTGCTGCAGGCCCACTAGTAGCATTTAATCTAGAGGCCCTGGGCACATATAGTGCACTCTACTAGGGACTTACAAGTAAATCAAATAGTCCAATTTGGTGTGATCTTCTTCAGTGCCTAGACAACAGCAAATGTTTCTCTTTCAATAGCACTCCACCTCTGTTCCTGTGGTAATAGTCTTCTGCTACTAAAGACTTCTGGTTGGTCTAGGCCCTCCTTATTCAGCTGTGCTAGGATCACCCCATGCCTTGCTCTGAAGCATCTGTCTGCACAATTAATTCTCTGGAGTAGTCAGTGATGTTGATCACGGGTGCAGTGTACATGGCTTCCTTCAGGGAGCCAAAGGCTTTCTGACAAGCCTTGTCCAATTCACCAACCTAGGTTGTTTCTTGGATGTGAGTTCTGTTAGGGGGGCCACTATGGTGCTGTAAACCTTAACAAATATTCTGTAGTTTCCGGTGAGACCTAAGAAGGCTCTCACCTCTGTCTGGGTTCTAGGTGGTTGCCAAGCCTTGATTGTTTCAATCTTGGCCTGGAGGGGCTGTACCTTGCCACCACCTATTAGGTGTCCCAAGTACACCAGAGAACCCTGCCCAATCTGGCAGTTACTGGCGTTGATGGCCAGGCCTGCCTGTTGCAGGGCCTGAAGCACCTCCCTGAGGTGGAGCAGGTGTTCCTCCCAGCTGTATCTATTGACAGCGATGTAATCTGGATAGGCTGAATAGAAGGCATCCTTGCCAGCCAGGACCCCGTTCACCAACCGTTGGAAGGTAGCCGGGGCATTTTTTTGTCCACAGGACATGACTCGCAACTGGTAATGATCCTCAGAAGTAAAAAAAGCTGATCTCTCTTTCGCCCCTTCAGTCAAGGCAATCTGCCAGTACCCTGACGTGAGGTCAAAGGTACTAAGCAACTTGGCAGCGCCTAGCCTGCCTACGAGTTCATCTGATGGGGTCTCGGATGAGCATCTGTCTTTGTGATAAAGTTGAGAACCCGGTATTCCACTCAGAACCTAAGCTCTGGCTTGGCACCAGGAGCAGCAGTCTTGGGAACCAACACCACTGGGCTGGACCAGGGACTGCTGGACCATTCTATTACCCCAAGAGCCAGCATCTTGGCAACTTCCTCCTTGATGCTGACCTCACCTTATGTGACACTCTGTAAATTTTAGTCTTAACAGGAGGACTGTCTCCTGTGTCAATGTCATGGACACACAAGTGTGTGAGTCCAGGGGTGAGGGAAAACAGGGAAGAGAACTGTTCCAGTAACTCGTAGCAGTCCCCTCTCTGATCTAGGGTCAGGGATTCAGAGAGATTGACACCCTCCACTGACCTATTACCTTCTTTGGCAGAGAGGAGGTCGGGGAGAGGCTCACTCTCCTCTTCCTGTAGTCTTTTCTTCGTGGCAAGGGCTTTGCGTTGAGATCCAGCGTGCAGACTTGAATCCTCTTTGTGATGCCGGTCTTTTGATGCCCAGGGATGATGCGTGGAGATCCTGGGCGTAATGGACGAAGTCACAGGTGCTGCGTTGATCCGGTGGGCGATGCGATGGGAGTTTCTGTCACCCGGCCGGCGCTGCATTGATTCCTCTCACAGGAAGCTGGGCTGCGTCGTTCCGGCTTGGCGATGCGTTGATCCGGTGGGCTGTGCATCAAAGTTCCGGCCACAACGTTGGTGCTGCATTGGTCTCCACTCAGGGAGCTTAGCCGTGTCGTTCCGGTTCGGAGATGTGGTGATTTTCTCACCACTGGGCAGGCTGTGCGTATATTCCAGCAGGCTGTTCGTCGATTTTCTCTGCACAAGGAGTTTCTTTGCAGAGATGAAGTCTTTTTGGCCCTGAGAATTCAGGAACAGGAAGCAAGCTCAATCCAAGCCCTTGGAGAGCACTTCTCAGCAGAGCCAGAGGCCAGCATGGCAGCAGGGCAACAGCAGGGCAGCAGTCCTTTACAGCAAAGCAGTCCAGGTGAGTCCTTTGGGCAGCCAGGCAGCTTCTCTTGGCAGGTTGCAGATTCTGGTGCAGAGTTTCTTTCCCAGGAAGTGTCTGAGTTGGTAGGGTCAGGGACCCACTTTATGTACCCAAATGTGCCTTTGAAGTGGGGGGGACACTTCAAAGAGTGGCTGCTTAGAAGTGCACAAAGTCCCCTTTCAGTACACTCCTGTCTGCCAGGGTCCCAGTAGGGGGTTTTGCAGTCCATTGTGTGAGGGCAGGCCACTGTCCTTTGATGTGTAAGTGTCAGGCTCTCCACCCTTACAGCTCAGGAAGACCCATTCAGTATGCAGATGTGTGCAGGTGTACTGAGCATCCTGTGTTTGTGGTTGGCTGGGTGAAAGCACAAGTGAGCTGTCAATCAGCCCAACCCAGACCTGGAGTGGAGACAGGCTGTAATGCACAGAAGGATTGTAAGTGCAGAGAAATGCTCTTTCTAAAAGTGGCATTTCTAAAACAGTTACATTAAATCCAACCTCACCATTCAGCAGGATTTTATATTACCATTCCGGCCATACTAAATAGGACCTGTTTACCCTTTTTGAATCAGAATCGACCACTTAAACAGTTTATGAGGGTTGCCCTAATGTTAGCCTGTGAAAGGAGCAGGCCTCACAGCAGTGGAAAACAAATTTAGAGGTTTTCCAGTACCAGGACATATAAAACACACAGATATATGTCCTGCCTTTTTCCTATATAGCACCCTGCCGTTTAAGGCGTGGCAAGTACTTTTAAATGTCCAGTCGAAGTGGCAGTGAAACTGCACACACATGCCTTGCAATGGCAGGCCTGAGACATGGGTAAGGGGCTACTTATGTGGGTGGCACAACCAGTGCTGCAGGCCCACTAGAAGGATTAAATCTGATGGCCCTGGGCACATGAAGGACACTTTACTAGGGACTTACAAGTAGATCAAATATGCCAATTGGGTGTGAACCAATGTTACCATGTTTTAGGGAGAGAGCGAGTACCTGGAGTTCCCTGCTTCCTTCTTTGCATACTTTATGCAGCACTCTAAGCCTGACAGGGTAGTGTTGCTTGACTTATACTGGGTACTCCATTATGTCTGGACAAAGTTACACCTCTGAAGAACTCTAATTAGAGTGAAATATGTGGTTTAACATAGAGCTTCCATGATGCTCTGCAATAGACAATTGCTTCTGGGTTCAACAGGGCGCTCTGGCCAGCAGTGACGGTGAGGGCTGCTGAGTGCAGTTGCCATAAAATAATGTACAGCTTTGGTTGACTATCTTTTTGACCCTCATGGCGATGGGACCTGGAAGTAGTACAGAGATCTCAAAAAGCTGGTCACCTTGGAGGGTTTGAGCAGCAAGGTGCGACAAGCATTGAGGTAGGCAAGGAGGAATGCGGAGCCAAGGTGGCGGACACTAGTCAAAGGATAACTGACTCTATGAACAGGGCAGTGACAGCACAAAATGGGTGCCAAGGTGGATAATGGCGGATGGTCTTTTTCACATGAACTTGTAAGTAAATGTGTCTACCAACTGTTCATGTGTACGTGAACAATGCAATATGGACCTGCAGGCCTAGGGCCTAATTAATCCTACCACAGCAAGGTAAATAACATAAATTCTCCCAGAAGACCACCCTAAGGCTGACAGATCCAACAGTCTGCTTACTAACATTTGTGCTTGAAGGGCATGGTAGGGAATGCAGTATGGGAAAAGATTTTACCCACTGTGAAAAATCATAGTACAAGATGTAATTCACTTAATGTTTGTTTGTAAAACACAGTTTGTAAATCATAACACACAAAAATTACTGCTTCTACCTTATTACTACATGATGCGGAATTTCTATCTGTAATAAACTGCATTCATTTTTTTTAATATTAAGTTATGATTGGCATATTTCTATCTGAAACATCTTCAAAAATGCCAAAAGAATTATCGATGATTAGATTGACTGATCAGGTCAATCACCTGTAGCAGAAGTATTGTCACTGGTATGAGACGTGGTCAAGAGGTCCAGCAAGACTAAAACTGACATTTTTCTAGCACTGTGACCAACAGCAGTCCAAAGGGAGCTTTTAGGGACACTGTTACAATGCTATAGTAATGAGTTTCACAAGGGACTGTGTTGGTGATTTGTCCACTGAGAAAAGCTGTTTCATCTGTGCTTTTAATCTCCACAGTAAATTTGCTCTAGTTCTACTACACTTTTAACTAATATCCTCATGGATTGTTATTTCACATTTTATGTACTGTTCGCAAAAATTGAACTTTGGAGTGTAAAAACGTGAAAAAAGCTTGGATCCAGATCTCTTTGCCTGTATTATGTAAAACGCCAAGGCAAAAATACTTGGCAATAACTGTTATTGTGCTGTAGCATTTAATTGAAAAATGCTTGACATGATTTGCATTTGATGTTAAAAGCACACAATACTTCATATAAAAAGCATATTTGTATTCAAGTCTGTTAGATCTGGCATCCTTGGCGTGGTTCTCCCCTAACTTTTGCCTTCCATCCTCCTCCTTTACTGGTTTAGGGCCTGATTTACAGAGTAACCCATCCACCAAACTCTAAATCAGGCCCTTAGTTTTTGCTGGCTTTAGGACTCTGCGCACCTTACCACTGCCAACCAGTGCTAAAGTGCTTGTACTCTCCCTTAAACATGGTAACATTTGCTTATCCCCAAATGACATGTTCAATTTACCTATAGGTCCCTAATAGAATAGTGTCTCATGTGTCCAGGGCCTGTAAATTAAATGCTACTTGTGGGCCTGCAGCACTGTTTGTGCCACTCATTTAAGTAGCCCTTTGAAACATGTCTCAGGCCTGCCTTTGCTCTTCATTGGAGTGCTCTTCATGTCTTATGATTGAAAGAGAAGGGCTCCTATTGAATGCATCTCTGCATTTTTAGATTTCAGGGGCCACATCATGATGGGATGAGCTGACTCAACAAAGAGCTGATCACGTTTTATGTGCCTGCAGTGTGTTAAGGGAATTCATTTAACCAGATGTTTTTCCAAGGTAGAACATTTATATGCAGACTGCTCAGGAACAGAAAGAGGCAAACTCTGTTCATGTGATTTTGAGCTATATTTGCCACAAATCCTGCTCGAACCTGGAGAAATTCGGGGTGAAATGAATTTACTTTAAACACTGGGATCACGTATAAACTGGAACTCGGCTGTACACTGTGGCCCTATTTACAACCCTGGCAATCAGTAATAAAGTGGCAGTAATACCGTCAGCTGGCTGGCGGTAATTACCATCAAATTATGTCCCTGGTGGTGAGAACTCAGATAGACAGCCACTTTACCACACCGACCGCCGGGGAGGAAACAACAGCCACCACAGCGGTAGCCGCCTACAGCCAAGCGTAAGCCAATGTTCTGCCCACTGTACTAAGACACAGGAAACCGCTACCTTTTCCAGGGCGGTACCAACAACATCAAAAGCTTGGCGGAAACACTGCTCTGAAGGGAAACAACTCACCTGTGGATAGAATTTTGCCACCATGGAGCCTGAACAGCACATATTCCCAATGCTGTTCTACGACGTGCTCCACCACGAAAACCAATTACAGCAAAGACGACCACGGTGAGTACAGCCACCTAGCACACAGGGAAGGGGGGCTAAAAGAGAGTGACACACACACAACACCCCCACCCCAACACCATACACACAAGCAGATGCAATAATAAAACATATACACCCGTACCCCTCTGGTAAAATGCAAGGACAACACAAATAGATAAAAGTGAGTGTAATAAGATAAATAAAGTAGTAATACCTGCATGCAATCTAAAAGTATATACATATTTACAAATCAAGGGACACAGCCCAGTCCTCAATGTTCGTGGGCCAGAAGGCCACATCACAAAGTTCAAGGCCCCACTTAACTACTGCAACAACACGGAGAGAACACTGCGGTGGCATCAGTTCGAAAATAGGCAGGCACCTCAGGGGGACGGGGAACGAGAGGCACCTCAGCTGGCAGATGGAACAACACCACTGGTCCTGGAGGGGGCAACATGCCCTGTGCGCTGTCCTGGGGAGTGCAGGGCCACAGTCTCTCAAGTGGGTGACTTGCCCACATGCTCTGGAGGGGGCAACATACCCTGAGCTTGGTCATGGGGAGGTCAAGGCCACAGTCTCTCGAGTGGGTGACTTGCCCACATGCTCTGGAGGGGGCAACATGCCCTGTGTTCTTAATCCTGGGGAGGATGGGATGGCTGGATAGCTTCTACACTAGTTCTGGAGGGGGCATCGTGCCCTGTGATCTTCATCCTGGGGAGGATGGGGTGGGTGGATGGCTTCTCCACTGGTTCTGGAGGGAGCATTGTGCCCTGTGATGCAGGTGTTGGGGAGTGCAAGGTCGCAGTCTCTCAGCTGGGTGTCAATCCCACAGGATTTGCAGGGGCAGCACGCACAACAGCCCATGGATGCAGGACTACACACTGTCCGCCGGCGGTGATGACTACTCAGTGATTGTGATGGTGATGTTGCCGCTGGTGGTGGGGGGAAGCTTCAGCCCATCCACTGCAGCCTCAGATGGGTGCCCACTGCTGCCGGGGGTGCTGGCACTGCTGCTGGTGGTTTTTGTGGGGGGAAGCTCCTGCCCATCCCATGAAGCCTCACACAGCTGACCACTGCTGGTGGTGGTGCTGCTGCTACTGGTAGTGGTTGTGGGGGGAAGATCCTGCCCACTCCCTTCAGCCTCAGACAGCTGCACCACCAAGGTTGGTGGTGGGGACTCTGACTGAGTTCCAGCACCAGTCCCCTTGTCCTTTCTGCCTGCAGGTGCAGGCCCCTTGCCCTTCCTGACAGCAGCTGGTAATGGCTCCTTGCTCCTCTTGGCAGCAGCTGGGGGTGGCACCTTTACCTTCATGGTAGCAGCTGGGGTGGCATCCTGACCTTCCTGGCAGTAGTAGGTGCAGGCACTCTTTCTGTGTGGCTGCCTGGTGCCCAGGATCCCTTCCCACCACGAGTTGCTGGGGACACTAATGGGCCCATGGGCTGGGTGGCTGAGGTGCTTGCCTGGGTTTTACACACTCTGGCCAGACATGAAGGACAGGGGGGAGGAGTAGGGAAGAGGTCAATGGTGGAGAGGAAAAGCTGCTTAGGGACATTGGGCGGGAAGAGGGAGAAGGTCTGGGAGTGGAAGAAGAGGGAGTGGTTGTAGGAGGTGTCTGTCTGCTGTGTTTGGGTGCAGGTGCATGGGCTGGATGCTATTGTGAGGTGGATGGCTGTTGGGTGTCTGAGTGATTGTGTTTGTGTACTTTGGGAGGAGGGGGCAAAGTCATAGTGGGAGAGGCCACAGGGGATATGTGCATGGATGTTGGGGTGCTGACTGCCAGTGAGGTGTGTGTTCTGATAGGTGTGCTGGTGAAGGAGGTAGTGGATGAGGATGTAGTGCATGCAGGTGTGAGTATAGACGCAACTGGGAGGGAGGTGGAGGACGAGGAGGAGAGGGCCACAGTGGAGGCAGTGGATGTTGGTATGTCTGCATTTGTATGGTGTTTGTGTGAGTGCCTGTGGGAGGATATGTGTGTTGTCTTGTGTGCATGCTTGTCTGCCTGTGTGCTTGGGATCGGTTGGGGTTGAGGGGAATGGGATTGGGTAGAGGAAGTTGGAGGTGGGAGGCCATCAGAGAGGAGGCCAGAGCCTGGATTGATCTATGTGGGCCGCCAAGCCAGTGTGAATGCCGTCCAGAAATGCATTGGACTGTTGCATTTGAGCTGCCAGCCCCTGGATGGCATTCACAATAGTTGCCTGCCCAACAGAGATGGAACGCAGGAGGTCAATAGCCTACTCACTCAGGGCAGCAGGGCTAACTGAGGCAGGGCCTGAGGTGCCTGGGGCGAAGGAGATGCCCACCCTCCTGGGTGAGTGGGCACGGGCAACTTGCTGAGGGGCTACTGGGATGTCAGTGCTAGTACAGGGTTGGCGGCTGTACCTGTAGCTGGGGTGGGCACAGAGGTGTCATGACAACACAAAACGGGGGGAAGAGACAAAGGATACACTTGGTCAATGGCTCCACCACCACCACTGTTGGCGTACAAGGCACCCTCACACACAGGGAACAGCCGTACGCACTATGCAATGCACTACCAGTAACAATGCTAGTCACCAGGGCATGGGGAGGGACACATACCGCCCAACGCAGCATACCTGGGACCCACACAGCCCTGCCCATTAGTGGATGCCTACTGGTAGGTTGGAGGAATATCACATCAGAACCCTGCCCAACATGGGACCTACACAGCAATGTCAGCCCAGGCCTAGAGGCACCCACAGGCACACTTACCCCCACCCGGATACCACCCCACCAGGCATAATTCTTAATGATGGGCACTGTACTCACCCCCTTGTTGCTGCTGTGATACCCCCAAGTGCCCATCCAGCTCCAGAAAACGCAACCGCCAGTATGCAGGCCATCAGGGGGATCAGGGTTCGACAGGCACCCCTTCTTCTTTGAGGGGGCCATACCCAGCTGGGCCTCTGCAATCTTCCGTGCCCAGCATCTCAGGTCCTCCCACCGTTTCTGGCAGTGGGTGCTCTGCCTGCTGAAGACCCCCAGGGTCCACACGTCCTTGGTGATGGCACGCCATATACCCTTCTTTTGATGGGCGCTGACCTGCAGAGGAAATATAAACATGGAAAGGTATAATTTAGACCGTCCTGCATATTACACTCATGGCCCACCATCCACTTACACACAGAGATTGCCCAGCATACATGCTGCACGCTTCCCAGGGGACATCCACCACCCCCCCCCCACACAAGGCTTTCACACACACCACTCCATGCATTCATGCCCCATACATCTTGCTCACAGTGTACTCCCCTGCTGGTCTGGAGGCCCATACAGCAGTCCGTACTGGGGTAAGACCCCATCCACTAGTCTCTCCAACTCCACCAAGTTGAAGACTGGGGCCCTTTCCCCAGTCACACGGGCCATGGTAGGTTCCAGACACAGGTCACAGCAGCACATGCAGTGTAGGTCCTGTCCTGTTGAAGGTCAGGTAGCAAGTGAGTAAACAGACAGAAAATGGCAGTGACGTCCATGGTGGTGCATACTGTCACCGCCGACGTACATCACCATTGGCCACTGTACCCCCATAAGGCCCAATAATAACCAATGAGGAGTTGCACAGGGTTCCTGACCTCTTGCAACAGCACACAACATCAGCCAAATTACCTCACTTCCACCTGTCCCTCTATACAGGACAGGTGGACGCCATTTAACTGGGGAGTAGACCATGGATCATAACTGCGTCACAGATCACAATTGTACATTCAAGACATATGCCACTAATACATTAAAAAATCACATCATGCAATGAACTGTAGTGGCTACAATGTACAGATTATGACCAGCTCCTCACTCTTATGCCCCATAGATTGCAACAGCTGCAGATGAATAGGAGATGGAGACATCCCCCCATGTAGAGACCCCTGGTGGACTTGGCAACAATGGAGGACAGGCACATTATCCTCACCTACAGATTTGACAGGGCCATAATCACGGATCTGTGTGCCCAACTGAAGTCTGACCTGATATCTGCTATTTGTCGCCCCATTGGGATCCCCCCTCTTGTGCAAGTGCTATTAGTGGTCCATTTCTTGGCAACTGGTCCTTCTCAAGTGGCAGTGGGCTTGACAGCAGGAATGTCACAGCCACTGTTCTCAATAGTGCTGACCAGAGTGTTGGCTGCCCTGATTAAACACATGTGCAGCTACATTGTTTTCCCCTAAGTGGAGGATTTGGCCACAGTGAAGGATGACTTCTATGCAATTGGTCATATCCCCAACATCATTGGGGCGATTGATGGAACACATATTGCATTTGTTCCCCCCCCCCCGGCAAAACGAACAGGTCTTCAGAAATCAAAAATGTTTTCACTCGACAAATGTGCAGATAGTGTGTTTGGCGGACCAGTACATCTCCCATGTCAATGCTAAGTATCCAGGCTCAGTGCATGATGCTTTTATCCTGAGGAATAGCAGCATCCCAAATGTGATGGGCCAACTACAGAGGCACAGGGTGTGTGTAATAGGTAAGCCCTTGTTCCCACTCAGTGGATGTTGGTGTATGGGTTTGGTGTGGGCCATATGGCATAGTGTGTGGCTAACAGTTGTCCCTCAATATTTGCAGGTGGCTCTGGTTACCCAAACCTCTCATGGCTATTGACTCCTGTGAGGAATACCAGGACAAGGACAGAGGAACGTTACAATGAGGCACATGGGTGAACAAGAAGGATAATAGAACGTACCTTCGGCCTCCTGAAGGCCCGGTTTCGGTGCCTCCATCTAACAGATGGATCCCTGTGCTACTCACCCAAGAAGGTCTACCAGATAATTGTGGCATGCTGCATGTTGCACAACCTTGCCTTGAGACGTCATGTGTGCCTTTTCTGCAGGAGGAGGAGGCTGGAGATGGCAGGTTGGCAGCTGTGGACCCTGTGGACAGTGAAGATGAGGAGGCACAGTATGAGGATGAGGACAACAGAACTGCAGTGATACATAAATACTTCCAATGACACACAGGTAAGACAGTTTAACCTCACATTTCATTGACAGTTTTGTGTTTGACATTGTCACTGGCAGGCTGTGAGTTCCCACTTCTATGCCCACTCACTGTACCCTTTGGCAACTCTTTTTGCAGATGTTGATTCCCCACTATCGCTCCTGGTGTGTTCACTGCAGCCAACTACAGGTCTTTCCTATGTATACATTACTGTACATTTGAATTGCAATGTGTCAACCTTGTTGAACAAATACATACTTAACTCATTTGACATACTCCATACTTGTATTTTTTTAAAGTGTGTTTATTGCAGTGCTCTGAAGAAAAGTGGAAAGTGCAATGGGTTTGGGTGATGATGGAGGAAAGTCCAGGGTAGAGGCCAGTCTATTTGTAGCACAGGTGCATTGTCCAAGGGGGCATAGGAAGGGGAGAAATGGCAGTTCAAGGTGGACAGGGTGACAGAGTGGGACACAAGGGTGACAATCAGGAGAGTCTTAGTTCCTGGCGGGGGTCTTGGCAATAGTCTCTGGGTCCTGCCTGGATCGCAGGGAACATTTGCATCTTCCTAGCAATTTGCTGCACCTGTGATCCAAATAGCTGTGGCTCTTCCCGGATGATTTCCTCCATCATGACTCTTAGCTCCTCTTCAGAGAATCTGGGGTGTTGTTGTGGTGCCATGGGTGTAGTGTGAGTGGTGTGGGAGTGTAAGGTGATGTGTTGGGTTGTGTGATGTAAGGTGCGTGGGTGGTATATAGGTGCTGGTGGTATATGGCTCTGGCTGTGTGGGTGCTCTTGCTGTCTCTCTCTGCTAGCAATGGTTTGTAGTCGTAAAGGTTTGTGGGTTCTGTGGGCGTGTGTTTTCATAGTGGTATGGGTGTGGTGTGTGTATGGGTGTCAGGTGTGGGTTGTTTGATTTGTCCAATGTGGTGTTGCTTTGTATGTGTGTGTGTATTTTGAGCGCGGCGGTATGTACCACCAATGCTTTACCACTATTGAATGTCCGCCGTGGTAATTTGTGGGTCATAATGTTGTGGGCGTTGTTCTGTTAGTGTGACGATGTGGATTTGGATACCACCAGTTTATCACTGACTTTTGGTGTGGCGGACTTGTGTGTGTGGCTGAATGGTGACGGATTGGTGTGTGTGTGTCATAATATGGTGAACGGATATCCGCGGCGGTGGCAGTCAGCATGGCGGTAAGTGGGATTTCCCCCCAATTTCATATTGAGGGCCTGACTCTGTTGAGCCTATCGTTATGTTGCCAGAATTGTTCCTGTGATGTGATTTGTAAAAACAAAGTAACCTATTTGGGGGTGGGGGTCACATCATGTTTCTTTAAAGGATTTACAATATAATCATTACCACTGAGAGCGACTAGGTTCAAGATATCAAAAACATATAATATCAAGAATGAAAGCTATATTAATATAATACCAGTATGATATTATGGCACAAAAATATTCATAAACTCCTATACAAGGACAGTATATTGGTAGCTCTGGCCACGTAGTCTTTTGCATTGCCATATGGCCCTATCGCTTTAAAGCAGTAACATTATGAGCCTATATTATGAAGTCTCTAAAATAATGTTCAGCACTGTATTTCGTTGGAATAACTGGGAAATTAACAACACAAAGATTTTTTTTCGTATTTCAGATCTATCCCCTGTGTAAATCCTAGCAATTCTGATACCGCAGACATGTTGGTAGAAATTACATTTATGCAATTCAGTTCCTCATTAAAATGAGTTTCTGTGCATTCTTAGGTTTCCCAACGAGGACCGGAAAAAATTGCCATTACTGAAAGGAACACGTTTTTGAAAGCTTGGAATACAATGTACTTGCCTTTGGTTTTATAGTGTTTTTAGTAAGGGGAGAGTGAAATCTCCCAGTAGAGGCTGGTTACTTAAAAAATAATTTTAGCTATTAATAATTTACGAAAGGCAACTAGT
Source organism: Pleurodeles waltl (assembly GCF_031143425.1). Classification (NCBI taxonomy): domain Eukaryota; kingdom Metazoa; phylum Chordata; class Amphibia; order Caudata; family Salamandridae; genus Pleurodeles; species Pleurodeles waltl. Next base: position 372,509,800 of record NC_090451.1, read on the forward strand.
AACAGCACAATGACCCCTCAGTCATGGCGGACATCTCCCTCTACCCTCTTATACAAACATAAAGTCGGATGAGAGAGTCACAGAAGCAACCCTCTGCCCAGTGCGCACCTTAGTTTTATTTCCTTACATTCCGAGTATTGTTACATCTAGAATTATATACATAAAGGAAAAAATAACAACTCACTGGTAACATCATGTATTACAATGTCTTATACGATGGAGTCCCTTTTGTAAAAAGGCACAGCAGCAAGACAAAACGGCTTCTATTTTTTCCCTATACTCATTTGCATTTACATTGCACATATGTTTCCAAGCTAATACAGCGGAGTCTATCTGTAATCTTCTTTTTGTCGTTGGTGTAAAAACGTGAAAACAATACTTGGACCTAAGGCTTTTTACTGGCATTAAGACCTTTTTTATCAATTAAAATAGCAAAGCAAAATACTTGGCAATAACTGCAATTGTGCTGTAACACTAAATGCTTGATATATGATTTGTATTGGATGTTAAAACGACCCACTACTTCATATAAAAAGCAAGAGTGTAATTCAGTGTGTTAGACTTGGCATCCTTGGCGTGGTTCTCCCCTAACTTTTTGTCTAATATCCTCCTCTCTTGCTGACTTTGTTTTTGATGGCTGGCTTTAGGACTCTGCACACTTTACCACTGATAACCAGTGCTAAACTGCTTGTATTCTCTCCTTAAACATAGTAGAGTTTAGTTACATCCAATTGGCATATTTAATTCACTTATAACTCCCTGCTAGAGTTGTACTACATGTATCAGGGCCTGTTAATTAAATGCTACTAGTGGGCCTGCAGCACTGATTGTGCCACTCATTTAAGTAGCCCTTTCAAAAACATCTCAGACCTGCTGTGTGTTCAGTTGTAAACTGCCATTTCAACCTGGCAAAATAAGCCATTTGCCAGGCCCAACCTTTATTTTTTTTAATAGAAGTCACTCCTATGTTAGGCCCTGGACCGCCCAGATGGCAAGTTGCAGTGTATTTAAAAAGTAGGACATTCACTTTTATGCTTTACATGTCCTGGTAGTAAAAAACACTTACATTCATTTTTCACTACTGCAAAGCCTACCTCTACCACAGAAAAACATTGGAGTTACCATATTAGAGTTAATGAATGCTAATTTCAAACTGGGAGCAGGTAGCCAGTTCATGTTTCTTGTCTTCGGAATGGTAATGAAAAATCCTTTCTCATGCTTAAGTAAGATTTTAAGTTACAATTTTGAAGATACCACTCCTAGGAAATTGGCATTTTCCTGCCTTAGCCATTTAGTGCCTGCAGCATGTCACTGGGTCACATGACTGAGCTTTGTGTGTTCCTCCTAGACAGCCACACACAATGGAGTGCTTGGGTGCACTGAATGGGCTATCACTGGCCAGATGGGAGGGCAGTGGTTGGCACAGCCCTACTTATACTTGAACAGGCTGTGTCCTACCTCCACTCAACGTGCTGCATACACCCTGTAGTTACTCTAAAGCCAGGGCAGGGGACCCAGGAATTCTGTACACTTCACAAGAAAAGATCTAAAAGCATCTCCAATTTCAAAGGAGACCCATGTTTAAATACCGGACCTTCAATACACTGCTGGACCTGTGAACTCTGCAGGAAGAAGGACTCCTGTGCTGTTGAAAGGACTGCCACTGTGCTAGACTGTTGCTCTGAAGGACTGTTGCTCTGCTTTGCTGACATGCGACCCGGCTACCCTCTTGCTGAGGTGAGAAGGACTAGGCCTGCATCTCTAAACCCAGGACCCCAGAATCACTCCTAGGGCTAGTTGGGTGGACTCACAATCAGATGCCTCAGGGCCATAACATGCTTCCAAGAACCTTGAACCCAGTAACAGGAATCTGCCACCTGTGAGTCCTGCCCTCCCAAGCAGTGCCACTCTAGTCCTGGATGCTTGGAAGTGAGCCTGAATGTACTCTGCCATCCCATCTGGGGATCCAGTAGAACCAAAGCATCGTCTTCATATCACATCTCCAGCCTAACGAGTGCATCGCCTTTGCTGCTCAACGCATTGTCCTTGGAAAAGATGCATTGCCGCTGCACGGACTTCCCTGACGCAAGGACTTTGCATGGCCCACAGCAGTCCATCGGAGCCGATGCATCTCCATGAAAGGACATTGCTTCGCCCAACAAAGCCAGTTGAAATTTCCACTGGCAACTCATCTCTGCACATGTAAATCACATCGCAACTTGCAGCTCCATTTTTTGGGCCAGACCTCGAATTGCATCTGTAGTGCAACGCATCCATAACTTGGTACATCTCCTCACAACCAGAATTAGGGTACTGTATTCAGCTGGCGTAACAGGGTCCCTGTAGGCGAGCCTGCGCTCCACTGCAGTCTGAATGAACGTGTGACTTTTTCATGGTCTAGCATGACCAAATACTCACAATTGGCGCTTTGTGCTTTATAGCGTAATTTTCATTTAAATCTTTGAAATTGCATAATTCTGGTTCTACTAATTTACTTCTTGACAGAGAGGAATGCTCCATCACAAATGTGATGGATATCCTGTCCGCCATATTGCGATCCCATTATATCATATGGAGATCGCAATATGGTGGACGGGATATCTCTCACTTTTGTGATTGAGTAACCCCTCCACCAAGATGCAAATCAGACCCTGAGTTTGTAAATTGGTGTGGGTTCTTTCTTCTGTTGTGGTTTCACGTTATTGTTGTTCGAAGTGCTACATAAGTATTATATACATTGCCTCTAAGTTGAGCCTTACTGCTCTGTGCCAAGTTACCAGATCACATATTAATATGGGGTTTACTTATGCTTCACCCTGACAAGGATTGTGGTTGCTGCTTCAGCAGGTTTTCAACCCCTCAACCAATAACACATTTTCTTAAAGTGTTTATATATTGTTTTTGTATTTGTTTAATTTATCTACACCACGTATGACAAATCATGTATTAGATTGAATTTTATACAAAGGCACTGGGTTGACAGCGCTTTGCTTCTAAATATCACAGAATTTCTTGACTACTTCCAAAAGATTATGTAGGGTTAAGGGTTCACTATCCCATGCAACATGCCTCTTGCACACAAATAACAGAATATGACCACCACAAGCAACAAGCAAAGGTCAATAGCAATTGTCTTACAAAAACTTCTTTCGAGATCAGTCTTTATGTGAACAGAAGTGAACTTACAAAGGCACTTTTCTCCAGAGTACCCTGTCGCACACAGCTAAACATCTCATGTTGAGTTCATATTAATACCGGGCTTAGGGAGTATTATTGTTTTTTGATCTCAGTTGTCAGTTCCTATTGTACACTTCACAAGAAAAGCTCTAGAAGCATCTCCAATTTCAAAGGAGACCCATGTTTAAATACCGGACCTTCAATACACTTCTGGACCTGTGAACTCTGCAGGAAGAAGGACTCCTGTGCTGCTGAAAGGACTGCCACTGTGCTAGACTGCTGCTCTGAAGGACTGTTGCTCTGCTTTGCTGACATGCGACCCGGCTACCCTCTTGCTGGGGTGAGAAGGACTAGGCCTGCATCTCTAAACCCAGGACCCCAGAATGACTCCTAGGGCTAGTTGGGTGGACTCACAATCAGATGCCTCAGGGCCATAACATGCTTCCAAGAACCTTGACCCCAGTAACAGGAATCTGCCACATGTGAGTCCTGCCCTCCCAAGCAGTGCCACTCTAGTCCTGGATGCTTGGAAGTGAGCCTGAATGTACTCTGCCATCCCATCTGGGGATCCAGTAGAACCAAAGCATCGTCTTCATATCACATCTCCAGCCTAACCAGTGCATCGCCTTTGCTGCTCAACGCATTGTCCTTGGAAAAGATGCATTGCCGCTGCACGGACTTCCCTAACGCAAGGACTTTGCATGGCCCACAGCAGTCCATCGGAGCCGATGCATCTCCATGAAAGGACATTGCTTCGCCCAACAAAGCCAGTTGAAATTTCCACTGGCAACTCATCTCTGCACATGTAAATCACATCGCAACTTGCAGCTCCATTTTTTGGGCCAGACCTCGAATTGCATCTGTAGCGCAACGCATCCTCAACTCGGTACATCTCCTCACAACCAGAATTAGGGTACTGTATTCAGCTGGCGTAACAGGGTCCCTGTAGGCGAGCCTGCGCTCCACTGCAGTCTGAATGAAGATGTGACTTTGTCATGGTCTAGCATGACCAAATACTCACAATTGGCGCTTTGTGCTTTTTAGCGTAATTTTCATTTAAATCTTTGAAATTGCATAATTCTGGTTCTACTAATTTACTTCTTGACAGAGAGGAATGCTCCATCACAAATGTGATGGATATCCTGTCCGCCATATTGTGATCCCATTATATCATATGGAGATTGCAAAATGGTGGACGGGATATCCGTCACGTTTGTGATTGAGTAACCCCTCCGCCGAGATGCAAATCAGACCCTGAGTTTGTAAATTGGTGTGGGTTCTTTCTTCTGTTGTGGTTTCACGTTATTGTTGTTCGAAGTGCTACATAAATATTATATACATTGCCTCTAAGTTGAGCCTTACTGCTCTGTGCCAAGTTACCAGATCACATATTAATATGGTGTTTGCTTATGCTTCACCCTGACAAAGATTGTGGTTGCTGCTTGAGCAGGTTTTAAACCCCTCAACCAATAACACATTTTCTTAAAGTGTGTATATATTGTTTTTGTATTTCTTTTTATTTATCTACACCACGTATGACAAATCATGTATTAGATTGAATTTTTTACAAAGGCACTGGGTTGACAGGGCTTTGCTTCTATATATCACAGAATTTCTTGACGACTTCCAATAAGATTATGTAGAGTTAAGGGTTCACTATCCCATGCAACATGCTTCTTGCACACAAATAACAGAATATGGCCACCACAAGCAACAAGCAAAGGTCAATAGCAATTGTCTTACAAAAACTTCTTTCGAGATTAGTCTTTATGTGAACAGAAGTGAACTTACAAAGGCACTTTTCTCCAGAGTACCCTGTTGCACACAGCTAAACATCTCATGTTGAGTTCATATTAATACCGGGCTTAGGGAGTATTATTGTTTTTTGATCTCAGTTGTCAGTTCCTATTTTACAAAAAACTTTGTAAAACATTGTTATATTATTGTTTTGTTGATCTCATATGAAACAAGAAGGAAAGTGGTACCCAATAACACACAATGCAAACCATTGTTCTGTTAAAGCTTTAGTGCATGCATTAATTCAAATGGATTTACCTATATGATAAAATAGTAGTAACTTGCAGTTTTGTGTAAGTGAAGTAAAACAACATGCTTTGTGCTGAAACATGATACACAATGGGATACAATGATATCAGTGCATCACACAATGTGTTTGTGAAAAATGAGCCTGAAAAGTAAACACAACTGAAATAATTCAGGATCCACAAAGAAAAAAGTAAATGTTGTTTCAATCCCTTATTTGTACAGGATCACCATCAGGACTCAATCAAAGGAGCCTGAGAGAGAACAGGTATTAGAATGGTGGTCTCATTGGTTCCAGTTCATAATTAATTGCAGTAGTTAATAGGTGTGTTGTATGCTGCTATTGGGGACCTGTACATCCTGTTGTGATTTGAACTGATTTCCCTTGGACTGACTTATAGGTGTGAGCCTACAGGTCAATTCATGGTAGAGAGCCTACGGGGAAGTACCCCTTTGGAAATAGAGGAACTCAGGAAAGGGGTATGGATGTGATGATTGGGATGTTCCCTGGGAGTAGTACCCTCAATATGCCCAGCTCCGATTCTGTTTGAATAAATCACCAGAAGCTCATAGTGGCCAGATGAGGGGAGGGGTTTTAGGGAGGGTACTGCGGGGAAGGAGATCTAGAACAAGATGATCCACACGGTTAGCAAGTGATGCAGGTTATTCACACTTATTCACATATTACTTGATCATCGTAATCACACAATAACTGAATTGCATTTAACTGATAATTATGAGGAAACCAGTAGTATAGTCCAGAGTTTTCTGATCAGTTCCTCATTGAGAATTCACCTAGTATTTACGTACCAGAGATAAGAATTCAGGAGTCAGGGTGACTCCTCTGATCTTCTGGTCTGCGCCTGCTTACCCCTCTGCGCAGCTCCACATGCTTCTGCTACAAATCGGTCTGAGAGCCTGCCCGACTCTCAGTTCAGGGACCACCTCCACCCACAGCTACCCGCCTCCACCTCATCCCTGGTGGCCTAGTGGCCATCTGTAACTGCCTGTATATGTCTCTTTGCTTTCTGTCATCTTTTCTTCTAGTCTTCTTTTTTTCCACTTTTTTTGCTCCTTTTTGTCTCTTCTCCTCTTTTTGAGCCTTTTTTCCCCTGCGCTCTGTCCCTGACGCTACTACTCCTGTGGTCCTGACCTTCCCTGTGAAGTGCTTTCCCAGCTGACCGGACCCTCCCACCTCTCTCCCCTTCTTAATGGTGGCCACTGAGGGCATGCCAGTGGCTCACCGAAGACGTGCCAAAGAGCAAGGCTATCGGTGCCCATCTGCACCTGGACCGCAGCCATGCCACTGACCCTGGTTTTTGCACCATCCACCATTATGACACCAGCACTCTGCACACTCTCAACCCAGGAAGAACTTCAGCCTGCCACCAAGTGGATCCAAGGAACACTCATGGACCTTTCTCCTGCCTCTCCTGCTCCCTCATCTGCCACTGCACGCCACACTGCACCACCCACAGACCAGACAGTCACCTCAAGTGCTTACTCCTGAACACCTGCTCCCTCGCCAAACATGCAGTAGAAGTCTGGGACCTCCTCGGCTCGTCCACCCGGACCTTACCTTCCTCACCGAGATCTGGATCACCCCACCTCAGCCCTGGACATCACCACCACCATTCCCTACAGCTACAAAACCGTCCACAAAGACAGAATCAATCGACCAGGAAGAGGTGTCGCCATAGTCTACAGGAACACCATCCACATCTCGACCACTATTGAGACACCAAACCAGCCAACCACCACCGATCACCTACACTTCCAACTCCAGATCAACCCGAACACCTCATTTCATGGTACCTCACTTTGGCCCTGATTCTGACTATGGCGGGCGGCGGAGGCCACCCGCCAAAGTCCCGCCGACAAATGACCGCACCGCGGTCAAAAGACCGCGGCGGCCATTCTTACATTTCCGCTGGGCCGGCGGGCGCTCTCCAAAAGAGCGCCCGCCGGCCCAGCGGAAATGCCCCTGCAACGAGGATGCCGGCTCCGAATGGAGCCGGCGGAGTTGCAGGGGTGCGACGGGTGCAGTGGCACCCGTCGCGTATTTCAGTGTCTGCATGGCAGACACTGAAATACTTTGTGGGGCCCTCTTACGGGGGCCCCGCGGCACCCCCTACCGCCATCCTGTTCCTGGCGGGAGACCCGCCAGGAACAGGATGGCGGTAGGGGGTGTCAGAATCCCCATGGCGGCGGAGCGCTCTCCGCCGCCATGGGGGATTCTGCAGGGCGGCGGGAAACCGGCGGGAGACCGCCGGTTTCCCGCATCTGACCGCGGCCGAACCGCCGCGGTCAGAATGCCCTGCGGGGCACCGCCGGTCTGTCGGCGGTGCTCCCGCCGACCCTGGCCCCGGCGGTCTCAGACCGCCGGGGTCAGAATGACCCCCTTTGTGTCTACAGACCACCCAAAGAAGGGCCTCAGTTCAGCAAAACCTTCACCGACCTCATCGCCCCCTATGCACTCACCTCCACCAAATATATCCTACTTGGAGACCTCAGCTTCCACTTTGAAAACTACAATGACTCCAACCGCTCATCCCTGCTGAACAACCTCGGTCTCAAACAACTTGTCAACCTCCCCACCAACACAACAGGACACACCCTTGACCCAATCTTCTTGGCTGGAAACAACATTACCATCATGCACACCTCCGAACACCTTTGGACCTACCACTGATGCGTCCACTTCACCTTTAAGAAGACCACCGCATGCCACCAAAACCCAGCTCACTGATGCCCTCAGCCACACAACCCCCACGGACACCACAAACGCGAGCAACTGAGTAGGCAACACGTACTGCTGGATTACAGAATGCACCAACACCATAGCCACTCTAAAAAAATCCACCAGAAACCAGCACTGATGAAACCCAACTGGTTCACAACAGAATTCCCAGAATCCACAAGCAACCACAGATGACTTGAAAGGAAATGGAGGAACAGTAAAGAAACCACAGATATCACAACCTACAGAGACGCAGTCACCACACACCACCAGCGCATCGGAGCCAGTAAGAAAGCTGCCATTCAAGAACATATCAGCACCAACGCACACAACAGCAAGGAGCTATTTATCATAGTCAAGGAATTCACAAACCCTGGATCAGATACCTCAGACATCCCCCTTCTCAAGACCTTTGCAACATCCTCACCACCTTTTTTCACCAGAAAATCCAGGACATATACAAAGGACTCAAGAACCAAAACCTACCCCCACCACCCACCAGCAACACCAAGGACCACATGATGCAGACTCTGAACCTCTGGACCCCTATCTCCATAGACTATACTGTGAAAATCATGAACTCCATCCATTCAGGGGCCTCGGACCCGTGACCACATCACATCTTTAACTTGGACAGCACCACCATTGCACTAGAGCTCTGCTGGACTATCAACCACTCCATTGAAACTGCCACCTTTCCATCTGACCGCAAACATGCAGAAATCACCCCACTCCTGAAGAAACTCTCCACCGACCCATGGGATATGAAAAACTACAGACCCATCTTGCTGCTCCCCTTGCCAGCCAAGGTAACAGAAAAGTTCATCAACATGCAACTGATTGAGTTTCTCAAATCAAACTATATGATGGACCCCTCACAATCCAGATTCAGGAGCAACCACATCACCAAGACAACACTCCTCACAACCACTGATGACATCCTGACCATACTGTACCACGGAGACATGGCTGCCCTCATCCACCTTGACCTCTCTGCCATGGGATCCTCACTAAGCCCGACCTTCTTCAACATCTATATGGCCTGCTCGCTAAGATCGTCAGACAGCACGGACTAAAATTCATCCCCTACGTTGACAACACTAAGCTGATCCTCTCCCTGACCGATGACCCATCAACAACCAAGAGAAATTTCCACAACAGTATGAGAGCAGGTTGTTGCTTGGATGGAAGCCAGTTGCCTCAAGCTCAACTCAGACAAGACAGAGGTCCTCATACTCAGCTCCACCTCTCCACCTAGGATGACTCCTGGTGACCAGTCACCCCAGGAATCCCCCACCACTGACCACGCACACAACCTGGGCATGATCCTGCACTCAAAGCTCACTATGATCCATCAAGTCAATACAGTCTCTTCTCCCTGATTCCACACCCTGCTGTTCCTTTGAAAGATTTTCAAGTGGATCCCAACTGAGACGAGAAGGACGGTCACACAAGCCCTGGTCAGCAGGCAGTTGGACTACGGCAATCCACTTTACACCGGAATCACAAAGAAGCTACAAACAAGACTACAGAGAATCCAGAATGCAGCATCCAGGCTCTTCCTGGGCATCCCCTACCACAGCCACATCTCCGCCCACCTCAGAGACCTCCACTGGCTCCTAGTCAACAAACGCATCACCTTCAAGCTATTGACTCATACCTGTAAGGCACTACACAACATCGGAAAAGACTACCTCAACCACCACCTACCTTCTACACCCCCGCTGGGCAACTCCAATCCTCCCATCCCACCCTCACTGCCACCCCCAGAATCAAGAAAAGCACATCTGGAGGAAGATCCTTCTCCTACCTCACACCCCGGACATGGAATACACTCCTTCTCAACCTCAGACAGGCTGCATCCCTGAAGCAATTCAGCAAGAACCTCGAGACCTGGCTCTTCAAATGATCAGCAGGCCCAACACAGCACCTTGAGATCCCACTGGTGATAAGTTGCACCCTGCAAGTACTGGTTGATTGATTGATTGAATGAAGAATTATAATAATGCTCTCGGTATTTACACTTGACTATACCAAATGTCCAAGAAGTAAGAGTTATAACAATGTTTCTGGGAAAGAAAACAAAGTTCTTGAAATAAGAAGGAGAACAAGTTATTGACAACAATCTATGCACAATACTGTGTAAAGAGAATTTTCACCAATTCCAAACTTAGCCTTTTGACATGCACAAATTCTTGGACTCGATAGGTTCTGGCTTGGGCTCTGATATAGAGATAAAATGAACTTGCACAAATGCGCAATGTGCACTCTTCATAGATACCAAATGCAATTGTCATACTCGTAGCAAAGTGGAGTTTTGATAAGAAGAGTTTCAACAACATTAGTGCATGCGCATGTACAATAACAAAGGCAGCTCCTACCAGAAACCTGAATGCTGCTTCGAGCACTCGCCCACCAGTAAAAGAACTCTGGCGTGAATTAATGCGCTACCTGAGAAGCTGGCGGAGGTGTCTGATAACTGCCTTCCCCTTAAAGGATGGAGACTCAGAATCTGAAATCCAGACATGATTAGGAATACAGTCTTGCGCTGAAGACACACAATAATCCTCATCAATGACTGTGTGTGGCCGCTTTTATGCAGGTTGACACACCTAGAAAAAAGGCTAAATGTTACAAACAACAACTAAAACAGGACAAAACAGCATAAAATCAAGCAACAATGTGGATAGCTACTAAGACTATGTATTTGTCTAATGCATCCAAATGTTCCAGCCATATTACATAAGAGCAGCAACCTTGCAGTATTACTCAAATGTTCAGTCCCCACCCTAGTCCTTGTAGAATCTTTTATTGCCATCCCACTAGGATGCCAGAATGGCCATCACACTTGGAAGTCAACACAACATTAGTACAATACAGTATGCTCAGAAATTGTCACAAGCTGGGCTTCCCCAATGCGGCAGCATTATCCGTGCGCTACTTTTGCCCATTGACTCCTGGTAATCAGCACTGACGTACTAACATGAGGAATCATGACAGTCCTCTGTACCAAAAACAAGCTCACCCGGTGTGACTGGAAGTTTGGGGATGCACACTAGAAAATGACTGAGGAGGCATGGAGTATGGAGAGCCACAGCTAGCTCCTAACAGTCCTCCTCAGGGTCATATCATTTCCATGAGACTAAATCCTATGTTTTATTTTTCCTTTGTTTGCTATATTTAATGGAACAAGTCTTATATTCCAAATAGTCTCCCACGACAACAGGCAAAGGTCAAGACTGGGTTGTGGAAGTGGCAAGCTTTAACAGAGTGTGTGGAAAATTGGATGGATTGCCATTGTCTTCAGGAGTTTTAAAGGAAAGGCCACTGGATTGATCTGGGAAGTTATCTCAAAGGGTCCAATAAAACATGGATGGAATTTATAAGGTTGGTCATTACAACCCTGGTGGTCGGTGTTAAAGCAGCAGTAAGACCGCCAACAGGCCGGTGGAAAGAAAATGTGAATTACGACAGTGGCGGAAACCGCCAACAAAGACAGCCTCTTTAACACTCCGACCGCCACTGCGGTACAAACAAACAGCATGGCGGTCACCGCCAACAGACAGGCGGAGGACAATGTACCGCCCACAGTATCACAACCTACCAATCTGCCACCTTTTCCGGGGCGGATTCACCATGAACAAAAACACGGCGGAAACTGGACTTCGAAGGGAAAACGCTCACCTCTACACACCCCACGAGCAACCAGGACGCCATGGAACCAGAGCTGCACATTCTCCCTGCCCTTATCTTCTTGCTCCTCTACCTGGAGCACGAACGCCGGCGGCGAAGACCACGGTGAGTACTGCACCTATGACACAGGGGAGGAGGGAGGGAAAAAACTGGGACACACACACGCAACACACAACACCCCCACCCCCACCGTCACCCACTACAACACACACACATAATACAGCATGAAACATTACAGTTACACCCCCCAATCCCTCTGGAAGAATGCAAAGACAAAAGGATATGAGTGTAACCATTGTAATATATTAAAATCCAATATGCTAAAATAATATATACACTATTCACAAATATATACACCAAGAATAGTAGTCCAGGTATTGCTCCATTGAAGTCCGTGGAACACTGGGCCCACACGGCATGGGCGAGGCCCACACTCAGTACCCAAACATGACAGAGAGAACACTGCATGGGCATCAGATAGCAATAAAACAGGCACCTCAGGGGGAAGGGAAAGGGGGGGCACCTCAGCCGGTTGAGTGCATGACGCCAAATCCATGAGGGGGCCACATGCCCACTGTTCAATCCTGGGAGTGCAAAGCCACAGTCTCTCAAGTCCCTACAGTAGGTGGGTTGCCCACTGTTCAATCCTGGGGAGTGCAAAGCCACAGTCTCTCAAGTCTCTACAGTGGGTGGGTTGCCCACTGTTCAATCCTGGGGAGTGCAAAGCCACAGTCTCTCAAGTCTCTACAGTGGGTGGGCTGCCCACTGTTCAATCCTGGGGAGTGCAATGCCACAGTCTCTCAAGTCTCTACAGTGGGTGGGCTGCCCACTGTTCAATCCTGGGGAGTGCAAAGCCAGAGTCTCTCAAGTGGATAACAGTCTCCACTGGTTCTGGAGGGGGCTTTGTGCCCAGAGTGTTTCATCCTGCTAAGGACTGTGTGAGTGGATGTATCTCTCCACTGGTTCTGGAGGGGGCTTTGTACCCAGAGTGCTTCATCCTGCTAAGGACAGAGGTAGTGGATGCCTTTCTCCACTGGTTCTGGAGGGGGCTTTGCGCCCAGAGTGCTTCATCCTGCTAAGGACTGTGTGAGTGGATGTATCTCTCCACTGGTTCTGGATGGGGCTTTGTGCCCAGAGTGCTTCATCTTGCTAAGGACCGAGGTAGTGGATGTATCTCTCCACTGGTTCTGGAGGGGGCTTTGTGCCCAGAGTGCTTCATCCTGCTAAGGACAGAGGTAGGGGATGCCTTTCTCCACTGGTTCTGGAGGGGGCTTTGTGCCCAGGGTGCTTCATGCTGCTAAGCACTGTGTGAGTGGATGTATCTCTCCACTGGTTCTGGAGGGGGCTTTGTGCCCAGAGTGCTTTATCCTGCTAAGGACAGTGTGAGTGGATACCTTTCTCCACTGGTTCTGGAGGGGGCTTTGTGCTCAGAGTGCTTCATCCTGCTCGTGGCAGACACAGTAGAGACAGTGCCCTTGGCGCTCATGGGCCAGAGGTGCTTGTGGCGGCGGTGTCCTGTTCAGCGGTGCTTGTGGCGGTGGTGTCCTGTTCAGTGGTGCTTGTGGCGGCGGTGTCCTGTTCAGCGGTGCTTGTTGCGGCGGGGTCCTTGACAGCGACTCAGCTGCTGGCGGTGCTGTCTGGCCCAGCGACTCAGCTGCTGTCGGTCCTTTCTTGCCCAGCGGGGCTGGTGCTGGCGGTCCTTTCTGGCCCAGCAGGGCTGGTGCTGGTGGTCCTGTCTGGCCCAGCGTGGCTGATTGCGGTGGCTTCCAGGGCAGCGGGCTGATGGCGGTGGCCTCTTGGGCAGCGGGGATGATGGTTGGTGGCCTCCTGGGCAGCGGGGATGATGGCGATGGCCTCCTGGGCAGTGCGGATGATGGCGGTCTCCTCCGCCGTGCTGCCCTTCCCAGACTTGCTGAGTTTTTTGTGCCCCTTCCCCACCTTGGAAGGTGTCGCAGCTGACTGAACGCTCCCACCTGTACCCCTGGGAGTGGCTTTGGTAACTGGAGTCTTCCCCCTCTCCCGCCGGTCACTGGCCAACTTTTGATGCTTGACAGGTGGGGGACTGTCCGTGCTGTGGCTCCTTGCCACACTGCCTTCCCTGCTGCCTGGTGCACTCCAGAATCCGGTGACTACTTGTACCACTGGTCCTGGAGATGTTGTGGCTGAGGTGCTAGGTTGGGACCTGGAGAGTCGGGCCCTAGGAGACTGAAACGTGGGGGAGGTGAGGGAAAGAGGTAAAGGGTGGACAGGAAAAGTTTCTTGGGAATACTGGATGGGTAGCTGTAGGGGTTTTGTGAGTGGAGGAAGAGGTTGTGGTTGTAGGAGGTGTACGTTTGGTGACTTTGGGTGAAGGTGCATGCGCTGGAGGCTGTTGTGAGGTGGATGGCTGGTGGGTGGGTGTGTGCCTGCGTTTGTGTATCTTGGGCGGTGGCGTCACAGAAACACTGGGAGAGGACACAGGGGACGTGTGAATGGTAGTGGGAGTGGTGACTGCACATGAGCGGGGTGTGGTGGTGTGTGTGCTGGTGATGGAAGTAGTGGCTGTAGATGTAGTGCATGCAGGTGTGAGTGGAGATGAGACTGGGAGGGAGGAGGGAGACGAGGAGGAGGGGGACACAGTGGAGGCAGTGGTTGTTGGTGTGTCTGCATGTGTGTGATACTTGCGTGAGTGCCTGTGGGATGTGTGGTGCTTATGTTTGCCAGAGCTTCCCTTGTGTGTTGACATGTGTGCATGCTGGTATGATGGTGTGCTTGGGATAGGCTGAGGTACAGGGGTGTGGGTCTGCTTGGAGGTAGTTGGAGAGGGGAGGCTAGAGACAGGGACAATAGCTGCCATCAGTGCTGAGGCCAGAGTCTGAAAAGCTCGTTGAAGGGCTGCCTGACCAGAATGAATGTCCTCCAGGAATGCATTTGTTTGTTGCAACTGCCTCTCTACACCCTGGATAGCATTCAAAATGGTAGACTGCCCAATAGTGAGGGACCTGAGGAGGTCAATGGCCTCCTCACTGAGGGCAGCAGGGGTGACTGGGGCAGGGCCTGAAGTGGCTGGGGCGAAGGTGATACCCCCCTCCTGGGTGAGCGGGCACAGGGCAAAGCTGAGGGGCTGCTGGCAGGGCGGTGCTGGTAGGGGGGGTGGCGGCTGTACCTGTAGATGCGGGGTCACAGATGTGGCCGCCACCACAATGGAGCTCCCATCAGAGGACGAGTCCGTATCACTGGTCTCAGCTCCTGTCTCCGCCGTGGAGCTCCCCTCACCCTCCGTCCCACTGGTGAATTCTGAGTCCGTTGTCTCGCCCTCCAGGGCCATGTGGGATGCAGCTCCCTCCTGCTCCGGTGCCACTGCTCCTCCGCCTGATGATGCTAATGCACACAAGAACAGGGAGACCACAAAAAGGGGGGGACGACAGAAGAAAGACATGTTGAGTGCATGCATTACCGCTACCATTGGCGGACACGACAGACACAGAAGCCCCCTGCACTACGCCGTGCACCTGGGGTCCACTCTTCAATCCCTGGGACATGCCCTACAAGGCTATGGCCGACCTCTGCACACATGGATGTCACAGGAGCCTGACTAGGTGTAGCTAGCACTGTACACAGGTGGGGTGGTGTGCCACAGGGTCTGCCAGAAGAAGGGGACCTAACTAGCACACTCGCCCTGGCCTAGGGAAACCCACAGCCCACCTCCCCCACCCGGACACCTCCACTGCACGCTGAATCAGCTGAATGAGAGTGTACTCATCCCCTTGTGGCTGCTGTGATGCCCTCAAGTGCCCATCCAACTCCGGGTACGCCACCGCCAGGATCCTGAACATCAGGGGGTTCATGGTGCGACAGGCACCCCTCCCACGTTGGAAGGCCATCCCCAGCTGGGCATCTGCCGACTGCTTGCTCCAGCGGTGAATGTCCTCCCATCTCTTATGGCAGGGGTGCTCCATCTGTGATAGACCCCCAGGGTTCCGGAATTCCTTGGCGATGGCACGCCAAATGTCCTTCTTCCGGTGGGCGCTGACCTACATGATTTGTACAGGGGAAAAAGAAAAGTTATTACCAACTGCACCATCACAGTCATTGGCCCCCATCCCTACCCTTGCCATGTGGCACATGCACTCACCGTCGTTAAATGCATGCCTCAATCTCCCCCCGTCTTTCATCCACCCCACTCCACACAGGCGTAGCCCATACAGCATGCTCCCAGTGTACTTACCTGTTTGTCTGGAGGACCGTAGAGTAGCCCCCATCCACGAGTTTCTCCAACTCCTCCGATGTGAAGGCAGGGGCCCTTTCCCCAAACGCACGAGCCATTGTCTCTTCCAGACTGAGGTCACAGCAACAATTGCAGTGTAGGTCCTCTCCTGTCGAAGATCAGGTATTGAGTGATTGAACAGATAGAAAATGGCGGTTACGTCCACGTCAGTGCGTACCGTCACCGCCGGTGTACATCGTCATTGGCTCCTGGGATCCATAGGGTCCAATGTTAACCAATGCAGAATTGCGCTGCGGTCTTCAACCGCCTACCGCGACAGTGTACAACGCCAGCGCAGTTAACTCACATGCCATTGTCCCACTTTACAGGTCAGGCAGCCGCCATTTCAGGGGCCCACATGGCTTGATTTTTTACTGTGTCACACATACCTAGGCCTTGCCTCAACACTCATACATGCTTATTTCGGATTATGAATAGTGTACTGTGTAAGCTGTGGTTACGTACCTCTGAGTTGGTTGACTCTGTGCTCTCTGTTGTCCTTCATAGGCACTGTCCGCTGGGACATGTGAGGAGATGGCGGCATCCTCCGGTGTACAGACCACTGGTGGACCTGTCAACAATGGAGGAAAGACATGTGATCATCACTTACAGGCTTGATCGTGCCACAATCCTGGAACTGTTTGCCCAGTTGGAGCCAGACCTGATGTCAGCTATCTGCCATCCCACAGGAATCCCCCCTCAAGTGAAGGTGCTGTCAGTACTCCATTTCCTGGGTCATTTCAAACAGCAGTGGCCATAGCATTAGGGATGTCCCAGCCTATGTTTTCCAACGTGTTGTCCAGAGTGTTGTCTGCCCTGCTGAAACACATGCGGAGCTACATCGTTTTCCCTCAGGTGGAGGATTTGCCTACAGTGAAAGGTGATTTCTATGCCCTGGAACATATCCCCAACTTCATAGGTGCCATTGATGGGACACATGTGGCCTTGGTCCCCCCGCAGGAGTGAACAGGTGTACAGAAACCAGAAGAGTTATCATTCGATGAATGGGAAGATGGTGTGTTTGGCCGACTAGTACATCTCCCATGTTAATGCCAAATTCCCTGGCTCAGTGCATGACGCTTACATTTTGAAGAATAGCAGCATACCTTATGTGATGGGCCAACTCCAGAGGCACCTTGTGTGGCTATTAGGTGAGCACCTGGAAGCAAGTCAGTGGGAATGGTTGTATGGGTCTAACAGTTGTCCCTCACCATTTGCAGGTGATTCGAGTTACCACAACCTGTCATGGCTACTGACCCCAGTGAGGAATCCCAGGACAAGGGCAGAGGAACGCTACAATGAGGCCCATGGGCGAACTCGGACGATTATAGAGCGGACCTTCAGCCTCCTGAAGGCCAGGTTCAGGTGCCTCCATATGAGAGGTGGATCCCTATTCTACTCACCAAAGAAGGAATGCCAGATCATCGTGGCCTGCTGTATGCTTCACAACTTAGCTTTGCGACAATAGGTGCCTTTTCTGCAGGAGGATGGTCCAGATGGAGGTGTTGTGGCACCTGTGGACAGTGAAGACGAGGAAGCAGAAGAAGAGGACATCGACAAACGGAACTCTGTGATCCTGTAATACTTCCAGTGAGACACAGGTAAGAATACAAACCTGCTACTACATGTACTTTGACACTACTACCTCTCTACTGTCTGTCGTTTTCACCCAGTGTGTGGTCACTGAGTTGTCACTTTCCCTTACGATTTCACAGATGTGGGTCCCACTGTGTGACATCTGCTTTGTTTCCTCATGCACTAGAGCTGTGTGACATAGGTATGTGGACATTACAATTGAAAGAGCATTTTTTCACTGTAATTGCTAATACACTAATTCGAAATCACAGACAGACTCCAGATTGTTTTTTGATTTAGGGTGTTTATTTAAGTGCTCAATATTGGAGGGTGCTGTAAAATGGTGAGGGGTGATGTTGGAGGAATGTCCATGGCCTAGTCCAGTCTATTAGTCTCACAGGTGCATTGCCCCAATGGGCATAGGAAGTGGAGCTGGGGCAGTTTGAGGATGGACAGGGTGACAAGGTGGGACAGAAGGATGACAATCAGGGCGGTCTCATTTCTTGGTGGGGGTCTTGGCATTGTTCTCTGTCTTTGTCCTGGATCTCAGGGACTGTTTGCGGGGTGGTTCTCCCTCTGCAGGGGGTGGGGTGCTGGTGTGGTGGTCCTGTGGCGGTGCCTCCTGTCCACTAGCGCCGGCGGAGGTCGTAGGCAGTTCATTGTCCAGGCTAGTGTCAGGGGCCCCTTGTTGTGCCACAGTGTCCCTCCTGGTGTTGAGGACTTCCTTCAGCACCCCTACGATGGTGCCCAGGGTGGAATTGATGGATCTGAGTTCCTCCCTGAAGCCCAAATACTGTTCCTCCTGCGGCCGCTGGGTCTCCTGAAACTTGGTCAGTACCGTTGCCATTGTCTCCTGGGAATGGTGGTATGCTCCCATGATGTTGGAGAGGGCCTCGTGGAGAGTGGGTTCCCTGGGCCTGTCCTCCCCCTGTCATACAGCAGCCCTCCCAGTTCCCCTGTGTTCCTTGGCCTATGTCCCCTGGACCATGTGCCCACTGCCACTGACCCCAGGTCCCTGTTGTTGTTTGAGTGGTGGGTTAGCCTGGGTTCCCTGTAGTGGTGGACACACAGCTGATTGACGTGTCCTGGGGATAGAGGTATGGGCCCGCTGGGTGGGTGCTGTGCTGGTGTTTCCAGAGGGGGAAGCTCTGTGGTGGCCTGTGACTGTGTGAGGGGAACCGACTGTTCCGAGGTCCCAGATGGGCCGGGCTGGCTGGTCATCTAGATCCAGTTGGACAGAGCTGCTGTCATCACTGTGGGCCTCTTCTGTTGGTGGTGTGGACATTTGTGGACCCTCCTGTCCGGTGACGTTGGGTAGGGGTCCTGCAGGGGTATAAAAGGATGTTTATTGCATCTGTGTGTGCCATGGTGTGCAATGGGTGGGTGACTGTGTACCCCAGTGCTTGCATTCCTGTGTGGGACCTTGTGTGATGGTGGTTTCGGGGGGAAGAATGTGATGGCATTCAGGTAGGGTGGGGATGTAATTGTTAAGATTTGCCTTACCAGAGTCCATTCCTCCATCTACTCCTGCAAGGCCCTCAGGATGCAGAATAGCCAAGACTTGCTCCTCCCATGTTGTTAGTTGTGGGGGAGGAGGTGGGTGTCCGCCGCCAGTCCTCTGTACCGCGATGTGGTGTCTTGAGACCACGGAACGCACCTTCCCCTGTAGGTCGTTCCACCTCTTCCTGATGTCATCCCTATTTCTTGAGTGCTGTCCCACTGCGTTAACCCTGTCCAGTATTCTTCGCCATAGCTCCATCTTCCTAGCTATGGAGGCATGCTGCACCTGTGATCTGAATAGCTGTGGCTCTACCCGGATGATTTCCTCCACCATGACCCTGAGCTCCTCCTCAGAGAACCTGGGGTGTCTTTGCCGTGCCATGGGGTGGTGCGGGTGATGTGTGGGGTGGTGTGTGTAGTGATAAGTGGGGTGAGATTTAGTGGTATGTTGTGTGAGGTGTGTGGAAGTTATGTGGGTGATGGTATTGTGTGCCTGTGGATGCTTGGTAGTAGTTTGTAGTGTCTCTCTCTGGCCTTCTTTCAGTATTTTGGTCGTAGGGGTTTGTGGGTGATGTGGGTGTGTGTTTTATATTGTATTGGGTGTGTGGGAGTGGTGAGTGTATGTGTCTCAGGTGTGTGTATTTGGAATTGTCCATTGTGACAGTGTTTTGTAAATGTGTGTGTATTTTGAGCGCTGCGGTGTGTACCGCCAATGGAATGCCGCGGTTGAAAGACCACTGCGTGGATTCGTGGGTTATGATAGTGTGGACGTATATCTGTGGCCGTGACGGTGGAAGTTTTGCTTTCACCAGTTTATCACTGACCTTTGGTGTGGCAGACTTGTGTGGGTGTCTGAATTTTGGCGGTTTCTGAGCTGTGGGTCGTAATGGCTGTAGCGAAATTCCGCGGCCGTGTGTTGGCGGTCTTCTGCACGGTGGTAAGCGGCTTTTACCGCCAATGTTGTAATGAGGGCCTAGGTCTTTTGAATCAGAACTGTTTGGTTGATAACCATACTTTGTTCCCTAGCTGCTTCACAGGCCCAGGTTGGCATTTTCAGTCAGTAGATGTTTAACACATGATCTTGGCTTTCATAACATTGTCTCGTAATGTTTTTGCATGTTTAGTCATTGTAGTCTAGAGTGAAAATGAGGTATTTGTGTTTCTGGTTGTGGGTTCAATAAAGGCAGGTATTGTGGATGATAACCATGCTTTGCAAAGAAGGATGACATATTAGTGGAAGAATGCTTTAGATTATTATAGAAGAATTTGGCTTCCCAGAGTAAATTAACCCAAGAACCTTTTGTGTTAGACAAAGAGCACCGTGAGTATTGTTTGAGTTCCTGATTCATGTGCTCTGTTTGGCCATCAGATTCAGGATGGTAACTGGTGG
This sequence comes from Pleurodeles waltl, assembly GCF_031143425.1. Lineage (NCBI taxonomy): Eukaryota > Metazoa > Chordata > Amphibia > Caudata > Salamandridae > Pleurodeles > Pleurodeles waltl. The sequence continues at coordinate 372,530,164 of NC_090451.1, forward strand.
ACACATTGCTTTTAATGTGCATGGCCCAACACCAGGCTTTCCAAAATCTGGAAGTGAATTGTGCATCTCAATCTGACATAATGGATCTGGGCAGACCATGAAGTCTTACCACATTGTGTACCAGGATCCTAACTAGTTCTGCTGCTGTTGGAAGCACAGCACATGTCACAAAATGTGTCATTTTAGATAAGCTATCAGCACTGACTTAGGGCCTCACTGTGAGTTTGGCGGTCTGTGGGCCACCATAGCAGTGGCAACGGTCTGACTATCATCGGCTTGGCGGTCAGACCATCTTATTATGAAGAATGCTGTTTCATAGAGGAAAGACCACTGTGGTCCGGCTGGCACCACCAGACTGCGCAGACCGACGTGGTGGTGAGACAGACCAATCAGGTCATCGGAGCCAGTGTTTCTGCCGGACACATTATGATGTTTCCTTACTCCAATGTGACAGTGGTGGTCCAACCACCACATTCCAGCAGGCGGAGAGTATATACGAAGGAACTCACCTACAGGCAGTGTTACACGTCCTGTGCTACCATGGAGCCTATCACACATGTACTGCCACTACTGCTGCTCATGGATAGATGCCCAAAATCCACATAACCGTAGATGCAACCGATGGTAAGAACACACACCTAACTGTGTCATTAAGCTCAACAACAAATGGGTGTACTGTCATCCACTTGATATGGGGGTCACGCTATGTCAACCAAGTACACATGTCATTGTGTCCCGGGTCAGAGTCATTTACAACGAATGACACATTCACAGCTATTAAAAGACCCATTTAAGGAGGCCACTGACACTGCACCACCACACACCACAAAAACACACATCTGCTCATCTTACGCACAGTGTACAGAACATTGTGTCACACGACAGCAACACCACATCAACATTGTATCTACAAATTCAACTGACACCCTTACACTTCTCACATGCCATGGACTATTGTCAGATTGAAGATACATTTGTGTGAATGTGTCATGGAACACAAATACCCCTCCCATGAAACATCCCCATGTTGGTCCCAAACATATCACCCACACTACAACACAATGGAAGGTCAATGGGATGCACAATATTTTGTGAGACAAATATCCAAAGCTCACAATGCAAACAATACCTGCACAATAGGGATGGAGGCATCAGGAGCGTTCTTGGAAGGATGCTGCTTTTGGACACATTTCACTTTGCCCTAAAACACCATTTGCCAGGAACTGCCCCAACATGTATCTCAGGGACAAACAATAGTAGAGCAAAGTGACATGGCAATCTGCCCAATGTGTAATTGCAAGTCAAGGAGGCAAATACACCAGCAACAGATTGGGCCATACTTGTAGATGTAGTAGCTGCAAGGTACACACATCAGAATGGACAAATTGTTAGCCAGTCAAATGTAAATGAAGGTTGCAACGTCATGTAGGTTCTCATTAGGGTAATGAGGCTACTGGATTTGGGAGGTAGGATTGCCTAGGTAGTGGGTTCTGAGTATAATTCCACATCTGGTGACACCTGTCATCCTAATCCGGGGTTTCCGGCTTACTAGCAGCGCGCCATCTCTGATCGAGATGATTGTGGCAACGGGGGCTCATGGTAAGCTAGACTTCCCTAGGAAATCGTGGTATATCAGATCTCATCTCGTTCTCTCAGTTACCAAGATCTCACTCAGGCAAAGACAACAGAGGCAGAGTATATTTCAATAAGCATTTATTAAAATATTTGCATCTTAGATAAAAGCAGGTGCATAGCAATAACGAGGATAATGAAAGACAATAGGAGCAGGCATGTGACTAAAAATGTAAAACACAAGAACAGTCCTATCATGCTGTCTAAACAGGGGAGTGGATTTATAGCCCCTCACTAATGCTAAGTATGAGCACAGCATACTAAGCCTAATCTGCCTGGGAGAACATCATCCCTCATACCTACCTGAAGAAGAGGCCTGAGGTCTAGAGAAACACCGTCCCCATCCAGTTCAGGGCTCGGTCGTCTAAACAAGTAGCGGTAGCGAAGCTTGCAGCAATCAGCATACAGTCGTGGTCATTTGGCTGGAATCTCCCTCTAATGTATGTGGGACTAAGAGATGTTTTATAATAAAACAGCTGACATTCTAAGAAATGATCCCCACTTATGAGTGAGTGTGTGTTTCTGTGAATGCAGGAGACACAGCATACCACGTTTGTAGGCAAATCTGTCTGACTGTAGCCTTGGAGAAAGCACAAAGTGAACTATATGTCCTACTAAGAACACAATGCATTCCTAGGCGAAAGGACTATAAGATAGAGAGAACTAAAAACAGTACCCCAAATGAAGCTATTGCTAGAAACATAAAGCAATGCAGTGTAAAATGTAATAGGGTGAAAGTGCACAGCAGCAGGCCTAGTTAGCAAAAACAACATGTCTAAAACCTAACTAAAATAGCTATACAACAGCACAATTGAGTCCTCCATGTGTGAACAAACAAAACTCTAACTCCTACACATGAGACAAATGTCCAATTCATAATAGGGAGATAAGTTTAACAGTATACATGCTGATTGGACAACCCAAGATGAAATACTTACCTTAACAAACATAACACAATGCAATGACACCCCACTGGGATTACCACTCACATATACATACAGTGAACATATAGCCTTGTCCTGGGTGGCACTGCCCACAAAGTCAGATTTTGCCATCCACAGCAAATGGATCAGCAATCCGGGTGAAATATACACAACTGTAGGTATACAACACAAATTACTCAGGAACAACAAAAATAGTAGAAATGTAATGGGAAGACAAATGTGTACCCAAAAAAACAACTTGGGTTTATTGAATGCAAATAATTCAGATAAACACCATTGGCCAGTCCATATTAGTCTATAAACAGTACTCTGGAAGGAAGGGGCATCAAGTGGGCATGCAAGCACCTCAGGAATCATGTTTGGGTGGGGTGGGGTCTGATTTGGGATTGGTGGGTTTGGATTTAGATTTGGGAGGGGGTATTTTTCTTCAGAGGGGTGGACTTCTTCTTTGGGGAAGAGGTCTCAGTGCTTTTAGGGGGACAGGTGTGACAGGGGAGGACTTGGATGTAGAAGGGATGGGTTGGGATGTGGGTGTGGGCCTCTTGGGGTTTTGAAGGGGCGGTGGAGGTAACAGGGGAAAGGACAAGGTCAAAAGGGACACTTTCCTTTGGAAAACAGGTAGGGTCATCAGAAAGGGACAGGGGATTTAGAGGTTGAGGGATTGCTGGTTTTGTCTGTGTGTGCATGTGTGAGGTATGCTTGTGTTTGGGTAGTGTCTGTTGCATGTGTGACTGTGGGCATTTGCATGTCTTGGGAGCTGTGAGGTGGAGCTCCTGGGTGATGTGGGAATTATGAATCTGTGTGTGTCTATTGGGGTGGTGTCCGTGGATATGATAGATGTTTTGGATGTATCTGTGTGTTGGGGTGGTATCTGTGGGTTTGGTTGATGTTGTGGATGTGTCTGTGTGCGTTGGGGTGGTGCCTGTGGGAATGGGGGATGTAGTGGATGTGTCTGTTTATCGGGGTGGTGTCTTGGGGTGTGGTTGATGTGGTGGATATGTCTGTGGGTGTTGTGGTGGTATCTGGGAGTATGGTGTCTAAGGTCTGTGGGTCTGTGGATTGTGAAGTGTTGTCTGGGTATAGGGTCGGTGTGGTGGATATGTCAATAGATGTTGTGGTAGTGTCTGTGGGTATGGTGGTTGTGGTGTGCGTGCTGGTGGGGTGGTGGATGTGTCTGTGGAAATAGTGGTTGTTGTGATGTCTGTGGGTGACTATTGAGTGCCTGTGTGCCAGAGTTTCTTCTGGTGCTTTTGTCTATGTATGCTGTTTGTGTGTGTTGAGATAGGTGCATGCGAGTGTGTCTGTGTGCTTGGGACAGGCAGGGGAACAGGGAATTTGGATTGGGAAGAAGGAGGTGGTGGGGGGAGGATTGTGGGGGGTGCATGGCTACCATCAGTGAGGAGACCAAAGCCAGAAAAGTACTCTTTAGACGAGACATGTCACTGTGAATGCCTTCCAGGTATGCATTTGACTGCTGAAGTTGGCTTGCCAAACCCTGGATGGCATTCACAATGGTAATTTACCCCACAGAGATACTTTGCAGGAAGTCAATAGCCTCCTCACTTAGGAGAGCAGCGGTAATAGGGCCTAGGGGTGAAGTGCCTGTGGAGAAGGAGATGCCCACCATCTTGGGTTAATAAGCATTGGCAACTAGGTGGGGAGCAACAGGGAGGGTGGCAATAGAACTGGGGATTATGGACAAGGATGTTACAGGAATAGCTCCTGATGGGTCTGTCACCACTAGGGAGGGGCCACTAGAAGTAGAATCTGAAGATGATGAGCTTGATCATGTGTCCTCCGCGGCAATCCCCTCACCCTCCAGGCCTCTGGGTCCCTCCACATTAGTGGTTCATGACTGGAGGTAACATTGCTAGATGCTTCCCTACTTGGTACTATCTTGTCTCTTTCCCGTGCCTAGGAAGATACTGCAAATAAAAAGTGAAATAAAGTGACTACATGTTCCTGGCCAGACTTGAACAACAGCTGTGATTAGCAAACATTATCATGACGTCAAGTAGGCCAGAGCAACAAACTACATCAAAGTGGCTCCTACATTTACCACTTCATATGCATGCATGCCACATGAACTGTCAACAGTTGCCCACAGGAAAATCAGAATCTCAGACAACTCCTATTCCATGGGTAAAGTTGTGCAACACAGTAACCATTGAACAAGTAGGAGACCTTATCTTCTTCAATGGTTTGCCTCATTGAGCATATCTCAGTTACCTATTGTCATACAATAGTAGGCCAATGCCAAGTTAATTCCCACAGATCCCACACAAGGTGATGCATACATCTATTTGTCACGTATACAAAACCACATCAATAAGAAATGATGGTCCAAAATCCTTGCATGTTGCTGACAGAAGTACAGTAGTCTGAAGAAGGTGGCATGGAAATACCCATGTCTCACTTGAAACAAATCAACAATGCTCACCTCACCATGGGTAAATTGTCCTAATGGAGTCATGGACATTGTACTAATGTTGCTCAGATAGACTGCACATCTGACATGGAAATGTACACTGTAGACAAAATGCGCAAATCATTAGAGAGATATGTCCACAACTGTTAGGGTTTGTGCACAGCAAAGAGCATGTCCCCTCTCACTGCACTAGTGGGTTCTGTAATAGCTCCCTTTTAAAAATTACTATTGAAAGCCTTTCTTGTTATCTCACCTTCCCCCCCCCCCCCTTAGGCTTCTGTGTATGTTGTTTAATGTGCTGTTTTGTTTACACATTGGGCCTTGCTTTTACCAAGGCTTCTTTAAAACACTCCTCTCTAGGTCATGTGTTAATTTAACTCATTTGCATAATAACTGAAACTCTGCACACCTTTCAAGAACATGTGCAGCATGTGAGGACCACACCCAGCTCTTCAAACCACACCCAGCTCTGCACACCTTTCAAGAACATGTGCAGCATGTGAGGACCACACCCAGCCCTGTCTATAAAAGGCAGCCCTCGAGCCTCGCCCAGTGCTTGTGCTCGTCTACCTCCCGCTTACCTGAGGACAGATCCCTCGGCGCTGGCACTCCTGCTCTCTACAGACTTTCATTGGCTTCAATGGGCGCAGCTGCTGGCTCTTCCTTCTTCCGGTTTCCGGTTCCTCCTTGCCTCAGCCTCTCTCCTACAAGCAACCTGCAAAAGAGAAAGAAGACAAGGTTAGACTGATCAGTATCTCTTGCCAGCAACAAGTAAGTGCAAAACTTTTATTACCTGAAAGAACTTTGACAACAATTTCTGGATTCGTGTATAGACAATTTGAAACAAGATACCTTCCACGAACATTGTGATTCAAACTCTTTGTTACAACAATACTTTGCGGAACTTTGTGAAGCAAACATTTTTTTATGGAACTTTTAAGAATCGAACCGTGGAAACCATTAACAGCAAGGCAAACAGTAAATCAAGGACTTGCACAAATTACATGCTGTATTTTGACGTAAAAGTACAGTATTTGTTTTATAAAAGATTCTGGAAATATGGGAAAAGTGAGTTTGCTATTGGCAATTTAGGCTTTAGTTATATTAAGATGAATGTTTGATATTGATAATTCTGATAACGGTATTTGTTTAATGTTTTAGAAGCTTTAGAGTAATAGAAAGCACATCCCAGAGCAGTAACACATTCCAAACCTGGAAACTAGAGACCAGGATCCAAGAGGTACTTTTAGAAGAAAATTTCTAATAAATAAAGGGATAGTCAGGAACCCAGTTAGGAATAGGATGTACTTATCTGTTCTTTGTTTATGTTTCATTAGGCACCAGTTTCTACCGAAGTCAGAGAGGGCCGCAGATTTGTGCAGCACTTCAGTGGAAACGCAAGAACGCTGTTGTCTCTTTATTTTATTTTATCCACTTCCCCCCTTCCCTTGAGCTTCTGTTCTTAGTGCACTGTTTTAAAAACTAGTGTGCTGGAACAAGCAGTTTCAGGGTGGGGTCGGATTGTCTTCAACCTCCATCAGAACTGAACAAGGACTCAGGTGAGCTGGGCTTTGACAACAACACAACTCCACGACTCAAAAATCAACAACACAATAAATCAGCTATCCCCAGGGAAATCACCACTACCGTATGACACCCTATACAATGACATACCCTGAGTAGAAGCCAATAGTCCTTTGAATGTTGGAGAGGCCCAGAGATTTTCAAGTACTTGTAGAAGGCACTCAACATGTTGTCTAATGGGAAGCTACATCACTATCTCCATTTTGGTCCTGCAAACCCAGATGTCTGTGGATGAATGGTTGTTCCCAACCACATATGATTCTCTCATAACTGCAAGTCACTCCATGATGCATGAAAAGTCATGGTTCTTTGGCTCCCTGTGGAATTGCAAATGAGTGTTGTCTGTGAAGGGGTGTGTTTCATGGTGTGATTTGCAGGTATGTCCACAGGACTGATGTGTTTCAGCTGTATTTTTTTGTTACTCTGCTGGACGCCTACCACAGTGGTCGACCACCATTGGCTAACTACCGTGAGGAGACCACCACGGTGACTGTGTGTTTGTATGTGGCTTGATGGTTGGCCACAATGTTGAAGATGTTGTAGACCGGGCCGCCTAGATGCAAGCTGCCATGCTGTTGGTGGTCTGCCTTTTATGTTTGGTGGGCAACCGTTCTGCCTGTTTGCATTGTAATATGTTGGTATGGGGATCGCCAGGGCAGCAGTCTTTTTGCAACTGCCAAAGTCATAACTGGGCCCTAAGACTGTATCTTTTCCTTGATATTTTGGTATATTGGTAATGAAATCCACATAGATATCTTGCCAAATCTATGTTGGTGTTGGCAATGGCTGTAAATATTCACGTTTTTTCACCATTCCAACTTTGTTCTGATGCATATATAACATTGTCGCACATGTGCCATAGTTTCTTTCATCCAACTTAGGAACCAGAAGTTGCAACTGACTAGTCTCAGAGTTTGACTGTGACCAGGGTGGCCAGCTTAAAGTTGATAGTGACACTATCTAAGTACCTGTTGTTGTAATTTTTTTTAAATACGTATAAAAGCTTCCCTTGGAAACGAAGACTATAAATTGTGGAACATGTCTGATCATGGTGTTCCCATAGGACTAGCTTTTGCATTAGCATATGCTTTCTTATTGATTCAAAGAATTGATCAAACATTGTAGTTCTAGTATTTGGGTTGATGAAGCAAGTAAGTGGAGGTGTGACACTCTCAGTTAGAGGTGGAGTATCGCAATATAACAAGGAGTTTGCCTTGTTTTTTGCAAGTCCTGGTCTGAAGGTAATGATAGAGTTAAATTCTGCAAAGAAGAGAGTCTGCCGTAGTCGGCTTGGTGTTAACATACAGGACCACCATAGGAATTGCATATTGTGGTGGTCTGTGCAAACTGTTATGTTATAGGATGTTTCATGCCTGGCAAGTAGTGCACCATTCTTTGAATGCTAACCGAATGGCCAATAGCTCCCTCTCACCTATTGTATAATTCAGTTCTGCAGGTAATAATTTCTTCAACAGATACGCAGCAGGATGTAACTGATCTGATATGTGATCTTTTTGTGATAATGTCACTCCGATTACTGTGTCAAAGGTGTCTGCCTAAAAGATAAAAGGCTGATCAGTATCAAGACTTCTTAGCACTGGGGCTGAAGTGAAGGCTTATTTTAATTTTGGAAAAGCAGGATCTGCTTTATCTGTCCAATCAAATATAACCTCTCTTCTTAGGGAGCTATTGTGGCTGAGAAATAGCTTATAAAATATCGATAGAAATTTCTGAATCCTAGGAATCCCTGGATGTCTTTGACATTCCTTGGTCTGGGTCACTCTTTGATCACTTGTACCTTTCTGTCAGCCATTGTAGTTCCCTGTGGAGTGATGATAAATCCTAGAAACTCAACCTACACAATGTGGAATTCACCTTTGGCGAGTTTTCGAAGTAAACTTTGCTTTCTCAAGGTGTGTAAAATGGTCTTGGCATGATCTTCATGCTTGTGAATGGGAATATATCAGTATATTGTTATAGTAGACAATAATGAATCTAACCGGGGACTTCTTGTGAAACATTGTTGACAAAAAACTGGAATTCCGCTGGTGCACTACACAAGCCGAAGGGCATTACACAGTTTTCAAACAGACCATAACTAGTGCGTAGTGCTGTCTTCCACTCATCTTTGGAGCGAATATACACCAACTGTTAGGCTCCTCTGAGATCCAATTTAGTGTACTGTTAGTGTACTGTTGCTGTTCATACTTAGTCAAGGAACATAGGGATAAGGGACAAAGGGTACTTGTTTTTGACTGTGATCTCCTTTAACTTCCTGTAGTCAATATAAGAACACAGTTCATCACTACTTTTGGGAAAGAAAAAGAGAGGGAATGCAACTGGAGTTTTAATAGGGTGGACGAAACAATTTTTAGATACTTACCTAAATACTCCCTCAAATGTTGTTTCTCTTATTCCATTAATGCATAGATTCTGCTACAGGGAATCTTTGCCCCATGTATTAAGTCAATTTGCCAATTGTATGTACAATGCAGTGGTATTGTTTCTGAAGTTACTTCATCAAATACATCACTGTAACTCTCATAGAGTCTGGGGAGTTAAATGTCTTGTTCTGCAGTTGTGAGGTGAGTTTTTTTTCCAGACCCTTTTTATGGGAGTGACCTGTTTTCAGGCATTCCTGCATCCACCTTTCTGAGTCAAAGGGTATGCTTTGATTTGCCCAGTCTATGGTATGGTTATGGTCTGTTAACCAGGGCATACCAACAATCATTCCAAACAGAAGATGTTCTTTGTAATCCAAATCTTGTTCTGGAAAAAACCATAGTTACTACGAATATGGTATGCATTTTAAATCCAGGTGGGAGTATAGTCCTTCTACGGCACAAATTATTGCTGGGTTTATTTTTCGCTTTGTAGCTATACACAATTTGGAGGGAAATGTCTATAGAGGTCCCTGTGCCTCCTGAGTCAATCATCACTGTTACTTCTTGCACTGGGCCTACTGTGAGTTGAACGTCTAAGGAGAGATGGGGAGAAGAGTTCTGTAATGTGTTTGTGACTGACTGTTTAGAAGTATTATGGGCCTTTCTTGAGGAAATCTCCTGTTTTTTTCTTTGAGTCAACTAGTTTTGCTGTTTCTTGGTTGTATCAGTGATGGAAGAGCTCTGCCCATACCCTTTGTGACAAATTGAACAGTCTTTGACAAAAGTTTTTTTTTTTACCACAGTAACAGCATTGTCCATTTTATCTCCGTTGGTCTTTTTCTTCCTCTGTAAGTGGTTTTCTGATCCGTCCTATTTTTATTGGTCACTCGTCTCATTAGTTGCATTAATTAGTTTATCTCTTGACCAAACATATGTCTGGAATTCCATGTGTTTCTTTTCTATCAGAAAGACTATGATAGAGCACTAAGGTTAATGCAATCAGTTTCTCACATGTGCTACGTTGAGGATCAATAGAAGCAATTAAGTCTTTGAGTTTGTCTCTCAATCACTGATAGTATAGTGTGGCCCTCCTTTCCGATGGCCAATTCATTTCAGCAATTAAGTAGTTGAATTGGGCCTGATAATGCACTAAGGCCTTCATTATGACATGGGCGGTAAGTCCCGCTTACTGCCATGCAGGCTGCCGCCAACATACCGCTAATGCGGTGGAATACTGCTACCCATATAATGACCCACACATAGCAATCCGTCACTACACAGACACACACACAAGTCCACCAGCCCAAAAGTCAGTGATAAACTGGCGGTACTAAAACCCACACAGTTACGCCAACAGAACTATGCCCACAACATTATGACCCACGAATCACTGCGGCGGACAATCAACCGCGATAAACCATTGGCGGTACATACCACCACGCTCAAAATACACACACACTAACAAAACAACATCACATTGGACAATTCAAACTACACACACCTGACACACATACACATACACATACACATACACATAAAACACACACACACTTTACCCACATCCCTTTACAACTAACAAAAATTGCCACTAGAGAGAGATACGGCAAGAGCACCCACACAACCAGAGCCACAGAACACCATCCTTATACACCATCCACGCACCTCACAGCACACACCCCAACACATCAACTCACACAACCTCACACACACCACTCACACTACACCCATGGCACCACAAAGACATTCCAGGTTCTCAGAGGAGGAGCTAAGAGTCATGGTAGAGGAAATCCTCAGGGTAGAGCCACAGCTATTCGAATCATAGGTGCAGCAGACATCCATCGTTAGGAAGATGGAGCTATGGCGTAGAATCGTGGACAAGGTCAACGCCGTGGGACAACACACAAGAACAAGGGAAGACATCTGGAAGAGGTGGAACGACCAACAGGGGAAGGTGCGTTTTGTGGTAGCAAGACACCAGATAGCAATACAGAGGACTGGCAGTGGACCCCCACCTCCTCCCCCACAACTAACAACATGGGAGGAGCAAGTCTTGACAATACTGCATCCTGAGAGCCTGGCAGGAGTAGCAGGAGGACTGGACTCTGGTAAGTCAACTCTCTATTACTTTCACCCCCCTACCTGCATGCCATCACATACCCCCACCCCTTCCCTCACCCCCATCACCCCACCACCTCACATACATACCACCATCACAACCCACCCATCCCAGTACCCAGCACTCCATGCACCACCAATGCATGGACACCACTCACAACCCTGCATGGACACCCATCACCACAGCATGCACACTAGAGAGAATCACCTAGCCCACAAAATAACTACTCACACAATGCAAAGCTGACAGGGCACTCACAACCATTGAGGCCAACACACTCATGCACAAGATGTCACATGCAGAAACCATAACACTGTATTTACATCCCACAGGTCCCACACACAATGTCACCAGAGAGGAGGTGCCAGCAACATCCAGCCCCCACCCCCAGAAGAGGCCCACAGTGATGACAGCAGCTCTGCTCGCTTGGATGAGGATGATCAACCTGGCCCATCAGGGAGCTCAGGACAGTCGGTTACCCAGGCACAGTCACACATCACCACAGAGCCTCCCCCTCAGGAAACCCCAGCACAACACCTACCCAGCGGGCCCCTACCTCTGTCCCCAGGACACGTCAATCAGCAGTGTGTTCACCACTACAGGGACCCCAGGCCACCCCACAAACACAGGACGATCAGGGACCTGGGGTCACTGGCAGTGGGCAGACAGTTCAGGGGACAGAGTCACAGGACAACAGGGAAACTGGGAGGACTTCTGTGTGACAGGGGGAGGACTGGCCCAAAGAACCGACTCCATGAGGCACTCAGCAACATCCTGGGAGCACACCACCATTCCCAGGAGACGAAGGGGCAGATGCTGGCCAAGTTGCAGGAGACCCAGCAGCTGCAGGAGGGACAATACCTGGGGATCAGGGAGGACCTGAGGGACATCCACACCACCCTGGTCACCATTGCAGGGGCGCTGGCAGACATGGCCAACACCGTGAGGGAGGCAGTGGCACACCTCTGCCACTAGCCCAACCGATCAACAGCCCTCCACCTCCGCTGATGCTAGTGGACAGGAGGCCCCGCCACAGGAACAAAAGACCACCAGCACCCCTCTGCCTGCAGAAGGAGAACCACCCCGCAAATTGTCCCTGCGATCCAGGCAGAAGCCGGAGAACAATGCTGTTGGACGTTTTTGGTTATGCAGGGACATCCCCAATCTTTTTGCCTCCTGCCTCCTATTTTTTCTTACCTGTTGCTGTTGGCTTTTGAACTCTGAGCACTTTAACACTGCTAACCAGTGCTAAAGTGCATATGCTCTCTATGTAAAATTGTATGTAATTGGTTTATTCATGATTGGCATATTTGATTTACTAGTAAGTCCCTAGTAAAGTGCACTAGAGGTGCCAGGGCCTGTAAATCAAATGCTACTAGTGGGCCTTCAGCACTGGTTGTGCCACCCACATAAGTAGCTCTGTAATCATGTCTCAGACCTGCCATTGCAGTGTCTATGTGTGCAGTTTTAACTGTAAATTCGACTTCCAAGTGTACCCACTTGCCAGGCCTAAACCTTCCCTTTTCTTACATGTAAGGCACCCCTAAGGTAGGCCCTAGGTAGCCCCAAGAGCAGGGTGCAGTGTATGGTTAGGGTAGGACATGTAGTAATGTGTTTTATATGTCCCGGCAGTGAAATATTGCTAAATTCGTTTTTCACTGTTGCAAGGCCTGTCCCTCTCATAGGTTAACATGGGGGCTATCTTTAAATCTGATTAAAGTGTAGATTCCCTTTGGGAGCGGATGGACTTGTGGAGTTTGGGGTCTCTGAGCTCTCAATTTAAAAATACATCTTTTAGTAAAGTTGATTTTGAGATTGTGCGTTTGAAAATGCCACTTTTAGAAAGTGAGCATTTTCTTGCTTTTACCATTTCTGTGACTGCCTGGTTGTGTATTCCCTGTCTGGGTCAGTTTGACAGTTGGGCTGGTTGCGCCTCACACTAGACAGTGACACAAAGGGAGCTGGGGTGTAGCCTGCATATCCTGATGAGCCATCTGTGCTAGGAGGGAGGGGAGGAGTGGTCACTCGCACCTGAAAGGGCTGTGCCTGCCCTCACACAATGCAGTCTCCAACCCCCTGGTGAGTGTCTGGGGCCTGGCCTGGGCAAGGCAGGATTTCACATTCCGAAGAGTACTTTGAAGTAGGCCTACTTCAAAGGAGAAACTGGGTATGAGAAGGGCACCCAAAACCACAGACTTTAGAACACCTCTGGAAACAAGAGGAACCTCTGCCTGGGGAAGAACTGAAGAGCTGAGGAGAAGTGCTGCCCTGCCTGTGACTGTGCGATGTGGAGCTATCCTGCAGTTGCTGATTCTGCCAGAGTAAGAGGGCAAAGACTGGACTTTGTGTGCCTCCAAGGGCTTGATTTAAAGCTTGCCTCCTGTTGTTTGAAGTCTCAAGGACAGCAAAGACTTCTCTCTGCCAGCCCCTGGAGTCTCTGGAGAGACTCCTGCTCTGACAAGTGGTGCCCTATCCAGTACCTGGGCCCTTGAAAGGAAAGCTGGTGGAAATCCAAGGAAATCGATTTCGGACGACTCCGGACTGACGCCACTGCTGAATTCGGTGACGCCGCCTGCACCAGATGCCGTGAATTTCACTGGAACATGACACTCTTCGCAGGCCCGATACCGCTGCAGCCCCGCTGAAGTCCGCCACTCCGTGGAAGTCGCCGCACCACGTTGTGACCGACACCACTCGAAGTGTGCGGATTCAACGTTTCACACAGACGCCACGATCCCCGACTTCGGCATCAACTTGTTTTCACTCTTCACCAAAGGTACTGTACTTGGGGTCTACACGACTCCGTGTCCGGCGCCGCTGGTGTCGGCTTGTTGGGAACGACTCCGTCACGACGCTGTGTTAACACCTCGTTGAAGCAGTTTGTGTTTCTAAGCGCTATTTTTGAGTTTAATTCATAACTTGACTTGTGTCTGTCGGATTTCTGTCGTTTTGGTCTTGTTTTGTTTAGATAAATATTTCCTATTTTTCTAAACTGGTGTTGTGTCATTTTGTAGTGTTTTCATTAAGTTACTGTGTGTGTTGGTACAAATACTTTAAACCTAGCACTTTGAAGTTAAGCATACTGCTCTGCCAAGCTACCAAAGGGGTAAGCAGGGATTAGATGAGGTTGATTCTCTTTTACCCTGACTAGATTGAGGGTCCTTGCTTGAACAGGGGATAACCTGGCTGTCAACCAAAGACCCCATTTCTAAGAAATGCCAAGACCCCCACCAGGAAATAAGACTCTCCTGACTGTCACCCTTGTGTCCCACTCTGTCACCCTGTCTACCTTAAACTGCCATTGCTCCACTTCCTATGCTCCTTGGACAATGCACCTGTGATACAAATAGACTGGACTCTATCCTGGACTCTCCTCCACCACCCCCCCCCAGCCTATAGCAATACCCCATCCACTTATTAGCACATTGTGAGAAGGTAGCCTCTTTCTAGCCTTGTTACCCCCACTTTTGGCCTGTTTGTGAGTGTATGTCAGGGTGTTTGTCACTGTTTTCACTGTCTCACTGGGATCCTGATAGACAGGCCTCAGTGCTCATAGTGAAAACACCATGTTTTCAGTATGGTTGTTATGTGTCACTGGGATCCTGCTAGTCAGGACCCCAGTGCTCATAGGTTTGTGGCCTATATGTATGTGTCACTGGGACCCTGTCACACAGGGCCCCAGTGCTCATAGGTGTGCATGTATATGTTCCCTGTGTGGTGCCTAACTGTCTCACTGAGGCTCTGCTAACCAGAACCTCAGTGGTTATGCTCTCTCATTACTTTCAAATTGTCACTAACAGGCTAGTGACCATTTTTACCAATTTACATTGGCTTACTGGAATACCCTTATAATTCCCTAGTATATGGTACTGAGGTACCCAGGGTATTGGGGTTCCAGGAGATCCCTATGGGCTGCAGCATTTCTTTTGCCACCCATAGGGAGCTCTGACAATTCTTACACAGGCCTGCCACGGCAGCCTGAGTGAAATAACGTCCACGTTATTTCACAGCCATTTTACACTGCACTTAAGTAACTTATAAGTCACCTATATGTCTAACCTTTACCTGGTAAAGGTTAGGTGCAAAGTTACTTAGTGTGTGGGCACCCTGGCACTAGCCAAGGTGCCCCCACATTGTTCAGAGCCAATTCACTGAACTTTGTGAGTGCGGGGACACCATTACACGCGTGCACTACATATAGGTCACTACCTATATGTGGCTTCACCATGGTAACTCCGAATATGGCCATGTAACATGTCTATGATCATGGAATTGCCCCCTCTATGCCATCCTGGCATTGTTGGTACAATTCCATGATCCCAGTGGTCTGTAGCACAGACCCTGCTACTGCCAGACTGCCCTTCCTGGGGTTTCACTGCAGCTGCTGCTGCTGCCAACCCCTCAGACAGGCAGCTGCCCTCCTGGGGTCCAGCCAGGCCTGGCCCAGGATGGCAGAACAAAGAACTTCCTCTGAGAGAGGGTGTGACACCCTCTCCCTTTGGAAAATGGTGTGAAGGCAGGGGAGGAGTAGCCTCCCCCAGCCTCTGGAAATGCTTTGTTGGGCACAGATGTGCCCAATTCTGCATAAGCCAGTCTACACCGGTTCAGGGACCCCTTAGCCCCTGCTCTGGCGCGAAACTGGACAAAGGAAAGGGGAGTGACCACTCCCCTGACCTGCACCTCCCCTGGGAGGTGTCCAGAGCTCCTCCAGTGTGCTCCAGACCTCTGCCATCTTGGAAACAGAGGTGCTGCTGGCACACTGGACTGCTCTGAGTGGCCAGTGCCACCAGGTGATGTCAGAGACTCCTGCTGATAGGCTCCTTCAGGTATTAGTAGCCTTTCCTCTCTCCTAGGTAGCCAAACCCTCTTTTCTGGCTATTTAGGGTCTCTGTCTCTGGGGAAACTTTAGATAACGAATGCATGAGCTCAGCCGAGTTCCTCTGCATCTCCCTCTTCACCTTCTGATAAGGAATCGACCGCTGACCGCGCTGGAAGCCTGCAAACCTGCAACATAGTAGCAAAGACGACTACTGCAACTCTGTAACGCTGATCCTGCCGCCTTCTCGACTGTTTTCCTGCTTGTGCATGCTGTGGGGGTAGTCTGCCTCCTCTCTGCACCAGAAGCTCCGAAGAAATCTCCCGTGGGTCGACGGAATCTTCCCCCTGCAACCGCAGGCACCAAAAAGCTGCATTACCGGTCCCTTGGGTCTCCTCTCAGCACGACGAGCGAGGTCCCTCGAATCCAGCGACACCGTCCAAGTGACCCCCACAGGCCAGTGACTCTTCAGCCCAAGTTTGGTGGAGGTAAGTCCTTGCCTCACCTCGCTGGGCTGCATTGCTGGGAACCGCGACTTTGCAAGCTACTCCGGCCCCTGTGCACTTCCGGCAGAAATCCTTCGTGCACAGCCAAGCCTGGGTCCACGGCACTCTAACCTGCATTGCACGACTTTCTAAATTGGTCTCCGGCGACGTGGGACTCCTTTGTGCAACTTCGGCGAGCACCGTTTCACGCATCCTCGTAGTGCCTGTTTCTGGCACTTCTCTGGGTGCTACCTGCTTCTGCGAGGGCTCTTTGTCTTGCTCGACGTCCCCTCTCTCTTCAGGTCCAATTTGCGACCTTCTGGTCCCTCCTGTGCCCCAGCAGCGTCCAAAAACGCCAAACGCACGATTTGCGTGTAGCAAGGCTTGTTGGCGTCCATCCGGCGGGAAAACACTTCTGCACGACTTTCCAAGGCGTGGGGGATCCATCCTCCAAAGGGGAAGTCTCTAGCCCTTGTCGTTCCTGCAGTATTCACAGTTCTTCAGCCTAGTAAGAGCTTCTTTGCACCAACCGCTGGCATTTCTTGGGCATCTGCCCATCTCCGAGCTGCTTGTGACTTTTGGACTTGGTCCCCTTGTTCCACAGGTACCCTCAGTCAGGAATCCATCGTTGTTGCATTGCTGATTTGTGTTTTCCTTGCATTTTCCCTCTAACACGACTATTTTGTCCTTAGGGGAACTTTAGTGCACTTTGCACTCACTTTTCAGGGTCTTGGGGAGGGTTATTTTGCTAACTCTCACTATTTTCTAATAGTCCCAGCGACCCTCTACAAGGTCACATAGGTTTGGGGTCCATTCGTGGTTCGCATTCCACTTTTGGAGTATATGGTTTGTGTTGCCCCTATCCCTATGTTTCCCCATTGCATCCTATTGTAACTATACATTGTTTGCACTGTTTTCTAAGACTATACTGCATATTTTTGCTATTGTGTATATATATCTTGTGTATATTTCCTTTCCTCTCACTGAGGGTACACTCTAAGATACTTTGGCATATTGTCATAAAAATAAAGTACCTTTATTTTTTGTATAACTGTGTATTGTGTTTTCTTATGATATTGTGCATATGACACTAAGTGGTACTGTAGTAGCTTCACACGTCTCCTAGTTCAGCCTAAGCTGCTCTGCTAAGCTACCATTATCTATCAGCCTAAGCTGCTAGACACCCTATACACTAATAAGGGATAACTGGGCCTGGTGCAAGGTGCAAGTACCCCTTGGTACTCACTACAAGCCAGTCCAGCCTCCTACATTGGAAGCAGCGACGGGATAAGTGCTTGAGACTACTTACCACTCTTGTCATTGTACTTTTCATAAGAGAAAAATATACAAAACAAGGTCAGTGTATATACACATAGCCAAAAAGTTTTGCATTTCCTCTTTTCACTCTTTTCTAAGTGCTGAAAAGTACTTCTAAACTTTCAAAAAGTTCTTAAAAGTTTAAAAAGTTTTTTCTGTCTTTCCAAAAAGTTCTGAAAACTTTTTTCTCTTTTTCTATCACTTTAACTCTCTCTAAAAAATGTCTGGCACAGGAAAAAATGTTGAACTGTCCAAACTTGCATATGATCACCTTAGCTGGAAAGGAGCAAGGAGTCTCTGCATAGAGAGAGGTTTGAGTGTAGGGAAGAATCCTTCCTTAGAACTGTTAATTAATATGCTTAGAGTACAGGATAAGGCCATGAGTGCCAAATTTGGTGAAAAAGTAGCTAATGGTTCTCAATCTGATCCAGGGACTCCCCCAGGAAAAGGTTCAGGAAAGAAACTTCTCAGCCTGCCCATTACTAGACAGTCTAGCATAGTTGGTACAGAGGTTGAATCACACCATACTGATGGTGTGCTCTCACATTATACTGGTAGCCAAGCTGTTAGGGTGCCCTCTGTAAGGGACAGGTCTCCTTCTGTTCATTCCCATCATACCTCTGTATCTAGAAATGTCCCTCCCACCCACCCTGATGACAGATTGTTAGAAAGGGAGCTCAATAGATTGAGAGTGGAACAAACCAGACTGAAGCTCAAGAAGCAACAGCTGGATTTGGATAGACAGTCTTTAGAATTAGAGAAGGAAAGACAGAAGTTGGGTTTAGATACCCATGGTGGCAGCAGCAGTATTCCCCATAGTCATCCTGCAAAAGAGCATGATTCCAGGAATCTGCACAAGATAGTTCCCCCTTATAAGGAGGGGGATGACATTAACAAGTGGTTTGCTGCACTTGAGAGGGCCTGTGTTGTACAGGATGTCCCTCAAAGGCAGTGGGCTGCTATCCTATGGCTATCATTTAGTGGAAAGGGTAGGGATAGACTCCTTACTGTGAAAGAAAGTGATGCCAATAATTTTACAGTTCTTAAGAATGCACTCCTGGATGGTTATGGCTTAACCACTGAACAGTACAGGATAAAGTTCAGAGAGACCAAAAAGGAGTCTTCACAAGACTGGGTTGATTTCATTGACCATTCAGTGAAGGCCTTGGAGGGGTGGTTACATGGCAGTAAAGTTACTGATTATGAAAGCCTGTATAACACAATCCTGAGAGAGCATATACTTAATAATTGTGTGTCTGATTTGTTGCACCAGTACCTGGTAGACTCTGATCTGACCTCTCCCCAAGAATTGGGAAAGAAGGCAGACAAATGGGTCAGAACAAGGGTGAACAGAAAAGTTCATACAGGGGGTGACAAAGATGGCAATAAGAAGAAAGATGGTGAAAAATCTCAAGATAAGCATGGGGATAAGGGTAAAACCAAAGATCCCACTTCAAATCTTAAACACTCTTCAGAGGGTGGGGATAAAACAAATTCTTCCTCTTCTTCCCAACCTGCACACATTAAAAAGCCTTGGTGCTTTGTGTGTAAAAACAGAGGCCATAGGCCAGGGGATAAGTCCTGTCCAGGTAAACCCCCTGAGCCTACCACCACTAATACATCAAGCTCTAGTGCCCCTAGCAGTAGTGGTACTAGTGGTGGGACTGCTGGCAACAGTCAAGCAAAGGGTGTAGTTGGGTTCACTTATGGGTCCATAGTGGAAACTGATGTCATCAGTCCCAAGACAGTTTCTGTCACACCTAGTGGCATTGGCCTTGCCACACTGGCTGCTTGTCCCCTTACAATGGATAAGTACAGGCAGACAGTTTCAATAAATGGTGTTGAGGCCTTGGCCTACAGGGACACAGGTGCCAGTTTCACTTTGGTGACTGACAACCTAGTGCACCCTGATCAACACATCATTGGACAACAGTATAAAATTATTGATGTCCATAACTCCACTAAGTTTCTTCCCTTAGCTATAATTCAGTTTAGTTGGGGTGGAGTTACTGGCCCTAAGCAGGTGGTGGTATCACCTAGCTTACCTGTAGACTGTCTCTTAGGTAATGACCTAGAGGCCTCAGGTTGGGCTGATGTAGAGTTTTATGCCCATGCAGCCATGCTGGGCATCCCTGAGGAATTGTTCCCTCTCATTTCAAGTGAAATGAAAAAGCAAAGGAGAGAAGGCCTGAAAACTCAGGATCCCTCTCCATCAACAGGTAAAAAGGGTATCACAGTATCCCCTAACCACCCTACCATTCAGGATACCATTCCTGTGGTGGGAGAAACCTCTCCTGGGGTGGCACCTGTTCCAAGGGAATCATCAGTTGGCAAAACTGTACTCCCTGAGGTGGAAGTACCTCTCTGTGGGATAACTAACATTGGTGAGAAAAAGAGCACCATTTTAGTTAACATGGAGCATCCCTCCAACCCTCCCAGAGAAACTTTAGTGCAGAAACTCTGCACTGCCTCACAACACTTAGGACAGCATCCCTGCCCTAGTGTGGAGCTGATAGGACAGCATCCCTGCCCTGCTCCAACTCAAGAGAAACAGCATCCCTGTTCTCTCTTCCAGCCAAATGAACAAAGTTTTTGTCCAGCTATGGCTTTACTGAGACAGCATCCCTGTCTGGCATTTCCATCACTACAAATAGGTTCAGTGGACAATTCCCACTGCTCTAAACTAAAACTTACTGATAGAAAATCTGAAAATACATCTTCACATTGTTGCTTAGCTAAAAAACTTCAAACAGGGTGGTTTACATCCCCACAGGGAAGTAACCATATAGTGGATGATAAAGGGAGTAACCAGTCTATTGCAGAGCTACTCTCTACTTATCACCACTTAGACAATAAAGTCTCAACTGGCCAAGGTTAGCCTTATTGTCCTTCATTTGGGGGGGGGTTGTGTGAGAAGGTAGCCTCTTTCTAGCCTTGTTACCCCCACTTTTGGCCTGTTTGTGAGTGTATGTCAGGGTGTTTGTCACTGTTTTCACTGTCTCACTGGGATCCTGATAGACAGGCCTCAGTGCTCATAGTGAAAACACCATGTTTTCAGTATGGTTGTTATGTGTCACTGGGATCCTGCTAGTCAGGACCCCAGTGCTCATAGGTTTGTGGCCTATATGTATGTGTCACTGGGACCCTGTCACACAGGGCCCCAGTGCTCATAGGTGTGCATGTATATGTTCCCTGTGTGGTGCCTAACTGTCTCACTGAGGCTCTGCTAACCAGAACCTCAGTGGTTATGCTCTCTCATTACTTTCAAATTGTCACTAACAGGCTAGTGACCATTTTTACCAATTTACATTGGCTTACTGGAATACCCTTATAATTCCCTAGTATATGGTACTGAGGTACCCAGGGTATTGGGGTTCCAGGAGATCCCTATGGGCTGCAGCATTTCTTTTGCCACCCATAGGGAGCTCTGACAATTCTTACACAGGCCTGCCACAGCAGCCTGAGTGAAATAACGTCCACGTTATTTCACAGCCATTTTACACTGCACTTAAGTAACTTATAAGTCACCTATATGTCTAACCTTTACCTGGTAAAGGTTAGGTGCAAAGTTACTTAGTGTGTGGGCACCCTGGCACTAGCCAAGGTGCCCCCACATTGTTCAGAGCCAATTCACTGAACTTTGTGAGTGCGGGGACACCATTACACGCGTGCACTACATATAGGTCACTACCTATATGTAGCTTCACCATGGTAACTCTGAATATGGCCATGTAACATGTCTATGATCATGGAATTTCCCACCTCTATGCCATCCTGGCATTGTTGGTACAATTCCATGATCCCAGTGGTCTGTAGCACAGACCCTGGTACTGCCAGACTGCCCTTTCTGGGGTTTCACTGCAGCTGCTGCTGCTGCCAACCCCTCAGACAGGCAGCTGCCCTCCTGGGGTCCAGCCAGGCCTGGCCCAGGATGGCAGAACAAAGAACTTCCTCTGAGAGAGGGTGTGACACCCTCTCCCTTTGGAAAATGGTGTGAAGGCAGGGGAGGAGTAGCCTCCCCGAGCCTCTGGAAATGCTTTGTTGGGCACAGATGTGCCCAATTCTGCATAAGCCAGTCTACACCGGTTCAGGGACCCCTTAGCCCCTGCTCTGGCGCGAAACTGGACAAAGGAAAGGGGAGTGACCACTCCCCTGACCTGCACCTCCCCTGGGAGGTGTCCAGAGCTCCTCCAGTGTGCTCCAGACCTCTGCCATCTTGGAAACAGAGGTGCTGCTGGCACACTGGACTGCTCTGAGTGGCCAGTGCCACCAGGTGACGTCAGAGACTCCTGCTGATAGGCTCCTTCAGGTGTTAGTAGCCTTTCCTCTCTTCTAGGTAGCCAAACCCTCTTTTCTGGCTATTTAGGGTCTCTGTCTCTGGGGAAACTTTAGATAACGAATGCATGAGCTCAGCCGAGTTCCTCTGCATCTCCCTCTTCACCTTCTGATAAGGAATCGACCGCTGACCGCGCTGGAAGCCTGCAAACCTGCAACATAGTAGCAAAGACGACTACTGCAACTCTGTAACGCTGATCCTGCCGCCTTCTCGACTGTTTTCCTGCTTGTGCATGCTGTGGGGGTAGTCTGCCTCCTCTCTGCACCAGAAGCTCCGAAGAAATCTCCCGTGGGTCGACGGAATCTTCCCCCTGCAACCGCAGGCACCAAAAAGCTGCATTACCGGTCCCTTGGGTCTCCTCTCAGCACAACGAGTGAGGTCCCTCGAATCCAGCGACACCGTCCAAGTGACCCCCACAGTCCAGTGACTCTTCAGCCCAAGTTTGGTGGAGGTAAGTCCTTGCCTCACCTCGCTGGGCTGCATTGCTGGGAACCGCGACTTTGCAAGCTACTCCGGCCCCTGTGCACTTCCGGCGGAAATCCTTTGTGCACAGCCAAGCCTGGGTCCACGGCACTCTAACCTGCATTGCACGACTTTCTAAATTGGTCTCCGGCGACGTGGGACTCCTTTGTGCAACTTCGGCGAGCACTGTTTCACGCATCCTCGTAGTGCCTGTTTCTGGCACTTCTCCGGGTGCTACCTGCTTCAGCGAGGGCTCTTTGTTTTGCTCGACGTCCCCTCTGTCTTCAGGTCCAATTTCCGACCTCCTGGTCCCTCTTGGGCCCCAGCAGCGTCCAAAAACGTTAAACGCACGATTTGCGTGTAGCAAGGCTTGTTGGCATCCATCCGGCGGGAAAACACTTCTGCACGACTCTCCAAGGCGTGGGGGATCCATCCTCCAAAGGGAAAGTCTCTAGCCCTTGTCGTTCCTGCAGTATTCACAGTTCTTCAGCCTAGTAAGAGCTTCTTTGCACCAACCGCTGGCATTTCTTGGGCATCTGCCCATCTCCGAGCTGCTTGTGACTTTTGGACTTGGTCCCCTTGTTCCACAGGTACCCTCAGTCAGGAATCCATCGTTGTTGCATTGCTGATTTGTGTTTTCCTTGCATTTTCCCTCTAACACGACTATTTTGTCCTTAGGGGAACTTTTGTGCACTTTGCACTCACTTTTCAGGGTCTTGGGAAGGGTTATTTTGCTAACTCTCACTATTTTCTAATAGTCCCAGCGACCCTCTACAAGGTCACATAGGTTTGGGGTCCATTCGTGGTTCGCATTCCACTTTTGGAGTATATGGTTTGTGTTGCCCCTATCCCTATGTTTCCCCATTGCATCCTATTGTAACTATACATTGTTTGCACTGTTTTCTAAGACTATACTGCATATTTTTGCTATTGTGTATATATATCTTGTGTATATTTCCTATCCTCTCACTGAGGGTACACTCTAAGATACTTTGGCATATTGTCATAAAAATAAAGTACCTTTATTTTTAGTATAACTGTGTATTGTGTTTTCTTATGATATTGTGCATATGACACTAAGTGGTACTGTAGTAGCTTCACACGTCTCCTAGTTCAGCCTAAGCTGCTCTGCTAAGCTACCATTATCTATCAGCCTAAGCTGCTAGACACCCTATACACTAATAAGGGATAACTGGGCCTGGTGCAAGGTGCAAGTACCCCTTGGTACTCACTACAAGCCAGTCCAGCCTCCTACACACATGAATAAACGTAATTGTAAAAAATACAAATATTGAGTCTGTCAAGTGATTGAACTATGTATTTGTTTCACAATCTGTAGACATTGCAATTCAACTGTACAGTAATGTATACTTAGGTATGACCTGTAGTTTGCTGCAGTCAGTACACCTGGAGCCAGAGTGGAGCACACATATCTGTACATAAACATGTCAAAGGGTACAGTAAGTGGCCATATTAGTGGGAATATCAACCTGCCAGTTAAAATTTACAAAACAAAACTACATTGGTAGGTTAAGTTACAGTGTGTTACCTGTGCAACACTGGAAGTACTGTTGAAAGATTGATGTACTGTTGTCCACATCCTCATCCTCTGCCTCATCTTTGTCACTGTCCACAGGCTCCACCGCTACCAAAGGCCCATCTCCAGCGTCATCATCCTGCAGAAAAGGCATCTGGCTACGTAAGGCAAGGTAGTGCAACATGCAACATGCCACGATGATCTGGCATACTTTCTTGCGTGAGTAGCACAGGGAACCACCTATTAGATGGAGGCACCTAAACCTGGCCTTCAGGAGACCAAAGATTCCCTCCCTGATGGCAGCCATTGTTCCTGTCCCTAGCCTCTCCCCTCCAACTTCCTCTGCCCAGTCCCATGCCCAGTCCCATGCCCCTGAACCCCAACCTATCCCAAGTACACATTCAGACCAGCATGCATGCAAGACAACACACAGGAGAGGCTCAGGTAAACCCAAGCACCACACATCATGCAACAAGCACTCACACAAACACCATCCAGATGCTGACATACCAACAACCACTGCCTCCACTGTGTCCCTCTCCTCCTCCTCGTCCACCTCCCTCCCAGTAGCGTCTCCACTCACACCTGCATGCACTACATCTACACCCACTGCCTCCATCACCATCACGCCTATCACTACACGCTCCTCATTGGCAGTCACCATGCCCACATCTATGCACACGTCCCCTGTGTCCTCTCCCACTGTGTCTGTGCCCCACTTCCCAAAGTACACAGATGCAAGCGCTCAGACACCCAACAGTCATCCACCTCACAACAGCATCCATCCCATGCGCCTGCATCCAAACACAGCAGGCAGACACCTCCAACAACCACTCCCTCTTCCTCCACTCCCAAACCTTCACCCTCTTCCTACTCTACCCAAGTGTCCCTAAGAAGCTTTTCCTCTCTGCCGTTGACCTCTTCCCTACATTGGGCCAGTGTGGCCAGACCCCAGGCTAGCACCTTAGCCACCAAATCCAGGGCCACTGTAGTTTCGGCAGCTACTGCAGGTGTTAGAGCCTCCAAGGAGACACCAATCAGCACTGGCAGTGTGCCTGCACCAGCTGCCAAGGGCAAGGATGTACCACCAGCTGCCAAGGGCAAGGAGGAACCACCAGCGTACAAGGAGAAGGGCAAGATGGCACCACCAGCTTCCAAGGCGAAGGGCAAGGAGGCACCACCAGACGCCAAGAGCAAGAGCAAAGAGGCACCACCAGACGGCAAGGAGGCACCACCAGACGGTAAGGGCAAGGAGGCACCACCAGACGTTAAGGGCAAGGGAAAAGGGCCTGCCGCTGCAGGCAGGAGGGACAGGAGCCCTGGTGCTGTGACAGAATCTGAGCCCCCAGCACCAACCATGGGGATCCAGCTGTCCAAGGCTGCAGGGGAATGGCTGGAGCCTCCCCCAACGACTGCCAGCACCGCCACCAGCACCACAGCCAGCAGCAGCAGCCCCAGTGGTCAGCTGTCCGAGGCTGCAGGGGAAGGGCAGGAGCCTCCCCCAACCACTGCCAGCACCGCCACCTACACCAACATCAGCATCGCCACCTGCACTGCCACCAGCTCCACTTCCAGCAGCAGCAGCCCCAGTAGGCAGCCGTCCAAGGCTGTAAGGGAAGGGCTGGAGCATCCCCCCCGCCACTACCAGCACCGGCACTGCCACCACTGAGCAACCATCGCCGCCGGCAGGCAGTATGTAGTCCTCCCTCCTTGGTGTGTAATGCATCCTGCCCACTGTAAATCCTGGGGGTATGACACCCTGGTGAGAGACTGTGACCTTGCACGCCCAAAGATCTGCATCACTGGGTACAAAGCCCCCTCCAGAACCAGTGGAAGGAGGCATCCACTCACCCCTCCTTGCCAGGATGAAGCACACTGGGCACAAAGCCCCCTCCAGGACCAATGGAAGAAGGCATCCACTCACCCCCTCCTTGCCAGGAAGAAGCACACTGGGCACAAGGCCCCCTCCAGAACCAGTGGAAGAAGGAATCCACTCACCCCCTCCTTGTCAGGATGAAGCACACTGGGCACAAAGCCCCCTCCAGAACCAGTGGAAGAAGACATCCACTCACCCCCTCCTTGCCAGGATGAAGCACACTGGGCACAAGGCCTCCTCCAGAACCAGTGGAGAAGCAACCCACTTGAGAGACTGTGGTTTTGCACTCCCCAGGACCAATCAGTGGGCAAACTACTCACTTGAGAGACTATGGCTTTGCACTCCCCAGGACCAAGCAGTGGGCAAATCACTCACTTAAGAGACTATGGCTTTGCACTCCCCAGGACATCACACAGGGTATGTTGGCCCCTCCAGGAAAAGTGGTGTTGTATCATCTTCTGGCTGAGATGCCCCCCCATTTCCTTTCCCCAGAGGTGCCTGTGTATTTTCGACCTGCTGCCCCACCAGTGTTCTCTCCCTGTTGATGCAGGAGTAAGGTGGGGCCTTGGCCTATGTGATGCGGCCTTGTGGCCCACAGACATTATGGACTGGGCAGTGTCCCTCCATTTGTATATCTGTAAATACTGTTTTGAATTTTGAGGAAGCATTTCTAGAATTTTATCTTATTACACTCACTTCAATCACTTCCTTTTGTCCTTGCATTATTCCTGAGGGGTACGGGGTGGATGTGTAATGTTGTTGCATCTGTTTGTGTATATGTTGTTGTAGGTGGGGGTGTTGCATGTTGCGTGTGTGTGTCACTCTCTTCTTCCCCCCTCCCCTGTGTGCTAGGGGACAGTACTCACTGTGGTCGCCGCCAGCATTGGTATTCCTGATGTAGGATGTAGGAGGAGGTAGACCAGCATGGGGAACACCTCCAGTTCAGGTCCATGGCTCCATGGCGGCTCCATGGCACACTGAGGGCCTCATTCCGACCCTGGCGGTCATGGACCGCCAGGGCCGGGGACGGAGGAAGCACCGCCAACAGGTTGGCAGTGCTTCTGGGGCAATTCTGACCGTGTCGGTAAAGCCGCGGTCAGAAAAGGGGAACCAGCGGTTTCCCGCTGGTTTTCCCCTGCCCCAGGGAATCCTCCACGGCGGCGCTGCAAGGCAGCGCCGCCATGGGGATTCCGACCCCCTTCCCGCCAGCCTGTTCCTGGCAGTTTACACCGCCAGGAAGAGGCTGGCGGGAATGGGTGTCGTGGGGCCCCTGGGGGCTCCTGCAGTACCCATGCCACTGGCATGGGCACTGCAGGTGCCCCCTAACAGGGCCCCAGCAAGATTTTCAGTGTCTGCCTAGCAGACACTGAAAATCGCGACGGGTGCCACTGCACCCGTCGCACACCAGCAACTCTGCCGGCTCCATTCGGAGCCGGCTTCATCGTTGCTGGGGCTTTCCCGCTGAGCGGGAAAGTCAGAATGACCGCCGCGGTCATTTGACCGCAGTGCAGTCTTCTGGCGGTCTCCGCCCGGCGGGCAGCGCCCGCCGCCCGCCGGGGTCGGAATGACCCCCTGAGTGTCAAAAGTTGAGTCCATTGACCTCTGAGTTCTGTTTCTGCCGTGCTTTTGTTGTCGTTGGTACCGCCCCGGAAAAGGTGGCAGATAGGCCTGTTGTAATACAGTGGGCAGAACATTGTTTTCCGCCTGGCTGTTGGGGGTTACCACTGCGGTGCTTGTTGCTTCTGCCGTGGCGGTCGGTGTGTTAAAATGGCTGTCTGTGTTGGCGGTTTCCGCCGTGGTCATAATTCCATTTTTTTTACCGTGGCTTGTTGGCGGTATTACCACCACTTTATCACCGACCACCAGGGTTGTAATGAGGGACTAAGGGGGTCATTCTGACCGCGGCGGACGGCGGTCGCCGCCCGCCAAGCGGTTCCCGCCGAAAGACCGCTCCGCGGTCAAAAGACCGCGGCGGTCATTCTGGCTTTCCCACTGGGCCGGCGGGCGACCGCCGAAAGTCCGCCCGCCAGCCCAGCGGGAAACACCCTTCCCACGAGGACGCCGGCTCAGAATGGAGCCGGTGGAGTGGGAAGGTGCGACGGGTGCAGTTGCACCCGTCGCGAATTTCAGTGCCTGCAAAGCAGACACTGAAATTCTTCGTGGGGCCCTCTTACGGGGGCCCCTGCAGTGCCCATGCCATTGGCATGGGCACTGCAGGGGCCCACAGGGGCCCCGCGGCACCCCCTACCGCCATCCTGTTCCTGGCGGGAGAACCGCCAGGAACCGGATGGCGGTAGGGGGTGTCAGAATCCCCATGGCGGCGGAGCGCGCTCTGCCGCCATGGAGGATTCTCAAGGGCAGCGGGAAGTCGGCGGTACACCGCCGACTTTCCGTTTCTGGCCGCGGCTGAACCGCTGCGGTCAGAATGCTCAGCGGTGCACCGCCAGCCTGTTGGCGGTGCTACCGCCGACCTCCGCCATGGCGGTAATTACCGCCAGGGTCAGAATGACCCCCTAAATCTTTAGTGCCTTGGGATAGTTCTAATAATTCCCATTCAGACAACCCGATAATTGTTCTCTGACTGAATACTTGTTCGAACTCAAGCTGAAATTGTCACCTGTTGCACAAAAAATTGTCATATGTATTTACTAGTGGCACAGCCCACATAGCTGTATCACCCCTGAGATATGAAGTAAGAAATGCAATGCATGACTGCGCATCTGGGAAAGCTGTCGGACATAACTTGAAATGCAACAGGACTTGGGTAAAAAATGTCTAAAACTTTGAGGGATCTCCATAAAAGTGCTTGGGGTCACCAAAGGTACAGTGGGTGGAAGTGTGACTGATAAGGTAGGTATAGTCCCTGTTACAGGGTTGGTAGTAACCGGTGTGGTTGATGGGAGCCCCACTAAATTATTATTGGAATCCACGGACTTATCCCCCTACTGAATCATTACTGGAAGTTGGGAAGCCTGGCCTAAATATTGTCAAAGATTTGAACCACAAAACAAGACAGAAAAACAGAAACAAGCATTCCATAACACGCATACACAAATGATAACCCATTTTATTCAATTACAAACAAATATTAATAAAAAAATAAACATTTTAACAGGAAGGTTGGAGGTTTTCTAAATTCAATTCAAACTGCAATTCATCCATACTATATTCTATACTGCTCCCACAAATCAATCTGAGGATGCTAATTTAATTTTTAGCCTCCAATTTTAAATCCCTTGACATTTACAATATGTTTTCAATTTTCAGTTGTACAATAGCCACTTTATTAATGTGCACTTTAATAATGTATTCATATTATTTAATTTGCTAAGCAGTCATAAACCCCCTGAGGAGACTTTGTGGACCACAGGTTAGGAACCACTAATCTACAATAAC
The DNA here is from genome assembly GCF_031143425.1 of Pleurodeles waltl. Taxonomy (NCBI): domain Eukaryota; kingdom Metazoa; phylum Chordata; class Amphibia; order Caudata; family Salamandridae; genus Pleurodeles; species Pleurodeles waltl. Next base: position 372,559,477 of record NC_090451.1, read on the forward strand.
TCTTACATCGAATGAAGGGCCCATGGTAGAGAAGGCTCCAACAACAGTGGATTTGTCCAACCATCATCTTTTTCTCTCTTTCCTCATTTCAGTCAAAACACTGACTTATGTAAAGAACAAAAACTAGAGTGGTGGATGGAAAACACAATACAGCATGACACCTGTTGGAAAATGGCCCTTGTGAAGGGTCACCCCAAATGTTTAGCCTTCCTCCTCCTCTTTTTCTGATCTTGCTGGTTTTAGAACTCTGAGCACTTTACCTCTGCTGACCAGTGCTAAAGTGCGTGTGCTCTCTTCCCTTAACATGGTAACATTGGCCTATACCCAACTGGCATATTTAATTTACATAAAGTCCCCTAGTAAAGTGCACTACATGTGCCCAGGGCCTGTAAATTGAATGCTACTAGTTGGCCTGCAGCACTGATAGCCCCACCCTCATAAGTAGCCCTTTGACCATGTCTCAAGACTGCCATTGCAAGGCTTGTATGTGTAGTTTACTGCCCTCCAACTAGGCATTTAAAACTACTTTCCAAGCCTTACATTCCACTTTTCTTACTTATATGTCATCCCTAACGTAGGCCCTAAATAACTCATAGGACAGGGTGCTATGTAGGTAAAAGGCAGGACATGTACTTATAACTTTTACATGTCCTGGTAGTGAAAAACTCCCAGAGTTGTTTTTCACTACTATGAAGTCTGCTCCTTCCATAGGCCAGCATTGGAAATTCCCTTATATACTTTTAAGTGGTAAATTCTGATCTGAGTGGAGTAATATTGGTATGGTTGGAATGGTAGTAAGAAATTCTACACTTACTGATTAAGTTGGATTTTACATTACTATTTCAGAAATGGCACTTTTAGAACGTAAGCATTTACCTGCATTTACTGCCATTTGTGCCTTACAGCCTGTCTTCAATCCACGCCTGCACTGGTTAACAGCTACCCTTGCACATTCCACCCAGAAAGCTATAAACACATGACACTCAGCTGCATCTTCATTCATCTGCATACAGATAGATTTTGTTTGGCGGGAAAGGTGGAGGGTCTCTCACTTACACTTCAAAGGCCAGTGGCCTGCCCTAACACAAAGAACTGATAACCCCCTCACAGGGCTCCAAGCAGACAGGACTGGGTTGAAGGGGAACTTGTGCACTTCAAAGCCACTCTTTGAACTTTTCCTAACTTCAAAGGAACTATTGGTTAGATATACTCGGTCACTGACCCAATCCAAATCAGACACTTCTGGATCTACAACTGGACTCTGTCGGGGGGGACTGTCTGGATGCCCAAAGGACTCTTCTGGACTGCTTTGCTGGAAGGACTGCTGTACTGCTTGTTGCCCTGCTGTATGCTGGCTCTTGACTCTGCTGGAAGGACTCTGCCTTCCCCACAAGTACTCTTAAAGGGCTTGTATTGAGTTTGCCTCCTGTTCCGGAGTCTCAGGGCCACAAAGACTTCACCAAAGAGAAGAAAATCCCAGTGTGTCTAAAAAACGAATCAACGCCTGCAGATTTCAATGCAGTGCCTGCCTCATGGCTGAAGAATCACCACATCACATACCGGATTGATGCATCGCCTGCTCCTTTTTACCAGTATGTCAAGGATTTTCAATGCATCGTCCCTGTGAGTCAAAATATATCTGCATCGCAGTGAGGAACCAAAGCTGCGCTCCTTGAAATTGACACATCACTTTGCTGCATGGAAAGAAACAATGCATCATCTGTGCTGTGCTGGAAAATCTGACGCATTGCCTTATTTTTCAATGCACCTCCCCCTTTGAGGCCCTGGTGCATTGTTCTTTTTGACACATCACAGGTACTGTATGTTACAAGGATACAACCACTGATTCTTAAGGACTAAGGCTCATTTAAACCTTTTAAAAGTAATATTTCGACTTGTGCATATTGGATTTTGTCATTTTGGTCCTATTTTATGCAGATAAATAGTATGTATTTTCCTAAACTGGTGAGGAGTACTCTTTGTGGTGTTTTCTCTGTGTTACTGTATGAGTTATTGCACAAATACTTTACACATTGCCTTCTAAGTTAAGCCTGCTTGCTCTGTGCCAAGCTGCCAATGGTGAGCACAGGATAATTTAGGATGTGTAGTGACTTACCCTGACTAGGATTGTGGTTCTTACCTGGACAAGAGTGTATACCTCTTTCAACTAGAGATCCAGTTTCTAACAATACCTCTCCTGTAACTGCAAACATCTCACTTAAACTGCAACCTCTGATCATGGAGCGTAGTGTGACATATGAGACCAATAATTATACTGAAACCTTGATGATTATAATGGGCAAGGCAATTCTGTTGAAAAGTACAAGGCAACAAGGCAAGAGCAGCAACTACAAAGCAACATCTTTTGAGTGAAAGCCTCCTTTTTCAGGTGTTAACTGCACAAAGCAAGACCACATCCTTAACACATTTTAACTGGTAAAACAGCACAGAAGGATACCCCATCTCAGGACATCAACACCTCAAAACAAGGCATGAAGACTTCTGAGATTTCTTTGTTGATATTGGAAAGATAGAGCTCTTCCTATCGCCTCATAAAAATGACACCCCACTCTATATTGCTGAACTGAAAAATGATGTGATCTGCAATTCTTTCAGAGAAATAACAGAAATTGAACCCATCCCATCAATTTCAAAACTAGATCATTTTGCACCTTAGGTATCAACCTCCACTCACAATGTTAAGGTAGATCAACAGTCATCACTTTGCACTGAACAAGCCTGATAAACCCAACTCTAGCTCAAGGAAAATGGTTTCAGACTGCCTGACAACAGGGAAGAACATCCTGCTCCTAAGACTGAGCAGATGCAAAAGATCTACTCAAATACCACCCAGCCAATAATCTTTATTTGCTTTGAAAAGTCCTTGAATGCTGTGTATCCATTCAATTTAACCAGCTCATCACTGATTGCAGTCCGATCTTCAATCTGGTTCTAAGGAATGCAAACCTGATGCAAAGTATTTATAAAACGGGGCTAGAATTCTCACTCATCTTCTATCTCCATGCCTCAATTCCAGTCCCATCCTGGTTGGGTTCATATGAATTTGTATATTGAAAAGCTAAAATCATTAAGGGCCAGATGTACTAACATTTTTAACAGTCCCATAGCCCCCAAATAAAATAATCAGAGGGCTTGCTACTGCTAAAAAGGTAATTATCGTGTATTAAACCTAATTTAGGAGTCTGTAGTATTTAACAGACTCCTAAAATAATTTAGAAATGCATCCTGAGTAGCAAACTGTAAGTGGAGTGCTGTGGAAGTCCCTTTGAAATTTTTATTAGGTACTATATGTATCAATGGTTTGCAAATGGAATTCTGAATACAACCCATTGAGAGATTTCTGACTCCCAAACTGGGGTGGCAACTATCTCTCAAGGGGATGGGGTCCCCTTTGGGTCCCTTTCCCTTAGAGAATCAGATAACAGGAGGAGTAGGCAGTAGTCAAGGTATTCCCAGCTACATTTCACTAGTTTTTCAACACTGAAACTTTTTTGCTTTAAAGAAATTGGGCTGCTCATAAAATCTTTGCAATTATGAAATAAAACACAGGGACTTGGGGCCTCATTACTAGTACGGCGGTCCATAGGACCATCGTACTTGCTGTGGCAGTCAGACCGCCGCATACCTTGTGGTCCAACTGCCAGATAGTCATCCTGGTGGTCGGACCGCCAGGAGATCACTGCCACCACCAGAATCAGAGATCCTGAGGGGTTGGGGATGGTGAAAGTTGTGGTCAGTCACGGCAGTGCCGAGTTCGGCACCGCAGTGCTGATCATGAATTTCTTTTCCACCAGCATTTTCATGGCGGGGGCCCAAATGTTCTAAAACTCTTAGATTCAAACTTAGTAAAATTCTGAATCTTCAAGCTCATATAAATGCAATATTTAAAAGCCTTCAGTAGCAGTTTAAATTTTTGTGAGGGATCAGACCCTTTACACTTGCAAGATACTTCACTAGTCTTTTCAAGAGTCTCCTATGGAACTGTCATTTTCAGAGGTACACAGAAACTTCTTGAAGGCACCTATCCATGTAACATCGAGATTCATTATTGGAAGGTTTTGAACACTAGCCATCTGTACTCCTAACTGACTCCCCATTTAAGCTAGAAGCCTATTCAAAATACCCCGTAGAGCACATAAAGCCATGCACTCACTATTGCTCTTTGAGGTACCTGACTAAAAGAAACTCACCCCCTAAGTGGGTAGCCACGCTTTAGGAAAAGCTGAAAACATGCTCATGGAAACTCCAATATTCAAGCAACAAAAAAAGTATTTTAATAAGGTTCAGGCAGTTCCCCAGAAATGTAGATTACTATACCCTTTACAATAAGCTTGAACCCTGTCATTTGAATCTTTCAAAGGATTGCTAGATAACTTCTGCTAGAACTTCTGCTACACAGAGTGATCTGTAAGGATAATTCTGATTCAATCAATTTAAGTTTTAACCCTGATACCCAACTATTAGTTAGAATCTGTTCCTCCACCCCTTTTGCTCGGACGAACAACTTTTTTCTCAAGTTCATTTTGCTGTCAAGGACTATCTCATTGTGAATCTAACTTAAGTCTACAGCACTGACACCACTATCTGTAAGGATCAGTCCTTGTATGAAGTGATCCTGCACCTTTTTGTCTGGTTCATGATTTATGAAACTGCAGTAAGAAATAATTAATGAATTAAATAATTTGTTATAAAATGTTTTGTCAGATTCATCATGACTGGTGTCTTCTTCCTGGCTCTACATATGACGTGCTCATAACTTTTCTCATGGACCTACCTCCATATATCCTGTTTTGTAACTTCCCTAAGCGCATGTGGCTTGGCATGGATGAGCTCATGGCACTAGGGTGTTTTACCAGATGTGTTGTGTTATTGCTAGCCTGGCCTGGATGAGCTGACCTATGACCTAAGCTGATACTATTCAAGCACCTGCTGGAGCATCTGGATATCCGTTGTCAGATTCTTACTGACGGGTGTGGCCAGTAAGGAAATATACTTTATCGCAGTACTCTTCTTAGTGCATGGCTGCACTTTGGTACACAAAACCTGGATTTTTACCATGAAATTGGAGCTAAATTTGGCAGCAAAATTCACCATTTGTAAAATCCGCTTAGATAAATAAGTCACACACAAGGCATGTACTGTTTTTGCGATGCTTATATGGACGGCCACTCAACAGGGTAGTCGGGACATACATACGTGACACTCTTTGTTGGTGTAAAAGGTCATTTATTTAGAACAGGATTTTAACACAACATTACTTAAACATTTAACTGTATATCTTCTTTTGAAAGCAGACTTTAACTTTTACAATTCCCTTGCCTTCATTTTCTCCTCAAATATCTCCCTTCAATTTTCCTACCGTATATGCTCCCCTATTCCTCTCATGCCTGCCCTGCCTGTAGCCTACCCCTCCCCGCTCTGATCCTTCACCTCCTTGTTTTTCCCCCTGGAAGGGTGGACAAGCCTGCACCTGGCTCTCAACCCTCCCCCATCTCCTGCTACCTCTCTCACTCACCTGTCCTAAATGACTGTTAACCGCCCCTACCTGCCTACTTCCCTGCCTAACTATCCTCTCCTCCCCCTGCCTTCCTAAGCTGGGTGGGTGTGTGGTCACTGCAAAAAACACAACCCTCCCTCACTAAGTTGGCGCGGAGAAGAGGCCGACACCACCCTCCATCCCCTTTATAAACCCTACCATAACCCCACCCCAACTTACCTTCTAACCAATGGAGCGCCTTCCGCGCCACTTCCCCCGCCCCGAATACACCCGCAGAGAGACTAGACTGTGTCTCTCTCTCCGCGGGCCCCTTCATCGGGACATACATACGTGACACTCTTTGTTGGTGTAAAAGGTCATTTATTTAGAACAGGATTTTAACACAACATTACTTAAACATTTAACTGTATATCTTCTTTTAAAAGCAGACTTTAACTTTTACAATTCCCTTGCCTTCATTTTCTCCTCAAATATCTCCCTTCAATTTTCCTACCGTATATGCTCCCCTATTCCTCTCATGCCTTCCCTGCCTGTAGCCTACCCCTCCCCGCTCTGATCCTTCACCTCCTTGTTTTTTCCCCTGGAAGGGTGGACAAGCCCGCACCTGGCTCTCCACCCTCCCCCATCTCCTGCCATCCAGTGAAACCCGCGAGGCGTTTCGCTGCCCCAAACACTTTTTATTTCCAGATACACAAATTTGTTCCCCATGCACTTTCCAACATTAACCTCAGTTAGGTGATATAATACGCATTACCTATCTGTGATAGATTTGCCATTTCCGCCATCTTACCGCACTTTAGGACTAACTTTAGTGCATCATCGACTGACGCGTAAATTACTTTAGAGTCCTCTTGGGCAATGAAATCAATGACTGACGTACCTTCAGGACATGACAAATGGTGAATCAACCGAAATTCTCCCTGCGCTTTTTTGGGTACCACTCCCAAAGGGGATATCATCAAAGAGTCACTTGGCCACCTGGAGAATGGGCCTGCTATTCTGCCTAAACCTACCTCCTTTGCTAGTTTGTCACGCACTATCTGCGGACGCTCTTTGGCTGACCGCAAATTGTCAGCCCATCTCCTTTGCCGAGCGCCTTGGTAACCTATTCTAAAACCTTCTCTAAAACCCCATTCCAGTAGTCGCGCTTTATCCGTGTCTGGGTATATGTGTAACCATGGCAGCAGAAATTCCAGTCTAACTGGTGTAGGACCCTTTTGACGCAGGAGCTCCATGCGCCCCTCTCCCTCTAGCAGCCCTCCACTGTTCAGCTGGGCTGGACAGGGAGAAACATTGAGTGACTGGATGACGGCCCCCGCACTTGGAGCAGTCATGTTTAAACCTGCAATGTGCTCTGGAACAAAATCCCTTGTTAAAGTTCCAACAAGCCCCCGTAGTTGCCCCCGTTGCCTTTGTGGTGTTGCCCGCCCCTCCATGGGCGGGGCGAGCCTGAAAGGGCTTGTAAGTCACTGGCAGGCCACTCGCCGTGTGAGTGGATGCCGCTGTCTGCGCCGATGCCATCCATTGCATCCACAGTTCGGGATCCACATCACCCCACGGTTTCTCCGGGATTACACTCACCCGGGCCCTGAATTCCTCGTCATAACTGAGCCACGCGAAACCCCCAAAATGCATTTGTGCCTTCCTAATTATATCCATGTACTTAAAGAGTGCAATGGCCCTGTCTGGGTATTTCTTGCAGTATATACTGGCAAATATCAAAAAGGCTGATGTCCAGTTATCCATTGTTATAGGTACCCGGGGCCTGCGTGCTAGTTCCCATTCTTCCTCTTTGGACCCTTCCTTCGCCTGTATGTCCCTATGCAATAGTTTAAAAACATCTACGTATTCGTGTTTCCATATTCTGGCTTTGGTTTTTTCTGCCACGTCCAAACCTAGTGGCATAGCTAAGCCCATGTACGGCAGCCTCTTCTTGTGACCTCCCCCTTCCTTGTCCTCTACCGTCTTTTCCCCTACATCCGCCTTTCCCATTGTGGCTGCGTCTATCGTGGCGGTGCCCTCTTTCTCTTTGTTCTCTACCGTCTTTTGTATGGCGCTATTCCCTGCTACCTCTAAAACTGACCCGTCTCCTACCCCGATGGACCTACTTGTGTTAGCCTCCCTTATTGTCCCCCCCCTTCGCCCCACACTGACCACCATTTCTTACCTCTTGCGTTGTCTCCAAAAGTCCTTGGCACTCTTTTCATGCTTCTGCCGCTCTGCATGACTTGCCGGCCACCTGTGGGCCCTTCCACTGGAGCTGCAACCTGTAATACAGAGCACGTGGAAGAGGTTGCGCCACTCTTGCGCCCTCGCCCGCCACCCTTTTTCACAGCGCTCACCTCCCAATCTCGTATTTCGCCATCTTCCCATTCCTCCCCTTCATCCTCATAGTCCAGCTCCAACTCATCCTCTCCTTCCCACTGGCCCTTGTGTTGTCCAAAATCTCTTGTATTGGTTGATGTACTCTCACTTGCTCCCATACCCGCATGATGCGTGCCATCGGGCCGATATCCGTGGTCCCCCGGTGTGGAGAAGGCCGCCGCAGACCCCTCCAGTGCTTCGCGCCAACGCGTTTGGGCCGTATTGCGCCCAGTTGACGTGTACCGTCTCTTGCCAACCTCTGCCGTTGGCATTGCTGCCGTGTTGCCCCGTGACCGTCTGCGTCACCGGGCTTCCCCGCGCCTACCAAACCTTCGGCCGCACGAGCCTCTTGTCTCTGCTCTCCCCTTACCTGTGGAACCTACACCCAGGATCCGCTTCCTGGCCCTGGCTGCTGCGTACCTACTTGCCCTCTGGCCTCTCTGGTTCTTGAGGTTGTCTCGCTGTGAGCGTTCGCCTCTTCCCTGTCTTTGCACAGCTGCGCCCACCTGGCCTCCATCTCGAGGACGACCCTACGCTGTTCCCGTATTCTGGCCTCCAAGTCCCAGGTCTCCGCCTGATCCCAATTCCCTTGTGTGAGAGGGCTCTGGCCAACAGTGGTCCTTGGTTCCTGTGCGACCTTTACTTCCCCCCCCTGGCCTGACGGGGCGCAGTCTTGGCCCTCCCCACCCCCCCCTGTGTTTTCCGGCGTACTTGCCTCTTTTCTTTACCGGCACCCCGAAAAAACCTGCGCTGGGGCCCTCCCCTCTATGGTATGACAAGTCTAGTGGGGCGAAATCCCCGCTGGGCCCCGGTATGGGCTGCTCTGCCTCCCCACCCTGCCCATCGGTCCCCCCCGTCAACTGGCCCCAGTGCCTGCGGGGTCCCCTCCTGCCTCCGCGCTCCCTGGTCCCTCGACCTGAGTAGCTTGCGTCTCCCCGCCAAACATCAGCGGGCTCTGCGCCCCATGAAAAACTTGCTGCGCTACGCGCCCTGTCCGGGGGCCACAGGCCCCTCATCCTTCTCCCCGTCGGAGTCCTGTGACTCGCATGCCGCTATTGCAGCCGCGACCCGCCCCGATGCCGCCCTAGTGGGGCGTGCCATCCCCACCCAGGCCTGATCTAGGACCCCTGGTCTGAGTAGGTCTGCCCTGCCTGCTTCGCCTAGCACGCGTAGCGCGGCCCTCACTGCTTCTGCGTCATGGCTTATTGCCATGTTGCCGGCTGTTAACTCGAATGCTGTTCTAATATGTTCTTGCTAATCTGGCTTTATTTATATATATATCTGTATATATATATATAGTTGTTTTTTTTTTGTGCCCTTGTGGGCCTAACCTGACTGTCCTCTGTGTCTTGGGGTAGTCCCCTTAGTGTTCCCCATGGTGGGGGGGGCAGCGTAGTGCCTATCTTTGCTGTTTCAAAATTAACAACCACCCCCTTTTTATTTTATATATATATATTTTTTTTGGGCCTTACTATGTGGCTATCCCCATTTTCTTTTTTTTAATAGCTAAAAAAGTGCCCGCTGGGCCTTCCCGGCCTCCTTGCGTTCCCTCGCTGTCCTGGGGCCCCCCGCGGGGGTGTGGCGGCGCCTCGGCCGCAGTTAGGCCTGTGCGCGAAGAAGATGTGTGTCGCGCGTCTCTGCGCGTTGCTGCAATTTCAAAGGGAGACGCCTTGTCTCACCACGCGGTCTCCGCGCATCAAGGAAAATGCCCAAGGGGCCGGCCTCCCCTTTCCGCTGGTGCCCGTACCACCCCGCTGGCTCCGTGCGTCGGGGAAAACTCCTCTAAACCTACCCTCCACGCTGCCTGGCCTAACCTATGAACCCTGCTCCTTACCTCTACAGCCTCACTGCAAAAAACACAACCCTCCCTCACTAAGTCGGCGCGGAGAAGAGGCCGACCCCACCCTCCATCCCCTTTATAAACCCTACCATAACCCCACCCCAACTTACCTTCTAACCAATGGGGCGCCTTACGCGCCACTTCCTCCGTCCCGAATACACCCGCGGAGAGACTAGACTGCGTCTCTCTCTCCGCTGGCCCCTTCATGGGAGCTTTCTTCCATGTTTGAACCCTTTTGAGAAGGACAGGCCTCGCCAGGATACAGACCATGTGTAATGCACTGTGGGAGAGAACAGATCAGAGAAGAGGAACGAGACAGAAAGCAAGACAAAGAGAAAGAAAGAGCAAGAGAGTCAAAGAGAAATACAGAGACAGTGAATGAATGAGAGAAACGCAGAGAGATTCCTCTTGAAGTACATTGTGCGCAAGAACTTTTAAACTGCAAGGTCACCTGCCCCATATGCTCCCATCAGTGTTAATAGTTTGTTCGCAATTCCAATGAATGTTATTCCAAATTAACCTAATTATGTCTGACAGTTTTTTGATTGATAGGCAAGTATTTAGGGACTCGTGTTTAATATTCTGCAGGATAAGTTAGATGAACCGAAATAAAGCAGAGTGCTTCGGCAAAGTCGAAATGATAAGATGGGGTATGCAGCTGGCCTTTTTGGTAGATGCATGCTTTAGTACATGTTGAATGTAAGCCATATGAAACTTCATACTCATCTTGATTTCCACTTTCAAGAAACATCAAACCAAGTAGCGATGCTTCATCTATCTATCTATCTGTCTATTTTATATATATATATATATATATATATATATATATATATATATATATCAACAACATTCATGAAATACTTCACGAACGACCGCACTCCGGGATCTCTTGTTTCACAAAATTCATTTATTCAGGCTCTGTTAACTTCGTTTACAGCTCAACAATCACCTGCCCTACGCATTTCGGTCAGAGAGACCTTGATCAGGGGCATTTCCGGTAGGGGGTTTCTGTTTCCATATATATATATTGTTAGACCTGAAAGCCTTAGGGTGGTCATCCTCCAACTTTTTGCCTGCCTCCCTCTACTTTTATGACACTGTTTTTGCTGTTTTTAGGACTCTGTGCACTTTACCACTGTTAATCAGTGTTAAAGTGCAAATTCTCTCTCCCTTGAACATAGTAACATTGGTTCATTCCCAATTGGAATATTTGATTTACTTGTAAGTCCTTAGTAAAGTGCACTATATGTGCCCAGGGCCTGTAAATTGAATGCTACTAGTGGGCCTGTAGCACTGGTTGTGCCACCCACACAAGTAGCCCCTTAATCATGTCTCAGGTCTGCCATGCAAAGCCTATGTGTGCAGTTTCACTGCCACTTCAACTTGGCATTTAAAAAAATCTTGCCAAGTCTTAAACTCCCCTTTTTCTACATAGATGTCACCCCTAAGGTAGGCCCCAGATAACCCATAGGGCAGGGTGCTATGTAGGTAAAAGGCAGGACATGTACATGTGTGTTTTATGTGTCCTTGTAGTGGAAAACTCCTAAATTTGTTTTCCACTACTGTGATACCCGCTCCTTTCATAGGATAGCATTAAGTATAGCCGTATATACTGTTTGAGAGGTAGATTCTGATCAGAAAGGGGTAACCAGGTCATATTTAGTATGTCCAGAATGGTAATAGAAAATCCTGCTTATTGGTGAGGTTGTTTTCTATGACTATTTTAGTAATGCCACTTTTAGATAGGGAGCATTTCTCTGCACTTAAAATCCATCTGGGCCTTACAGCCTGTCTCTAATCCACATCTGGGCTGGGCTGGTTCACAGCTCCCTTGTGCATTATACCCAGACAACCACAAACACAGGACACTCACACCTGCACTGACCTGTATACTGATTTGGTGTTCCTGGGCTGGGAGGGTGGAGGGCCTGACACTTACATTTCAAAGGCTAGTGGCCTGCCCTCACACAATGGACTGCAAAACCCCCTCCTGGGAGACTGGCAGGCAACCTTGTACTGAAAGGGGACCTTGTGCACTTCAAAACCACCCTTTTAAGTCTCCACCACTTCAAAGGCATTTTTGGGTATATAAACTGGGTCTCTGACCCCACCAATTCAGACACTTCTAGACTTCAACCTGCAACCTGTCAAGAGGAACTGCCTGGCTGCCCAAAGGACTCATCTGGACTGCTGTGCTGTGTGGGACTGCTGCCCTGCTGTTTCCCTGCTGACCTGCTGACCTCGGATTTTGCTGAGAAGAGCTCTTCACGGGCTTGTATACAGCTTGCCTCCTGTTTTCTGAAGTCTCAGGGTCAAAAAGACTTCATCCCTTCAAGGACCTCCTTCTGTGCCACAAATTGCCGCACAGCTTGCCGGAATCAATGCACAGCCGGCCTTGCGATGAGAAAATCAATGCACAACCAAACCAGAACGATGCAGCGTGACTTCCGAGTGAAGAATTGATACAGTGCTTGCCTTGCGGCTGAAAATTCGATGCACATCCCTACCGGATCGACGCACAGCCAAACTACAACGACGCAGCCCGACTTCAGAGTGAAGAATCGACGCAGCACCTGCTGTGCAAGAGAAAATTCGATGCGTAACCATACCGGATCGACGTAAAGCCTGTGTCTTCGTCCGCACACCCAGGATTTCCATGCATCATCCCTGGTCCTCAAAAAGATCCCCGCATCGCAGTGAGGAACCAAGCCTTCATGCCGGAAATCAACTCAAAGCCCCTAGCTGCGTGGAAAGAAACACCACATAGTCTCTGCTGCACCGGGAATTCCGACACACACCTTATTTTTCCACGCATCTCCTCCTCTGCGGTCTCCATGCATGTTATTTTTGATGCAAACCAGGTACTTTGTGCTAACAAGAGACAACGGTTGATTTCTAATATTTAAGACTCTTTTTAAGGCTCCAAAGATGATATTTCAACTTGTGCTTATTGAATCTCTATTGTTTTGACATTAATTTAACCAGATAAATATCCTATATTTTCCAAAACCTGTGTGGTGTATTTTTGTGGTGCTTTCAATGTATTACTGTATGAATTATTGCACAGATACTTTACACATTGCCTTCTATGTTAAGCCTGACTGCTCAGTGCCAAGCTACCAGAGGATTGGCACAGGATAATTTGGATTGTGTGTGATTTATCCTAAATGGGATTGTGGTCCCTGCTTGGTCAAGGATGTATACCGTAGCCAACTAGAGACCACATTTCTAACATATATATATATATATATATATATATATATATATATATATATACACACACACACACACACACATATGTATGTTTATGATATTTCTATGCTGTAAACCAAGCCAAAAGGCAGTGGAGAACTGTATGTGGTCAAAGACAAGCATAAACACAAGTCATAGGAGGGATAATAGGGTTATGAGCGGTTAATGCTTTTTGGTGTAGTGTTCTTTAAAGAGGAGGCTGGTCCAGATCCTCGAGGAATGGATGGAAAGGATTGCTGACTTGCTTTTTTTTCACCTTCTTAGTCTGCAATCTGATGCTGTTTTGGCTGCAGGTGTGCTGAGAAACAAAAAGATGAGGAATGGTGCTGGTCATAATTGCTTTGTAAATGATGCATCTGGTTTTAAAGATGGTGTGGGCCACTAAGGCAGTCTAAGCAGTTGCATGATGATGGGGTGATTCAATTGTATTTCTTCAGGCCCTGGTGGAGATGTTCTGCAGCATGTAGTATGCCCTCGAGGGGTGCCTGTGTGGAGTCAGGGAGGCCAAGGAGCAGAGTGTTAGCACCATACAGATTCAAAAGTCCAAGGGCTTCAGCAGCCATGTGGAAGACACTTCAGGAAGAAACCATTTCACTCTCTTTAGAAGAAAGAGCTGGTAGCAGGCTGTGTTTATGCATTCTGGCAATGTGTACCTTGAAGGAGAGGTTGGAAGCCACTGTGAATCTAAGTGGCTTGGCACTAGGTGAAAGTTGAGGTTGGAAGCCGTGAAGGTTCATGTCATTGAGCCAGGTTTGTATTGTTTCTTGTTTGTTTTCCATTGAAAATAACAGGAGCCCTGTCTTTATTGAGTTAAGGTTCAGGTAGGCACTGGACATCCAGGTATGGATGTTGTGCAGACAGTCCCTGAGCCATTGGAAGTCTGAAGCAGGGGATACTTTAAAGTAAAGATGTATATCATCTGCATATTGGTGAATCTTGATGTTATTATCTGTGAATATCAGGATGTAAAGTAATCTTCCTCTGTGGCCAGGAAGATATCATCTATGATATGTATGGTAGTGGTCCTTGTGCTGCAGCATGACCTGAACCCCTCTAGTAGTCCCTGTGGAGATGGTTATCATGGATTGATCTCTGAATTTAACATGTAATGCTTTATTAATGGTCTTTCCATTGAATGATATGTAAGTGATGTCCCCCTTATTTGTGAGTTTGTCAGGATCTAGTAAAGGTTTCACTTATTCTTTCTGTTCTATACTATTACTTTCATAGAGTGTGAAAACGTTGCATTTAGAACTTCACATTGATGTCTCAAAGGAGGTTTAGAAAGTATGATTTGGATTAATGTAAGAATTTGTGTCTGCAACATAATCAGGAAAAATGTATTACCAACTAAAAGTTTTTGACATGAGTCAAATCAGATATTGTCACTCCTAGTTGTTTATCCATATCTCCTTCTGTTGCGAAAATTGCACTATGGATGACCCAGTTTAAGGATAGCTCTTTTATTCATACACTGCAACTCAAACCAATCCTTAAAGCTAATATTCTAGATGACAAGAAATGGCTAGGTAGGTTAACCATGTAGCTATTCACACAAGGAAAGGTTGCATGAAATTTAATCTGCCACAGTTACTATTACTCTGTCATTCCCTCTGGTTAATAAGAGGGGTTCATAATATGATTTGCAGAATATGTGAGAAAGATGATAAAATCATGCAGCACATTTGTGGATGTGCCTACGATTGACTGGTTTAAGGGTACTGGAGTAGAAAATTGCCTGTGATTAAAATTCTTTGTCTAGTGAAATTACTGCATGGTTAATGAGTATTTGGATGTATGTAAACATAGCATTCATAACTGTTTAATTCACTGTATTTTGATGATAATTGCATACCTAACAAAACAATACATTTTAACAAAAACTGACATTTAATTTTATTAGGGTGTTAACCAACAAGGGACCGTCAACTCGAGGGGAGGACGCCACCGCCTGCCTTATTACAAGATTTCTGCCGTTCTGACCTAGCTGACTGGCGGAAAACTTGAAATAGTAAACTCGTAATGTAGCGGGTCAGACCAGACTCATAATCGGGTCCTCAAAATGTTTGTTTTCTCTCTGATCAGGTGAAAGTGAGTCACAAGACATTTTTATAAAGGATAATCCATTTTCAATGTAGCCATAAAGTGGTGCATATCTTAAAGTGATATTTATTGCATATTTGTTACATATTGTATATCTAGCCACAATAAAATCATCCAATTGCATGCAGTTGTCTTAATGGCACTTTATGTCTCAGTCCAATGAGGAGCACCCTCATAACTCCATTTAGTTAAGGGACATTTAGCTGGAAAGTTGACCCCATCTCCTTGTAATATTGTGTTTGCACATGTCATATCAAGTTGGCCCAAGTACATGCACTTTACTACATTTGTAAACCTAAAAATAGAGGTGCCTAAGATCCTCAGTGTTGTTTACTTTAGATGCACTAGCACTGTATGTTGTGGACTGGACTGTCTATTCCCCACCACTCCACTGAAAGGACCATTTTTTGGGAAACTCAACCATAGAGGGTGTTTTTTGTTTCTACGAGTTGAAGCATATTTTGTTGATTGGTTTTAATATTGTGTTGGTGTATATTATAATGATTGTAAATTATCTGACAATGAAGATTATTCATTCAGTCATACATACTGTATTGATTCAGTAAAATATAGTTTAAGTATTTGCTGGTTGATTGTTGCCTCTATTTGGAAGACTTTACTAACTGACTATAGACTTCACCTTGGAGTATTGTGTAGATTGTGAATTAACTACTATCGCTGGGTCAAATCTCTGACCTTATAAACATCAAGTCAAAGAAGACAAGATTGCTTCAGAAACAATGCTTGGGTAATATTTAGCAGCAGCAAACATTAAATTAAAAATAAATTAGATAATATTTCCATGTCATTGCAGTAATTAGGAATTAAAACATGCTCAAGTGAGAACAACATGTTAAAATCTGGCTAAAGGGATTAGAAACTGCAAATCTCTAAAGTGATAATAAAAACTCCCATAATAAATACAACTCAATGAGACACTCTAATTCTACAAATAAGCACTCTTAGTGGCGTGCTAGTAATGGACTAAGGGTCAGATAAGGATAAGCCATTTGTCTCAGTTCATAGTTTTAGCTTCTGACTTAGAAGCTTTTTGAAGACCAAACTCTGTCAGGGCAAGGGTTCATGTTGTAGTTGCACGTGGCTCAATAAGGTATGATACCTTCAGTGTGTGGCCTTATGACAGTCTCAAAGATTTTAATCAAAAGCTCATAGCATGAAACCCTCTAAGAAGTGCCCACCTAGGATGTGCTCCATACCTTTTTTGAATCCTTTGTAACTAAAAAATTTGCAGGTACTTTAGCAAAAGTGGAAGATTTTCTACCGGGGTAAACAAGTGTCCCCAATCTGCTCTTGGGGTTCAATGTTGCAGGTGTAAGTTGAAGGCTGGATTTTGAACCGCTCTTTCCAGGATCAATTTTGCAAATGCAAAAATCCCTGGAGATTTTCTCCAAGTCAGATCAGCATACACTCTTCTTCGGGACTTCCCTTTCTTCATGGTAGTGGGAAAAATTGTCCACAAATGTAGACATTCCTGGATGTGAAATATATGGGACCAGCTTAGTCAATGTAATAGGTCTTGAAAGTCAGAAACGTTAATCACCCACAGTGCTCCTCTTAAGAGACAAAAACTCTTCCATAGACGTGTCTGATGATCTTCACATTCCATTCACAATTCTGGCTTTGAAGTCTTTGAAGTGTTAGGGGCAGGGTTAGGGAATACACACACAAATAGTATCTATCTTTTGCCTGAGTTCTTCCCTTGGGATTCCGAGATGTACATTCAAGCTTCATGCTAGTCGTGTCCAGTTCTCTCCTGCTCAAAATAAAACAAAACTCATTCCTCTTAGTCACCTTCATGTTGTCCTTCCCAGGTGATGCTGATCCCCTAGTCAGAAATATTTAATGCAGTATTCCATTTTTCTTGTGAGTTTGCATTGACAAAAAGCAATACATGAAACAGTAAATTCTATTAAGAAATAATTAAATTACTTTTATTTAATTCTATACATCTCTTTTTTCCTTTATTATTGCAAATGTTTTTACTTTGGGTAGAACTTTGTTTTTAATTGAAATTTTAGATGAATCATAGTAATGTAAATTAATATACTTCAATTAAGTTTAAATTCAGAATTATTCTAATTGGCTGTACCACTTTTCTATTGTTGTTTTGCAATAATCTTTACTATAAAATGTTTGTATTAGTTATTTAGAGTTACAACATTTTTAACTTGCCCTACTAATTTAATTAAATATACTAAAACACTTTTCTGATGCGTAAGTTAAAAAGTAGATTTCAACCGAAATAATAAAATATTGTAATGTGCAATAATTTTAATCATAAGCACTAAATACAAATAAGTAAATAATATTTTTTAAATAAAATTTCTCACAACATTTTTTACATTCAAAATAGGTTTTTAAAATATGTGTATGATTAAATAATGAACATACTATTTTTATTAAAACATTAATTATATTAACTCATGTGTTTAACTATTTTTAATAATTTAATTGCATTTGACATTATATTTTATGAGTTTTAGGGCCTCATTTACAAGAAATGATGCACAATTCTGTTAGAGCAGTTGTACATCGAAAAAATTAGAGCCGCGCTAAGTAGGTTCTTACTGCCATGTGTGCATCATATTTAAAAAATGATGAACCATGGCGATAGGAACAGACTAGAGTAAAAAAAAAACGATGCTAGCTTTTGCTACATGTTGCAAAAAAAATTACGCGTGTGCAGCTAAAGTAGCGGCACACGTTGTGACGCCAGCTGTGCAAGTGTCAATTTTGCACCTAAAAGGGTAAATAAAAGGCCCGCAAAACAAACACACCAAAAATAAAACCAGAGACATTGCATGAAAAATGGAGACTCGAGGACAGGAAAGATGCCAGGAGGACCCCACTAACCCCGGTACCAGCCAGGATGTCCAGACAGACTCCCAAGAGAAGGGGAAAAGGAAGAGGAAGTGCAGATTTAGTAAGGAGAACCATATTCTGATTGCAGAGGTGATGGAGCATCAACACCAGCTTTTCGTCACCTCTAAGTTGCCATTAGGGAGGAGTGAGGTCATATGGCAGTCAATTATGGATAAAGTCAACAGTGTGGCAGAAGTCAAGAAGACTATCATTGATTGTAAGAAGTGCTGACACGATTGCAAGTGCAGAACAAAGGAGAAACTGGCCAGCAACCTCAAGGCAGCATTGCAGAGCAGAGGTCGAAGTCCAGCTCACCAGGAGAAGCTAGATGACCTGGAGGAGAGGGCGGCAGCCATCATCCTTGAGGAGTTGGTGGCAGGAGTCCAGGGACAAGACAGTGCAGCATTCAACAACAACCACAGGGTAGAGCACAGCGGGGGGCAATGTGGTAACTAATAAATACCATAAGGAGGAGGCACCTAGGTCCCAGAGATAAAATTCACTGTATGCATGCTAAATGGTTGCATGTAGGTACACTAATGGGTAAACACCAATCACATGTAATGTGCACTGACCACTAACTATATACACAGACCAGTCCACAGCCTTCACCCCACTCCCTTTACTGTGTCAAATGTAGAATCTGTCCACATTTAACTCTTATTGGACATCATGTATGAGGCTGTTGCACATGGTGGGGCTGCAAATGGTGGGATATGCCTCCCTGCATCACTGGGAAAGAGCACAAATGCAACATACACACAAGATATGGGGCATTTCTGTCCTTTACCTCTCTGCTGGCACACAATTTTCTGCCATGTGCCAATACAGGCACACTTGCACCATGGTGTAGGTGTGAGTGTGTTGCAGGCATGATTGCACATGTGCAGAAAGTGACACATCCTGCAACAAGAACAATCAGGAATGCCATCTACCACTTCCAATGTGTGCTGCTGAATGCAACACACATTGAAAGATGTAAAAATCTGTTGCACAAATTTGTATCCATTTGTCAAACCACTACAATGCCATCCCTGAGGTGGGGAAGCTAACTGAAGCCTTCCCACATTTACAATTTTGGAAATGTGTCAGATTCCTATGCCACCCCATGTGTGGGGGAGAACTGTCCACATACCTCCTCCTTGTTCACCTTGCTATGTTTGCCGTATCATGCAGCACATAAAGATAGAGGGAAACACATTTTGTGCTTGTGTTCGTGCATGAAGGTGTCCCTTCCTGCACAAAATCACTCAGCTCTGCAACGCATGCACCATTGCACCCATGGTGCAAGGATGCGCTGTTGCAGGGATGACTACTTCATGAACAGACACAAGCGCAAAATGGGTTTCCATCTTTCTCTGTGTGCTGCATGATGCGGCACACATAGCAAGAGTGGACAAGGAGGAGGAATGTGGACAATTCTCCTCCCTTGCATCACATTACACATGGGGTGGCATAGGAATCTGACACATTCCCAAAATTGAAAATCTGGCAATGTGACAGATTCTGTATGCTTCCATGGGTATTGCATGGGAACACCCCAAGCCACACCACTGGAGTGCCACAGTCACGCAGATTAATGCGTGAAATGGGTCCATATTGATAAGCTCATGAAAAGCCACACAAGCGGGCTTTACGTGGACTTGGAAAAGTGGCCTCGTATACTGTGCCACCAGATCATTCCAAAAAAGGATTCTCCAGTGGCACAGTGTGCCACTAGAGGCTCATAAATGAGGACCCTAATCTGCAGCTCTGCACAATGCAACATGTAAATCAGGCACCATGATTGTCTACAGCTAGCACAGATCACCATTAACATATCTCCATCTCGCTGCAGAGGATGGTACTTCCTGGCCAGATGCCTGTCCTGGACTTTTCCGATGATGTGAATAACCACCTGCAGATCATACATCCGGATACCCTCCGGGAAATCCTGGGTGCCATACAGAAACCATCTCCAGTTGTGGGGAGGACAGACAGCATTGCGGGGTCTTCAGGTGATCTACTTAACAGCCAACATGCACCACTTGCCAGCTTAACCACAGCCTTGGTCTCCCAGGGCTCGCAACTTACATTTCAAAAAAGTGTGGTAGGAGTACAGCATGAGCTGACTGTTATGGTGTGGGTGGGGATGGAGACTGTGGTTGGTACCCTAGAGGCAGTCCTGAGGTGCTTCGGGACGAATTAGGACAACTCATCTTCCATATGAGCGACTGACTCTCTGCTTTCTGGCCTCCAGCAGTCCTTGGCTGACATCACTGGTGTCATGAGGCTGAGGCATGAGCAAATGCCCAGCCCACGTACTACCAGCGAAGGTGCCAACAGGCCGGGGGCAATTCAAAATGCCTTAGAGCCCATGGAGCGGATTCAGGACTCCCTCATCACCACCTTAGGTGCCCTTTGCCATGACATTGCTGCAGTGTTGCAGGAAATGCTAGTCCTCCTTGCTGCTATGCTGCCTCACTTGTTCCCACAGATGAGAGCTGCCATGGACACAGCTTCCACATCTTCAGCCCCTGATTTGTGTGTGCCTCCCTCTACTGTAGCACCTACAACATACAACACCCCAGTCATGGGAGGCACCTTATACATCTGAAAATGAAGATGTAGAAGGAACCGCTTTCACCAGGAAAACTGCCCAGTACGTTTTCTCTGTGGGGTATGGCTCCTTTCTCCTTTGATCTGTGCCAAGGATCATGCAAGTATTAAAACACCTGGCAGCGCCCTCAATTGGAACCTCCCACTGTTGACCTCTCACATATGGGGACTGTCATTGTGGCCAATCTTCCCTCACGAACTGGATCACCAACTGCGCAGACAAACTTGCTCCCCTCAGACGCCCTCCACGACAGACCAACACGAAAAAAGCTCTCTGGTTCTCTGACACCCTTAAGGAATCGAAGAAAACCTGTCGCGCCCTCGAGAAAGCCTGGCGCAAGGACCACACCGCTGACAACATGACCGCCCTCAAGAACGCGACCCGCGAACACCACCACCTGATCTGCGCAGCCAAACGGAATTTCTTCACTGATAGACTGGACAAAAACAGCCACAACAGCAGAGAACTCTTCAGCATCGTGAAAGAGTTCTCCAACCCCAACGCCAACGCCATCACGCCCTCACAAGACCTGTGCAACTCCCTCGCCACCTTCTTCCATCGCAAGATCACCGACTTCCACGACAGCTTCGGACACCAGACCCAGCCGAGCAACACGGAACCCACACCCCCAGCCATCACCCTCAACGCCTGGACCCACGTCAACACTGAAGAGACCATAACCACCATAAACTCAATCCACTCCGGCACCCCTCCGGACCCCTGCCCACACTTCATCTTCAATAAAGCCGACGACATCATCGCCCCGCACCTCCAGACCATCATCAACTCCTCTTTTTCATCGGCTACCTTCCCCGAAAGCTGGAAACACGCCGAAGTCAACGCCCTACTAAAGAAACCTACGGCTGACCCAAGCGACATGAAGAACTTCCGCCCCATCTTGCTCCTCCCGTTCCCTGCCAAAGTAATAGAGAAGACCGTCAACAAACAGCTTACCAACTTCCTGGAAGTCAACAACCTTCTCGACCCCTCACAATCCGGATTCCGAGCCAACCACAGCACTGAAAACGCCCTCATCTCAGTCACAGACGACATCAGAACCCTGATGGACAACGGTGAAACAGTCGCCCTCATCCTCCTCGACCTCTCGGCTGCCTTCGACACCGTCTGTCACCGCAGCCTAATAACCCGCCTTCGCTCCACCGGGATCCAAGGCCAGGCCCTGGACTGGATCGCCTCCTTCCTCTCCAACCGCTCCCAAAGAGTCTACATCCCACCTTTTTGCTCAGACCCCACCGAGATCATCTGCGGCGTCCCTCAAGGCTCCTCGCTCAGCCCGACACTCTTCAATGTCTACATGAGCCCCCTCGCTGACATCGTACGCTAGCACAACCTCATCATCACCTCCTACGTCGACGACACCCAACTTATACTCTCCCTCACCAAGGACCCCGCCAGCGCAAAGACCAACCTACAAGATGGTATGAAGGACGTCGCAGATTGGATGAGGCTCAGCCGTCTGAAACTGAACTCAGACAAAACGGAAGTCCTCATCCTCGGCAACACCCCGACCGCATGGGACGACTCCTGGTGGCCCACGGCCCTTGCACCGCACCGACCCCCTCTGCCCATGCCCGCAACCTCGGCTTCATCTTGGACCCTCTTCTCACCATGACCAAACAAGTCAACGCCGTGTCCTCCGCCTGCTTCCTCACCCTCCGCATGCTCCGCAAGATCTTCCGCTGGATCCCCGCCGACACCAGAAGAACCGTGACCCACGCCCTCGTCACTAGCCGCCTGGATTACGGCAACACCCTGTATGCTGGGACCACCGCTAAACTCCCAAAACTTCTGCAACGTATTCAAAACGCCTCCGCCTGCCTCATCCTCGACGTACCCCGCAACAGCCACATCTCCGCCCACCTGAGACACCTGCATTGGCTCCCAGTCAGCAAAAGGATCACCTTCCGACTTCTCACCCACTCACACAAAGCCCTCCACGACAAGGGACCAGAATACCTCAACCGACGCCTCAGCTTCTACGCCCCCACCGTCTCCTCCGTTCCACCGGCCTCGCTCTCGCCGCCGTCCCTCGCATCCGCCGCTCCACGGCGGGTGGGAGGTCCTTCTCCTTCCTGGCGGCCAAGACCTGGAACACCCTCCCCACCAGCCTCAGGACCACCCAGGACCACTCCGTATTCCGGAGACTCATCAAGACCTGGCTCTTCGAGCAGCAGTAACCCCCTTCCCTCTAGCGCCTTGAGACCCGCACAGGTGAGTAGCGCGCTTTATAAATGTTAATGATTTGATTTGATTTGAATGGCAATGTGGTCACCTCCTCACTGAAGCACTCCTCTCATGTAAACTGACTGAAACATAAGTAGGGTGACTGATATCTATGCTGACTAGCAAGCAGTTCCTGAGGCTCCCAAGCATGTCATGCAACAGGAATTATGCATGAATAGTGACAGCTGTTAAAATCACAACACAAATGGCTGGGCTAAGCAATAATGGAAGCAACAGCTCAACATTCATGTGACAAACAAATGATGCAAAACTGTGAGGGGCAGCCATATTTGTGCAAGTATTAAATCATAGATTTAGGGTGAGTGATATTACAACAACATTTCAACACAGCATGTCCCATGACTTACCAACACAGAACAACTGAATAAGAATACCTGTTTTGGGATGTGTATACATGCACATCCAGATTGTCACGTACATTTCAGAACAATGTCTGGAGATAGCTGGTGTGACACTATTGCCATCCTGACAAGTACTTGACCATAGGGGATACACATAGGGCCTCATTACGAGTTTGGTGGTCTGACTGCCAGACCGCCGCACTGGCGGTCTCCAAAAGACCGCCATGTTTCCGGTCATACAGACCATCATATTATGAGTTACACAGGCAGACCTGTCAAAAGATAGCCAAATCCCAGACACCACCAGGACCCTGGAGGGCGGGAAAGTGGCGGTTGATCACCGGCACCGCCAGCCCATCAACCAACCACTGAACCTACTGCAAGTCCAAAATCATCATGGCAGTCCTGCCATGATGGTCTTCTAATGGCAGTCCCCACAGTAATACACCACACCAAAATTGGATGCATTTAAAAACAACACAACTGACTTGCATACATATACTCAATACACCTACCAACCACACTATAAAACACACCCCTTCACATCCCACAATCCTTTGCATTTACAACGCCAAACACAGAGGCCAGAGCAGCATCGGAGAAAAACCAGGCCAAAGACTAAGCACCCCACCATCTCTCACAAAGCACATATCACACATCCTCACAGCCCTCCCAACACACATATTTACATCCTATCCACTATTTACTCCCCGTCACTCTCTCATCACACAGCACCTACAAAATCTTTTTTTTAATAACTTTTTACCACCATTATGTCACCACAAATAACATCCACATTTCACAGATGACTAGTTAAGAGTCATGGTGAATGAAATCATTAGAGTAGAGCCACGTGTATTTGAAGCACAAGTCCTGCAGACCAATATCGCTAGGAACATGGAAATGTGGCAAAGGATAGTTGACAGAGTGAATTATGTGGCAGCTATACCTGCACAAGGGACAGCATCAGGAAGAGGTGGAACGACATCAAGGGGAAGGTACTTTCCATGGCATCCAGGTACCAGCTGGCAGTCCACAAGACTGGTGGTGGTTCCCCACCTTCTCCCACCAGTTCACATCATGGGAGGAGAAGGTCTTGGCCCTTCTGCTTCCAGAGGGCTTGACAGGAATACCTGGGGGAGGTGAGTTGAGTAAGTCACATCAACAAAAGTTGATCACCTTTCCCCACATAAAATGTTACCCCACTCATCAGTCCAGTGTCTACCTGATCATAAACTCCTATCTGGACTACAACATGCCAATCAAACCCACCTGGGGGAACAACATCTTTGTTTAGTGGGTGTAGTACAGGGATTGACAGCACTACAACTCCCAGCAGTCACTGTTCTACTATCACTAATACCAGCACAGTGTATCGCAATCTAAATTACCTCGTTTGTCAACTCCACATTGGAGTGTACCCCCCTGAGGGGCTTTAAACTGTACAGTGTGTGAGTAGGACAGGCAATGACAGCTAAGATAGGTCAGCAGGCACTAGTAATGCCACTCCACTCAGCCAATACTGTGTCCTCTGCTACTAAGACCATTTTCCCTCTACTCAGCCTTGGTCATGTACTCACCTATGGAGATATCAACTGTATAGTGTGTGGGTAGGGCAGGCAAAAACAACAATGGCAAGGTCAGCAAGCACTGATAATGTCACTTCACTCAACCAATACTGTGTTCTCTGCTACTAGGACCATTCTCCCTCCACTCAGCCTTTGCATGTACTCACCTATGGGAATAACAATTGTATACTTTGTGGGTAGGACAGGTAAAGATAGCAATGACAAGGTCAGTAGACATTATGTGCTCAATGCAGAACACCTGCTCACTGCATATGTCCTAATATCCTTGTACAGCAACTTGCTATGAAAGTCTACTCACCTGAGAAGTTGACTTATATATGCTGTGTGTAGTGCTTGGTGTAACATGACTGTAAATCCCCAGAGGAACAGTCCCCCTAACTCCAATAACCAGGACACTATCCATAATCAAATTGTGCTGCTGTCTGTTAATTCACAAATGCAGGTTACCTACCTGGGAGGGACCAACTGATAGTTCATGGTACACTCTGTGATGTGCCTAATCAACTAGATCCATCTTGAGTAGAAATTCCAAGATAAAAATATTGTGGACCGGAAGGACAGTCCAACCTAAGTGCCCAATGAATGTAGGACAACACAAAGGTACCAAGATTTATCATCTAAATTCTTGTGGCAGAACACATATTCACAATGCACTGACCTCATGATGATAACTAACATGTGCAATAACAAGGATCCAGGTCTGCCTGAATAACAATGTACTACGTCTTGAGATTACCTAAGTCACATCATGCCCAGCCACTGGCTTGACTGCACTGCTGGAAAGGTATGAGGCTATGAACAGACATCCAGATCTCCTGTAGCATGGTGACTTGAAATGGAATTGGTCTGTTCCCCAGATGTTAGGTCTGTACAGCAGATAGCAGGTTTACCTCTCACAAAATGGAAAAATGCAAAGCCAATGTGTACAAGGCCTTAATCAAATGTAACTGTAAACTGTTGGAGGTACATGTCACAATACAACCTGTAACATTCTGTCTCACACTTCAACAGGTCTAACTGCCACTGGGTACACAGACGCCAATCAAGAGACTGGCACTACCCCCATGGATCAAGCCCTCAGTGAGGATACCACTCCTGGAGGTGTGGACCTTAAGGATGGCAGTTGCCCATAGAGGGAATCTGGTCAGACAATACCTGTCAACCTCACCTTGACCACATCGACTCCTCCCAGCCCTGTTGCATTAACATCTCAGGTAACTAGCCACCCCCAAACCTGTGTCCTGAGGACAAAATCTACCATCTTGTGCCTCCCCGTCGAGGGACCTGAGTAACAGCTAGACACCTCTGTCAGTGATGGACCTAGCCCTAGTGGTAAGGGATAAACTCTGCCAAGGGTGCAGGCACATGGGGGTAGAGTGCATGGGAGGGACGTGTGGGCCAGCGACATCAGGCTGCTGAGGATGGGTCCGGTTAGTACACCATCACCCACGTTTTGGGAGCCTACCAACAGTCCCAATGCATGATGGGCCAGGTATTCACCGAATTCAGAGAGATCAAGCAGCTGCAGATGGATTGCCACCATTAAATATTGCAACAGTGGGAGACCCACAATACCGCCTTAGCCTTCCTAACAGGGGTGCTGCGGGACATGAACACCATCCTGAGCAGGAATCTGGAACAACACCGGACCCCTTAGATTGGCCTAGTAACATCTGCCCTTTTGACCTGTGTGACAGTCAGTAGAAGGGAGGCCCTGCCAGTAGAAGGGCATGCCCAGACACCCCTGCCTCTGTAGCTGAAGAACCCCCCGCAAGCAGGAACATCCACTCAAACATCCAGGAAGTGCAGATGTTAAGACCTCAACCACTGCCAGGAAGTGACCTCTTTCTGATGGAGCTGTTTTGTGTGGCACAGAATCACTCTGTTGACTGCTCATTAAACACTATTCGTTTTCGAGGATAGTAGGACACTGGACTTTGAACTTCAAATGTTGTGTCAGCTACTCCAATGATTACATCCACCATGACTGATCTTTTCACTCTTTGTCTTTTTTTTAAACCAATTTCTACCTTTATGCACAGAGCACATGTGAATAAACACAACTAGCACACAATTAATGCCTAATTGTGATTCATCATTGTGGGATGTACAATGTGAAATTCATGTGATGCAAATGAAGTACTCTTAAGATGGTAATGTCACAGGCAGTATCAGTCTGAGTATTAATAGCAACACAACCAAAGAAATGGTCACTCACACCAAATGTTTTATTTACACTGTACAGCACATAGGCTGCAAATATGTCTAGACTGCCATTGCATTGCCAATAATGAGTAAACATTGTTGCTTCTGGCTAGGTATTTCAAAGTACCATCTCCGAGGCCACAAAAGAAAGGGCTATGTCAGACCCTGTCTTGCAGTATAGACAAACAGATTGGTGGATGTTGTCACCAGTTTGACCCTTATCACATATCAAAACCCGCTCTATCCAACTTAACATATCCCATGACAGTACAAAAGTCTTTAGTCAGAGGCCTATCCTAATACAATGGTTAGGCATCTGTGGCATGTTACACACCTCAGTCAGTGTTGTGGCACAGGCACTATGGCCTGAAATGAAACACATCAACATCTACATACAGGGCATACAGGGTCGTCATCAGCACAATGTGAAGGAAGAATGGATGGATTGCACAGGATGACGTGTTACATGGCCACATGACCACACACATTAAAGCATTGGACCAACTTACCAGGGCAAATTAGTCTATTTTGTAGATCAGTTTACTGCCCTCCCACTGTTCAGGCATCCTGGGCATGGAACTCAGACAACCCAAATTTGCAACAAAAAATACTTGGATCAATTCCATGTCTTCATCACATGTCAGACCAGCTACAACCACCTGCTGATGACACAACTCTAAAATGCCCACGTGAGGATGGCATGGTGAAGAGACCGGGAAGGGAAAAGTGCAATACAAGGAGTTTAGGCAGGCAAAGACATGCATGAGACACAAAAGTCAATTCTAAACTTCTGTTGTTTCTCTGACAGCACAATTTGACTGACCCAAACAAAGGTGAGACTCAAGAGAGACACATTTTTAAGTCTGATGTAGCCAGCAAACCTGGCCTGTATGATGCATAGCATGATATGCTTTGTCTGACCCCTGCAGTACCTCAAGCAGTCACAGTAATCACAGAACATCACATACTTACAATCAAGTGAAGTATTGATTGATGAGATCTGCCTGAATGTCTCCACCTTCATCTTCCTCACTGTCATCCTCACTTGGCATTTTAGGAGGCTCACCTGTTGGCACAGCCAGCTCCCCTCATCAGGGATGTATGGGATGTTTCTCTTCAGGGCAAGGTTGTGAAGCATGCATCAGGCCACAATGATCTTACAAACTTTTGCGGGTGAATAGAGGAGGGCTCCACCTGATTTGTCTATGCTGTGGAATTTCCTTTCAGGAGCCCAAAAGCCCGCTCCACAACACTGTGTGTTCTTCCATGTGCATAGTTGAAGTGGACTTCCGCAGGTGTAGTTGGGTTTCCCACTGGTATCAATCATTAGGGACGGTTTGGATAGGCAGAATCCCATGTAAGGAAATGCAGAATGGAATTTCTTCCTATTTCAATAGACCTGATCATTGCCACAGGGTCGAACCAGGGCAACATGGGTACCATCAATGACTTAAAAAGCATGTGGGATGTGTGCTAAACCAAAGAACTCAGCTTTCATACGGGCAAAAAAACATCCTCAAATTGAGGGAAACAAATGTAGCTGTCCATGCTTTTCAACATTACTGAGAGAACATCCATCTACACCAAACTGACCATTGGCTGGAACATCCCTGCAGATAGGTCCACTGTGCTTTGAAAGGACCCTGTGGACAGGAAGTGCAGCACTGACATGACCGGTACTATGGGTGGGATGCTGTTTGGATGATGTATGGTTGGCATCAGGTCTGTCTCGAACTGATGACAGAGATCCATGATTGTCTGCCTATCCAGGCGGTAGATCTGTATGACATGTCTGTTCTCCATGGTCTGCTAGTCTGCTAGTGGATGGTACATAGGAGGGTGCCCGATCCATCTTCTCCCAGGGTAACTATGTGGGCCAAAAAAAGAAAGAAAAAAACAGTCACTCAATGTATTCTAAGAAATTTACAAGTAATTTACATAATACATGTTAGATATGAAATGTGTCATGTCATGTGAATCACTGTAAATATGATACACAGCACAAACCAGGACAAACACTTGCTCATTTGTGAAACTTCAATGCCTTGCTTATATTCATATGTGTACAAAACTTCACTCTAGACAGCAACCTCATGTCCAAATTACTCTATAAACTGCCTGTGAATCAATACCCCAAATCCTGGATTACACGTGGAGGAGAGGGTGGTGGCTGTAAATTCAATAATGTTGTCACATCTGCAGGACCACATACCTACATGATAATGGAAACGGTTGACTTAAATGACAGACCAAGGCCAGCACCCAATATTCACCAGGATATCATTTTTATACTTGTGACACATCAAAATCTATTGTGTAATTGCATTGTATGTCTCTAAAATGGCAGCTCCCTGACCAACTCCACTGGACGTTAAGAATCATCTGCAGCCGGCGGCGGAAGATATTTTTTCTGACCTGTTTTCATTGGCTTTAGGAATCTGGTCACTTTACCACTGCTAACTAGACCTAAAGTGCATATGCTGTTTGCATAAATTGTATTGGTGATTGGTTCATCCATGACTGACCTATTTGATTTAATAGTAATTCCCTAGTAAAGTGTACTAGAGGTGTCTAAGACTTGTAAATTGAATGCTACTAGTGGACCTGCAGCACTGATTGTGCCACTCACATGAGTAGCCCTGTAAATATGTCTCAGACCTGTCACTGCAGTTTTTGTGTGTGAAGTCTTAAACTGCCAATTTGACTCTGCAAGTGTACCCACTTGCCAGGCCTAAACCTTCCCTTTTTATACATGTAAGGCACCACTAAGGTGGGCCCTAGGTCGCCCCATGGGCAGGGTGCAGTGTGGGTTAAAGGTGGGGCATGTACTGATGTATTGTACATGTCCTAACAGTGAAATACTGCTAAATTCATTTTTCACTGTGCAAGGCCTATCCCTCTCATAGGTTAACCTGGGGTCTGCCCTTAAATATCCTTAAAATGCAGTTTCCCTTTGATAGCAGATAGAAATGTGGACTTTGGTGTCTCTGAACTCATAATTTAAAAATACATCTTTTGGTAAAGGTGTTTTTTAAATTGTCAGTTTGAAAATGCCACTTTTAAAAAGTAGGCATTTTCGTGCTTCAACCATTCTGTGACTCTGCCTGTTTGTGGATTCCCTGTCTCGGTCACACTGACAGGTGAGCTGTTTGTGAATTCCCTCTAGGCAGTGATACAAAGCCAACTGGCATGTAGCCTGCATATCCTGACGAGCCATTTTGGCTACAGAGGAGGGAGGAGTGGTCACTTACACCTGAATAGGCTGTGCCTGCCCTCACACAAAACAACAGAGACTTTCCTTTGAAGTTTGCCTACTTCAAACGCAGAAAGGGGTATAAGTAGTGGACCCAAAACCCAAGACTTTAGATTTCTTCAAGATTACTTCTGAGATCAAGAGGAACCTCTGCGAAGGAGAAGAGCTGAAGAGCTGGAGGTGTGGTACTGCCCCTTTGCCTGGGATTGTGCTTTGCTGTGTTTGCCTGCAGTTGCTGCTTCTGCCTGAAAGAGGACAATGACTGGACTTTGTGGTGCATTCCTGCTTGAGAAAAATCTCCAAGGGCTTGAATTGAGCTTGCCTCCTGTTTTGAAGTCTCAGGGCCATTAAAGACTTCCGCTACCAGCACCTGGACTCTCTGCTGAGACTCCTGCCCAGCCAAGTTTTACCCTGTCCAGTGTCTGGGCCCTTGAGAGGTGAAGTTGGCAGAACAAGAACTGAAATCCACGCACAGAACACCGTGCGGGGAAATTTTCGATGCATCACCTGCAACACGGCTGAAAAACAACACTCCACCTACTTTGCGTCAAAAATCAACACTCCACCTGCATCGTGGCTGGAAGATCAACACATTGTGACTGGAGAAGCAATGCAACATCCGCTTACAGCTGCTGCTAACGATGCAAACCCCCTATAGCGCGGTTTTTGGACACCATGTGAGAGATTTCACACGCATCATTGCTGGGGGGTCAAAGTCATTGTGAACCTGCGGGGATCCGAGGTGCTCTGTCCAGAACTTGATGCATCACCTCCTTGCGAGAGAGAAAAACAACGCATCTCCTACCCGACCAGAGAAGAAACAACACACGGCCTCACTTGCGAGTAAGAAATTGACACATCTCTGACTCTTCCAATGCATGCTCACCCGTACGGCTTTATTTTGTACGCAAACCAGGTACTTTGTGTCAAATCAACATTTCCATCGTTTTCTATGGAGTAAGACTTTTATTCTTTTGAAAAATCATATCTTGAATTGTGTATGTTGGAATTTTGTCATTTTGGTCTTGTTTGATTTAAATAAATATTACCTATTTCTCTAAACTGGTTTGTTGTCTGTTTTGTGGTGTTTTTCACTGTATTACTGTGTGTGTGGGTACAAATGGTTTACACATTGCTTCAGGGTTAAGTCTTTATGCTCATGCCAAGCTACCAAGGGGGTGAGTGGGGGTTAACCAGGTGTGTTTCTCCTTTGCCCTGACTAGAGTGAGGGTCCTTCCTTGGACAGGGAGTAACGTGACTGCCAAACAAATAACCCATTTCTAACACTGCCATAGGATAACATTGCTGCCTGTGGCAGTCTTGGGCTAATAGCAGTGTCCACCGGCGGTGATGGTTGCACACATGGCAGACCGCCATTTCCTATAGGTTCTTTAGTTGACTTCTGACAC
The DNA here is from genome assembly GCF_031143425.1 of Pleurodeles waltl. Taxonomy (NCBI): domain Eukaryota; kingdom Metazoa; phylum Chordata; class Amphibia; order Caudata; family Salamandridae; genus Pleurodeles; species Pleurodeles waltl. The sequence goes on from NC_090451.1 coordinate 372,591,098, forward strand.
TGCTGCCACCAAGACCTCCATGACCTGAGCATCTGTGTACCACCTATTGGAGCAATCATGCTTTGTCCTACTGGTAATAGGGTCCCTGCCTTCTCACCCGAATGGTTGGAGAAGCTTGTGGAGGAGTTCCAACCCCTGTATGAACAGCTCTACGTGCACCGGAGGAGTAGGTAAGTGCACCATATGCACACTTTTCTATGTATCTCTACTTACATTAATTTTAGTCATCCTATTGACTTGCATACAGGCCACGTGGTCCAAGATCCCAACACAGTGAAACCATTGGTGATCTCGTCACCCCCACGCGCTCGCCTCCACCGACTACATCCCACTCAGTGACCTCAACTTTCATTTCAACAACCACAATGACTCAAACACCACAACTCTCTTGGACAATCTTGCAACCCTCAGACTCAAGTAACTAGTCAACCTCCCCACTCATGCAGCTGGTCACACACTCAACCCCGTTTTCTTGGCAGGAAACATCACCATCTCTCACACCTGCGAACACCAGTGAACCGACCACTGATGCATCCATTTTGCCTTCATGAAGACTACAGGAAGCCAGCCCGTCCCCCGTCCCACCGGCATAAGCTGAGGCAAAGTCACCAAACTGCAGCTCACTAATGCACTGAGCCACTTCCCCCCCCCCACTGAATGCCGCAAATGACTCAGCACGCAATCTGCACCATTGGATCACAGGATGTGCCAACAGCATAGTCCCCCTCAGGAAACCTACCAGAAACCAGCACCAGACGAAACCAAGCTCAGCTCATGACAGAACTCCAAGAGTCTGAAAGCACCTGCAGAAGACTGGAATGAAAGTGGAGGTACAGCAAAACAATTGAAGACCAAACAACCTACAAAATCACAGTCATGACGCATCATCAGCTCATCAGAGCCTCCAAGAAAGCTGCCTTTCAAGAACACATCAGCTCCAACATACCCACCAGCAAAGAGCTCTTCACCATAGTCTAGGAAATTACTAATCCCATAACTGACACCCCAGACATCCCCCCATCTTAAGACCTCTGTTACGACCTTGCCATCTTTTTTCACTGGAAAATCTGGGGCATATACAAAGGATTCAAGAACCAAAGCCCGCACCCACCACCCACCAGCACCACCACAGAACCCACGCCACACCAGATCCTGAACCATTGGACCCCTATCGCAACAGAAGACCCATGCACACATACCATTTTCATCTTGGCCAGCACCACCATCACACCAGAGCTCTGCCAGACTATCAACTTCTCCATCAAAACAGGCACCTTCCCATCCGGCTGGAAGAATTGAGAAATCAACCCTCTCCTAAAGAAACCCTCTGCCGACCCAAAGTTTTTGAAGAATTACAGACCCATCTCTCTCCCCCTTCCCAGCCAAGATAACTGAAAAGGCCTTCAACATGCAACTCACGGAGTTCATCGAAGCAAACCAGGTCCTAGATCATTCCCAGTCCGGATTCAGGAGCAACCACAGCACAGTAACAGCCCTCCTCGCAGCCACCAATGACATCCGTGCCATACTGGACACACGGCTGCCCTCGTCCTCCATGACCTCTGTACTGTCACAGTCTCCCACTTCACCCTCTGCACCACACTCCACGACACCGGCATCAATGGTAAAGCACTGGAATAGATTTGATCCTTCCCCACCAGTAGAACCTAGAGTGTCAGACTCCCACCATTCACCTAGGCACCCAAATAAACTTGCTGCGGAGTACCCCAGGGATCCTCACTAAGCCAGACCAGCTACATGGCTCCCCCACTTACTAAAATCATCGGACAGCGCAGCCTAAACATCGTATCCTACACTGATGATATCCACCTGATCTTATCCTTGACCGATGACCCATCAACAGCCTAGAGAACATTCAACGACGAAAGAGAGCAGTCACCACCTGGATGGATACCAGCTTCCTCAAACTCAACTTGGACAAGACAGAGATCCTTGTAATTAGCTCTACCCACTCCACCTGGAAGGATTCCTGGTGGCCAACCACCATAAGAAACACCTCCGCCTCCACCAAAAACACACGCTACCTGGGCATCATTCTAGATTCCATGCTCTCTATGAACCGCCAAGTCAGCACCACCTCATTGTCTTGCTACCACACCCTGCACCTACTTCAGAAGGTTTTCAAGTGGATCCCCACTAAGACAAGAAGGACCATCACCCATGCACTCGCCAGCAGCAAACTAGACTACGGCAATGCACTCTATGCCGGCATCACAAAGAATCTCCAAACAAGACTACAGAGAATTGAGAACGCAGCAGCCAAACTCATCCTGGACATTCCCTTCCACAGCCACATCGCTGCCCACCTCAGAGATCTGCACTGGCTCCCGGTCCACAAATGCATCACCTACAAGCTACTGACACACACCTACAAAGGATTGCATGACATAGGACTGGCATGTCTTAACCATGGCCTGACATTCCTAAACACCCACCAGCCAGCTCTGATCGTCGCAACTCACCCTCGCTGTAATCCCAGAATCAGGAAGAGCACAGCCGGAGGCAAATCCTTCTCTTATCTTGCAGCACTGAAATGGAACAAGCTCCCACTCAACCTCACACAGGCCATCTCATTGAAACAGTTCAGGACGGATCTCAAGATCTGGCTTTTTGAGTAAGCAGGATGCGCGCAACAGCGCTATGAGACCCCCACTGTGATAAATCATGCATTACAAGTGATTGACTGAGTGATTGGTATGACTCTTTCTACAAAGCCTTGTAGGTGCTGTCAGTATGCATTAATGGTTGAGTCAATGGGCATTTATCTATGTCAAGTGACAAGTTTTTAGTCCTGAGACAATGTGGTGAGTGTGCTTTGAGTGTCCCCAGACCCAACTTGCGTTTAATGCACATGGCTAGGTGAGGTGTTATGACGGCCATCCCCAGCATAATCTTACCACAAGACGTTTGTGATGTGTAGTCACATGTGGCTGCATGACCGCAGGAGTGTTGAATGCATGTTGTATGTGTTGGTTCACCACCATTTGAGCTCTTTTTGTGTTTGCAAAGTGCTCTCTGGCCACATCTGGCCTTGTTGGACTGTTGTTCTGAAGCCAGGTAATGATTCACTATGGCTCTCAGCTCTGCACATAGGAAGCCAATGGCAATTGTTCTGTGATGCATGTGAAAGTTTGGGCATGGTGTATTGTGTAAGTGTGTCCACTCAGGCTGCTGAGAAGGGGGCCTGTGTATTGTCACTCACTCCATAACTGGACATCTGGGCTAGTATTGATTCCCTTTTCCACTACAAGTGTGATAATGTACCCACTCCCTGCATCCCTGGACAGCAGGTAATGGTGCCAAATCATGCTTCACTGCCTATATGCAGCTTCTTGAGGTCATGTCAACTGATAACTATGTGAATTGCAGTGGGGACGGTGTCAAAAATCTGTGACTGATGTGCTCATATTACCTATGACAAGGTGTGTCACATAACCGTGACAGAGCCCTTGATTCCACAGCCCTGTTGTCTCTTTCATCCAGCTCTGATGTGTCCAGTGCATGCACCTTTTATTTTAGACATTGCACATTGGCAGGCAGTGTGATGTTGAGTGATGTGTCATGATATTGGACTCTGTGGCTATGGTTATGAAGCAGAACATGTACAATGTTCTCTTTCAGTACTATAGATTTTGTGAACACACATGTGTGAATGTGGGTACCTCAATGTTGATGTGACACACAGCCCACCACCACCAGAAGTAGTAGGGGCCTACATCTGTATCTGCACATGTTCACACATAGACAGACTTGCCTCTTTCTGTACTCCTCCAATGTGGTTGAAGCATAATGGGTCAGTATGTAGGCTTACTGTGACATGTCAGGACTGTATGCAGCAGGTGACATTTAGAGATAGTGGATGTCTTTGTGCATTGTTGGCAGTGTGCCTTACCTGTCAACTGCCACTTTGTAAGATCTGTTCTATTGTGTTCCTGGTCATTATCGTGATTAGCTCATGTACCACCAAAGTCACTTCTTTTCTACCTCGTCAGTGCAGGGCCTGAGCTGGGGAGTGTGTATTGCACCCTAATGGGCAGTGTTTTCAGTTATGTACTTGAGGCCAAAGCATGCTATGTGCCAAGGTGCACTGACATTTATGTGACATGTGTCTTGTCATTTGCATCCATAGAGGTCAACGCCAACAAGATTTGGAGAGCCATCACCAAGAAGGTGCGGACCCTGGGGGTCCACAGCCGATGGAGCGTCCATTGTCGGAACAGGTGGAAGGACCTGAGACGCTGGGCCCAGAAGACCGCAGAGGCCAGCTGGGAATGTCCTCCCAACGAGGACAAGGTTCGGTCGGACTATGACCCCACTAATGGCCTGCATTTTGGCATGATCTATCCTGTCTTGGAAGGGTGTTTGAGGCTAGCATAGCAGCTACAATGTGGTGAGCACATGGAAAAACCATGCTTGAACCTTTAACGGGTGATTGAGTGAGGGACAGATTGCTCACCCTGACAATGTATCAATGTATCATGTTTCACATATCTCCTGGGATCAAATTGGTGTAGACAGGCCATGTGTTTCCAACTGATATGCTCATCCTTTTGGAGCTGAGACCTTGGACTAAGCTATGGTGAACCCCCAGTGGAATTGCCCAGCATGAAGCAAATATGACAGTGTTTAGTGTTCAGATATTCTGTTTTAACTGCCCTGAGGATTGTTAGTGTCCAAAAACCGACCACTCCTTACAAATGTTTCAGTCCAAAGGTAAGTAGGATGTAGGTCACTGGGTCACTGTCCTCTGTCATGTGTCTGGAGATATGTGTAGGTTGATATCTGGAAACCAGGTGCAAGGTTTTACCATTATATATTGGGTGCTGGTGCCTCACAGCAGTCTGTGATGCATGGGTGTCCATCATACATGTGGCATGACTTTCATAGTAAAATCTTGGCAACTGTAGCATACTAATTTCCATTGGTAAATGGGGAATGTGTTTTATCATGAGTGATGTGTCATTAGTGTAGTAAACAAGCCTTGTGCCAAAGTGTCTGCATGTGCTCTATTCACACTAGGTTACGTATATATGCAGTAGATGCATGGCATGTGCTAGCCATGCATATGGGTTAGTGTAAAAAAAACTCTTACATGTATGCTCATGGCATCCTGTTGTCATTATGATACATCTGCAATGGTTGTCCAGTTACTGTGATGCCCCAGACAGGGCTGTGTCACCATCATCTGTGGTTAGACAGTAACATCCATGCTGCATGGTATATCATTAGTCATGTGTAACTGCAGTCGCTATGATGGAGATGGCAGGTAATGTCAGGGTGTTGATCAACTTGATGATGATTGGTACCGATGATGTGGTATGATGGTTGTAGGTGCACAGCACCTGTGTGTTGTTTGGGAATTGTGCACTGACTGTATGGGTGCATCATGGATTGACTTGCACTGATGTTTGCATGACATGAGTTTGGGGTCAGGCATACATACACGGGCAGATGCCATGCTTGTCATGTGTTGAAATGTGGGTAGTGATGTTTCTCATTGTACATGGATTTGGTATCCTACTGATAGTGATTGCAAGGTCTGTTCCCCCTCCCTCCTGGCAAGGTACAGTTGCCTACTACAACCAAACTCAGAAGTGTACATGGAGATGGGTGTGAGACATTGGTGGGGAATATGCTGGGCCTAACAAGGCAATTCATGTGTGTATTCTGGAGACATCTCTCCATGAGTTTTTGGACCTGACTTCAGTGTTGTTCCATGCAAAACCACATGTGGTGCACATCTGAGTGACCTTGTTAATACCTCCTTGACTGATTTTGGAAAGGTGTGACTTGTGGAGCTGTACATTATTGTGAGGTGGCCATAGTGACATGGATGTTTCTATGTCACCTAATCCACATATGGCATGTTTGAACCAGTGTTCTGTGCCTTTCATTACCAACATTATTGCTGAGTCATCATATTGGTGCAAGTACGATGTGTGTATACGTTTGTTTCAGTGTAATTGGTAGGGCAGCTTACAATGATGTCCAATTGTTGGCTACTGGTTCCATGTGGTGGGCTTCATGTGGCACAAGTTTAGTGAGGAGTGGTCACCTAGTTGCGTTATGTTAGTGTGGTATCTAGACTTCATCCATGCTATTGTAGTTATCTGAGACCATGATTTGCTCATGTGTTACGTTTGTGATTCCAGATAGCATGCTCCTTTTTTTATTGTCACATAATGGTCCCACTTTGCTGGCACTTTATGTGGTAGGCCACTTGACATGATGGTATGTTTTGTCTCTCAGAGTTGTGATTGATGTGTCATCATGTACAGGTTATGACCTTACTTAGCCTCCTTTTGGCAGCGTTAGGACCGGCAGGTGAAGTAGACGGGGCCGAGCCAGGTAGGGAAGCATTTGGCCACTGGACCACAGGTCACAAAACAACTAGCAGCGAGGGTCCCAGTGCCAAAGAGGGTGAGGGCAGTGCCATGGGAGGGACTAGATCTTGATCTACATCATCAGACTCTTCCTCCAGTGGCCACTCCCTAGTGGTGGCAGACCCATCGGGGACTACCCCAATACCATCCTTATCCACCACCCCCATTATATCACCGCCCTCCCTGTTGCTCCCACCCAGTTGCCTATGCCCGCTCACCCAAAAGGGTGTCCATCTTCTTTGAAGCAGACACCTCTGCCCAAGCCCCTGTTAGCCTTGCTGCCCTCAGCGAGGAGGCAATTGACCTCCTGAGGTTGCTCTCTGTGGGTAGGATGGCCATTGTGAATGCCATCCAGGGACTGACAACCCAAGTCCAGCAAAACAATGCATTACTGGAGGGCATTCAGGGTACTATCTCTGGCCTACAAAGATCATTTCAGGCTCTGGCTTCCACACTGACAGCAGCCAGTCACCCATTGTCTTCCGTCCCCCACCACCTTCATCATCACAGTCCAAAACCCCCTTCCCTGACCCACCCAAAGCACATAGGCAGACTCACATACATCCACCTCAAAAGACAAGGCTAACGCACACAAACATAAGCACCACAAGACACACCACTGGTACGCACACAAACAACACCCACCTGCAGACACAACAACAGTCACAACTTCTCCTGACTCTACCCTACTCCCAGCATCACACACGACATCTGGCTCACCTACAGACACTGCATCACCAGGCACTGATCCAGGCACTACACCTATCATACCGCAGACACCACCCCAGCAAACTTTCAGACATGCACCCCAGTTACCACACCCGCAGATACCACAACCGCAGACACACCTATGTGCAGCACATCCACCATGCCTGCAGTCACCAGTCCAACAAACTCCCACCCACACACCACAGCATTCCCCAGCACCTCCATTCCCCTCAGCCCCAATCACATACATGCCCTCATTCACCCACCCAACAGACACCCTCCACACACAAGCACACCTTCCACAAACACACACCCAAAACATCCACACCAACATGTCAGAAAACCACTCCCTCAACCTCCAAATCCCGACCCCCTTCTGATGACCGTCTCCATGTTGTCAAATAAATGTTTCCTCTGTGAGCTTGACTTTACCCCGGCTTTTTCCCCCTGTACCACCCAAAAAGGTTTGTTTCCTTCCCAAAGGCCATCCTTTCTACCTCCAAGGCCTCCCATGCCCCTGCAAACACCCATGCCCCTCCTCTGCCAAGACAAATTCAACTCCTCCCAAGAAGGTTCCCCCTCCCAAACCCAGACCCCCCCAACCCAGCTCCCCTCCCCTACCCCCCAATACTCCCTGAGGAGCCTGTCTGCCCCCTTGATGCCCCTATCTGTGGAGATCACTTGACAGTCAGGATTTGGGCTAGGAGCCCAGGCCTGTGCCTTTTGGCCCTTATTTATTATGGACTGGCCTATTGCCTTGGACTTGACTTTTTTATGATCTTTCTTGATTCATTAAAATCCAGCCAGTTGTTGGTGTTTTGGATAAACCTTTGTTCTGCATTTAATTCCCTATATATCTGGGTTTCCTGGCTAACATTGATTGTGTGCCTGTAATTGTGTGGGTTTGTGCTGCATGCTGCAGTCTTGTTTGATGGTGGTGTTGTGTGTGTGCCACGGCAGATGGATGCATATGTGTATTGTATGTGTGGTCAGTCCCTGGCCACTATTGGGTGTGAGTCCGTGGAATGAATTTGTATGTTGCATTAGTTGTTTTGTTGTTGCTGTGTGTGTATGTTGGGTGGCCTTCAGTGTCCCTGAGCCTGTATTGTGTAGCCGTGCGTATATGTGTGGTATTGCCATGCAGTGTGTGTGTGTGCTAGCTGAAGTGTGTGTGTTGTGAATGTGTGGGTATCTGTGTTGAAGTATGTCAATATGTGTGTCTGAAATTATAGGTGTTGCAGCTGGCCCTGGCATCATCCCCTCGTAATGTATTTTGGTAGCGGTTCAATTTTGTTATATATACTGATGGTACAGATAGGTGTGTGTACTTACAGTTGGTGTCTTCCACGTTGGCGCCGTATCCCTTGTCTTTCAGGGAGCAGGAGCATCAGCATGGCATTTAGGAATGGCTTCATGGCAGCTCTGGACATGTATTGCTGTGTGCAGGTGAGTGTCTTCCTTTAAACTGCTCATTTCTGCCTTTGCCTACGTTGTGGTTGGACTGCAGTAGTCACATTGGCGGTGTGCAACCTCATAATAGACCCAGCGGAAATATGGTCTACGCCGGCATGTTTATGTTTCCAGAAGACTGTGGCAGTACGGGCTGCCTGGCGGTGATGACTGATCGTTGGCAGTCTTCTGTTTCCTCGACCGCCAAACTCATAATATGGCACTCTGCTCTGCCAGACTGTTGTTGGTCGGACTGCCCAGGTATTTGGCCAGCACATTGATCAACAACCCCCGATGGTCCACGATGGCCTGCCTGTTCATCAAGTGGGTGTGTTTCCCTTTGGGTTATACAAGTTCCGTTGCAGCAGGAGATACAAGTTGCACATGTGTGTAGTCCATGGCCCTGAGCACATGGGGAAACCTAGCAATGACATAAAAGCCTTGTTTAATTTCCTGGAGCAATCAGTGGGTTTTGGGAAGGAGGATGTGGTGGGGTGTGAGGCAGATGATTGCATCCAAAATGGAGGGCAGGAATGCAGACTGAGATAACTGTGATACTCCATCAACTCGTGCTTCAGTGGTCTGAAGGAATCCAGATGCAAGCAGATGAAGCACAGCCAGAAGCTTGGTCAGCGGCAGGGTGGTGATGTCTCTCTCAACTGTTGCCTTCAGTTGGGATGCAATTAGGCTGAGCAGTTGTATGATGAACTCCCTGTGCAGCCGATAGAAGTGATAACCTCCTCCGGCCTGAGGGCAATCAGGGATGCCTGCTGGTGGTAGATGCACTGCCTCTGTGGTGTGGGGAGTAGTGACTGTGGTAGTGCTGTGGAGCGTGATGGTGGGGGTTGTGGTGGTCTCCTTGGTGCCCCAAGCTGTAGCAAGAGTAGATCCATTGTGTACTCCCAGGTGTCAGAGTGTTTTGGATATGTTCTCCTTATATACCAGTGCCTAAGCATAATTTTAATGCCTAGTCTGACAAAGCGTTAACATTTTGATGCTAGTCAGAGTTAGATCAACTTTTCCGAGACATGCGTCATTTTACAAAAGGCTGATCAATGCAGCGCTAGCATCTTAGCATCATTTCACAGAGGGAACGCATATCTTGCAACTCATTGTCAGTATCTGATGCAGTCAGATCCGACACTCAGGAAAAATGACACACACCCAGTAAGAGTAGTGCTAGACAGCTCTAGCGCCACTTTGTAAATATGGCTTTAAGTTAGGGCTGCACCTGCATTAAAAAAAATGACTCTATGGTAGCGCTAAATCCTTGTAAATGAGACCTTTAGTCCCTACCACCATTATTCTCTACAGGAGAGTGTTGCACTATAATCTTGGTTGGCCACATATAGTTCCGGACTTACTACTGTTTATTTTTATTTTTATTGCCATTGTAACTTACATTTGGAGTTTGTGAATACTAAAAAGTAGTAAACTTACACAAAAGCGGAAGTTAGCTTTGTGAATCAGGCTCATAGTGACTAAGAACAGTGGGTCACGACACACTTACAAGGGAATTAGTGAAAAATAGTAGGCATTAAGGGGGTGATTCTAAGTCCGGCGGGCGGCGGAGGCCACCCGCCAGACTTCCCCCACCAAAATACCGCTCCGCGGTCGAAAGACCGCTGAGGGTATTTTGGGATTTGCCCTGGGCTGGCGGGCGGCCGCCAAAAGGCCGCCCGCCAGCCCAGGGCAAATCAACCTTCCCACGAGGACGCCGGCTCAGAATTGAGCCGGCGTAGTGGGAAGGTGCGACGGGTGCAGTGGCACCCGTCGCGTATTTCAGTGTCTGCAAAGCAGACACTGAAATACTTTGTGGGGCCCTCTTACGGGGGCCCCTGCAGTGCCCATGCCATTGGCATGGGCACTGCAGGGGCCCCCAGGGGCCCCGCGGCACCCCCTACCGCCATCCTGTTCCTGGCGGGAGACCCGCCAGGAACAGGATGGCGGTAGGGGGGTGTCAGAATCCCCATGGCGGCGGAGCGCGCTCCGCCGCCATGGAGGATTCTGCAGAGCAGCGGGAAACCGGCGGGAAACCGGCGGGAGACCGCCGGTTTCCCGCATCTGACCGCGGCCGAACCGCCGCGGTCAGAATGCCCTGCGGGGCACCGCCGGTCTGTCATGGTTTAACATTTTGATGCCCAGGATTGCAACTGACATTTGTACCTGTTTTTTCTCCCTGCGAGGAACTTTGGTATCACAGAAGGGGCTTGAAATGCTTGTGCGACCCCTTCTGTAATATAAATAGCACTGAAGCACATATTGGCCCTCATTATGAACTTGGGGTCTAGACCGCCTTGTCCGTGGCAGTGGAAATTACCGCCACTGCATGGCAGTCGAGACCCCCACAGATGGCCTTCCACCACTGCCAGGCTACCGCCGACAGGCAGCCTGACAATAGAGGAATTCTTCACGCAAGCAAGCTGCCCTGAGGACAAAGAACACTTGTTCCGCCAGCCATTCCCTGGTGGGGTCACCTGCCAGTGAAAGACTGGTGGAAGGGGTGCTCTGGGGCCCCCTGGGGGCCGCTGCACTGACCAGGCAATTGGCATGGGCAGTGCAGGGGCCCCCGAAGAGTGCCCCATCACGCAGGTCACTGACGATTTACGGGCAGTGATCTACGTGACAGGTGCTGCTGCACCCGCCGCACATCGGCATTGCAGCATTCTGCTGGGCCTGCTGGCAAAAACACTATTTCCGCTCGCCGGCCCAGCAAAATGTTTGTTATTTGACTGGCGGGGTCTCAAGGGGGCTGGCGGTCTGTGATAAGACTGGCAGCATGAACACGGCGGGAATCCACGTTCATAATGACCCCTATAGTGCCAGAGCTATTATCAGAGGCTAATCCCTCATTTGCCTCTGAGCCTGCGCCGTAATACTTAAATGGGCACAGAGGCAAACATTCCTTTAGAAGGCACATCGAAAAGTGCTTTCAGTATGTCTTCTACAGGCAGCCCTCTGGAGGGATGAAAGCTGGTCCTATGGACCCTCCCATACATCACCTTGCAGGAGGGTGCAGCCAGTCACTGCACCCGCCTGCACGTGGATCGTTCATTGATTTCAAAAGTGCAGGTGGGTTGCCACCTGCACTGAGAAACACAGAGCAGCTTTAAAACAGCTCCTCTGTATTTCTCTGGAATGTGCTGCCTTCCGGGCACTGTGAGTTCAAGAGAGCACTTTCTATGTTTGCACCCGGATCAACTGCTTTAAGGTGTGCAGTGGTGCAATCATGGAAAGTGCACCCTATCTGTAATGCCTGCCCTAAAATGCTTTTAATCCCACAACTCAATACAACACAATACAATATATGTGGGTGGTTCAAAGTGTCATGTTGGTTCTTGTCTTTTATTCCACCTGTACAGTGTTTGCACATTTTTATTTTGGAGTCAAGTAAAAGTCAAATATGTCATTGTTTTACTCCGAAATAGGTGCTGTTTTAATGAAAGAAAAAAAGCAATTAATGCTCCTCAGCAGCCACTCACTGCTCAGAAGTAAAAAATGTTAGCAGTTTAGGACCATAAAAAGAAAAGAGAAAAACTTGGAGGCGCATGCAAACTTGTGGATTGCTTATAATAAAGTATTACACATTTATTGGACCAAGAATTTGAAATTTTTAGGCATTGTCAGAAGAATATAGAAGAGGCAAGAATATGGTAATGCAGCATCCACATAAACCCTGTAGAGCAGCAGCATGTGATGAATAGAGCATTTACTTTTTTGCTTCAAAAGTGATAATGGTTCTTAAAGCCAGGGCTCCCTTCACGAGAAGTAGACCCAAGACAGTAACCAGAGTGCCACTCACGATAACAGTAACAAACTTGCCTGAAAAGAGCTTTTCATTCTCATTATAGTACATTATAGTGGCAGTAAAAGCTCAATATTGTCTTATGTTATACTCCATTAATGAGATCTGAAGTAGAAAATTGTTAATGAACACCCCTGTGTAGATACACTTGCCTATCAAGAAATAAACAAAGGCCATCAATAGTGTGTCTAAGTAACATTCTTTTTATGTGAAGTTAATAATTCATTTTTCTTAGCACAGTAAGGTTGTAAAATAAAATCTGTATTTAGTTCCATCTGTCTTTGAGTTGTCATTTAGGCTTTGCAATATGTGATTTGTTATTTGGTTTTGAAATTTTACTTTTAATTTGAAGTAATCAATTTTTAGGATGACTGCTGCCCCTTACAGTGCCCATAACTGGTTGGTCAGCTGTCTAGCTCAGGCCAGCCCAACATGCTCACTGAACACCCAGAAATGCCTGAGCTGGGAAACATTGGGGGGATTGTTGGCACAGGCTCCCTGCCTCAAAGTGAGCACTGGATTAACCTGCTCCCATTAGTTTTGGAGGTGGGCTAATGCTGAAAATAGCATGGGAGCAGCTCCAAGATCGGTTGGAATCTCATTCCACTGAGTAGGAAGGAAGTCCTTCCATTCCTGCTCAGTGGAGGCAGGGGGAGCTACATATATGATGAGTTGGGCACCATCGCACCCCACCATATTTATTACCGGCAGGCCGCTGCTGTTTTAAGCATCGTGTTTTTGTCATCAGCATAACAGTATATCCCAGCAAAGCAGGACTTTAAAACACAATTTTAGAAACGTACAGGAAAACAAACAGCAATGAGTATAGCATGATTTAAATGCATTTAGAATGTATTAATCTGCTTACATTTAAAGTGGACACCGAGACAATTGTAGCATGAAATGAGACTCTGGTTCTGGGGTTCTACTAACATGTTTGTAATTCTTTGGTGTGGTAGCCACACTATTACTACTGAAAACAAGGCCAAGATTTACTAAATGTTGGCAGCACAATGCTGCATGAAATTGTTCAGGCTTATATTGCACAAATAATAAAAATTCTTCAGTGGCATAAGAGTTACATGCTGATTATGTCGTTGGCAACACTTGTGAAAAAGATTTTGTAATATGACGCGGTAAGTGTAGCACCATAGCAAAAATGTGACACATCGAAGGAATGACCTCAAGTTACACACTCTGGTACACATATCTATGCACTGACAACCACTCACTGGTACACCTCAACAAATTTGCAATTTTATGGAACTTACAGGCCAGAGTTACAAATCTTTTGCACTGAGTTTGTGCCAAAAAAGTGATGCAGACCAGCGCAAAACGTTTTTTGCTGGATTTACTAGGAAATTTGCCTAACGTAAATCAAATCATCACAAAGCACTGTTTTGCATTACTCTGTGTGCGACATGCAAACCAGTTCCTACATCTGGCCCTTAGTCTCTTTTCTGAAGATTTTCTTCGGCGGGACGAACCTGCCATTCCAATCCGACCTCCTGGAACTCTTCTCCGGATACGCATCGCGGGAATCCTCTGTGGAGATTTTTACCTTCGGACATAGTTGTTTTTTCGAGGTGAAAATCCTTCGACCGGGGTAAACCTGGATCTTGATCCGACGTCCTTGAAGCCCTCCTCGGATACGCTGTCTGGGAGGTCCCGGTCAACTTTTTACCTTCGGACTTAGGCCCTCATTCTGACCTTGGCGGTCTTTTCGCAAGACCGCTGAGTTACCGCCGCGGTGAAGACCGCCGACCGCGGCGGTGTGCCGCTGTGCGCATTCTGACCGCTGGGAGCGTTCCGCCGGAAAACCGCCAGCAGCCACACTGGCGGTCGGCGGGAAAGTGGAGACTGGTCAACCTCCACCGCCACGCCAGCAGAACACCGCCCACAGAATTACGACCCACATTTCTGTGTGGCGGTCTTCTGTTGGCGGTCTTCTGTTGGCGGTCACGTCCCTATGGCTCCCGTCGCCTCCCGGAGGACCAATGCACAAGGTAAGTTGATCGTCCGTGAGGGGAGGGGGTGGGGGGGTGTTGTGTGATGTGGGCGTGCATGGGGGTGTGCGTGTGAGTGTGTAGAGGGGGTGTGTGAGTGCGTGTATGCGGGCGGGGGGTGCTGCTGTGTCTATGGGTAATGTGTGCTGTTCGGCAGGTGCGCATGTCGGCATGTATGTGTGCGGGTATGTGTCCCCGTTGTGTATGTGTGTGTAGGGGGTGTGTATATGTGCATGTTGGGGGTGTGTGCATGTCGCGGTACATGTATGTGCATGTCGGGGTGGGGGTGGGGAGGGGGTTCGTACCACCTCTGGGGGGTGGCAGGGGGGTGGAGGGTGTGGGGGGAGGACTCGGGTGGGTAGTGGGGGGTGGGGGAGACCCCTATCAGTGCCAGGGAAGGAATTCCCTGGCCCCGATAGTGCTTACCGCCATGGTTCGCACGGCGGTTCCCGCCCGCAAGAAACCGCGGCGTTAGGCAGGGTCATAATACCCTTGGCGGTCTTGGGACGACCGCCGGGCCGGAGTGCGCAAACTCCAGCCCCGCGGTCATGACCGCCGCGGCGGTCGGAGTGGAGAAGTAGCGGTCGGTCGCGGCGGGGACCGCCGCGGTCAGAATGCCATTTTTAATACCGCCGGTCTGTTCGCGGTCCGACCGCCGTCTCTCCGCCGACCGCCAGGGTCAGAATGAGGGCCTTAGTCTCTTATTTGGAGATTTTCTTCACCGGAATGAACCAGCAAATCAGGCCGGGTCGCGGTTGAGGCAAGCCGGCTATAGTTGTCGCGGCGGGTTGGTCCCTCTATAGAGCTTTGTTTCAAAAGTTCTCCAAACATCTCCAAAGTTCTGGGGCTTCTCCCGAATGTTCTTTTAACGTGCTTTTGGGGTCTACAGCTCACCCCAAGGGTCCAGAAGTTCTGAGAGGATCCGTGGGGGACTACAACTCCCAGAATGCACCTGGCGCAAACTCCTTTTTGGCCAATGGGCTGTGGTCAGCTGGTTGATTTCTTCAGGAGTTGGTGCAGGGGACTCTGGTTAGAAATGTTTTCACCTGCAGCAAACAGGGAGTCCCTCCTTGAACCAGTTGAAGCCAGGCAAAGTCCTTTTTGTGGTGAAGCCCAAGTGTGCAGCTGGTGCAGTCCTTCTTAGTGCAGGTTCCAGGTGCAGACCAGGGGTCCAGCAGGGCAGTCCTTCTTCTTCTGTAGTTCTTCTTGGTAGGGATGTGGTAGGGAACTGAGGCGTGGTTACAGGTCTGCCAGTTTTATCCTTGCTCCTGGGTGAAAAGCAGGGGGGTCCTGGTTCTCCAATCAGGTGCAGGGTCCTTCCCCCTGTGATGATCACTTCCTGGGAAGTGTGGCAAAAATAAATCCCAGGAGGCAACATTCCTCAAAAATCCATCATGGCTGAAAATGATTTTTGGAGGTTACATCTGGGTGAGCCCTCCCACTGGTGTGGCTAAAAATCATAAACACACCCTCTCATGCCCTCTCCTAATCTAATCAAGGGGGCAACTAGTTGTCTGGGGTTGCAGGGTGTGGGGGTGTTGCTGGGTTGCTCCAAATGTCCTTCTCTGCCTTTGAAGAGCAGTTTGGCAGCCCTCCCCCTTCTTGCTTCACCATCTGCTGAGGCGAGATTCCCTCCCACAGGCACATCTCTTTGTGTGAAGGCAGGCCACTTCACACCTCATCAAGGCAGCCTGGCCAGCCTGCCAGAGGTTGGTCAATCAGAGCACAGCAGCAAAAACAATGCAGGGCTGAAATTGGCAACTTTTCAGGTAAAGTTTAAAACTCTTTACCTGAACAAGTTATAGTAAATCCCACAACTGGAAGTTGTGGGATTTATTGTAACAATTAATTTGATACCAAACACTTTGTATCCATTACTTAAGGGCACTTTTAAAATTAAAATGAAGACTCCCCATTCTAGCCTATGAAGGCCATTTACTACAATGAGGGAAAAACGAATTTGGCGGTTTTTATCTCACCAGGGCATATAAAACTACTTTTATAAGGTCCCTGCTTATAGTTACATGGCACCCAGCCCTAGGGGCACATAGGGCACACCTTAGGGGTGACCTATATGTAAAAATAAGGTAGTTTAAGATTTTGGAACTACTTTTAATTCCAAAGTCGAATTTGCATATAACTTTAATTGAAAAGCAGCCAGCAAGGCAGGCCTGCCTTTAAAATGACACTGGGCACCTCAGGTGCACTACCTATGCTGTGGTCCCTAAACCTACATGCCCTACCATATACTAGGGACTTATAGGTAGGTTGACTTAGCCAATTATAATTAGCCTAATTTGCATATTGATTTTACACAGAGCATAGGCCCTGGGACTGGTTAGCAGTACCCAGGGCATCATCAGAGTCAGGAAAACACCAGCAAAAAGTGGAAAATGGAGGCAAAAAGTTAGGGGGCCTCTGCAATCAGCCCTGTTTTCTCACATTTCTAAAAAGTGCCAGTGTGTTGTAAAGAAAAAAGAGTGTGTGAAGAATGTATGATGGAGCAACACATGCGCAAACCAGGCTTGTCTAAACAACAAAGTCTGAAAAACGACTGCATTATTACCACAAATGCCTCTACCATGCATGCCTTTACAATGGATTTTTCATTGTAGAAACATGCCTATTAAAGGCATGTATGGGAACGGCAGGTGTGATTCTAGCATGCCACCCCCCTAAGGTCCAGAAGTACCCAACTCCTAATACTAAAACTACCCCAACCCCCCTGGTCCCTAAAAACAAACGTACCACAACACCCCCACCTACCCTGTGCCCTGAAAACCTTCCCTGACCCCCCACCCCCTACAAACAACTGACCCGACCCCACACCTAAAAACAAAACTACCCTTATCCCCCACACCGCCCCTAAAATCAAAACTACCCCGACCCCTCACCCCTAAAAACAAAACTACCCTGATACCTCCCACCCACCCTGAGCATTAAAACCTTCTCGACCCCAGACCCACCCTAAAAATAAATGAACCCCACCCCGCCCCCCAAAAAAAGACCCCGACTCCCCACCCCATCCCTAAAAACAAAATGAATCCAATGCCCCAACCTGCCCCTAAAAATAAAACTACCCCGATCCCATCAACCCGCCCCTAAAAACAAAAACTACCCTGACCCCCCACACCTGCCCCTAAAACCAAAACCATCCTCCCCCCTCACTGCAGCCCCTAAAAACAAAACTACCCTGACGTCCCCCAACCCCAGCTCAAAAAACAAAACTACCAGCACACCCCACTCACCCTGAGACCTTAAACCTTCCCCAGCCCCCCACCCACCATAAAAACAACCTACCCACCACCCCGCTCCTAAAAACAAAATGACCCCGATTCCCCAACCCCCACCCCTAAAAACCAAACTACCTTGATCCCCTACCCCAAGTCCTTAATCCACCCCATCCCTAAAAACTACTCAACCCTGCCCCAACCCCACTTACCTGACTGTCCTCTCCATGCCCCAAAAAAACAAACTACCCTGATCCCCCCACCACTGCCCCTAAAAACCAAACTACCTCAACCCCCCCTCCCTGCCCCAAGCCCTTAATCCACCCCACCCCTAAAAACTACCCCCAACCCTGCCACAACCCCACTTACCTGACAGCGTGCACTCTGCCTTTTTCTCTGCCTTGTCCATTCATATGCGTAGTTCAGCATATGCATGGTTAAGGCAGAGAAAAACGCAGTCCTTGTTCTGGCAAGCATGGTTACAACTGTGTTGTAGACATAATCGTAGTTTGGGAGTTGTTGTTCAGGACATTTCCTGTGTGTGAACTTCTCTCCCTTGTCTTGGGGCAAAATGATTTAAAGTGGCAATTTTCACATTCCTATGAAAAGTACGGAGGTGCTCCTCCTGCATGGATATTGCCGGAGTTAGAGGTGAAATGTGAAATAGTGTTTTATGCCCCCTCACCTCACAGCATTGAGGACCTGCCCTTTACTTGTGAGGTGCAGGTCAGCTTTCCTAGAAATCAATGAACCATGCTTGTATCCATGGACATCATTTCACCGAAATGCCAGTGGTAGCGGAAGTGACCTCACATGCCCTTTGACCTTCAGTTTCACTCATACACCCATGCTTACACATACACACACAATCACACATACATACACTCTCTCTCAAATAAACACTCACCTGCAAGCATGCACACACATACATTTAAAAGCATTTTTTACTTACTTCAGCTGTCATGTAAGAGCACACTCCAGCTAAGTGTACTACATTTTTATTACACAAATAGTGAATAATACATTATTCACTATTAGGGTAGTAAAAACTTGACAGAAAACAAAGTGAAGCCCCAATTGACGTTCATTAGGATGAGCTGCCCCTGTGCTCCTGGCACTGATTTTGCCAACTCTGATGCCAGGGGTCTCAAGGAAGTGCCAGGGACTACAAGAGTCGACCCTTAAATGAGGTACATGGCTGTATCTTAATATTTATTTTATTTGATAAGAGGTAGGTTATATAAATATGAGTATTTGTTGGTTTGCTGAGATATCAATTTGTAAAAGTCTATGGTGAGCAGCTCATCGGGTCCAGGTTCTTCTGTTTCATTCTGAGACTTGTAGTGGTAATTTCATAATGACTTAAAATGGCTGCAAATCCCGGAATAAGAATTAAAAAATAGAATCTGGCCCGGCTGCGCTATTCACGCATGGAACTGGGAACCTTGAGACCACTGGATAATTTGTAATGCTGGGCGTGAAACGTGTGTCTGATTGAACAATACAGTTGATCGGCTGACTATTATGAGACATAAAATAGGCATGTGTCTTTCAGATCCGTGAGGTGCCCATTCCTTCAATATTCAATTATTTCTTAGAAAGGTTTACCCCAGTCTATAATCCTGGCACAAAATGCAACAGAATAAGATTAAGTACATATCCACTTCATTTCCTGTTTATTCAGTGAATGATGTGAAAAACAGTGAATGCATATCAACCAAGTTGATTGACATTTGTATATTTGAGTTTCACAAACCAGCAAACGCATGACTATGAATGATTCAATTGAACTTTTTCCTTGCGAAAAATGTACAACTGATTAAAACAGAGACACTGAATAAACAGTTAAAGAAATGTATAAATATGTGTTGTCATATTTCAATGTGACTTGTGCGGGCAGCACGTACCCATGGCATGCCACTATATAAAATCGTTTGTTTTTAGCCCAAAGGCTTTACAGCTACATGTTTCGGGCAAACTCATCCTTTCAAAAGAAGAATACACTTTTGTTTAAAAGTAAATATTTTGTAAACCACAAAAGTGTGCAACTACAGGATGATAGCCATAAACGAGTTATCCCTCCAATACTGTCAACTTACATTACCACATAGTGCATGCTAGTTATGAAGGGTGTGTGGGCACATCTTAGCGTGTCAGTCACCTGACCGATAAAATCACTAGGTCAATTTAAAGACAAGCTGGTCATTCCATTGATTACCCCAGTGCTAAATTGACACCGTTTGAATGCCGTTTGAATGAATTCCAAATACCAACTAGAATGTTCCCCATAGTAGTGCAGAAGATGTCCAAAACCAACATGTTAGCAAGTTAATCCAGTACAAACCATTTCTAACTGGTCAACTACAATGTCCGTCAGTGCCACTTCCCTATCTGGGGATACTGTAGTCAAACTTTGACACTGATTATTGATGCAATCTCTCTCCAATGTCACTTCAACAAAGGATGAGGTTTGAACACACAAGCAAGATTACAACTCGTGGACTTAAACTTCCGTTGAAACGTAACCTCTACCAGTCCTGTTAGTTATTTTCAGGAAGGGGACAGGGGTTACAGGAGTTTTAGAAAGTCAACTATATCAAACCTCTACAAAATAGCCTTTTAAGTCTGAGAGTCATGTATTCAAATTCAATTACAATAGATGCATGCACATTAATGAACCCTTCAGATCTTGATTATGTCTGTAAGGGGGACTCCACTGCTACGGAAGTGGGGTTGCTAGCAGAGGGACTGTGATGGGAATTGTCTCAAATTAGGGGTGTAGACTGCACACACCTCAACTACAAGTCACATGGAGGTGGGGGCTGCATTGTGAAAGGGCTTAAAACCACCCTCATGCCACTGATCTGCCTAGAGCAATATTCAGCATGCTTATATGAGCCATGGCAAGACACCACAACCCACTATGATCCTGCACCCTAGGACCCCTTAAGGAAGAGGTGTCATGCCTTACGGGTCTGGGAGGCAGCAGTGCCCTGGCAGGGGTGCATACATGGGTGCTAGAGCATCCCAGGGAGAAATACAGTCCCCTCTCACAAGGTTAAAATTGGAGCTGTTGTTCCGTACAGCTGCAGACACTTTAACTATGCATTTTTCAAAGTGGAATACTCTGCGAAGAGAGTTTCCATTGATTTAAGGCTGAAAAGAAACAATTACAAGTCAAATAAAGTGTCAAAATGATGCCACAAAATTTCCATTATTGTGTCTCAAAATTTCAATTTTTGTGCCATAAAATTTGCAAATCTATGTCGCAATATCCTGGGGTCTGGGTACGGACTGACAAAAGTTTTAAAGTTAGTTTTAACATAGTTTTTAGTACTGGAAAAGTACCCTTCCAGTACTAAACTTATGCTAACCTCACACAGACACCCTTGCTCTATGGTGCACATTGTGCATCCTGTTTGTAAAATATTGGGTTGTTTGTTGACTTGAGTGTGAGCCCTGGTCAAGCAGTGACCACAATCCATGTCAGGTTAAGATATAAGCAAACCCCAAATTAACCTTTGCTCACTCCGCTGGTTGCTTGGCACAGAGCAGTCAGGCTCATCTTTGAGGCAATGTGTAAAGCATTTTTGCAATACTTCAAGCAGTAACACAGTAAAACACACCACAAAAGGAGCTTACATGAGACTCAGAAAAATAGAACAGATTTTAATAAACAAAAAAGACTAGCACAACAAAAATCCAATTAGTAAAACCAGAGAAATTGAATTTGAAAGTTATACGCAAATATAGCTCCACAAAGCACAAGATGATATTGGGGATACCTGGTCATGAATGACCAGAACAAAGTCACAAGTTCAGGCTGACTATGATGGAGTGCAGTCCAGCTACAGGCACCCAGTTAGGCCCGGTGAACAAAGGACCTTAAATTCTGGTTGCAGAGCATTGTGTGAATCCGTGTCAAAGAGTTGTTGCGCAGGTGAGACAATGCATCGGTTCTGAGATGTGGCGAGGATGTGGTGTAAGGTCCTGCTACATTGACAGGAATCCCATTGATGGGGCTAGTGGTGTGCAGGCTGTTGTTGGGTATGGGTTGCGCAGTTGAGGCAATGGATCAATTTTGAAGAGCGATGAAGCTGCGATATGGAGGTTTGACGCCGTTTTTTAGGCTGCCATCGGTGAGAAATGCGAGGGTTTCCTTGCAGCAGAGGTTCCAAGGATGAAAGGCCAGACCCAAGATGCGGGATGTGCCAGCGATGCAAGTCTTCTGCAATGGTTCCAATCCATACAACCGTGGCAATGCGTCGGATCAGGTCAGAGATGCGCTGCTTAGCTGAGGAGATGTATTGGTTCTGCTGGAGGATGCAAAACTCAGCAGATGTGTCTGTTCCACTGGCAAGCACCTTTGGTCCACTTCCAAAGGTCCATGACTAGGATGGCACCACTTGGCAGGGTAGACTTACAGTTGGCAGAGTTGAGGTGCAGAAGCAGGATTGCTAGAAGTCTGTTATGTACCTGAGACGTAAGATCAGGAGGACAGCCAACTAGCCCTTGGAGTCACTCTGGGTTCACAAGATGTTGGTTCAGTCCTTCTCACCCAGGCAAGAGAGCAGTGGTTTCTGTTGTGCTCAGCCATGGCAGCACTGAACTCAGCACCCTCCATGCTGATACAACTCAGCTTTCCGCCAGCCTTTCCATGGCGGTCACCCCACTTGGAAAGGCGGGTGGAAAGCCAGTGCTGGGGGTCAGAGGGGGCATGGGCAGTGCAGGGGACCCCTTGCCCAGCACCGTCGCAATGCACACTGTATGCATTGCAAACAGTTGGCATTCCAAGGGTGCTCAGGGGAGCCAAGGCTAATACCCTAGCACTGTTTCTGCCAGGCTGACTATTTGGAACGTCATAATACAATGTTCCTGCCAGTCAGCCCAGCAGGAACATTGGAATATGACTGGGGGTGATGCTGCCAGCATGACATTGGCGTCCTCCCCGCATCATTGTCAGCCCCATGGTGGGACTGCCAATGTCGTAATGAGCCCATTAGAGCTTATAGCCATAAGTGGTTGAAAATACTGATAATTTACACTTCTGGTGAAAAAGAGGCAGTATCACAGAAAATGACATCAGTCTTAATATTTGACACACTAGTAGTTGGGCTTACTTCACTTCGATCGAGTTCCCACCCACTTCAAGTACCTATGAATTTGTTGTGTTTTCTTCTGTCCTTGGTTCTCTTGGGGATTGGGTACCATCAGAATATTTTTGGGCTGCTTCCTTCTCCTTCTGTGTTGCTGCAGTTAGCATCCTTGGTGGCAGGGACACTCTCCTGAATGTACATCTGGCATTTCTAAAACAAGCTGCAATCCATCTGATGCCAACCATCCAGTTCGGATCTCCAGCTGTAACTGTGTATTCTAACCTCTTCCTAAGTAAGCCACAATTCTCTTAGCAGGCTTTTGAGTAATTATTTTATGACTGTCTGAATAACCAAGTAACCTGTAGTTTATTTACTATACGCACATTCAAGGTACAATTGAAGACACTGAGATTACAGCATCACACCATAAAGCCAGAACATTGCCCCTCTCTCTCTTTCTCTTTCTCTCACTCTCTCTCTCTCTCTCTCTCTCATCCAACTTTTCCCTTTATAACGTAATTCTTTCGTTTGCATTTAATACAGGCTGGAAGGTTGTTGTAATGGGGAGAAAGTATGAACCATTTCCAATCACGAGAAGCCACAAAACGCTTGAGTTCTGACTCATCTTATTCTAAATAAAAACAATGTAATTGAATACGACTGGAGCTGGTAACAGTATTTTATTTTGTTTACCTGCCTCATTATGAGTACATCAGAAAAGCAGTCAACACTTGATACATAAATATATAGAGCAGTAGCAGCATAGGGCTATGAAAAGTGTGAATCTGGGGCAAACAGCTCTTATTGCCCCCACCCCCTGTGATGACTCTTTGATGCCTTGGACTGAATATATGAAGGTTTTGTACCTTTGAATCATAAGGAACACAATTGTACTGTGCAAACCTCACCAAATAGACTCCAACTCACTCTGTTATCTGTAACCATTCTCTCCATCACCCTCTCGGTATTCAGAAATACCCAAAAGGAGATCCACAGTGTGCTAAATATATCTCCATAACTAACTATCACACATGTATTTATCCTGTGAGTCAGTTACATTGTGCATTAGGTGTTTTGTCAAATAGCACTGTACACCCTTGGCCATTTGTACACTTTTGCTGCTGAGGATGCACTGCATTATGGACATAATGTGGTCTGTTGTTTTGGATGAGTTTGCAGCAAACTAAACAGAAGAGTTTGAAGTCAATTTGGGTACCATCACGTGAAAGAGAAGGATGCTGATTGAAGCAGTTACACGTGTAGCTATGACGAAGGCATACCTTTGATGTTAATAGTTTTATAGTGTGTATTTGGACAGTGATTGGTGAATACTGTTTATCTCAGACGTGAATATGCTGATAGAAAAAAGTGGTTCTAGGTCAGCCCAGAGCATGATTACATACTCACCTCCTGCGCATACCTGTAAATTGCCTTGTGACATGGATTTATCGCTGTGATGAGATGGTCCATATGTGCATGCTGTGATATGTGATCTACATTATTTCATGATATTTCAATGAGAGCCCTTACAGCAAGATGTCTTATTGCTACTTGAAAACGCTAAGGTATGTTTTAAGTATGGAGAACTGAGGGAGCTTTGGAAGAATGTCCTTTTCCATATGCCCAAGTATGCACAGTATACAGAGGATTTACACACCCAAAGCTGGTGGTGTTTTAATTTAAAGGTATTGTTTACTTTTGCTTTAACCCCACAGGTGCTGCGGCAAGCTAGTCTCGTCCAGGCACATGGTTCCCGTGTGCCCTGGACAAGACCAGCTCATCCTGCGCTCTGCCCACAGGGGGAACGCTAGCGCTCCCCTCGTGGGCCTCCCACCCACACCCCTCTTTCAGAGATGAAAGGGGAATCACTTCCCCTTCCACCCCCAAGTCCCCACCCTCCGAGTGACGTCTGATGACGTCAGAACTCATCAGAGGTCACCTCGGATCTTCCAGTGTGATCACGGAGGAGAAATGCTTTTGCTTTTCTCTTCCGACCTGGAGGTGGGGCGGGATAGACAAGAAAGAAAAGGAAAGACCTTTCCTTTCCTTTCTTGTCTCTCACAGCATTTCTGCATGATTTTTAGGCCATTTCTGCCCCCCACCCGGAGCAGAAAACCACTAGACATGAGTGATAATTTTTTTTTTGTTTATTTTTATTTTTTTATGTTTGGAGAGCGACTCCTTAGGCAGGGGTCACTCTCAGGGGACAAAATATTTTTAAGCCATTTCTGCACCCCCTGGGGGCAGAAACTACTAGACACCAGAGAGTTTTCTTTTTATTCATACTTGCGTGTAAGGAGAGTGGCCCCTTGGGCAAGGGTCGCTCCCCAGGGGGGCAAATTATTTTTGGGCCATTTCTGCCCCTCCGGGCGCAGAAAACCACTAGACACCAGGGATCATTTTTATTTTTTTATTTTTTATGTTTGAGGAGCGATCCTTTAGGCAAGGGTTGCTCTGGGGGCCAAATTATTTTTAGGCCATTTCTGCACCCCCTGTGGGCAGAAACCAGTAGACACCAGGGATTATTTATTTTATTCATACTTGCGTATAAGGGGAGCAGCCCCTTGGGCAAGGGCCGCTCCCCATGGGGGCAAATGATTTGTAGGCCATTTCTGCCCCCCGGGTCAGAAAACCACTAGACACCAGGGATAAAAAAATGTTTGTTTATTTTTATTTTTTTATGTTTGGGAGCGACCCCTTAGGCAAGGGTCGCTGCCGGGGGGTCAAATAATTTTTAGGCCAATTTTGCACCCCCTGGGGGCAGATCAGATCGGCCTAAGATAATTAGGCCGATCTGGCCCCAGGTGGGCAGAAACCACTAGACACCAGGGATTATTTCTTTTCTTCATACTTGCACATAAGGGGAGCGGCCCCATGGGCAGTAAACCACTAGACACCAGGGATACATTTTTTTTGTTTATTTGTATTTTTTTATGTGCGGGGAGCGACCCCTTAGGCAAGGGTCACTCGCGGAGGATCAAATTATTTTTAGGACATTTCTCCCCCATGGGGGCAGATCAGCTTACTATAATTAGGCCGATCTGCCCCCAGGGGGTGCAGAAACCACAAGACAACAGGGATTTTTTTTTTTTTTATACTAACTCATAAGGGGAGCGGCCCCTTTGGCAAGGGCCACTCCCCAGGGGCGACAAAATATTTGTAGGCCTTTTCTGCCCCCCCCGGAGGCAAATCGGCCTAATATAATTAGGCGTATCTGCCCACGGGGGGACAGAAACCTCTAGACACCAGGGATGTATATATTTTTTATTTATGTTTTTATGTATGGGGAGTGACCCCTCAGACAAGGGTCGCTCTCCTGGGGGGGCAAATTGTATTTAGGCCATTTCTGCACCCATTGGGGGCAGATCGGCCTATTTTTGTTAGGCCAATCTGCCCCCAAGGGGGGCAGAAACCTCTAGACACCATGGATTGGTGTGTGTGTATGTGTGTGTTTTGTTTGAGGGGGGCAGGCCTTTGGGCAAGAGCCGCTCCCCATGGGGGCACGTTACTGTTAACCATAACTGCCCCCCTTGGGGGCAGATTGGCATCCTTTTCGAAGGCCCATCAGCCCCCAAGGGGGGCAGAAAGCCCACCAGAGACCAGGGAAGATATTTTTTCAAAATAAGAGGTTGGGAGTATGGCCATACCCCCATCCCAAATAAATGGGACCAAAGTTGTTCTGCCCACCAGTGGGCAGATTGGGCAATTACCCCCGATCCACTCCCCTGGGGGACAGAAAGTCTACTAGATGCCAGGGAATAAAAAAGAAAAAAAGTGGCGTGGTGGCTACCAACCAGTATGGGCCTGGTTATGCCCCCACCCGAACGTAAGGGGCTAACAGTCTTTCAGCTTTCCCCCGCACACTAAAACATCTTATCCCATGGCAAGCAAGAGGACATTTGATTATTTTTGGTTTTTGTTTGACATTTGGGCCATGAGAGCTTGGTAACTCTCAAAATCGTCCCAACTTGGAATGGTGAGGGCTGCACTTTTTTTTTACTTTGGGACGCTGCCATGTAGAAAAATCCACAAGACCTAGGCACATCTGAAAACTAAACATCTAGTTGATTCCAGGGTGGTGTGCTTCACATGCACCCCGCACCATTTCCATACCCACAATGTCCTACAAACCTGCAACTTTGCTGGAAAGCACAAATTTTCCCCACATTTTTGTGATGGAACCTTTCTGAATATGCAGGAATCCACAAAATTCCTACCACCCAGCATTGTCTCATCTATACCGATAAAAATTCTGCTGCACTTGTCAGCCTAAAAATGTTTTTTTTCAAACTGCACTTTGGTTCCCCCTCAATTTCGACATGTTTTTGGCTCTTCCCTGTCACAAACACTTGGCCCACCTACACAACTGAGGTATCATTTTTACCGGGAGACTGAGGGGAACGTTAGGTGGTAGGAAATTTGTCCAGGTGCGAATGTGATTTTTTAGCTAAATTTGATGTTTGCTGTGGATACTGGGTAAGAAAACATTGAGGGATCCACGCAAGTCAAACCTCCCTGGACTCCCTCGGGTGTCTAGTTTTCAGAAATGTCTCGGTTTGGTAGGTGTCCCTAGATGGCTGCTGAGCCCAGGACCAAAAACGCAGGTGCCCCCCTGCAAAAACAGGTTGTTTTGTATTTGATAATTTTGATGTGCTCAGATAGTGTTTTGGGGCATTTCCTGTTGTGAGCACAAGGCCTACCCACACAAGTGAGGTACCATTTTTATCGGGAGACGTGGGGGAAGGAAGTGTGTGGCTCCTCTCAGATTCCAGAACTTTCTGTACCGAAATGTGATGAAAAAGTGTTTTTTAGCCAAATTTTGAAGTTTGCAAAGGATTCTGGGTAACAGAACCTGGTGAGAGCTCAACAAGTCACCCCATCTTGGATTTCCCTAGGTCTCTAGTTTTAAAAAATGCACAGGTTTGGTAGGTTTCCCTAGGTGCCGGCTGAGCTAGATGCCAAAATCCACAGGTATGCCCTTTGCAAAAAAAAAAACTCTTTTGGAAAATGTGATGTGTCCACGTTGTGTTTTGGGGCATTTCCTGTTGCGGGTGCTAGGCCTACCCACACAAGTGAGGTACCATTTTTATCGGGAGACTTTGGGGGAACATAGAATAGCAAAACAAGTGTTATTACCCCTTGTCTTTCTCTACATGTTTTCCTTCCAAATATAAGACAGTGTGTAAAAAAGATGTCTATTTGAAAAATGCCCTGTAATTCACATGTTAGTTTGGGCATCCCAGAATTCAGAGATGTGCAAATAACCACTGCTCCTCAACATCTTATCATGTGCCCATTTTGGAAATACAAAGCTTTTCTTGATACCTATTTTTCACTCTTTATATTTCAGCAAATGAATTGCTGTATTCCCAGTATAGAATGAAAACCCACTGCAAGGTGCAGCTGATTTATTGGCTCTGGGTACCTAGGATTCTTGATGAACCTACAAGCCCTATATATCCCAGCAACCAGAAGAGTCCAGCAGACGTAACGGTATATTGCTTTCAAAAATTTGACATTGCAGGAAAAAGTTACAGAGTAAAATATAAAGAAAAATGGCTGTTTTTTTTACCTCATTTTCAATATTTATTTATTTCAGTTGTTATTTTTTGTAGGAAACCCTTGTCGGATCTACACAAATTACCCATTGCTAAATTGGGAATTTTGTCTACTTTTCAGCAATGTTTAGGTTTCTGGGATTCAGCATTGGTTTCACACCCATTTCTGTCACTGATTGGAAGGAGGCTGAAAGCACAAACAATTGTAAGAATCGGGAATGTCCCAGTAAAATGCCAAAATTGTGTTGAAAATTGGGTTTTCTGATTCAAGTCTGCCTGTTCCTGAAAGCTGGGAAGCTGGCGATTTTAGTCCCACAACCCCTTTGTTGATGCCATTGTCGGGGAAAAATTCACAAGCCTTCTTCTGCAGCCCTTTTTTCCCATTTGAAAAAAAAACGAAAATGTCACTGTATTTTGGCTAATTTCTTGGTCTCCTTCAGGGGAACCCTCAAAGTCTGGTTACCTCTAGAATCCCTAGGATGTTGGAAAAAAAGGACGCAGATTTGGCTTGGGTAGCCTATGTGGACAAAAAGTTATGAGGGCCTAAGTGTGCCCCGCCTCAAACAGCCAAAAAATGGCTTGGCACCTGAGGGGGAAAAGTCCTAGCAGCGAAGGGGTTAATATATGATTTGTACATTGAAATTTTGTAACCACTAAATGTTTACTTAATCCACTGTAGTATTGTTCAGGAAAATCATTGGGGATCCTATGCCACAACACACCTATGGGTGCAGCAAGTAGCTCCTAGATCCTTTCGTTGGAGGACATTGCCCAATTTATGGGAACACTGAGGCCCATATTTATACTTTTTGACGCTAAACTGCGCTAACGCAGTTTAGCGTCAAAAAGTTTTGCGCCGTCTAACGCCATTCTGAAGCGCCATGCGGGCGCCGTATTTATGGAATGGCGTTAGACGGCGCAATCAGACCGGCGCTGCCTGGTTTGCGTGGGAAGAAACCACGTAGACCAGACAGCGCCGGCGTAGGGGGAAAATGGCGCATGGGCGTCTTAAAATGGGGCAAGTCAGGTTACGTCGAAAAAATCGTCTTAACCCGACTTGCGCCATTTTTTAACGACGCCCATCCCCCATCAACATGACTCCTATCATTGGAAAGATAGGAGTCATGCCCCCTTGCCCAATGGCCATGCCCAGGGGACTTCTGTCCCCTGGGCATGGTCATTGGGCATAGTGGCATGTAGGGGGGCACAAATAAGGCCCCCCTATGCCACCAAAATAAAATATAAAAAATAAAAAATAAAACTTACCTGAACTTACCTGAATGTCCCTGGGGTGGGTCCCTCCATCCTTGGGGGTCCTCCTGGGGTGGGCAAGGGTGGCAGGGGGGGTCCCTGGGGGCATGGGAGGGCACCTGTGGGCTCATTTTGAGCCCACAGGCCCCTTAACGCCTGCCCTGAGCAGGCGTTAAAAAGTGGCGCAAATGCGCCGTTTTTAGCCACGCCAACTCCCGGGCGTCTCTTTTGCCCGGGAGTATAAATACCACGTAAAGGCCTGGGAGTCATTTTTTAGACGGGAACGCCTCCCTTGCATATCATTAACGCAAGGAAGGGGTTCACGCTAAAAAATGACGCACATTCCGGGAACTTTGGCGCTATTCGCCTCTAACGCCATAGTATAAATATGGCGTTAGTTGGCGTTAGTTTTGCGTCGAAATTGCGTCAAAAAAAACGACGCAATTTCGGCGCAAACGGAGTATAAATATGGCCCTGAACTTCTGAGGGTCGCAGACCTTGGCACTGAATTTCCATTATTCAGCTAAGAATATTGTACAGATTATTTCAAAGTCCTTGCTTCTTTCATTGTGTTCATTAGGACAATAGCATCAACATTTGTTACGCTATTGTGGCGCTTTGTTGCACTAGCGTCAAAGGTTTTGATGCTACTGCAGAAAACCAAAGGGAGGCCATTGATTAAAATGGGTGTATCATTTTAACGCCTTCTTAGAGCAGGCATAAAATATTACAGAACAAATGGTGCAGTGAAATGTTGGAAATTTCTCAGTGCCATATTTTTGGGGCCTCCCTGCGTCGGGACGCCCCCCTTGCATACATTATGCCTGGTACAGGCATAATGTGGCATGGCCAGACATAATGTGGTGCAAGGGTTCACAAAGTGGCGCAATGCAAGCATTGCACCACTTTGTAAATATGGCGTGGGAGAAAGGCCTCCTTAACCCCACCTTAGCGTCAAGAAAATTATGCTAAGGCGGCACAAGGTGGCACTAGGGGCTTGTAAATATGCCTATCAGATCATAACTTCCTCAATATATCCCTCTGCAGCACCACCGTTTGCAATTCATGTCACAGAAAAAAAGGTCAACATAATCACAAGCATTTCTGTTTCCTGAATCAGGACCTCGATTTAGTTAAGGGGCCTAACATCTAAAGGGATGCATCTCTAGGGCCTAGAAAACAGCCATCCTCACTTCCGGCTATGGTGGCTACAGGTAACTTTTCAAACCTCGATTTAGTATATACTCATCACTCCCTGGATGACTGGATCAAGTCTAGAAAGCCCTCAAAAACTTTGCCCGTCTTGTTCTCCATTTACCTAAAATATAACTGCCTTCTCACAATCATCTCCAACTGCTTCTCAGATACCATAACCTGCACCGTTTCCATGAATAATTCAAAAGCTATCTTCCTACTTACAATTAGGTAGTTTCCCAGACTCCTAAGTCCAGGCTTGCCTAGGTCTAGGCATACATAGCCGAACCACCCTTTCCTAGATGTCTTGTCTATAATTATGACATCTAATGTTGCCTGTCAATGGAATTTAGCCACTGCATTGAACCAACCCTTTAGCCCGGACGCTAGAATAGCACAGGCTATCTGGACACACCCCTCATTGATCTTTGTGACTAGGGTTTCCTTTCTTTAACTGTATTAAAGGAACGATTTCTAAGAAAATACTAATTTCCTTGTGTCCAATTCACAAAACACATTTATGAGCATGCAACATAGTACTCGCGTATTACGTATTCAATACTCATAAATGCAATTCCCAAACAAATGGGTGGAGATCTCTGACTATTCTTGTCTCCCACCTCCCATGCACTACAAGTGGGGAGAACTCTACACAGTACTATGTGTTCGTAGTAAATGAAGGAGTGGCAATATGAAATGGCCGGAAAATGGGGAATATCAAGTACAAAATGAGACATGGTAAAAAGTAATCCAGTTGCAATCCACCGATGTCACTATCGTACATATTCCATAAGCACAGAATAATGGTGTATAATTTTAGACATCCCAAGCACAAATCTGCCTTGCATTGGAAAATAATAAACAAATATAATCTACAACAAAATAAAAGTATACAAATAAAACATTAATGTAAAAAACTGTCATAAGTTTAGACTTTGAAGACATCCACACCTCAAAATACAAAACAAAAATAACA
Organism: Pleurodeles waltl; assembly: GCF_031143425.1. Lineage (NCBI taxonomy): Eukaryota > Metazoa > Chordata > Amphibia > Caudata > Salamandridae > Pleurodeles > Pleurodeles waltl. The sequence goes on from NC_090451.1 coordinate 372,622,775, forward strand.
CACCAATACAAATTACGTTATAAAAATGTAGACACATCAGGTGAACATATATAGAAAATTGCAAATATGTAATAGGTTAACTGAAAGGTTGTTAAACATGTCTAATGTCTTATTTAACACTAAGCTAAGCACATTATAAAAGGCGCACACAGAAACAAGTGCAGTCGCTCGTGTTAGTTGATATCTGGCTCCTCCAACATGTCTTACACCGCGACAGAAAGAGGAGGGCGACCAGGGTGTGAGCTGGATTATTTGTTTCCAATTGTGATGTTCATCAGTTGTGCATACTATTCCTGAGGTAATGCACGTATTCCTATTTGTTTCAAATTATGCTGCAAAATAGAGTAGGGGAAATCTCCGCACACACTTTGTACGACATTTGGTGAAATCAGCCTAAAATATACCAGCAACATTAGCAAAAGTGACTTTAAAATCTTATTCTGAAGATTAGATCTCCCTACCCCCTCAAATAATTCGAAAGGAATATGTGTAAATCTCCGCCTGGTGTCCCTGAATTGCATTTAGGCATTGATTAGCACAAAACATAAGTGTAAATCTATGCTTGTGGAAATTCTGGCACAAAGATTTATTTTCTTGATTGGGCTCCTTATCTTTCCACTGCTACTACGAATGCTGTGGTTTCTATTGTCTTTGCCTTTGCAAACGTTAATGCATCTACAGGGCTAACTGTCATTAAAGTCCAGAACATCTCCACTATCCACTGTTCACCCAATACTCAACCCACTTTTAACCACATTTTTACCCCACCCTTAATTTCACACTGCCTACCCCATCCTCACCCCTTCTACATCACCAGTCCTTTGATCCCCTGATTCCCCTTTTAATTTCCTCCTGAGAGAGCGTAGCTTATATAATCTATATTAACATGAAATGTTTATGAATTAATGTGTGATAATGCTGCATAGAAACTATAATAATAGTAATTTTGCTTAAACGTGCGTTTGAAATGTGACCACGGGGAGTGGCTACCAATGTATACGTAGACTAATAATGATGACCAAAGTGTTTATATTATGTTTAAATAAGTTTATACTAATGTTTGCATTATTGAATCTATGCTGAAATCCTCATAGGCCTTAAGTTAGCATGAGCCGAAGCTTAGCTGCTTGGCTCTCATATTAAATGCATTTTTCTATTTTTCAGTATGCTGACTCACAAAGGAACACGACCCTGCGTGTTCTTTTTTTCTTCAAATTAGAAGACGAATGTAACCATGTTAGATCTGTTCTCACTGCCTTTTCTAGTTTGTGGAATAAATTTTAAAAGTACATTGAAACAGTGTAGATTAATGTAATGTACAAGGTAATTCAAACCGGTGAAGACAATGGAACTGCTGACCAAAAGATGTGCAAAAATTACAGAAGGATGAAATCATACCGGACGTGCCACCTCTGAAGAAGTCAATTATGAAGACCAATCAAAGACTTGTAAAATAATATAGGGTGAAGAGTTGGGTTACCTAATGTGTATTCTGATAGGTTAAAGATAGTGGGGTATAACAGATGACCAATAGAATTTTGGGGGAATGTACAATGGAAAAGGGATAAAAACCCATGTCACGGGGAGTCATTTAGGTGGGTTAGGGAATGCTATTGATTTTATCCAGAAACTCTGTCACTCTATCTGGTGACTTGGTGGTTTACTTAAAACCATCCTTGCCCTTAGTTTTGTCCATGTTACACTTCACCTCCTTACGAGGGAAGTGCCCTTTTGCCCTGGAACTGAGCTCTGGCTGATGATGAATTGACTGATGTCCTGAAGACGAAGACTGAACCTGTGCGCTGACCTAAACTTTGGAGGGTAATTATGACAATGCATTTGTAATTTGTCTGTTTGCTTTTCCTTTCTATGTACCAACTGCCTACTTTTGACAGAGGCCTTAGATAGATGTTTTCCAAATTTGTGTTCTAAATTGTTTTGCATGAAGTCCAACATGCGGATGCTAATCAGTGGATAGGATAGGTATTCACTAAACTGACGCAAATAGACAAACGACTGAGACCATACTTTGTTGAACTGATGCTATTGACACTCTGCTAAAATTGATCTATGTTCACGCCGTGTTATGTTCTGATGTTTGTGATTCTTGCTCTATTGAAATCTTACCAAAGTTGCCATATCGTGACTATGTTTTTATGTTTTTTGGTTCTGGGATTGACGTATCTGCTCCTAGATTGTAACTAATAGGGAATTAAACATATAAACTTCTCCAAAACTGGTGTGGTTATTCATGGCTGAAAGGTCATGGTAGTGTCTTTGAATTGATTAATGACTATAGTGAAATGTATTGTTGTGATAAATATTGATGACATTATTGATGTATTGATCGACATATTGATTAGCTATCTAGCTGTCCTAAGGTGTCTCTCAACTGGGTCAAAAGATTCATTGGCCTAAAACGAGTCCTGATGTGTAATAAATTATCATAAAAGGACGTGTTAGCACTCCGATCCACAACATGTCTGTCAATTTACCACTTCCATGAGTAGAAGGTACTCAGGGCCAGTTCACTCTACACACACTCTTGTCCAACTTTTACCGCACTCTGGAAGCAAGGTTTGTCTTCCCTTTCCTACCATAATCACTGCACGATCCCAGTTCTTCTCCCAACCTCAAAACCCGCCCTACATTGAGTGTAAGGAGAAAAGACTGAATCCAACACTGTCATTCCACCCTTATTCCACCCTTTGACACCTTTTCCAATCTAAGAAGCATAGCTGTTACACCAACCTCGGACCACATATAATGAACAGGATAAAATCCCCTGTCGTGCACGGGGACAACGAGGTAGGAATGTGAACACACAGAAAGCACTATAGGATAGGCATAAGGTCATACCTCGGCCCCACTATTGAACACTTCAGGTAATGTGCAGGGTGCAGTATTAACCACTAATTAGGACATTGGACAATGCTGGAAAGTACGGAGAGGGAAGATAATAGATTATGTGTAAAAAATACTGTCAAGTGGAAAAAGTGGGCATATGTATGTGGGAATCGAGAGTTAAAAACTCAGTTGTTATTTATATGGTTCAATTAACGATTTGGGAAAATACATGATAAAGGGTGTAGAGCTGGTGCATTAGGGGCACAGCCTTCCAACATATAATGTAATTGTATACTGCACTGAAGACCCATCCTCTGTATTGGAAGTATGTAACTCTATGGAAAATGTCAATAAAACTGTTTTAAAAAGAATAAAATCCCCGGTAAAGATCTTTCCAATCTTACCCTCACCATCTATGGCTGTGGAGCTGAGCAGTTCCATTTTTAATGATCAGGCAAGACTTTCAGATGCTAGTGTTGATCTTCTCTATCTTCCGCTTTGCCTTCTGCTCTCACTGCTGAGCATTCTAAAGAGAAACCTCCAGATTCTGTGTTTTCAATAAGCAATCTCAAGGGGGCAGAGAAAGAGAATAACCTATAAATACTCAATGAGGTATCAAGTAATCCACCTACCACGAGTTCAGCATCAGGCAACTCTTCAGATGGTTCTGTTGTATCCTTCCCTGGGCTAGGCACTGAATAGTAAAACTAACCTCATCCTGCCTCTTGTCGACTCATCTACTGCTGCACCTATTTCAACCACTTCGAAGTTAATGGAAAATGTATCAGTAGAAAGTATGCTCAACCAAATTCTCAAGAGGCCACACAATTTGAAAATCTTGCAGTAAGAGGCACACAGAAAAACAAATGAGCAGTTGGAGCAGTTAAATGCTAGCATGTTACATCTTTGTTCTCAGGTTTCCCAAGCAGAGCAGAGGGTCCTCAGTCTGAAAGATGTGCACAACAAGCATAAAACTGAGACAACACAGATTCAGGCAGAGTTCAAGGAGCTCCAACTAAAACTTGACAAAGCAGAAAACAGATCTAGATGCTCAAATCTAAGGTTCATATGAATTCCCAAAGATCTAGAAGCAACATCCACAGTGACAAAGGTGATTTCAGATCTCATATACAAGCACATCCTTCCTAATAAGGCCCCAGATAATACAGATCTTACCATCACACGGGCCCACAGGGTTCCAGCAGCAAGATCTTCAAACTCAAAGTACCCATGCACCGTATAAGTCAACTTTAATCACTTTAGGATTAAAGAGAAGATCTTGTAGCATGCTGTAAGAAACAAAACTTTTAACTACGGGGACATTTCTCCATTTGTTTTTTTCCTGATATGTCTATAGCAGCCTGCAGTGTTGGCGCAAATTCATTGGTCTCATTGACAACTTTAAGAGACCTGGGTTCCAGCTGGTGTTGTGCAGCTTGCAAAACTCAAGGTGCTCCATAAGGGACAAGTCCACATCTTTCAAGGTGTACAGCAGGCGAGGGATTTCTTGTTGACACTTAAGAAGTAATAATGAAGTAAATCAGTGAATTAAGTCTGAAGGCATATGAATAATGTGGTGTATGTTGGCTGGTATGGCTTACAGTATGAGCAGCACAGTGCATTCTTTGTGAATTTTGCTCCTTTTATGGCTTATTGGCTGTTTCCTTTGGGATGCAGGTACTACGAGTGCTATGTCAGTGCACTCCAGCTTAGAGTTTGGGATGAGGGACACAGGGGTGGATGGGGTGTTACTGGGTGGTGAGGCTATGACAGGTTGGGCCTCCTTGGTGTGTGGAGGGTTGGGACTCAGTGGGGGGGAATCTCAGTCAGATGGGAAGAAAAACTGCAGGTGGGTAGAATAGTTATTGCTCTTAATTTTTGTTGTGCATTCAAGCAGATTTTCCAGCTTCTGGGGAGTGGATCCTTCAATTGTAAGGTTTGTAATTGGCTTACCAACTGATAGTGAGGCAGTCAGATAAGGTGACTAATGTGTTGCTTCACATGTCATTTAAAATGCTTCTTGTAATGCAAATGGGCTCAACAATTTTAACAAGTATAAAGTCATACTTCTGTTGCTAAGGTCCTCTCAACTTCAGGTAATCCTATTCCAGGAAACTCATTTTAAACAGCAGGTAAATTCCCCAAGAATCCCTGATTTTATTTCTCACTCCTTTTTCCCTTTAGCCAGTGCAGCCATATGGCGGGTTGCGCTGCTTTAAATCCTGAATTTCACGGAGAAATTCAACAGGTTTTTTGTGACCCCCCATGCCATGTAGATATTGGTTAGTGTTAAAATAGAGACCCACTATGTTAATTTTACAGACTTTTATGGCCCTATGGAAGTTCAGACTATCACCTTGCAGGGACATTACGATTGTTTGATTACACTTCCTGGCCTCTTGAATGTCGGAGGCAATTTTAACATAATACAAGACATGAAGCTTGATGTATCTTGTAAAAATAGATCGCAAAACAAATCAAGAGCCTCACGCTTTTTGGTAAAATATATTTGTGATTTAGCTCTTTGGGACCTTTGGGGACTTGATCACTCGCAGGCCTAAGATTTTACTTGTTTTTTAAAAGATTTAATTCAGCTTCAAGGATTGATTTCTTTCTAGTTTCTCATCAGTGTGATAGGGATGGCTCAAGCATACTGTCTGACCTTTTTTCAGACCATTTGGTTCCAGTGGTTCAATTATCTGTGCCCCGGACAAGTCTCTTACCAGATGAGGGCTGGATAGCAGTTCTAAGGCTTTCTGAAGTTTCTGGTCAGGAATGCTAAATCTGCTTCAAGCTTCGCAATGTGGAACTCACGTAAGGCGTTTATTAGAGGGGAAGCCATCCCCTATAAGGCACAGCTAATGAAACTGAGGAAAGAAAACACAAATATGCTTCAGCAAAAGCTCAATCAAGCCATGCATTCCAATCAGGTTTTATATGATCAAGCCTCAGGGGCCCGAGTTCAGGATGCCAGATTTAGAATTGCGAGCCCATTTTCTACCTCAGGACGTAGTAAATCAAAGCACATGCTTTCAACAGTATTACAAAGAAAAGGGAGGTTTTTATCTTGGTCCATGAAAAAGTGACAAAATGCATCAATTGCAAAAACCATATTTGACGAGGCCCAGGGGCTAATTGTTAACCTGCACAATGAAATAGGAAATGTTTTTGTAGCACATTATACCAAGTTATATACACCAACAATAGCGGTTCAGGAGCATCACATAAATCAATACCAATATCTGGTTATTGTTAACTTTCTTTAAAGGGACAAGCCTGGGGAAAAACCTGATTCCTATCAGCCGATCAGCCTTCTCAATAATGATTTCACGTTTTTTCTGGAAAATTGGGCGGCTCAAATTACCCTGTTAGTTCAGGGCCTTGTGCATGGTGATTAGTGTGGGTTTTTGCCAGGGAGGACTATCTCCACTAATACTAACTTTTTGCTCCAGGCCATCGGTTATTTCTAAAAAAGTAAAGCCAAGGCTCCAATATTCATGCTTGATGCTGAAAAAGCATTTGACTTTGTGCAATGTGAGGATTTGTTTTCAATTTTGCGTAGATTTAAATCCCTGCATACATTTCTGAAGTTATTGTTAAACCTTTATCAAGGAGCTGAAGCTAGGGATCTAGTTAATTCACTAAAAGTTCGCAATGTAGTTATACATCATGGGACTCGTTAGGGATGTCTATTATTCCTAGTGCTCTTCGTGCTATTTTTTAAACCATTACCTGCTGCCTTGAGACAAAACATATCTGTTAAGGCCCCATTGCTAGGGGTTCCCAGCCCTAAACTTTTTGCAGATGATATGATATTGTATCTTGCTGCAGAATCACAGAATATTGAGCACACTTTTAGCGAGATCAATGCGTTTTCTGATCTGGGAGCCAATCGGATCAATCACTCTGAAGCACTGCTTTTTGATAGCTCTGAATCAGTGTTGCCGCATGAAATGCAGGACTGTTTCTGGGCCTCACACCTATTTGATATCTGGGTATTTATGTTTCCCACAATATTTTGGATCTCTATCCTCTGAGTTATCTTTCTACCCTTAAGAAAGCCCAAGTTCTCCTAAACAATTGGCAAAATATTCCACTGACGGTAATCTGTCATAACACCTTGGTTAAAAGGATGATATTGCAATTGTATCTATTCATTAGGGTCGAGCCTGCGTTGCATGCGCTCGCACATGCGTATCGCTAGCGGGATGCTTTAGGTGTTAGAAAAGGGCTCGGAGCCCAGTCGACGTCACGTCAGTTTCTTTGATTGGCAAGTTGGCTTGCCTGCTAGAATCCGCTTCCTTTGATTAGTGGGAGGCACGTTTGCCTTTTCCGGTGGTTAGCCCTCCTTGAGCTCAGCGACCAAGTACAGAAAACATGCGCAGCTCGCTGGGTTTGTGGACTACTTTTTCTCTATTTTCGCAGCGCAATCTTGCTGGGCAGAAGTCGAGCGCTTCGCATACTATCGACCTCGTTACACAGTTAATTGAACTTTTGCCGTTTACGTTCATAATTGTACTTTTGCCGATAGGTATTATCCCCTTCGCTGCCGGGCCTTTTCCCCCTCCTGTGCCAAGCCTTTTTTTGGCTATTTGGGGCAGTTCGCGCTTAGACCCTCAAAACTTTTTGTTCACATCAGCTACCCACACCAAATTTGCATCCTTTTTTCCAACATCCTAGGGATTATAGAGGTACCCAGACTTTGTGGGTTCCCCAGAAGGAGGCTAGGAAATTAGCCAAAATACAGTGAAAATGTTTTTAAAAAAAAAAAAAATAGGAAAAAGGGGCTGCAGAAGAAGGCTTGTATTTTTTCCCCTGAAAATGGCATCAACAAAGGGTTTGTGGTGCTATAATCACCAGCTTCCCAGCTTTCAGGAACAGGCAGACTTGAATCATAAAACCCAATTTTTCAACCCAATTTTGGCATTTTACTGGGACTTACCCCATTTTTACGATTGTTTGTGCTTTCAGCCTCCTTCCAGTCAGTGACAGAAATGGGTGTGAAACCAATGCTGGATCCCAGAAACCGAAACATATCTGAAAAGTAGACAAAATTCTGAATTCAGCAAGGGGTAATTTGTGTAGATCCTACAAGGGTTTCCTACAGAAAATAACAACTGAAAAAAAGATATTGAAATTGAGGTGAAAAAAACTGCAATTTTCCTCTACGTTCAAGGATCCCAAGGGGCCGCTCCTAAATACAAGCATTTAAAAATAGTTTTAAAAAAAAATAATCCCTGGTGTCTAGTGGATTTTGCCCCCCTTGGGGGCAGATTGGCCTAAAATAATCGGCCGATCTGCCCCCAAGGGGGGCAAAAATGGCCACAATACAAGATGCCCCCAAAAGGGAGCGCCCCTTGCCCAAGGGGCCGCTCCCCGAGTCCAAAGTTTAGAAATATGTTTAAAAAAAAATCCCTGGTGTCTAGTGGGCATTCCTGCTGCCCGATCGCAAAAGCCTTTCCTTTCCCCCGGTGCCTCTTAAGCCCAAACCTCCCACCCGCCGGAGGAGAAACTCACCTGTTTCTTCCTAAATCGCACTGGAAGCAAATGGCTTCCAGTGGGACCGGTGCGGGATAATGAGGTCAGCGCGCGATCGCACGCTGATGTCATTACGGGGGGTGGGGGTGGAAGGGGAAGGACTTCCCCTTCCATCCCCGCCTTGGGGAGGTGAGGGGAACCCCATGGAGGGAGCGCTAGCACTCCCTCCGGGCTCCATGCCGAGGATGTAATGGGTACGTCCTCGGCACAGGAGCACTGTGCCGCGGAACGTAACTGTTACGTCCGCGGCACAGAAGGGGTTATTACGTGTGAACTGTAGCAGCGCGATCACGCAGTTTTTTTCTTTTAATGAAAGAAAAATCCGGTTGGGAGTTTACAACTGCGAATAGCTGTAACTCCAACAAATGCGAGACCCTTGTGCATTGTAAATGCTTGTTTTTATTAATGTTAGGATCAAAGTCCCCCGGAGATTCTTTAAGTAAATGAACCTGATACTTCGTTAGTTTATTTGGGCAAATGAAAAAGCCCTGTACCAAGGTGGAATCACTCCAGCTGACTATTGAAGATAGCAGTTTAGCTTTATCTCATTTTAAGAAACATTTTGAGGCAGCTTTTTTGAACTAGACAGATTTTTTAGTCTTCCTTTCTTTGGGTTTCCCACAACATCCACTCAATGCTTCCTTTAATACATGATTCAACTGGGACACTTGCTTCCAAAATCATTCAAGCCCTGTTTGTGTGGGGTCGCTCAGGGGTGGGGAACTGGTATAGTATTCTCCAGCAGAAGCTCAAGGTAAAAATCTTTGTGATGTTTTAAATAGGATAATGACAGCTATGGGATGTATAATAGATCCTCATTCTTGGTTGTGGCATAATCTACTTTCCCATAAAGCCCTAAGGGGTGCTAAGTGCAAGAGAACGACTTTCTAAACAAAATGGATGCTTTAGTATACACCCCTTCCGTTCAACAAGATGTTTCCCTTGTCACACTGGAATGTTTTAGATGTCATTATGATTTGGGAGACTAGTTACGTGTCTGTTTCCTTTGTCCTCTCCTAACTAGTATTTGGGACAATGACATACAGTGGATTAGCAAATAGATCCACTGGGGTCCTTGTTTTGAATTTCCAGTTGTCTTTAGCTACCAACACAATCAAAGCATTTCTTCTTTATTGCATCCTTAGTTGGAGAAAAGCCTTGCATCCGTCATGTGATTATTGGGAGCGCAAAATGAAATCAGTCCAGCTCAAGGAACAACATTATGCTAAAAGAATTGGTGTCACTCGGAAACACCTTAGAAATTTGGATAAGTAATTAAACACTTGTAGGACTACCGGGGTCTGAAGGTGCTGTATGAAATGGGTCGCCCAAATGAAGGAAATGAATAGTTGGACAGGAATTCGTATTGTGGTATAAAATAAAATTTGATATGAATTAAGGATCATGGGGAAGCTGGAATGTCTTTTTTTGCTTTTTTCTGATCTTGATCATCCTGATTTGGATTCTGACTTCGATGTCATATCTTTTGTTATCTTTTTTGTTTTTGTTTAAAGAATAATTCTCGTGTTGTTGAGAATTCTGTCCTCTTTCTCCTTGAATTCTGCCTTGTTAAATCTAGAGTAGGTAGTCGCAAAACCAATTGCTCAAAGTTTTGCATTGAGTCACTGCTAGTTAAAAAAAAAAAACTCACTCACCCCTAACTTGGGCCCATGAAGTTGAAGGCCTTACATTGTACTTCATAACCTCTTTTCTTTGCTTATATGGGGTGCTCTTTCCATTATTATCTTGTGGTTACTAGCTCAATTAGTATTCATGGGGCACCCAGCTTCATGCAGTCCCTACACTAAAAGATTGCAGACTGATCCACAAGAAAACCACTGGGTGCAGTTAAAGAACACAGAAGGTGGACAGTTGAGCCACACAGTCCATTTTCAATCCTGGTAGAAAACAGGCCAGATGGGCTCTGGACCTCAGCATGCTTTGGCAAGTGAAATGTAGTCAAATACATCTAAAAGTGGTGCTGTGAGACATATGCTTACTAGCTAGTATCATCACGTCTATATCTGTCTGTTCTATATACATCAATACACCATCTAGATGACTCATTCATTTTAAAATGTTCTACCCATTTCATAGCAGTGATTAAAATGACTCTAGATGAACTCAAAATATGCCTTCAAAATAACTATTTTACATTTGCTCGAACAATAAACATACAGGAACGCACTCTTTGACATGGATGCAGACGTTTGTTTCGTGGTGCAACATTGGGAATGGAATGGCAATGGGCTGATCAATAGCCCACTTGCCCAATATAGAATTGGTTGGACCACCAAGCTTATGCCAACAGATTGCAATGTACTTTATCTGCGTAAACCTTCCTCTGGTGGCTGGAAGTAAGCTATTCGACCATCCTCCCTGTTTAGAGTGGGCAGTCGGTTGGCTTTTGTTTTTACTGCCTCTCACTAATAGGAATATCCTGGTAGGGACAGTAAACATACAAAAAATTACCCCATACCATGGGACAAGACTCCTTTGGTGTCAGGCCATTGCTATTTCCTTATCCAGGAACAAACTTCCAATGTGAGAATTTGTTTTAGGGAAGTAAAAACAATGAAAGGTTTGACATAAGCGTCTGTCAACAATGATGAAGGCACACCAATCTTTTACATGGCTTTGTGTGAGCTGCTATCATACCTTTGTATGATGTAAATTTCATAAACATCCTAAAGAAGCATCTAATTTTATACATTTCAGCACCAAGGTCAGCTATGTGAATTCCCTCATGAGAGAGTTTTCAGCAGAAGGCAAGCACTTTCACTCTCCAGTCCATGACGTACAAGTGCTAAAAAATACATTTTTTTCTCCTTTAACAATTTACATATTTATACATTTTACTGTTGTGCAGCACCACCACAAGGTCTGGGAGCCCATGCAAGACGAACCATGGTTGGGGATGAACAAGGTAAGGGAATGCTGGCTGCAGTTGCACCATGCACTCGTTTGACCCCACTGATCTCCAGCAGCCAACTCCCTCAAGAGTGGTGGTGGCACTGAGATGCTGGTGGCACTGGGGGCAGAGAGGCCACACACAGCCTATGCAATAGCCACCCTTGTCACAGTGACACCCGCATCATCAGTCCCATCAACAGGCAGTGATAGGAAGTCCTAAATCCACCACTTATGCAGAACTGGTACACCTAAAAGCTTGGCATTGAAATGGGAATAACCATGTTGGTTTTCCAAAATGTACGTGGCACTTTCTTCAAGCAATGGCTGAAAAGGCCTGACCTAACCAAACCATTTGCTAGAGGCCGCGCAACAAAGCCCATCATTACATCTACTCACATGTTGGGAAGAGTAGTATCTTTTAAGGGATACTACTCTGTTCGGTTCTGAAATTTACTGGGTGCCGAAATCCATCTATGATTTCCCCTGGTAAAAACAGGAGCGAAATATACATGGAACCAGACCTGGAATTGGGCACAACCTTCACTTCTGGACAGAGTATTTCTGATCCAGCATGTTAATCTTTACCCCGTGTCTGAAAACTCAGTGGCCAGTAAGTGTTGTGGAAATATGGGGCAAAATCGATAAACCTGGCCCCAATATTTCCATCTCCTTACCCTCGTCCAAATACCTTCAGACTCCGAGTGTGGGCCACTGTGTTTGTTTTTTCTGATGGTGACATGAGCTCAAAAGCTGTCTAAAGTGAAATCTATGTCAGAGATGGTACAGCTGCACAGATGTTTGGCAACTTTTGTGCTTTCGCGTATGTAATATGCGATGAAACGGTCATAATTGATGAATTTTGACTAGTTTTTAATTTTTTTTTTTTTTTACCTATCTATACATAATTCACGCATGCCATACATTGCGGATTAGAATCATTTACAAATGGATATTACACAAAAAAACTTCTGTGTTCATTAATTATAGTTCACATGCTTGTGTTTAATAAATTTGTGAAAAAACAGTTTTTTTCCGTTTTTATTGATGCCGTTCCTTAAAATATGTTAAAGAGCTACAGCAAAACTGTGATTTGCAATTCGGTGCAACCTCTTCACATTATTGCGCACTTATACTTGAGCATCACAGTTGTAAATTTAGGAGTGCTGAGCAGTGTGGCAAATGCTTTTTAAACGGCGAATGCCTAAAAATGACAGCGCGAGGACTCGCTGGATTGATTTTTAATAGATTTCACTGTCCAAGCCCTCGAAACGTGCGATATCTAATAGTAAACAATATATGAAAATACTGTTTGTAGCCTGGAGCATACTGGCACGCTCAGATCAGATATATTTACTTTGCCTTCATGATTTGTGCATCACTTTGAAATTATGGATGCGAAAGCAATTTTTTTGTTCGAAACACAAGTCTGACTAACACCTGGAAAAAAGCTATGAACAAGGGCCTTTGGATTTTGAGATGGATATGTAAACATACTATTAGCCAATTTAAAATACTTTTGAAAAAGATTAAATATGCAGATGGTATATGAACTACTATCTTCCAAATATATTTTATATGAAGTATCATTAGAAATTTTATGTTAGACTTTCAGTCTTTCCCCTGTACGTTAAGCTAAAACATGATTAAATATGCTGGGAAACTAGAGTAAGGATCTGTTCTGATTAATTGGTGTTTGGCATATCGCATTCTTTCTTGATGTTAATTGCAATAATTAGTATTTTCCGCCAATAATTACTGTAATAATAATTATAATTTTCACTTGAGTTAATTGCAACAAACCTGGGCCTCCCGGTCCAAGATCAGTCAGGATTGTGGACAGGGTACTAAAATGGCAATACTCAATTTGTGGGATGTTGTCACAGATTTTGTGAATCACAAGCACTTCACTGCATATATTCCTTTAGCTTTACTCAAAGATTTCAAAGAGGTGTACTTTGCAAAATTCCTAAAGAATGTCCATTCAGTAGTTACTGTGTTAGTTTGTACCACATACGCCTCTTCCTCATGGCTCAATTAGTTATTGAAATAATCCTGACCAGTTGTGAATCACCCCATGTATATATTTTTTCATATGAAAGGTTGTGCAAGCAGTACTTGTTTTTCTTTCTCTTAAGGGCACTAATAACATTTGTGTAATTCTAAAATAGCTAACTCAAAAGATTCCAAATTAAAGAAATCATATATATTTCACAACTGTTTGACAGACCTCCATTTATTCATTTTGTCAGCTTGGGCATAATTTCACATAGTATGGAAATACAGAGTCGTTCAAAACCTAAAACATGTTTTCAAACATAATTAGTACTCTCAAAATATAATGTAATGAAAGAACACACTATGGGGGTCATTCTGACCCTGGCGGTAAAAGGCAGTTACCGCCGGTCAGAAGACCGCCATAACACCGCCGCAGCCGCGGTAACCCGCCACGGTCATTCTGACCCACAACTGCCAAACCGCCAAAAACCCGACCTCCACTGAAGGCCGCCACATCAGCGGTCAGCGATAAACTGGAGATGACCAAACCTTCACCGTCACGCCAACAGAAATACGCCCATGCCATTACGACCCACCAATCCACGCGGCGGTCTTTCAACCGCGGTATCCCATTGGCGGTACACACCGCTGCGGTCAAAATACACACACCTTTACAAAACACAGCCACATTGGATAATTCAAAATGCACACACCTGATACACATACAAACACCACTCCCACACAATCAATACGATATAAAACACACACCCACATCACCCACACACCCCCACAAATCGAAATTCAGAGACAAGGCGCAATACACAGAGAGAGAGCACAGGGAACGCAAACCACAACACACACAGGAACCCAACATCATCCCCCACACTACATCTACGCACAAAACGCCACACACCACTACACTCATCACCACAAACACCACCCCACACCTCATCCACACCACCCCATGGCACCCCAAAGACACCCCAGGTTCTCGGACCAAGAACTCAGGGTCATGGTGGAGGAAATAATTAGGGTAGAGCCCCAGCTCTTCGGCACACAGGTGCAGCACACCACAATAGCCAGGAAGGCGGAGCTATGGCAAAGGATCGTCGACAGGGTCAACGCTGTGGGACAGCATCCCAGAAATCGGGAAGACATCCGAAAGCGCTGGAACGACCTACGGGGGAAGGTGCGGGCGATGGTGTCAAGACACAACATCGCTGTGCAGAAGACTGGCGGCGGACCCCCACCCACTCCACCCGAATTCACAGCATGGGAGCAAGAGGTCTTGAACATCCTGCATCCTGAGGGCCTCGCTGGAGTAGGCGGAGGAATGGACTCTGGTAAGTCTAATCTCAACTACTTCACCCCCCCCAACCATCAGCATGCCAACCCACACCCCCACCCCCAACCCCCCAGCACATATCCTCCCTGCTAATGTCTCACCAGCACAACCCACCCAAACCAACACAAACCCCTGAATGCCAACACAAACCATGGACACCCATCACCTAAGCATGACCACTGCACATACCCATCGCCCCCCCCCCCAAACCACCCTCACAACTCCTCCCACAAGGGAATGCCAGCACTGGGGGACAAGGGCACCCACAATTCGCACGCCATGGCACACACAGAAGCAATAACCATACTCTTTTACCCCTGCAGGGCCCGAACGCCAAGACACCGGCCCGGAGGGTCCAGAAATGTCCATCCCACCCCCAGAACAGGCCCCCAGTGATGACAGCAGCTCTGTCGACCTAGAACCTGATGACCAGCCCAGACCATCGGGGACCTCTAGACAGTCGGTTCCCCTCAGGCAGCCACAGGCCCCAGCAGACCTACCCCCCTCTGGAAACCCCAGCACAGCACTCACCCAGCGGGCCCATGCCTCTGTCTCCAGGACAGGTCAAGCAGCGGTGTGTCTACCACTACAGGGCACCCAGGGCAACCCACCACCCCAACAACAACAGGGACCTGGGGGCAGTGGTAGTGGGCACACCGTCCAGGGGACAGAGGCCCAGGAACAAAGGGGAACTGGGAGAGCTGCTGTGCGACAGAGGGAGGACAG
This sequence comes from Pleurodeles waltl, assembly GCF_031143425.1. Lineage (NCBI taxonomy): Eukaryota > Metazoa > Chordata > Amphibia > Caudata > Salamandridae > Pleurodeles > Pleurodeles waltl. The sequence continues at coordinate 372,638,139 of NC_090451.1, forward strand.
GCCTAGGGAACCCACTTTCCAAGAGGCCCTCACCACCATCATGGGAGCGTACCACCACTCCTAAGAGACGATGGCGACGGTCCTGGCCAGGTTCCAGGAGATCCAGGCCATGCAGGAGGGCCAGTACATGGGGTTCCGGGAAGAACTGCGCAGCATCAGTTCCGCAATGGGTACAATCGTGGTGGCACTCAACCAGATTGTCACCACATTGCGGGACCATGTGGCCCCCCAAAGGGCCCCTGCCACTAGCATGGAGGAAGAACAGCCCACCACCTCCGCCGGCGCTAGTGGTCAGGAGGCCCGACACAACAGCAACGGCCCACCCGGACCCCACCCCCTGCAGAACATGAACCACCCCGCAAGAAAGGCCTGAGATCGAGGAAGAAGACAGAGTAGGATGTCAAGACCCCCGCCATGCACGGATCCCCCCGGATGTCATCCCACTGTCCCACTTGTTCACCCTGTCCAACCTTGAACTGCCCCTGCTCCACCTTCCACAGGCATATGGACAATGCACCTGTGCGAACGTGAGTCTGGACTCTGCCATGGACATGCCTCCACCATCACCCATCACCCTTTTTGAACTATACACCAATTTTTGCACTTCAATAAACACAATTATTGCACAAAAACCATCTGGAGTCTGCTATTTATTTTTTTAAACCAAATGTATTCGATATAACCAACCAAAAATGTCCAAATACATTGTGATGACAACATACCAGTGTCACACAGCGGTAGTCCATGGGGAAATAAACCAGAGGGCACTCCGTGGGGACCACATCACTGAAATAGGAAGGCAAATTCACAACTAAGTTACCATACATTGGGGTGAAAGGTCAGACAGTAGAGAGCCAGTACTGTTACAGATATAATAAAATGCAGGAGTAGATTCTTACCTGTGTGTTACTGGAAATACTGCAGTATCACTCTGTCCCTGTTGTCTGTGTCGTCCTCTTCGTCTTCCTCCTCTTCACTCTCCGCAGGCTCCACAGCGGCCACAACACCACCATATGGACCATCCTCCTGCAGGAAAGGCACCTGGCGTCGCAAAGCCAGGTTGTGAAGCATGCAGCAGGCCACGATGATATGACACACCTTCTTGATGAGTACATTAGGGATCCACCTGTCATATGCAGGCACCTAAACCTGGCCTTCAGGAGGCCGAAGGTTCTTTCTATAATCCTCCTAGTTCGCCCATGGGCCTCATTGTACCGTTCCTCTGCCCTTGTCCTGGGATTCCTCACTGGGGTCAATAGCCAAGGCAGGTTGGGGTAACCAGAGTCACCAATTAGCCACACACGCTGTCTCTGTAGCTGTTCCATCACATAAGGGATGCTGCTATTTCGCATGACGTACGCGTCATGCACTGACCCTGGGAACTTGCCATTTACATGGGAGATGTACTGGTCAGCCAAACAGACCACCTGGACATTCATGGAATGATAACTTTTTCGGTTCCTGTACACCTGTTCATTGTCTTTTGGGGGGACCAAAGCCACATGGGTACCATCAATGGCACCAATGATATTGGGAATGTGTCCAAGGGCATAGAAATCACCCTTCACTGTAGGCAAGTCACCCACCTCAGGGAAAATGATGTAGCTCCGCATGTATTTCATCAGGGCAGACAACACTCTGGACAACACCCTTGAAAACATAGGCTGAGACATCCCAGATGAAATGGCCACTGTAGTTTGAAATGATCCACTAGCCAAAAAATGGAGTACTGACAGCACCTGCACTAGAGGCGGAATCCCTGTGGGTTGGGGGATGGGTGACATCAGGTCTGGCTCTAGCTGGGCACACAGTTCATGTATAGTGGCACTGTTGAGTCTGAAGGTGAGTATGACATGTCGTTCTTCCATTGTCGACAGGTCCACCAGCGGTCTGTACACGGGAACATTCCTCCGTCTCCTCGCAAGTCCCAGCAGGCGGTGCCTAGGAAGGACAACATGGAGCACAGAGTCAATCAACCCACAGGTAAGTTCCCACAGCCTGCACAGTACACAAATCTCTCTGGATTGAATAGCTTGTATGAGTGTCGATGCAAGGCCTAGCCATGTGTGACGCAGTAGGAATTAAGCCATGTGGGCCCTTGAAATGGCGGCTGCCTGACCTGTGAAGTGTGACAATGTGAAGTGAGGTCATTGCGCTGGCGTGGCACGCTGTGGCTGTAGGCGGTCGAAGACCGCGGCGCAAAGCAGCATTGGTTAACATTGAACCCTATGGGTTTCAGGAGCCAATGACGATGTGCGCCAGCGGTCGCGGTACGCACCGCCGCGGTACGCACCGCCGCAGGCGTGACCGCCATTTTCTCTCTGCTTAATCACACGAGACCTGACCATCCACAGGAGAGGACCTATACTGCAAGTGCTGCTGTGACCTCGGTCTGGAAGTGACAATGGCTGCTGCGACTGGGGAAAGGGCCCCCGCCTTCAGTTCCGAAGAGTTGGAGAAGCTCTTGGACGGGGTCCTCCCCCAGTATGCGCTACTCTACGGTCCTCCAGACCAACAGGTGAGTACACGGCGGCCAATGCATAGTGGGCAATGCCTGTGATGAGTGGGGTGGATGTACGATGGAGGGGAGGGGAACGAATTACGAATGCATGGCACGACAGATGAGAGCATGTGCCACCTGGCAAGTTTGGGGAGGGGGGGCCACTCACATCGAGCATGCAGAAAAGTGATGATGTTTCTTTCCCCCCCTGTACATGTCACATAGGTCAGCGCCCATCAAAAGATCGATATTTGGCGTGCCATCGCCAAGGAAGTCCGGGCCCTGGGGGTCCACAACAGACGGGGCACCCACTGCCGCAAGAGGTGGGAGGACATCCGCCGCGGGAGCAGGAAGACCGCCGAGGCTCTGCTGGGGATGGCCTCCCAACCTAGGAGGGGTGCCAGTCGTACCTTGACCCCCCTGATGTCCCGGATCCTGGCGGTGGCCTACCCCGAATTAGATGGGTGCTTGAGGACATCACAGCAGACACAAGGGGGTGAGTTCCAGCACATTCAGCTAAATTTGCGCGCAGTGGAGGTGCCTGGGTGGGGGAGGAGGGCTGTGGGTATCCCTAGGCCAGGGCGTATTCTGTAGGCTAGGCCCCTCCATGAGGTATGGTCCTGTACCCCCGCCCCCCACCTCTGTAGGGTGCCTAGTAACGCTATTCATGGACCTGTGTATTCTGTGTGGGCAGTTGTCGCCCATAGGCTTGTAGGGCATGTCCCAGGGAATGAGTAGTGTACCCCAAGTGCGCAGCGTAGTGCAGGGGGCTTCTGTGTCTGTCCTCTCCGCCAACGGTGTCCCCAATGCATGCACTCAACTTGTCTTTATTTCTCCATCCCCCCCCCATTTTCTTTGTTTTTCGGTGAATGTGTGCATTAGCATCATCAGGTGGAGGAGAAGTGGCATCGCCACAAGAGGGAGCTGCATCTCACATGGCCCCGGAGGGCCATGCAACGGACTCCGACATGACCAGTGAGACGGAGGGCGAGGGGGGCTCCACCACGGGGACCCGTGCAGACGTCAGTGACACCGACACGTCCTCAGATGGGAGCTCCCTTGCGGTGGCGGCAACATCCGTTCCCACCGATACTACAGGTACAGCCGCCACCCAGCGCACCAGCTCTGCCCTCCCAGCAGCCCCTCGGCCTTCGGCCCGTGCCCGCACGGCCAGGAATGCGGCCATCTCTTTCGCCCCAGGCACCTCAGGCCCTGCCCCAGGAACCCCTGCTGCCCTCAGTGAGGAGGTCATTGACCTCCTGAGGACCATCATTGTTGGGCAGTCTACCCTTTTGAATGCCATCCAGGGTGTGGAGAGGGAGGTGCATCAAAGCAATGCATACCTGGAGGGCCTTCATTCGGGTCAGGCTGCCCATCAGCGATCGTTCAACGCTCTGGCCTCAGCACTGACGGCAGCGATTGTCCCTGTCTCCAGCCTCCCTCTTCTAACTCCCTCCACCCAGTCCCACTCCCCTGTTCCTCTGCCTATCCCATACACACCTACAGACCAGCCTGCACACACCTCAACACCCAAGGGATGCTCATCCAGACATAAGCACCACAGAACACACAAGCATTCACACAAGCAACATACAGATGCAGACATGCCAACAGCCACTACCTCCTCTGTGTCCCCCACCTCCTCGTCTCCCTCCTCCCTCCCTGTGACGTCTACACTCACACCTGTATGCACACCACGATCAGCCAGTGCACCCATCACCAGCACACCCTCCACACCAGTCCGCACACGTGCAGTCACCACCCCCACTGCCATGTACACGTCCCCTGTGTCCTCTCCCAGTGTGTCTGTTACCCCCGCTTCCAAACCACACAAACGCAGGCAGGCACCCAACCAACAGCCATCCACCTCACGTCAGCCTCCAGCCCAAGCACCTGCACCCAAAGGCACCAGACTTGACTCTCCTACAACCACATCCTCTTCCTCCACTCCCATACCCACTCCAGCTACCCTTCCCATGGCTCCTAAAAAACTAATCCTCTATAAACTGGACCTCTTTTCCTCACCTGACCCACCCCCTCCATCTCGTAAGAGTTCCAAGAACACCTCAGCGACCACCAGCCCAGCAACTCCCAAGAACGTCGTGGCTGGTTTTTGGAGTCCGCCCTTTCCTTGTGCAGGGACATCGGCCAGCAGCAAAGGCACAGCCAGCCCCCCCCCCCCCCTGGGAAGAGGAGCAAAAAACTGAAGGGCAGGCGCGACAGGCCTGATACGCCTACCCCCAAGGAGGGTAGCCTTGCACCGTCACCTGCCACAACGGGTAAGGGAGCCAAGGGCCACGGAGAGTCTGCCAAGGAGGGCAAGGGCAGCAAAGTGCAAAAGGCAGGGAGCAGCCGACCTGGCCATGAGGGCCCAACAAGCCCCATTCCGGGGGTATCGGAGGAGACCCAGGGCCCCAGGACTCCATCACAGGACGGCCCCGCAACGGAAAGGTCCGATGCTGACTGAGCAGGAAGTATTGGCCAGGTGTGGTTCACTCGAAACACAAGACAGGCACCGCTGAACAGGGCCCCGCCAAGACAGGCACCGCTGAACAGGGCCCCGCCGTGAGGAGCACCGCTGAACAGGGCCCCGCCGTGAGAAGCACCGCTGAACAGGGCCACGCCGTGAGAAGCACCGCTGAACAGGTCCCCGCCGTGAAGGGCACCGCTGAACAGGGCCCTGCCGTGAGAAGCACCACTGAGCAGGGCCCCGCCGTGAGGAGCACCGCTGAACAGGGCCCCGCCGTGAAGGGCACTGCTGAACAGGGCCCCGCCGTGAGAAGCACCGCTGAACAGGGCCCCGCCGTGAGAAGCACCGCTGAACAGGGCCCCGCCGTGAGGAGCACCGCTGAACAGGGCCCCGCCGTGAGGAGCACCGCTGAACAGGGCCCCGCCGTGAGAAGCACCGCTGAACAGGGCCCCGCCGTGAGAAGCACCGCTGAACAGGGCCCCGCCGTGAGGAGCACCGCTGAACAGGGCCCCGCCGTGAGAAGCACCGCTGAACAGGGCCCCGCCAAGACAGGCACCGCTGAACAGGGCCCTCCTGTCAAGCACCGCTCCGCTGGGCCCTCCTGTCAAGCACCGCTCCGCTGGGCCCTCCTGTCAAGCACCGCTCCGCTAGGCCCTCCTGTCAAGCACCGCTCCGCTGGGCCCTCCTGTTAAGCACTGCTCCGCTGGGCCCTCCTGTCAAGCACCGCTCCGCTGGGCCCTCATCTCAAGCACCGCTCCGCTGGGCCCTCATCTCAAGCACCGCTCCGCTGGGCCCTCCTGTCAAGCACCGCTCCGCTGGGCCCTCATCTCAAGCACCGCTCTGCTGGGCCCTCATCTCAAGCACCGCTCCGCTGGGCCCTCCTGTCAAGCACCGCTCCGCTGGGCCCTCCTGTCAAGCACAACTCCGCTGGGCCCTCCTGTCAAGCACCGCTCCGCTGGGCCCTCATCTCAAGCACCGCTCTGCTGGGCCCTCCTGTCAAGCACCGCTGGCCCATTGGCAGGCCCGGTTCTGTGTCGGGCAGGGCTTCACGAGGCACTCTGCCCACCATGCCTCCTCCATGACCAGTGGACTCTGTAATCCACCTGATGGACTGTGGCTTTGCACCCCCCAGGATGGCACAGTGGGCAATCCACCCACTGTAGAGACTTGAGAGACTGTGGCTTTGCACTCCCCAGGATGGCACAGTGGGCATGGAGGCCCTTCGTGGATCTGGCATCGTGGACTCATGTGGCTGAGGTGCCCCCCTTCCCTTCCCCCTGAGGTGCCAGTATTTTATTTTTGTGATGCCCCAGCAGTGTTCTTTCCAATGGACTCGATCTCGTGTGTGGGCTTTGCCCATGTGTTGCTGCACATTGGCCCACGGACATTTGGACTTTGTAAAACTGTGCCGGACTTTTGCTACTTGTATATATATAGTTCTAGATGTGTATTAATTCTTTATATATTGGTAAGTTCGCTATACTTAATTATTGATATAATATAGTTCTATTTTTACAATCATTGCCTTTTGTCTTTGCATTTTTGTTTTGGGGGTTTGGGGGTGTCACTCTGACTTTTCAATCTGCATTGGTGTGTAGGTATTTCGGTGGGGGTGAGGGTGGGGGTGGGTGTGTGGCGTATGTGAGTGCCCGTAACCTTTCCTCCTCCCCCCTCCCCTGTGTCGTAGGTGCAGTACTCACCGTTGTCGTCTGCGGCGACGTTCGTGATCCTGGAAGAAGAGCAGGAAGGCAATGGCTGGGAGGATGTGGAGTTCCGGTTCCATGCTGTCCCGATTCCACGTGGAGTGTGTCGAGGTGAGCGTTTTCCATTGGAAATGTCTGTTTCCGCCGTGTTTTTATCGGCGGGGCTCCCGCCCCGGAAAAGGTGGCGGATTGGTGAGTTGTGATAGGGTGGGCGGTACATTGTCTGCTGCCTGGCTGTTGGCGGTGACCGCCGCGCTGTTTGTTTGTGCCGCCGTGGCGGTCGGAGTGTTAAAGCGGCGGCCAGTGTTGGCGGTTCCCGCCAGGGTCAGAATTCCATTTTTTGGACCGCCAGCCTGTTGGCGGGTTGGCCGCCGCTTTAACACTGACCGCCAGGGTCAGAATGACCCCCTATGCCTGAAATACCTACACAAGTAACTGTACTAGTTTATGTTCCGTGAGGCTTCCGGTTACATTTTATTTCCAAGTATTCTGTTGAAAACATATGACATCTAGGGCCAGATGTATGAAGTAGTTTTGCAGGTCGCAAGCGGCCCATCGGGCTATTTGCGACTGGTAAATGGCTTCTGGCTATGTACCATCCCTATTTTGCGACTTGCAAAATGGGGATTTTGCGAGTCGCTTTTAGGAAGGGGTGCTTCAAAGGCGTGCCTTCATAATAGCGAGTCACAGGGCCATGTAAGAATTTTTTGCGACCGTAAAAGCGGTCGCAAAACATTCTGAATTACCACCAACTTCAAGTTGCTGGTAACCCATTTGCAAATGAGATGGGGTTCCTTAGGGACCACTTCTCCTTTGTGAATGGGGGTGCAAACATTTTCCCTTAAGGAAAACTGGCTGTATTTCAAAAAGAAAAAAAATGCTCAGTCACAGACATGGTGGTCTGCTGTCCCCAGTTGGCCACCATCCCTGTGAGTGTGGCCATTCCAAAAGGGACCTTAGGGTTTGACTTATATGTAAAAATAAGGTAGTTGGAGACTTTGGAAGTACCTTTAATTCCAAAGTCGAATTTGAATATATAATCTACTCTTAAAGCAGCCTCCAAAGCAGGGCTGCCTTCAAAATGACAGCGGGCACCACCACAGTGCACACCTAAGTGCATTAAATCCACTGGGCCTACAACCCCCATGCCCTATTATCTGCTACAGGTAGTTTGTTATGTCAATTACAATTGTGCCTAATTTGCATACACATTTAATCAGAGCACAGGCCCTGGGTCTGGTTAGCAGAGCCCACGGCACCATCAGAGTCCGAATATCAGTATTTATGGGTCAAAAATGGGAGCAGAAAGTGGGGGACCCTGTTTGATAGCCATTTGACTGCTCAGGACTTCCTTGGGCTCAGGTGGAGCCTCATTAATGCCAAATTTGGGTTTCTCCTTTTCTGGGACAGAAGACCCTCGGCTCACTGGAACTTGCTTTAAGAGTGACTTACCTTTCTTCTTCTTTTTCCCTATCTTTTGGGACCCCAGCCTCCTAACTATAGGGAATGACTCCCCAGGATCTTTGAGTGGGGAGCGCCCTGGGCTGCCGCCGCACTTGGGTTCAGCCCAACCTCTGGAAGGTCACTGCGCAGGATACAATCTAAGTGGAGGTCAGAAATGACTACCACCCTATACCAGCTAAGGGTACACTCCCTCTCCAGGGGCATTATGGCTACAGGTTTGGTTGTGATGTCACCTGGGGCTACTCTTACCCTTGTTTCTCCTGGCACATACTGGTATGGAGTCAACAACCTGTCGCTCACAATGTGGTGACTGGTGCAGGGTCTCTCAGGTCAGTGGTAAGGATCTCATTTACCTGAATGGAGTAGAAGTGCCTACTACCACCCTCGGAATCACCAGCTTACCTTCTGGACCTGTCTCCCAGCACAATGCTATGAGGACCTTCTCATTAGAGGAGTCCTGCACTACACTGGACAGCCCAGTACTAACCATCTTCTTGGCATAGACTGAGTTGAAATAATCCACACCGAGCAGGATGTGGTGAGTAAATAGGATTTATTTTCATTTCCGACCAGGAGGGAGGCACCAGCAACTGCCGTCGGCACCGTTCTTCCGTCAGCACCGTTCTTCAATAGAATCTCTCCTCGTGAGTGTAGCACAAGGCACGAGGAGTAGACATTAGATATCAGCCTCCTTCATAATTTCTTGAAAAGATAAATAAAACAGTACAAGCAGATAAACATCCCAAAGGAATGAACAAGCATAACAGACAATAAATCAATTTACATAACAAACTCACTAAACCTCTTTGGCAACCTTAACTTCTTTCTGTCTCGCAGAAAAGTCCTCCTGTTCTGCGGGGATGAAGGGTCAGAAGGAACATCTGCAGTCCACTCATGATCAAAACTCTTTGGATCAATGCACCTCGAGACTTTCAATACTTTGTTTCTATTCCACATCTTTCCATCACTTAATAACAACGACTACTCATACACCTTGACAACTTTCAAAGGCTCTGAGAACTTGGAATCACACTTATGAACTTTGCCTCCTTTCAAAACGCGAACCCAATCACCACACACAAATACATCATCTACACCTTCCCACTTGGCTTTCTTCTTTACAACACCCTTTGACACCAGAGCTCTATGCTTCCTTCCTCTCATTGCTTTAAATGGGGATAACCCTGTTATAGAATGCGGAGTTGTCCAGTATGACCAAATCATATCTTTTATAGCTTTACGCCAGCTTACCCCATTACTCAAAGCAAGTTGCAAATTGTCTTTCAATTGCTCTGGGGATAATAAACAGATGTTCTAATGTGTTCAATGTCATATCTTTCCAAGAACTCAATCATGACATTAGACACAAATTGCACCCCATTATCAGACACAATAGTTTCCGGTACTCCTTCAGATTCAAACAAATCAATCAAAAATTCTACTACAACATCAGTTGTGCCATTTTCCGCAAACTTGACAACAGGCCATCATGAAAAGTATCAACCACTACCAGAGCATATTTAGGTATTTTGCCTAAAGCATACAGTGGTCCCACGATATCAATTGCAACTTTCTTCCAGGGTCCATCTGATTTGTCTGAATCAATAGGAGGTTTTTTTCACGACTCTCTGGGACTTATCACTCCACGCACACAAAACACAATCGCTGATCTGGTCTTCCACATCCCTGCCTATACCAGGCCACCAATATTCCAATATGATATGCCTCTTGATTGCACTCATGCCCAAATGTGCTTTGTGAGTAAGTTTTAACACCCGTCCTCACAACCCAATAGGAACCACAAATTGTTCCCCTCTCATCACAAGTTCATTTATGACAGATAACTCAACACTCACTTGGCGGAACTGTTTCACATCCGCACGAGCACTTCCTCTTGCTGGCCAGCCTTCCTGTATGAATTTCATAACTTCCTGCAAAACTAGATCTTCCTGTACAAACTTCGACCACTCCTCATGCGAAATTCTGCCATCCGTAACACGACAAATATCCACATTAACAATCGCTACCATTTATTCATGTTCCTTATCCTCTTATACCTCCTCACTTGAAGGCAAACTGGACAAACAATCCGCTAACACGTTCCTTTAACCAGGCATATACTGCATGATATAGTTATACTCCAACATCCTCATCACCCACCGGGCTATTCTGGGAGCAGCTCTGCCTGCCCCTTTTGTGGAAAAAACATAAATTAAGGGTTGATGGTCAGTCCTAATCACAAAACTGGAACCCCATACATATTTCCTGAAATATTGACACCCCACCAACAAGCAACAGCTTCTCTTTCAATGGTGGAGTAATTATTTTCTGTATCTTTTAAAGGTCTCGAAGCATACGCAATGGTTAACTCTATGCCCTCTCTTACCTGTAGCAATATGGTGCCCAGACCAACAGAACTGGCATCTGTGTTGATGATGCTCTGATCTTTCTTGTCAAAAGGTTTGAGTGCAGGTGCAAACACAATCAACCTTTTCAGTTTCACAAATTCTGATTCACACTCCTCACTCCACACAAACCTCTCCTTCTTGCACATCAACTTCCTCATGCAGTTTGTTTTGTCAGCAAACATGCCAATGAATCTTGAATAGTACTACGCCAAACCCAAAAGTGACCTAAGCTGTTACCAGGAGAAGGTGCATTCTCAATGGCTGACACCAGCTTTGATTTAGGAGATATGCCCTTCTGTTCTATCCAACGACCTAAATACTCCACACCAGGTACACCAATGTTGCACTTTCTCCAGTATGATAGTTAGTCCGCCATCTCTCAAATTGTCAAGCATTCTCCTCATGATACAATCTTGCTCAATGCAGTCCCTACCAAACACCAAAATGTGGTCTTGGAAATAAGTCACAGAGGGAACATCCTTGAATAGATGATGCATGGTCCTCTAGAAGATGGCTACTGCAGAGGCCAAACCAAAAGGCATGCGCTTGAACCTAAACGCACCTTCGGGAGTAACAAAGGATGTTAGTGCACGAGAATCAGGATGAAGTACAATCTGATGGTAAGCAGATGATAAGTCCAGAGTGGAAAATACCTTGGCTCCCTTTAACATAGTTAACATTTCACCAATATTAGGTAAAGAGTGCCTATCAACCCAGATGGCTGTGTTAAGATCTCCGAGGTCCACACATAAATGCAAATCTCCATTACCCTTCCTCGCAACAACCACTGGAGCCAACCACCCGGATGCTTCAATCTCCTCAATAACATTCTGATCACACAACTTAGATAGTTCTTCACTCAATGGTTCTCTCATAACAATAGGAATGGGACGAGAATTATGAGCCTTGGGAAAATCTTTCTGTTTCAATATAATCCTTTGCATGAAAACTTTTAGTCTTCCCAAACCCTTCCTAAAGACTTGTGGGTACTCTTCCACAAAAGTGTGGTTCTGAACAGCTATAACTTCCGTGTATGCACCCAGAACGTGTTCAGGGTGGTTCGGATCCAAAAGAATTCCCAAATCCCTTTGTTTGTTTCTAGTGCCATCTTCAACAAAATATACTTTGGATGTAGCATTCACACCCTGAAACCCGAGACTAGCGTCCATGAGCCCACTAAATCGATAGGCATATTCCCATGGGCTACTAAGCTCATGTCAGGAGGTTTGATTTCTCGATCTGGAAAATTTGACATGTGCTCCTTCCCAATTAAGGTATATTGTGCACCTGAATCAGCCATCACTCTTATATCCACACCATTAATACTAATGACACAATTAGGACCATTCCTCATTCCACAACCCACATCCGCAATTTGCAAAATATATTCTTGACCAACATCTCCAACATCGTTACACTCCACAGAATACACCACCCTCTTAATCTTGCTATCACCCAATTGTCTTCCTTTGCATACACATGCAAAATGACCCTTAGCTTTGCACCTCCAACAATGTCGGCCGATTGAAGGACAACGTGGGTCAGAGGCTAAATGTTCCATTAAGCCACACTTGAAGCATGTTAAGTCAACCCTTGCAACAGATTTTGTAAATTCATGCAGCTGATCCGTTCTTTTATATTTGGCACCATGTAGATGAATAGAGTTCACTGTTTCTGACGGAGTTGACAATTCTTTCAGACCTTCATCAGTTATTTCTGCTCCCTTCATTATGTCAATTGCTAATTGCAAAGTTAAGTCTTGAGTGTTGAGTAGCTTTTCTAGTATTTTTTGTTGTTTTGAGCCTTTAGAACCAACTGGTCCCTTAGCATCTCTTCTTGGAAATTCTGGTACTTTCACAAGGATGCCAAAGCTCTCAACCCAGCCACATAACTTTCCACCGGTTCCCCAGGTAGTTAAAATCTTTTCAAGAACATAAACCACTCCACCACAAAATTCCTCTTCTTACCAAAATTTACATCCAACTGTTCCATAGCCAGGTCATAGTCGTCTCTGTCTTCTGAGTCTTCATCCCCCAGATCAGGCAAATATTTTAGAATGTGTCTGCCCTCAGCTCCTAAGCATTGTTTCAACATGGCAAGTTTCCTAGATGAATTGAAAATATCACCACCAACAGCCAAAGCATACTCCTCAAAACCCCCCTTCCAAACCTCCCATGCCGTGATAGGTTCACCAGGAGAGTTAAGGAAAAATGTTGGAGCTGCAAGTCCTTCTGTATTACAGTATATATGTCAAATTGTAACTTAAGATGACATGTTTTAAAAAAAATATATATATTTTTATTTTATTTTCCCCTAATTTATGGCCAAAACATAAAAATAGGCCCAAAACACACAGTTTTTGTAAGGCAGGCAGCGACAGAATGTTTTCAATGGCCCAACAAGACAGACATGTAGAGGAAACATTGAATCCAAGCAAATAGATCTGGGATCCCTGGAGACATGCTGGTTGCCTAGCAACAAGGTACACAGCTTAGCTCTTAAATGCCAAAAAAACCCTTGCAGGAACAAAGCTTCAAGCTTAGTTCTGAAATGCCAGAAACTCCCCTGCAGGGAACGAAACCACGCCCCAGACGGATTGACCAGGAGGCTCTCCAGCACCTTCTAGACGATGCTGCCTTGACAACCACCACCGCGGTGCAGCTGAAATGAGGGGCACACCGCTCCAAACTGCTGCACTGCTGCACTGCTGCACTGCCACACTACGGGCTGTAGTGAACACCTGGGTCCGGGGTCGCCTTATCTCCCGGTCAACGAAGTCAGGATATAAAGTCCCTCATCACCAGTGAAATAATCCACACAGAGCAGGATGTGGTGAGTAAATCAGATTTATTTTCATGTTCGTCCGGGAGTGAGGCTCTAGCAACTGCCGCCGGCACCGTTCTTCCGTCAGCACCATTCTTCAATAGAATCTCTCCTCGTGAGTGTAGCGTGAGGCACATTCATGAGGAGTAGACATTACATGAGTCCCATCTGAATTTACCTGACTACTGACAGTCAAAACACACCTTGTTGTCCAAGTACCATTAAAGCACTGGGTACCCCTGCTTCTGCTTATCAGAACTGAGGGTGCTGGGGTATTGAGGGAGTCTCTGTGGTGGGCTTACCACCTCCCTCCTTAGTTTTGTGTGAGCCTAACCCGTCCTTCATAGAGTCTACCCCCGGTGTTTATTGAAGACCTGGTTTATCACCCATACATCAGCTGGCTCCCCCAGTTCCCTTGGACCAGACAACTTTGAATCCACTCAATACTGGTGTAACGCCTTTTGTACACAATGAGTCAGGATGAGCTTTTTACAAATTAAATGGCATAGTCCCTCATATGTACTCACTTGGTTACTTTTAATCCAGTCCTCTTTTGCCTTCACTGAGACATCTACAGAGTTCACCCAGGACTGTGTGTTTACCTTCTGGGTGTCCATGAACTTCAATCTGTACTGTTCTGGTGTAAGACCGTACTTCCTTACTAAGAGTTTTCTCATGTGGGAGTAGAATCCCTCTCTATAGTCAGGAGCCTACACCTCCCAGCTGTTGGTATCAATTCCCATGGGAGTGAACCCCAATATTTAGATTGGACCCTTCTCATCTCAAGGGGCCTTTCAAATGCAGTCAGATATTTATCAATGTCATCCTCTTCTACATATATGGGAACTATTCCCATGGGAAGCCTGGGATCAAGCCTACCACCCCTGGATAGATCAGCATGTTCCTCTTTTGTTGCTGCTACCATTTCTTCTCTCTCCTTCCCTTGCCCACTTCATCTTTTCTAGTTCTGCCTTCGCCTTCTCTACAGCCCCCAATTGAGCTTGAAGCTTTCTAGCTTCAAGGGACAGTTCTGGCTCCCCTTTGAGGGAGGTTCCCCTCCCTCCCCTAACTGGAAGTCCAAATCTAGTACTGGAAGTAATGAACATGTTGTTATCCTCCTCCTCCTGGTGGAGGTCACTGGATGGGTTATCCTCCCCTTCTACTTCACTCTCTGAAGCTGTCTGTGCCCAGATCTTAAGTGACATAATCATTTCTGCCTTCTTAATTCTATTAGCAGCAGGTGGCTCCTTGGCCCTACACTGTACACTAAGCTCACCCACTGTAGGTTTGGACAGGTTAGCAAGTTTAAGCGTCATGGTATCCCTAGTTTTGGGTCACAACAAAAAAAATTGTAACTCACAGAGAGATAGAACAATTTAGGAAAACATAGAAATGGATTAAAAACAGTTTATGTCAAAAAAAAAAAAAAAAAAATCAAGTTTTGTTTAGGGGATTTTAAAGATCTTAACTTAATTACTGTATGGTGTAGCCAAAAACAAGTTTGTATCCCACCATTGCCACCAAATGTTGGAAAGTGGGCTATTAGTAGTATGTGGTGACCTACCACTACTAACCCCTTCTGTGCCGTGGACGTAATGGTTACGTCCAACAGCACAATGCTCATGTGCCGAGGACATAACCATTACATCCTCAGCACTGAGCTCAGAGGGAGCACTAGTGCTCCCTCTGTGGGCTTCCAATCCACCCCCCCACGGCAGGGATGGAAGGGGAAGTCCTTCCCCTTACACCCCCGATCCACCCTGAGCCCTCCAGTGACAAGAGGCCCCTTCCCCATCACGCTGGAAGCTCAGCTTCCACACGATCGGAAGAGAAATGCTCAGCATTTCTCTTCCGATCATATGCTGGGGGCACTGAGAGGCTTCAAAGGGAAGTAAAGGAATTTCTTTCCCTTTGAAGTCTCTCAGAGCATTTCAAAAGCCAGATCGTAAAGCGATCCAGCTTTTGAAATGCCCACTAGACACCAGGGATATATTTCGAAAAATGAAATTGGCATAAGGGGAGCGACCCCCTTGGGCAAGGGTTGCTCCCCAGGGGGGCAATATTTTTCAAGGCCTTTTCTGAAACCTTTAGGCACCAGAGATAAAAAAAGATTTGTTTTGTTTTTTAGAGGTGGTGAGTGACCCCCTTATGCAAGGGTCGCTCCCCTGGGGGGCAAATTGTATTTAGACCATTTCTGTCCCCATTGGGGGCAGATCGGCCAATTTTTGTTAGGCCAATCTGCCCCCAAGGGGGGCAGAAACCACTAGGCACCGGGGATCTTTTTTTTTGTAACAATTTCAGGCAAGGGGAGCGACCCCTTAGGCAAGGGTCGCTACCGGGGGTCAAATTTATTTTAGGCCATTTCTGCCCCCCAGGGGCAGATAGGCCTATTGTTATTAGGCCGATATACCTCTTGGGGGGGGGGGTAGAAACCTCTAGGCACCAGGGATAATTTTTTTTTTTGTTTTGTTTATTAGAGGTGGGGAGCGTACCCTTAGGCAAAGGTCGCCTCCCTGGGGGGCAAATTTATTTTTGGCCATTTCTGCTCCCCTTGGGGGCAGATTGGATTATTTCTATTAGGCCGATCTGCCCCCGGGGAGAACCCACTTAGGCACCACGGATTGGTGTGTGTTTTCTTGAGGGAGGCAGCCCCATGGGTAGGGTCATTCCCCATGGGGGCACATTACTGTTGGCCATATCTGCCCCCTTGGGGTAGATGGGCCTATTTTTGGAAGGCCCATCTTCCCCCACGGGGAGGGGGGGGCAGAAAGCCCACCAGAGACCAGGGAAGTTTTCTTTTTCCAAAATACGAGGGTGGGGGTATGGCCACACCCCCACCACAAATAAATGGGGCCAAATTTGTTCTGCCCACCAGTGGGCAGATGGGGCAATTACCCCTGATCCACATCCCGGGGGGCAGAAAGTCTACCAGATGCCAGGAAATAAAAAAGAAAAAAAAAAAAAAAGTAGTATGGGCCTGGTTATGCCCCCACCCCAACTGAAGGGGGTAACAGTCTTTCAGCTCTCCCCCGCACTCTAAAACATCTTGTCCCACAGCAAGCAAGAAGACATTTGATTATTTTGGGTTTTGGTTTTACATTTGGGCCATGAGAGCTTAGCTAACTCTCCAAATTATCCCACTTGGAATGGTAAGGGCTGCACTTTATGGACTTTGGGACGCTACCATGTAGAAAAATCCACAAGACCTAGACACATCTGAAAAGGAAACATGTGGGTGATTCCAGGGTGGTGTGTTTCACATGCACCCCGCATCATTTTCGTACCCACAATACCCTGTAAACCTCCAACTTTGCTGGAAATCACACATTTTTCCCACGTTTTTGTGATGGAACCTTCCGAAATCTGCAGGAATCCACAAAATTCCTACCACCCAGCATTGTCTCATCTATACCGATAAAAATTCTGCTGCACTTGTCATCCTAAAAATGTTTTTTTGCAAACTGCCCTTTTGGACCCTCTTTGGTTCCCCCTCAATATCGACATGTTTTTGAGTCTTACCTTTCACAAGCACTTGGCCCACCTACACAAATGAGGTATACTTTTTACCGGGAGACTGAGGGGAACATTGGGTGGTATAAAATTTGTCCCAGTGTGGTGACTCCACACAGAAATGTGGGAAAAATTTGATTTTTTAGCTACATTTGAGGTTTGCTGAGGATTCTGGGTAAGAAAACATTTGAGGATCCACGCAAGTCACACCTCCCGGGACTCCCTCGGGTGTCTAGATTTCAGAAATGTCTGGGTTTGGTAGGTGTCCCTAGATAGCTGCTGAGCCCAGGACCAAAAACGCAGGTCCCCCCCTGTAAAAACAGGTAGTTTTGTATTTGATAATTTTGATGTGTCCAGATAGTGTTTTGGGGCATTTCCTGTTGCAAGCACAAGGCCTACCCACACAAGTGAGGTACCATTTTTATCGGGAGACTTGGGGGAACGTTGGGTGGAAGGAAATTTGCGGCTCCTCTCTGATTCCAGAACTTTCTGTCACAGAAATGAGAGGGAAAAAGTATTTTTTGGGCCAAATTTTGAGGTTTGCAAAGGATTCTGGGTAACGGAACCTGGTCAGAGCCCCACAAGTCACCCCATCATGGATTCCCCTAGGTGTCTAGTTTTCAAAACTGCACAGGTTTGCTATGTTTCCCTAGGTGCCGGCTGAGCTACAACCCAAAATTCACAGTAAGGCACTTTGCAAAAAACAGCTGTTTTCTTTGTGTAAATGTGATGTGTCCATGTTGTGTTTTTGGGTATTTCCTGTTGCGGACACTAGGCCTACCCCAACAAGTGAGGTACCATTTTTATCGGGAGACTTGGAGGAATGCTGGGTGTAAGGAAATTTGGGGCTCCTCTCTGATTCCAGAACTTTCTTTCACCGAAATGAGAGGAAAAAGTGTTTTGTTGGCCAAATGTTTAGGTTTGCAAAGGATTCTGGGTAACAGAACCTGGTCAGAGCCCCACAAGTCACCCCATCATGGATTTCCCTAGGTGTCTAGTTTTCAAAACTGCGCAGATTTGGTAGGTTTCCCTAGGTGCTCGCTGAGCTAGAGGCCAAAATCCACAACTAGGCACTTTGCAAAAAACAGCTCTGTTTTCTTTGTGAAACTGTGATGTGTCCACGTTGAGTTTTGGGGCATTTCCTGCTGCGGGCGCTAGGCCTACCACCACAAGTGAGGTACCATTTTTAATGGGAGGCTTGGGGGAACTCTGGGTGGAAGGAAATTTGTGGCTCCTCTCTGATTCCAGAACTTTCTTTCACCGAAATGAGAGGAAAAAGTGTTTTGTTGGCCAAAGTTTGAACGTTTGCAAAGGATTCTGGGTAACAGAACCTGGTCAGAGCCCCACAAGTCACCCCATCATGGATTCCCCTAGGTGTCTAGTTTTCAAAACTGTGCAGGTTTGGTAGGTTTCCCTAGGTGCCGGCTGAGCTAGAGGCCAAAATCCACAGCTAGGCACTTTGCAAAAAACAGCTCTGTTTTCTTTGTGAAAATGTGATGTGTCCACGTTGAGTTTTGGGGCATTTCCTGCGGCAGGCGCTAGGCCTACCCCCACAAGTGAGGTAACATTTTTATTGGGAGGCTTGGGGGAACTCTGGGTGGAAGGAAATTTGTGGCTCCTCTCTGATTCCAGAACTTTCTTTCACCGAAATGAGAGGAAAAAGTGTTTTGTTGGCCAAAGTTTGAGGTTTGCAAAGGATTCTGGGTAACAGAACCTGGTCAGAGCCCCACAAGTCACCCCATCATGGATTCCCCTAGGTGTCTAGTTTTCAAAACTGTGCAGGTTTGGTAGGTTTCCCTAGGTGCCGGCTGAGCTAGAGGCCAAAATCCACAGCTAGGCACTTTGCAAAAAACAGCTCTGTTTTCTTTGTGAAACTGTGATGTGTCCATGTTGTGTTTTTGGGTATTTCCTGTTGCGGACACTAGGCCTACCCCAACAAGTGAGGTACCATTTTTATCGGGAGACTTGGAGGAATGCTGGGTGTAAGGAAATTTGGGGCTCCTCTCTGATTCCAGAACTTTCTTTCACCGAAATGAGAGGAAAAAGTGTTTTGTTGGCCAAATGTTGAGGTTTGCAAAGGATTCTGGGTAACAGAACCTGTTGAGAGCCCCACAAGTCACCCCATCATGGATTTCCCTAGGTGTCTAGTTTTCAAAACTGCGCAGATTTGGTAGGTTTCCCTAGGTGCTCGCTGAGCTAGAGGCCAAAATCCACAACTAGGCACTTTGCAAAAAACAGCTCTGTTTTCTTTGTGAAACTGTGATGTATCCACGTTGAGTTTTGGGGCATTTCCTGCTGCGGGCGCTAGGCCTACCACCACAAGTGAGGTACCATTTTTATTGGGAGGCTTGGGGGAACTCTGGGTGGAAGGAAATTTGTGGCTCCTCCCTGATTCCAGAACTTTCTTTCACCGAAATGAGAGGAAAAATTGTTTTGTTGGCCAAAGTTTGAGGTTTGCAAAGGATTCTGGGTAACATAACCTGGTCAGAGCCCCACAAGTCACCCCATCATGGATTCCCCTAGGTGTCTAGTTTTCAAAACTGCGCAGGTTTGGTAGGTTTCCCTAGGTGCCGGCTGAGCTAGAGGCCAAAAATCCACAGCTAGGCACTTTGCAAAAAACAGCTCTGTTTTCTTTGTGAAAATGTGATGTGTCCACGTTGAGTTTTGGGGCATTTCCCGCGGCGGGCGCTAGGCCTACCCCCACAAGTGAGGTAACATTTTTATTGGGAGGCTTGGGGGAACTCTGGGTGGAAGGAAATTTGTGGCTCCTCTCTGATTCCAGAACTTTCTTTCACCGAAATGAGAGGAAAAAGTGTTTTGTTGGCCAAAGTTTGAGGTTTGCAAAGGATTCTGGGTAACAGAACCTGGTCAGAGCCCCACAAGTCACCCCATCATGGATTCCCCTAGGTGTCTAGTTTTCAAAACTGCGCAGGTTTGGTAGGTTTCCCTAGGTGCCGGCTGAGCTAGAGGCCAAAATCCACAGCTAGGCACTTTGCAAAAAACAGCTCTGTTTTCTTTGTGAAAATGTGATGTGTCCACGTTGAGTTTTGGGGCATTTCCTGCGGCGGGCGCTAGGCCTACCCCCACAAGTGAGGTACCATTTTTATTGGGAGGCTTGGGAGAACTCTGGGTGGAAGGAAATTTGTGGCTCCTCTCTGATTCCAGAACTTTCTGTCGCTGAAATGAGAGGAAAAAGTGTTTTTGGCAAACTTTTGAGGTTTGCAAAGGATTCTGGGTAATAGAACCTGGTCAGAGTCCCACAATTCACCCCATCTTGGATTCCCCTACGTATCTACTTTTTTAAACTGTGTAGGTTTGCTTGGTTTCATTAGGTGCTGGCTCAGCCAGAGGCCAAAATCCATAGCTAGGCACTTTGAATAAAACAGCTCTGTTTTCTTTGTGAAAATGTGATGTGTCCACGTTGTGTTTTGGGGCATTTCCTGTCGCGGGCGCTAGGCCTACCCACGCAAGTGAGGTACCATTTTTATTGGGAGACTTGGTGGAACACAGAATATCAAAACAAGTGTTATTGCCCCTTGTCTTTCTCTACATGTTTTCCTTCCAAATGTAGGACAGTGTGTAAAAAAGACGTCTATTTGAGAAATGCCTTGTAATTCACATGCTAGTATGGGCACCCCGGAATTCAGAGATGTGCAAATAACCACTGCTTCTCAACACCTTATTTTGTGGCCATTTTGGAAATACAAAGGTTTTATTGATACCTATTTTTCACTTTTTATATTTCAGGAAATGAATTGCTGTATACTCGGTATTGAATGAAAACCCATTGCAAGGGGCAGCTCATTTATTGGCTCTGGGTACCTAGGGTTCGTGAACCAAAAGAGTCCAGCTGATGAAACAGTATATTGCTTTCAAAAATCTGACATTGCAGGAAAAAGTTACAGAGTAAAACGTGGAGAAAAATGGTTGTTTTTTCACCTGAATTTCAATATGCTTTTATTTCAGCTGTTATTTTCTGTAGGAAACACTTGTAGGAAAATGACCCTTTGCTGAAATTCAGAATTTTGTCTACTTTTCAGAGCTATTTAGCTCTCTGGGATCCAGCATTGGTTTCTCACCCATTTTGGTCTCTAACTGGAAAGCGGCTGAAAGCACAAAAAATAGTAAAAAAATGAAATGGGGTATGTCCCAGTAAAATCTCAAAATGTTGTTGAAAAATTGGGTTTTCTAATACAAGTCTGCCTGTTCCTGAAAGCTGGGAAGATGGTGATTTTATGACTACAAACACTTTGTTAATGTCATTTTCAGGAGAAAAAAACACGAGCCTTAGTCTGCAGCCCTTTTTCCCATTTTTTTTTTAAAAGTTGAATTTTCGTTGTATTTTGGCTAATTTCTTGGTCTCCTTCAGGGGAACCCACAAAGTCTGGGTACCTGTAGAATCCCTAGGATGTTGGAAAAAAAGGATGCAAATTTGGTGTCCGTAGCTTATGTGAACAAAAAGATATGAGGGCCTAAGCGCGCCCTGCCCCAAATAGCCAAACAAAGGCTCTGCACAGGAGGGGCAAAGGCCTGGAAGTGAAGGGGCTAATAAGGCCACAATCACAATGTAAGGTCCAGTCAAGGTCTCAGTAAATTATTCCTTTGCTCATCCCCTGGTAGCTGTCAATGAGCAGGCAGGCTTAACTTAGGTGACAGTTGTTTAAAGCATTTAAAAACACTAATATATTGAATAAGTAAAACACAATGCCTAATTATAAAAATAAGAAACATTTGTTATTTTTAAATTGACACCAAAATGAATAAAATACAATGTGGGGAACCAGAGATATGACATTTTAAAGAATAAATAAAAAACATGTGATTTCTATTGCTTAAAAACTAATAGCGCCAACCAGGCTCATCTGATTGTGCTTGACCAGGACCAAGTCACAGTTTGAGGCCAACCATGATGGAGCCCTGTTCAGATACACTGAGCGCGAGGCCTCGGTCAAAGTTTTACCTTCAGACTCAGTCATTTTTCGGTCAGTTTGTCGTTAGACCAAGCTTCAATGTGACTTCATCAGTTTGGCTCAGTGCAAGCTCCCCGCCGACTCCTAGGCTTGGGGAAAAAATCTGGAATTTCAGCAGGGCGAAACTTGAAATTCAGGCCTGGTTGCGGTTCGACTTTGGTGGCTTGACTCCTGTTGACTAGTCAGTCACCTTATGGAGCTTTTAAAAAAAAGTTATTTAATCTTCTCAAAATTTCTGGATCTCCTTTCAGAGTCCTCATTTGGGTCTCCAGTGATCCACAACACAAATCCAGGAGTCTAGAGCTTTGAGATGGTCCTTGGGAGGTTGAGACTATGTTTCCCAGAATGAACCTGGTGAATCCTCAAAAGTCCAGCTACAGGTTGTAAGCTGGGCCCTTCTTGGTGGGGATGTTGCAGGTGAAGTTCTTTTAACCTGTTGCTGTCAGGGAGTCAACTTCTTCTCTCTCTTGAAGCCAGGCAAATTCCTTAGAGCTGTAGTTCTTCGGTGTGCAGCATGTGCAGTCATGCAGAAGTGCAGGCCAGGGTTCCTTCAGGACAGTGTTTCTTCTCCTTGTAGTTTAGGCAGTGTTCTTAGTTGCTAGGCAACTCTGTCATATTTATCCAGTGTTCCTGGGCTGGCAAGCAAGGGGGTACCCCTGACCAATTGGGTGCAGGGTGCCACCTTCTAGAATGACCACTTCCTGTTAAGTGTGGCAAAAATCAAACATAGAAAGCACTATTCTTTCAAAATCCAAGATGGAGGAAATCCCTCCTTGGAGTTAAGATATAGCTAAGTCATCCCACTGGTATGGCTTATTTCCTTTAAGACACCCCCTTCAGCCCCTCTCCTAATCTGACCACTGGGTCTCCAACTGGCTGGGTTGGCAGGAAGAGGGGTGAGCCTTTGTCCTGTCCTAAGTGCCATGTTCCCTTGAAGACCAGTTTGGCCACCCAGCCCTCTTCCTGCCTTTAGCTCTGCAGCTTGCAGATCTCCGCTCATCAGATGTCCCATTGTCTTAATGCAGAGCACATTACACCTCATTAAGGCAGCTTGGCTCAGTCTGGCAGAGGCTAGTCAATCAGTGAAGAGCTGCTGGAAGGTTGGATTTTGGCTCACAGAAAAGAAAGTTCTATAAATATTTTCCCTATTGATGTAATAAATGTAAAAGTGCAAATTTGTTGGATTCACTCAAACTATCATTGTAAGTCCCAGAATGGAAATTGAAGGCCATTTCTAACAAATTTATACTTTAATACATTTTCCCACCATTAGCCCATGGAGCTACTTTACTACAAGGGGAAAATCGAAATTGGCAGTTTCTCCCTCTCTATATAAAAAACATCTTTTATATCATCCCTGCTTATAGTGACAAGGCACCCTACCCCTCGGGGAACCCAGGGGGCGCCATAGGGATGACATATGTAAACATAAGGTAGTTGGTGACTTTGGAAGTACCTTCAATTCCAAAGTCGAATTTTCATATAATTTACTCTTAAAAGCAGCCTGCAAAGAAGGGCTGCCTTTAAAATGACGACAGACACCACAGCACTGCACACCTAAGTGCATTAAATACACTGGTCCTATAACCCCCATGCCTCATTATATACTAGGCACTTACAGGTGGTTGTCAATCCAATCACAGTTGCACCTAATTTGCATACAGTTTTAGTCAGAGCACAGGCCCTGGGTCTGGTTAGTAGAGCTCAGGGCACCCTCGGAGTCTAAAAAACAGTATGTATAGGTGTCAAAAATGGGAACAGAAAGTGGGGGACACTGAAAAATGACCTGGTTTCTCACACAAAGCAAAACTACAACACCCAGAAAACCTTTGTTGATCTCATGGATGTTTTTAAATGGATTATCTGTTATATCATGGAAGGAGGCATTCAACCTATTGTGAAGTCCAAAAGATTTCCATCAGTGTTTCTTGCATTTATATTAGTTTTCTTTCACCATGGCCATTTAATTTAAACCCTTTATCAATTTCAGAAATTTTATGGCCCGTATTTATACTTTTTTTGCGCCGCATTTGCGTCGTTTTTTGACGCAAAAACGGCGCAAACTTGCAAAATATCATTGTATTTTGTAGGTTTGCGCCGTTTTGCGTGAAAAAGCGGCGCATATGCGGCGCTAAAAAAAGTATAAATACGGGCCTAAATGTATTGAAGACAATTAACATCTTGATTTCAGGGAGCAGGCAGATGTCCCAAACAGAAAGCAAAGAACCAAAGTAATTTGTGCTTGCAAGGCAGTTTAGCTCAAAAGAGAATTTTCTTTCATTGATTTGAAAACATTCTTTCGCACCAGAACCAGAGAGAGACCCGATATCTTTGGAAACATGCTGCTTTTCAAACGTTTTCATAACAGATAGTATTCTTTCGTTTGATGCCTAGGAGGTGACAGGTAATGGCGCTCGGCCCATTTTCTTGTTTCTCTTCTATCAACTGACCTTTATAGGAGTCTCAAAGAGTAAAGGGAGTTCACATTAACCCTTCAAAATTTAGCAATGCAACCTATTTGGTCAGACATTACATCTCAGAGCAGAAAAGTAAACTTTAAGAGTTTGTTACAAATTTAAGGCCAAACCTATGTAAATCAGTCTGAAAAAAACATGCTATATAATTACAGAATCACCAAAGGTGAAGTAAAGTGTTAATCAACTTAAATAGTACAAGCATAAGGCCTGCAAGGATCTCAGTCTCAACAATACAAAAGATTAAAAAAATAGGATTTGGTGATCAGTATACAAGTCAGGTCCTCTTACCTAATCATTAGAAAAACAAATTTAATCTATATACTCTATCTAAGCTAAAATGGAATCCTAATTATCTCTCAGGAAATATAGGAAAGGATGGATATAATAGGAAAATGTCAGTATAGCAGAAACCTCAGTGGAAGTACAGATAGAGAGGTGTTGTGTAATGCAAAGCCACTCAACAGAATAAAGAGGTCTGTACCCTTCCAAGTCTTAGCGGAACCTGTTCTCGTCAAAGGGTAAGGGGAATCTGCTCTCCTCTAACTAAATAAATATCAATTAGACCTTACAGATCCCTCGAGAAATCCATATGACAGACACCAGTAAATTTCCCTCTTCCTTGCACAGTTGAAACTGGCAACTTCCTTCAAGTTTTCATCCCAAGAATCGAATATCAGGACAACCCTGAGAGCCTCTAGGAGTATGGTACACAAATAGGAATCTGACTTTTCAGTACATTAGCGTTCCCTTTGTCATTGCCAAATTATCCTTCTGTATCCTTTTATCTCAGATACACAATATGCTTTACAGGAAGGCCCTCGTTACAACCCTTGCGGTCGGTGATAAAGCCGCGGTAATACCGCAAACAGGCCGGCGGTAACAAAAAGGGAATTATGACCACGGCAGAAACTGCCCACACAGACAGCCACTTTAAAACACCGACCGCCATGGCGGTAGCAACAAGCACCGTGGCAGTAACCGCCAACAGCCAGTCGAAAGACGACGTACCGCCCACACTATTACAACAGGCCTATCTGCCACCTTTTCCCTGGCAGTACCAACAACATCAAAAGCACGGTGGAAACAGTACAAAGGCAAAGGACTTACATGCCCTGTGCAATGTCGTGGGGAGTGCAGGGCCACAGTCTCTCAAGTGGGTGGTTTGCCCACTGCTTGGTCATAGGGAGTGCAAAGCCACAGTCTCTCTAGTGGGTGGCCTGCCCACTGCTTGGTCCTCGGGAGTGCAAGGCCACAGTCTCTCTAGTGGGTGGTCTGCCCACTGCTTGGTCCTTTGGAGTGCGAAGCCACAGTCTCTCTAGTGGATGGTCTGCCCACTGCTTGATCCTGGGGAGTGCAAGGCCACAGTCTCTCAAGTGGTGGTCTACCCACTGCTTGGTCCTGGGGAGTGCAATGCCACAGTCTCTCAAGTGGATGGCTTCTTCCACTGGTTCTGGAGGGGGCTATGTGCCCAGTGAGTTTCATCCTGGCAAGGAGGGTGGTGAGTTGATGGCTTCTTCCACTGGTTCTGTAGGGGGCTTGTGCCCAGTGATGCTGATCCTGGGGAGTGCAAGGTCACAGTTTCTCACCTGGGTGTCACACCCACAGGATTTGCATGGTCCAAGACTCACTACAGTCCATGGAGGCAGGACTACACACTGCCTGCCGGCGGTGTCGGCTGCTCAGTGGTGGCAGTAGCAGGGCTAGTGTCGGGCCTGGCAGTGGTGGGAGGAGGTTCCTGCCCGTCCCCTGCAGCCTTGGATGACTGCCCACTGGGGCTGCTGGCGGTGCTGGTAGTGGTGGGGGGAGGCTCCTGCCCATCCCCTGTGCCTCAGATGGCTGCCCACTGGGGCTGCTGGCGGTTTTGGCAGTGGTGAGGAGAGGCTCCTGCCTGTCCCCTGCAGCCTCGGATGGCTGCCCACTGGGGCTGCTGCTACTGTGGGCGGTGCTGGTGGCGGTGCTGGTGGCAGTGCTGTTGTCGGGAATGCCAGTGGTGTGGGGAGGCTCCAGCCCTTCCCCTGCAGACTCGGACAGCTGAACCGCCATGGTTGGTGGTGGGGGCTCAGAATCAGTGCCAGCACTAGGCCTTTTGTCCTTTCTGCCTGCAGGGGCAGGCCCCTTGCCCTTCCTAGCTGGCGGTGCCTCCTTGCCCTTGGCAGCTGGTGGTGCCTCCTTGCTCTTGCCCTTGGCAGCTGGTGGTGCCTCCTTGCCCTTCACCTTGGCAGCTGGTGGTGCCTCCTTCCCCTTCACCATGGCAGCTGGTGGTGCCTCCTTGCCCTTCACTTTGGCAGCTGGTGCAGGCACACTGTCAGTGCTGATGGCTGGTTCCCTGGAGCCTCTACCACCTGCAGTAGCTGCCAACACTACTGTGGCTGTGTAGTGGCTGGCTGAGGTGCTCGTCTGGGTTCTGACTACCATGGCCCGACGTGAAGGACGGTGGGGTAGGGAAGAGGTCAACGGCAGAGAGGAATAGCTTCTTAGGGACACCAGGGCGGGAAGAGGGTAAGGTTTGGGAGTGGAGGAAGAGGCAGTGGTTGTTGGAGGTGTCTGTCTGTTGTGTTTGGATGCAGGTGCATGGGCTGGATGCTGTTGAGAGGTGGATGGCTGTTGGGTGTCTGAGTGCTTGTGTTTGTGTACTTTGGGAGGAGGAGGCACAGACACACTGGAAGAGGACAAAGGGGACATGTGCATGGATGTGGGGCTGGTGACTGCCAGTGAGGGGTGTGTAGTGATAGGCGTGATGGTGATGGCGGTAGTGGATGAGGATGTAGTGCATCCAGGTGTGAGTGGAGATGCTACTGGCAGGGTGGTGGACGCGGAGGAGGAGGTGGACACAGTGGAGGCAGCGGATGTTGGTGTGTCTGCATCTGGATGGTGTTTGTGTGAGTGTCTGTGAGATGATGTGTGGTGTTTGTGTTTCCTGAGCCCCTCCTGTGTGTTGTCTTGGGTGCATGCTGGTCTGAATGTATGCTTGGGATAGGTTGGGGTTCAGGGGAATGGGACTGAGCAGAGGAAGTTGGAGGGGGAGGCTAGAGACAGGGACAATCGCTGCCATCAGGGAGGAGGCCAGAGCCTGGATTGATCTTTGTTGGGCCGCCATGACAGAGTGAATGCCCTCCAGGAATGCATTTGTTTGTTGCAAATGGCCTGCCATGCCCTGGATGGCATTCACTATGGTTGACTGCCCAACAGAGTTGGATCTGAGGAGGTCAATAGAGTCCTCACTCAGGGCAGCAGGGCTAACTGGGGCAGGGCCTGAGGTGCCTGGGGCGAAGGAGATGTCCACCCTCCTGGGTGAGCGGGCATGGGAAACACGCTAAGGGGCTGCTGGGATGGTGGTGCTGGTATGGGGGGGTGACGGCTGTACCTGTAGTTGGGGTGGCCACAGAGGTGACCGCCACCACCAGGGAGCTTCCATTGGAAGAGGTATTACTGTCAGAACTGTCCCCTCCAGTCTCCGCCGTGGTGCTCCCCTCACCCTCCGTCCCACTGGTGCCCTCACCGTCGGTAGATTCAGCCTCCTGGGCCATGTGGGACGCAGCTCCCTCCATCGCCGGTGCCTCTGCTCCTCTGCCAGATGATGCTAATGCACAGAAGGACAGGGTGAAAAAACAAAAAGGGGAGGAGGGAAGAGACAAAGGATACACTTGGTCAATGGCTGCACCAACACCACAGTTGGCGTACACAGCACCCTCACACAGGGAACAGGCCTACGCATTACGCAATGGACTACCAGTCACAATGCTAGTCACCAGCCCAAGGACAGGAATACCTAACTCCAATAGCAGCATACCTCACACCCACAGACCCCTGCCCAGTAGTGGGTGCCTACTAGCTTTGTAGGATGTGGGGTTCATCAGCCCCTGCCCAACATGGGACCTACCCTGCAATGTCCGGCCTGGCCTTGGGGCACCCACAGGCCCACAACTCCCACCCAGAGACGTCCCCACCATGCGTAAGTAGTATATTCAGAAACTGTACTCACCCCCTTGAGGCTGCTGTGATGCCCTCAAGCGTCCATCTAGCTCCGGATAGGCCGCAGCCAGTATGCGGGCCATCAGCAGGGTCAGGGTTCGACGGGCACACCTTCCTCTTTGGGAGACCATCCCCAGCTGGGCCTCCCTCATCTTCCATGCCCAGCATCTCAGTTCCTCCCACCGTTTGTTAGAGTGGGTGCTCCGCCTGCCGTAGACCCCCAGGGTCCACACGTCCATGGCATGCCATATAACCTTTTTCTGAGGGGTGCTGACCTGCAGGGAAATAAACATAGAAAAAGAGATCAGCTATACCGTCTGGCCTGTTAATCTTATAGCCCACCATAGCCCTCACATCCCCTTACGCACAGACATTGCCCAGCATACATGCAGCACGCTGCCCAGGTCCCTTCCACCACCCCTCCCCTATACGAGGCCCTCACACACAGCACTCTATGCATTGATGCCCCATGCATCATGCTCACAGTCTACTCACCTGTTGGTCTGGAGGCCCATACAGCATTCGGTACTGGGGTAAGACCCCATCCACCAGTCTTTCCAACTCCAAAGCAGTGAATGCAGAGGCCCTTTCCCCAGTGACTTGAGCCATGGTCGGTTCCAGACACAGGCCACAGCAGGAATTGCAGTGTAGGTCCTCTCTTGTTGAAGGTCAGATAGCAAGTGAGAGAACAGATAGAAAATGGCGATCATGCCCACGGTAGTACGTACCGTCACAGCTGGCGTGCATCACCATTGGCCACTGTAACCCATAGGGCCAATGACAACCAATGAGGAGTTGCATGGCGGTACTGAACCGCATCTCGCAACGGCACACAACGTCAGCGGAATTACCGCATTTCCCCCTGTCCATTCACACAGGACAGGCGGACACCATTTCATTGGGGGGCACGCCATGGCACCTAACGGTGTCACAGTACACATAGGCACCATTTGGGCCTATCCAACAACATACTGTTTCAGTCACAACATGCAATGCAGTGTAAAGTTTGGAAATGTGGAATACTGACCAGCTGCTCCCCATTTTGCCCCCTAGATTACAACCGCTGCAGATTAATAGGAGATGGAGACATCCCCCCATGTACAGACCCCTGGTGGGCTTGGCAAGAATGGAGGACAGGCACATTATCCTTATCTACAGACTTGCCAGGGCCAACATCTGGGAGCTGTGTGCCCAATTGGAGCCAGACCTGATATCTGCTATCCGTCACCCCACTGGGATCCCCCCTCTTGTGCAAGTCCTATCTGTGCTCCATTTCTTGGCAACTGGTTCTTTCCAAGTGACAGTGGGCTTGGCAGCAGGAATGTCTCAGCCAATGTTCTCAATAGTACTGACCAGAGTGTTGTCTGCCCTGATTAAACACATGCGCAGCTACATCGTTTTCCCGCAGGTGGAGTATTTGGTCACAGTGAAAGCTGAGTTCTATGAAATTGGACATATCCCCACCATTATTGGGGCTACTGATGGTACACATATTGCATTTGTCCCCCCACCGGAGAAATGAACAGGTGTTCAGAAATCGAAAGAGCTTTCACTCGATGAAAGTGCAGATAGTGTTCCTGGCGGACAAGTACATCTCCCATGTCAATGCCAAGTATCCTGGGTCTGTGCATGATGCCTTTATCCTGAGGAATAGCAGCATCCCATATGTGATGGCTCTGCTCCAGAGGCACCGGGTGTGGATAATAGGTGAGCCCATGGTGCCCACCCAGTATATGTTGGTGTATGGGTATGGTGATGGCCATAAGGTTAGTGTTTGGATAACCGATATCCCTCGATACTTACAGGTGACTCTGGTTACCCCAACCTCTCATGGCTACTGACCCTTGTGAGGAATCCCAGGACATTCGGCCTCCTGAAGGCCAGGTTTCTGTGCCTCCATCTAAAAGGAGGTTCCCTGTGCTACTCACCCAAGAAGGTCTGCCAGATCATCGTGGCATGCTATATGTTGCACAACCTTGCCTTGAGACGCCAGGTGCCTGTTCTGCAGGAGGATGAGGCTGGAGATGGGCGTGAGGCCTCAGTGGACCCTGTTGACAGTGACGAAGAGGAGGCAGAGGATGAGGACAACAGAACAGCAATCATTCAAAAGTACTTCCAGTGACACACAGGTAGGACACTGTAACTTCACCTTCCATTGATAGTTTTGTGTTGGACATTGTACGTGGCAGGCTGTTTTTTCACACTACTAATACCACTTACTGAACCCGTGGTATCTCTATTTGCAGAATGTGTGCCCCACTCTGGGTCCTGGTGTGTTGACTGCAGCCAACTACAGGTCATACCTATGCATACATTATTGTACTGTTGAATTGCAATGTTTACAGCTTGTTAAACAAATGCACATTTCAATCAATTGACAGACTCCATACAGTTTTACCAACAGTGTTTATTTAGGTGCTAATAAGTGGAGGGGATGTGCAATGGGCTGGGTTGCTGATGGCGGAAATTCCAGGATAGAGTCCAGTCTATGTGGATCACAGGTGCACTGTCCAAGGGGGCATAGGAAGTGGAGCAAGGTGGACAGGGTGACAAAGTGGGACACAAGGGTGACATTCAGGAGAGTCTTATTTCCTGGCGGGGTCCTGGCAATGTTCTCTGGCTTCTGCCTGGATTGCCAGGACTGTTTGCGGGGTGGTTCTTCTTCTGCAGGGGAGGGGTACTGGTGGCCTGTTGTTCCTGTGGCAGGGCCTCCTGTCCAATAGCAGCAGTGAAGGTGGAGGGCTGTTCATCGGCGTGGCTATTGTCAGGGGCCCGGTGGTGTGCTACTGCCTCCTTCATGGTGTTGGCCATGTCTTCCAGCACCCCCGCAATGGTGACCAGGATGGTGTGGATGTCCCTCAGGTCTTCCCTGATCCCCAGGGACTGTCCCTCCTGCAGCCGCTGGGTCTCCTGCAACTTGTCCAGTATCTGGCCCATCATATCCTGGGAATGGTGGTATGCTCTCAGGATGTTGCTGAGTGCCTTGTGGAGAGTCAGTTCCCTGGGCCTGTCCTCCCCCTGTCACACAGCAGACCTCGGAGCTTCCCTGTTGTCCTGTGCCTCTGTCCCGTGTGCCCACTGCCACTGACCCCAGGTCCCTGATTGTCCTGTGTTTGTGGGGTGTCCTGGGGTCCCTGTAGTGGTGGACACACTGCTGATTGACGTGTCCTGGGGACAGATGTATGGGCCAGCTGGGTGGGTGCTGTGGGGGTATTTCCTGATGGGGGAGGAATTTGTGGTGGTATGGGACTGTTCCTGGGTAACTGACTGTGTGGAGGTCCCTGATGGGCCAGGTTGGTCATCCAGATCCAGGTGTCCAGAGCTGCTGTCACCACTGTGGGCCTCTTCTGGGGGGGGACTGGATGTTGCTGGCACCTCCTCTCCGGTGATGTTGGATGGGGGACCTGTGGGAATGTAATAGCAGGGTTATTGTATCTGCGTATGCCATCTTGTGCATGGGTGTGTTGCCCTGTATGGTTGTTATTGCCCTGGCAGCTTTGCCTTGTGTGAGTAGTGATTTGGTGGGGTAGGTGGTGGTCTCTAGTGTGCATGCTTTAGTGATAGTTGCCCATGCAGGTCTGTGATGGGTGTCCATGCATTGGTGTTGCATGCAGGCCTTGGTTTTGGGAGTGGTGGGTTGTAATGGTGGGGTATGTGTGAGGTGGTGAAGTGATGGGAGTGAGGGTGAGGGTGGGGGTATGTGATGGCATGCAGGTAGGGGGGTGAAAGTAGTAAAGAGTTGACTTACTAGAGTCCAGTCCTCCTGCTACTCCTGCCAGGCCCTGAGGATGCATGATGGCCAAGACTTGCTCCTCCCATGTTGTTAGTTGTGGGGTTGGAGGTGGGGGTCCACCCCCAGTCCTCTGTACTGGTATACTGTGTCTTGCTACGATGGAACGCACCTTCCCCTGTAGGTCATTCCACCTCTTCCTGATGTCATCCCTTGTCCTGGGGTGCTGTCCCACGGTGTTGACCCTGCCCATGATTCTCCACCATAGCTCCATCTTCCTAGCAATGGATGTCTGCTGCACCTGTGATCCGAATAGATGCGGCTCTACCCGGATGATTTCCTCCACCATGACCCTTAGCTCCTTCTCTGAGAACCTGGGTTGTCTTTGTGGTGCCATGGGTGTAGTTTGAGTGGTGTGTATGAGGGTATGTGGGGTGATGTGTTGGGCTGTGTGCTGTAAGGTGCGTGGATGGTGTATGGGTAATGGTGTTTTGTGGCTATGGTTCTGTAGGTGCTCTTGGTCTGTTTTGCTCAGTTGTCAATATTTTTGGGTCGTAAGGGGCTGTGGGTATTGTAGGTGTGTGCTTTATAGTGGTGTGGGTGTGTAGGTGTGGTGTGTGTATGGGCATCAGGTGTGTGTTATTCAGATTGACCAATGTGATGTTGTTTTGTATGTGTGTGTGTATTTTGAGCGTGGTTGTATGTACCGCCAATGGTTTACCGCGGTTGAATATCTGCCGCGGTGATTCGTGGGTCATAATGCTGTGGGTGTAGTTCTGTTGGTGTAACCGTGTGGGTTTTGGTACCACCACTTTATCACTGACCTTTGAGATGGCGGAGTTGTGTGTGTGGCTGTGTAATGACGGATTGCTATGTGTGTGTCATAATATGGGTAGCGGTAATCCGCCTGCGGTATGTTGGCGGAGGTCGGCATGGCGGTAAGCAGGAATTACCGCCAATTTCATAATGAGGGCCGAAGTGTGGACTGAGACTGGTGCACCTGCAAATGAAGAATATTGCAAGAGGAGCAAACTCCATGTTGAACGTTAGACTCACAAATCAACATTTTAGGACTTTTTTTAAAGCTAATTTAGTCTGACATTTCAATGCATATTCGAAATACATGATTATATCTGAAGCTTTAATTATAATAGTAACATAACTATGAAGAAACATGATATGCAAGTTCAATATAATATCTTATTCAAAATACATGAATATAAATGTGCACATGTATTCTAATTCAACATGTTAAAATCACAGTTAGAACACTCATCTATGAATTATTAACCTTCTACTGTGAATGCACCTTCAGTAATAAGATTAGATGTTCCACTTTACAATTAGTAATGTTAAGGCACACAATATATCTATTGTTGCATAATGGCACAGCCAAAGTTATGAGTTCTCAGGGGTGATGATTCATGCGTTGTGTTCCTGATTCGTACATTAGGAACCTCCTAATCTCTGTTTTCTAAATTTAGGAACAGACCAGATAGCTTGAGATAGAGAATAGTGGATATTAGCAATGAAAGTGCAGGGATTTCCTAGTAAGGAATGGAGTTTCTTCTCAATTGAAGGCACAGTGGAGCAGACAGGGCCTTAATAGAAATGCCCCAGATGCTGAAAAACAGGCTAAAGAGGCAAACATTGCTTAAATGTGGGTATACCTTCCCAATTATATCATGAGATGTGCCCTGTTTTCTAGATATAAATAAAGAAATAAATCAAGGACTAGAAAGGGCAATACTGACAATGGATGAAAAAAGGTTTTCTGGACATAGCAAGTGCCAGTTACTCCTGCATTCTGTGTTGTGGCAGAATACCACCAAAGATACACTTACATGGCCTATGAGATTGACCACTTATTGGATCGCGTCTGATTTATGTGTATTTGTGTCATATTTATTCTGCAAAAAAGCAAGGTAGAAGCTATGTACAAAGCCAAAGAAAATGAATACAATCAGAGAGCATTTCTAGACCAGAAGAGAGGTGGGCTGATGAATTTTGAAAGGCGAAGGAGAATTTCTACAACACTGACATGCAGTGTTCTTTGAGAAAGTGTGTTTCTGGTCCTTTTATGAATTGAAGGGAGGTTGTGGTATTCCCGAAGCCCCAATGCATACAGGCCTGTGTTTCAACATGCAATGTACTTCCTATATACTTCTCACAAGGGCAAATAAGACAATACATTATACATTTGAAATTACAATTTAATAATTTGTTGATAATTTCCTTTCCTTGTTTCCATGGTACGTCATATTCCTTCACCTTAAAGTTAGATTTGCGAGCTGTGCAGCATGTACAGGGGTAAAAACTGCAACAACTGGTTTCTTCTGCCTGCTGTCACTGAAGTGACTATGTACTAGCAAATCCTTCAGTGAAGTATTAACATCTATACGTGACTTGTGAGACTGAAGGTAGGCTGGGACCTATCACCTGGTCCGTATTAAATTTTTTCCATTTCCTTCTAAGAATCTTAAACAAAAGCATAGAGTCTGCCGAGAAACTCGTAATTAGCCTGAACACATCCTCATTGCCTCCTCTGCCATCATTTTGCCATGACAGTAGTCTGTCAGTTGTACACACCTTCTCCACTGCCTTTTTCAACAGCCTCCTGGGATAACCTCTTTGTTGGAATCTAAACAGGGTTTTATTCTCAGCTTTGAAATATTCCGCAGGTGATGAGCAGTTGCACTTGAGTTAATGCACAATAACTCACCATACATTATACCTCTAATCAAACAATGTGGGTAATGGCTTTTGGCATGCAATATAGAATTACCGGCTGTTGGTTTGCAATAAAGTTTGGTATGTATGATATTGTTCTGTACATACACTATCAAATCCAGAAAAGGTACAGACGTATCACTGATGTGGCAAGTAACTTGCAAATTAAAAGAATTATCATCCGGTTTCTCATTATATCTCTTTGCCACCTCATGGGTGGCCCTTCATATCATAAAAAGATTAGCAATATAACTCAGCCAGAAAGCAATGCTATCCATCTGTTTATCCAAGTACCATTATCCTCCAACCAGGTTACGTTCTTCTCTCATCAGCCATAAATAAGTTCACTTTCCAGGGTTGAAGCAGATGCCCATGGTGGTCCCCTGTTGCTGTTGGCATACTTGACCTGAGAAAAGAAATAAGTTGTTCTTTAAGAAAAAATGAGATCAACTCCCAGATCATATGGTTATGTTCCAAGTATTTCAGTGGTCGACTTCTCAGGAAGAACTCTATCACTCTAGAACCCTGCTCATGTGCAATACAAGTGTGAAGACTAGATACATCTAAAGTGATGAGCAAAAAACTCTCCTCCCATTGTATACCAACAATGACTCACATAAAGTTAGTAGAGTCTTTGATATAAATACTTTAATCTTCCACAAAAGAAAGAAGGAAAAAGTCCATAAATATGGATGCATTTTCCAAGAGGCTGCCCTTAGAGCATACAAAAGGCATCCTGGTGGATGTTTCACACTTTTGTGAATCTTTGATAGATGGTAAAAAGTCGGTATATGCGGGTGATCAATTTTAAGGAATTGACATTCCTTATAATCCAGAGTTCCTCGAATCTTCCACTTTTCCAATACGTCATAACAGTTTTGAATACTTATCAAATACTGTTGCTGAGTGATGGGCTGGCATCATGTTCTGTCACCCAATTGTCTGAGAGCCTCCTTGACATACTGTTCTCTGGTCAGCAGTACAATATTGCCCCCTTTATCTAATGGTTTAATCATCTTGGACCGGTCAATCTTCAGATACAATAGTGCCTGCCATTGGCGCTTAGTCAGATCAAGGCCCTCATTATGAACACAGTGGTAAAAATCGCCGTGCTCATCCTGGCGGTCAAAACAGTGGCCAGACACTTTCAGAGTGCCCATAACAGTGATAGCAGTGTGGTATGTTTTTTTCTGTATTGACCATGTCCCAAAAGATGGGAGCGGAGGTGACATGATCCACTCTCTAAGACAACAGGAGTCGTGATACATCATTGAATTGCAAACTATGACCACCCGGGGTCTTAATAGTGATGAGGAACTCTGGACACATATTGGGTAGATTATATGTAGATGGTCCCCTGTTCCCTGATTAGAGATCGGAAGGTCACCCGGATACTGACAAAACTATTGAAGAAGATAATGACATGCCCGTTCAGGGCACAATTTTGCGTTCCCACTCGTAGCAATGATTGTATTCTTGATTTGTGTGATGATACATGAATTTAATTTCCTATGGGTAACATTCCCTACACACATACTCACATGTATATTTTGATTTAGAGAAATATGTCCTTCACAAGAATGTGATGTTGTTGATACTTTCAGTTAGGGTTGGTGCGCTTTTGAACTAAAAGACTGATTAACCCTGAATTGATTTTTAATGTCTGTTTGCATTATCATTGTGCACATACGTATTCTTTACATAAGGATGTTTGATTGATTTAGGAATTGAGTTTTGTGCTTTTTATATTAATCATGATGTTGATTGATTTACTAGTAATAATGAATTCCATGATCATGTAATGGTCATTATTTGACTCTTTGCACTGACAAAGATGGCTGCCTTGTTGGTTGATAGATGTGCCAAGGGTTAGGTTTATGAGTGCATTATTCTCTGTCTAAGAATTAAATTTGAACTACACCAATGCAATTGTGTTTTACATATAAAGGGGGAGAAAGATGGCGGTCGCTTTGACACTGAGGAAGGCGAAAGCTCTCTTTTGGATTCTGCACCATTTCATTTTTTGAAAGTGCACGATCCTTACTTTGGAACTTCATAATATGCTATTTACTAGAATATGACGTGTTTGACAGCATATTAATTAACTATATGAGTTATACATTGATGGACTGAGAGTCAGGAAATATAGGCAACTTGAGCCACCAAAGTGGTCATCTATTACACTGATGAAGTATGCCAATGTAGGTTCTTATCTATGTGTAAGTTTGGAGCTAAAATGTGGGAATGGCTGAGACATATGTGTACTTTGCACTTTTGGTGTCACATATGTATCTAGATTTGACATTTACACATGATTTGCAGGACATGACATAAATGGAATTTTCAACGCCTTCTACAGTTAGTGCTACTGATACTTTAGTAAACATACACATTTGCTGCCATGTGTGACACATTTACTTAGGAACACATGATTTGATCAACATCCATTATTTTAGTGGAACTTTAACTAATTACAAAGACTAAATACACCATTGAACAGACACACATCTCAAACTTAGCTAATATATACCCTTTTTGCTCATATTGACTTTACTTGTGAACTACATGATTTGTGTGTTTAGTTGTTAACCAGTGCAGAAAATGTGGTTGTGTCTGCTCACACAGTGTGAGATGACACAATACTTCTCACAGTTTTCTTTTAGGGAATGTCTCAGTGGGACATCTTTGTCTACACGTTGGAGTAAGTTATTCCAACTATGTGCACATGACGCAAGATCCATACACAAACAGCGAGATGGCAATGATCTCATACATCACAACTGCGCAGTTAGTATGATGTACAGTACTGCCTTCCTTGCCAATGAGTAGGGCATTCCCATATCTGCCATTCTGAAACTGCTTATTAATGGTACTGTGGTTGAAGATGAAGGCATCATGTACACTCCCAGGATATTTAGCCTGCACATTTATGAACATTCCCGGATAATGCACTATCGCCTGTACATTGATGGAGTCGGTGTGCTTTTAGTTTCTGTAACGGTGGGATGATGCAGCAGGGGGCACCACTTGCACATGTGTGCAATCAATACCACCAAGAATATTTGGAAATCCAATTATGGCATAGAACCCTTGCTTGGTATCCAGTTGTTGGTGTGTTGCTTTGGGAAAGAGAAGGTACTAGGGTGTGAGTTTAATTGTGGCATTCAAAACAGCGGGGAGAAATGCAAAAAATGTTCCCTGTGAAATTCCTTTCAATTGGCTGTTGTAACGTAGAAAAAACATGATGCCAGCATGTGGAGCACAGCTATCAATTTGACATGAGATGGAATGTTATTGGGCCATGCAGTTGGTGGCTGCATACTTGGCGCAATCTTCTCCAGAAATTCCAGGATGACTTCCCTTGTGAGTCTGTAGAACTGTATGACCTCCTCCTCTCTGAGGTCAATGAGGGATGTGCACTGCTTTAAACACTCTGGTGGTCATTCTGACCCTGGCGGTCTTTGACCGCCAGGGCGGAGGACCGCGGGAGCACCGCCGACAGGCCGGCGGTGCTCCAATGGGGATTCCGACCGCGGCGGTAAAGCCGCGGTCGGACCGGCACCACTGGCGGGGTCCCGCCAGTGTACCGCCGCCCCATTGAATCCTCCGCGGCGGCGCAGCTTGCTTCACCGCCGCGGGGATTCCGACCCCCCCTACCGCCATCCAGATCCCGGCGGTCGGACCGCCGGGATCCGGATGGCGGTAGGGGGGGGTCGCGGGCCCCTGGGGGCCCCTGCAGTGCCCATGCCACTGGCATGGGCATTGCAGGGACCCCCGTAAGAGGGCCCCTACAAGTATTTCACTGTCTGCTGCGCAGACAGTGAAATACGCGACGGGTGCAACTGCACCCGTCGCACAGCTTCCACTCCGCCGGCTCGATTCCGAGCCGGCTTCATCGTGGAAGCCTCTTTCCCGCTGGGCTGGCGGGCGGTCTGAAGGCGACCGCCCGCCAGCCCAGCGGGAAAGTCAGAATTACCGCCGCGGTCTTTCGACCGCGGAACGGTAATCTGACGGCGGGACTTTGGCGGGCGGCCTCCGCCGCCCGCCAAGGTCAGAATGAGGGCCTCTGTCTCCTTCGCTGCATAAATGGTGGTGGCCCCCTAGGTACTACAATTTGCAGTCTGGTGACCTCCATGGAGTTGTTACACTTGCCAAAGTGTTTTGTGATGTTGATGTTTTTATATCACAGCCACTGCATAATTTCCTATGCCTGCTTTGCCAATGCGCAACAATTTTGGTGCTTTTCCAGCTTTGCATTCTGCTTCTACATGATGCATGATGCAGCACTATACCCTCAAATACCATTACATTGCATTTGCATCAGATTTTGTGGGGGAACACCGCATTGAATATATTAAATAATGTGTGACACACCTGAATACAGCACAGCTTTTGCCCCAAGCAAACCCCAGGAAACAATGCATTTTTGAAGATGCTTCACTTCTGAAATAAGACTTACTGCTTGCACCATACTTGCATTTTGTTTATCCCTTTATTCTAGTGCAAAGCTTTCCTTGGTGGTGACTTCTGCTTGTGGTTTCGGCACTGGTAACTCTGCAGCTTGTGAACTTGCATGTGTTTGGTAAGAAACATTTTTTGTAATTTACTGTTGTAAATGAACATAATTACCCTGAATGAATGTGTTTTCTGAATGGTGTAATAATTGCAGCATCTTTAGCTTTGATTTTATTGTGTATCAAATTTTCTTTGGATTCATGCAAGATGTGTATTGTGTTGTCTTGTGTCTAATTGTCTTTTGTTTTTCCATTCTAGTGGGATATCATTGGTGTCTGTGCAGAGTAGGTGCAGGTGATCCTCAGTCTAACTGTCTCTGGCAAGTGAGTGGTGTAGTTTTTGAGCATATAGGTCTTTGTGCGCTTTCCATCGATTGACTTTTCTTTCCAGATTCCACTATGCCAGTAGTTTTACATTCTGTTTGATAAAGCCAGTTTGTTTGTTACTTATTTTACACAGTGTTGGTTATTGTTGGCTTATTTGTTGTGTTACTTTTAATAGTAAGGATTATGATTAATCACACAATTACTGATCAGCAGATTGTTGGCTTGCTGTTCAAATCTTTCTCTGACCATGGATCTGAGACTGACTCTGCATCCGAGGCAGAGGAGGAAGTCCAACATTCTGGCAATTAATTTTGTGTCCCAGAGGAACTACCTGATGATGAAGCCATTCTCTATGCAGAGCAAGTACCTCTGTTAGAGGAGGACACGGATGTGCTGATAGTGCAGCAAGAGGAATCTAGTTTGCAGCCTGGGGCCGAAAGACTTCCCACTGGAAGTACATGGTGTAGCCTCTGTTGCCTATCTTTAGTGGCGTCTCGGGGTGTAGAGTCAATACTGAAAACCTTTTGCATATGTATTTTTTTCAGTCATTTATGGATGATATATTTTTGGATGAGATTATTGCCAGGCTAATTGGAATGCTGAACAGTATTTGAGGGACAAAAGTGCCAGACTTAAGCCCCACTGCAGAGCTATTCAGTGGACTGTCACAAATCTGAATGAGTTGAAGAGGTTCTTTGGTTTAACTTGTTTGATGGGATTGATAAGGAAGCTGTCACTGTCTTCATATTGGTCAGTAGTCCCTTGATGGCAGCTGCTATATTTCCTGCAACTGTCAGCTGTGATCAGTATTTGCTTCTGCTTCAATTTGTTGATAATGCTTCAGGGAGCTGTGTGCACTGTCTGCAAGTGGAAGCGGAGCTGTGCGGAGCCAAGCAGAGTGCAGAGCGAGCAGCTCCATCTGAGTGACGTTTTTGTGCCACCGAGTCATCTAAGCCATCTGAACTGAGTTGCACAAGCTGCCTAGGTGCCCAGAACAGGTAGGGGCCGGCCATGCTTCTGGCACTATTGGTTCCGGCTGTGAGAGCAGTGTTGCAGTCAGCACCAGCTCCAAGCACCAGTCAGGCAGGACTGGGATTTGCGAGGCCTCGTGGAGGTAGAAAAGCTGTAGTCAGCTGTGGTGGAGACTGA
Source organism: Pleurodeles waltl (assembly GCF_031143425.1). Taxonomy (NCBI): domain Eukaryota; kingdom Metazoa; phylum Chordata; class Amphibia; order Caudata; family Salamandridae; genus Pleurodeles; species Pleurodeles waltl. Next base: position 372,678,886 of record NC_090451.1, read on the forward strand.
GTCCTGGGTCTCCACAAAAGCATCCCAGCTAGATCTGGGTGCTGCTTGTGGATGACCACGGTGGGCCCGCTCGCAGAAGTTGAAGTTTCACAGTCATCCGGTGCCTGGGTTAGTTGCTCTGTGGGCCCCCGTCCCCCCACCGCAGATACCTGCTGTTCATGTTTCCTGTTTTCCATTGCCTGCATTAGCCACTTTTGGACCCCTTGGAAGATCCCTGTTGCTCTTGTTTCCCACTTCTTGTTAACTACATACTACTGCTTGTGTTAATTTGTTATACACCACAGTGCAACTTCAGGATGGCACTAGAAGTTCTCTGCTCCTACAGACATTTGTTGCTAGGCCTTTGAAGAAATCTAACAGGAAGTTAGACCCTTTTAAACAAGAAAAATCAGATAATCAAACAACTGTTAAGTGATCACTTCTGAAGAACATTGTAGTAAATGAGGAGATAATGAGGTATTATAAGCTGAAAAAGGAGCCACATTCCTGTGATGAGGACATCGCTGCTCAATTCAATCAACCAGCTCAATTGACATTGTCCCCCAATGTTGGTATACCAGTCTCTAGCACACAGGATGCAATGCTTGTGGGAGGTATTAAAGGGCACACGGTAGTGGACAGAGTGCAGGTGTTGGTGCCAAGCATGGAGTACTGCCAGAGCAGAAAACCAGTACGGGTAGACCAAAGTTCACCCTCGACCCTGGTTTTTTCTCCAGAAAAGAAAACCTCACAGAGATGGCCAAGCACACTTACCATAGCTCGGGACTCTAGAGACACAAGCTGGGAGGGCAGTACAATGGAGCAGCAGAAATACAAGCTCCATCACCCATTTTTTCCAGAAGTCCTGGTGGTGGCAGTTGAAAATCTTAGGAGCAATCGTAATAACCCCTCTTTCCCTCCTGGGCTAATGTGGAGACGCTCTGGGAAAATTATGAGCTTGAAAGTCATCGCCATTGAAGAAGTGACTCCCTCTTTAACACCCGGTGGTTGTAACATCAGGATGGCCCACTGTGTAAGTAGGACATTTCTGAACTTGGGCCCTGCAAACAACAAGTTGCCAGTGAATAGTGATAAAATGATTTCACTAGAAGGGCATCGGAATGCTTTAGAAGATCACTATATTTATTATAAGACAATTTTAAGTGTTATGGATTATGACAGTAATCCACCACCAAACCTGTACCAGGCATTACCACAAACCAATTTATGGGTAAAAGATGATTGTGGTCACCAAGAAGGGACTCAGAATGTGGATCAGAAAGTAATGAGTCCAACTCTGATTCCATCCCAATCTTCACTGAGTATTAGTCTCATTTTGAAAATACTGAGGTAAATCACAGACCTTTGTTTTGGGATGTAATGGATGGAGCTCTTACCCTTCTTAGCCAGGCATCAGTAATGCACACAGATAAGTTAGATGTACAAATAAACATCGATCAGTTACTCGCAGATCATGTTAAGAACATTGACACCCGGATAGATAAACTCAACGATTTAATTATTAGGCCACCACAGATTACAGAAAAATCTCATGTGCATTGTTATTCCTCTCATTTATAGATAAAATATTGGCTCTTCTTGCAATAATGGTCAGGTTGGTTCAGTAGCAGGAGGACTGGACTCTGGTTAGTCAAATCTTTACTACCATATCCCCCACACCCCACCCGCATGCCATCACATACCCCCACCTTTACCCTCACTCCCATTACACCATCATCTCACATTTGTCCCACTATCACAACCCACACATCTCAATACCAAGGCCCTGCATGCAACACCTATGGATGGACCACCGTCACCAAAGCATTTCCAGTACAGATATCCACACAGACCCCAAACCAACCATCACAAAAGGGCAAACACAATGATGCAAGCACAGGAGTAGAGGGTACCTCACCAAATGCACAAGATGGCACGCACAGATACTAAAACTATGCATTTACACCCCAACAGGACCCATACCCAACGTCACCGGACAGGAGGTGCCAGACATATCCAGTCCCCCCACAGAAGAGGCCCAAAGTGATGACAGCAGCTCTGCATGCCTGGATCAAGATGACCACCCCGGCCCATCAGGGACCTCGGGACAGTCGGTTTCCCTGACACAGTCCCAAACCACCACAGAACCTGTCAACACCAGGACAATGCGCCCTCTACGGGGAACATAATGGAAAGAAACAAAATTTGTGCAATGTAATAATTCATGCATTGTGTGTTGATATTGCATATTAACTTTTTGCATTGCAGGTATTTATATTGATATGCCTTTAATACTGTTTGCAATGTATTGTTAATTTTCAAGCCCTTCCTGCAGGCTGACTAGGTGTGGCTGTGTGTGGCAGCGGGCGGGGCTTGGGTCTATTTAAGGAACCCAGCCCAGCTCCACGTGCTCACTATTCAGAGGTCCCGGTGCAGAGCAGCAGCAGTTCCCAGGGCTCCTGTTCCGAATGCCTACTTGGACATTTCCAGGCCCTGTCCTCATTACCTTGGTGATCCTCAAGCAGGGCGGTAAGGCTGAGGTCGGGCTAGGGCCCCTACTCCGTTTCTTGAGATTTTTCGAGTTTTGGTCTTTAGATTAAATTGCGCGTGCAATTGTTTCTTGGCATTTGAATCTTGATGGTTGAATCGGCAGCAGTGTGCGCAATTCATTCCTGGCCTTTAACTCTTGCATTTCAGATTAGCAGAGTGCGCGATCCTTTCCTGGCATTTGCATCTTGATGGTTGAATCGGCAGCAGTGTGCCTGATTCATTCTTGGCCTTTAACTCTTGCATTTCAGATCGGCAGAGTGTGCGATCATTTCCTGGCATTTGCATCTTGATGGGTGAATCGGCAGCAGTGTGCGCAATTCATTCTTGGCCTTTAACCCTTGCATTTCAGATCGGCAGAGTGCGCGATCATTTCCTGGCATTTGAATCCTGATGGTTGAATCAGCAGCATTGTGCGCGATTCATTCTTGGCATTTAACCCTTGCAGTTCAGATCGGCAGAGTGCGCGATCATCTCCTGGCATTTGAATCTTGATGGTTGAATCGGCAGCAGTGTGCGCAATTCATTCTTGGCATTTAACCCTTGCAGTTCAGATCGGCAGAGCGCGCGATCATTTCCTGGCATTTGCATCTTGATGGTTGAATCGGCAGCAGTGTGCGCGATTCATTCTTGGCATTTAACCCTTGCAGTTCAGATCAGCAGAGCGCGCAATAATTTCCTGACATTTAAATATTGATGGTTGAATCGGTAGCAGTGTGTGCAATTCATTCTTGGCATTTAACCCTTGCAGTTCAGATCAGCAGTGTGCGCGATAATTTCCTGACATTTGAATCTTGATGGTTGAATTAGCAGCATTGTGTGCAATTCATTCTTGGCAATTAACACTTGCAGTTCAGATCGGCAGAGTGCGCCATCATTTCCTGGCATTGGAATCTTGATGTACAGTTTAGCAATAAGATGCATAGTAATTTCTGGGCAATTGAGTCCTGAAACTCAAAATCAAAACAGAGTGTGACTTTACAGTATTATTCATGAATCTTTCACTGTTCATGTTTTGGGAATTAATGTGTTAATTGACTTTTGTCATGCCGTAGTTACTATTCCAAGAACTAACTTGAGAGAGTTCCATGGTCAGTGCATAAGGTGTTATTCTGGAAATGCTTAAATGAATGTTTGTGTAAACCTTCTTTTACTTCCAGGTATTCAGAACTAAAAAAAGCCATGTTATTGAAAAGCTTTTGATCTCTCATTTTATCAAAGTATAGATATTTATTAACAAAGTTCATGAATATTAATGTGAATAACTTTGCTATTGTGTTCCTAACTCTTGCTTCCACAGGTCTCCTTCCCCGCTGTTGCCAACCTAAAATCCATCCCCCACTTGCCCATTCTTTAACTCTGTGCTATAATGGCTAGTAGAGTGTGGAGCTGCCAAGAGGTGGACATATTGGGAACAGGCACAAACCCCGAGGATCCGGTTTCGTTGACAGAACCTCCCCCCTCAGGAAACCCCGCCACAGCACCCACCCAGCGGGCCCATCCCTCTGTCCCCAGGGCACGTCAATCAGCAGTGTGTCCACCACTACAGGGAACCCAGGCAAACCCACCAACCCAAGAAAATCAGGGACCTGGGGGCAGTGGGAGTGGGCACACGGTTCAGGGGACAGAGGCACAGGATAACAGGGAAGCTGGGAGGACTGCTGTACGACAGGGGGAGGACAGGCCCAGGGAACCAACGCTCCACGAGGCTTTCCCCAGCATCATGGGAGCTTACCACCATTCCCAGGAGAAAATGGGCACAGTACTAGCCAAGTTTCAGGAGACCGAGCAGCTGCAGGAGGAACACTACCTGGGGATCAGGGAGGACTTGAAGTCCATTAACAACACCCTGGTCACCATTGCAGGGGTGCTGGCAGACCTTGTCAACACTATGAGGGAAACAGTGGGACGCCAACGGGCCTATGAGACTAGCCTGGACGATGAACAGCCCCCCACCTCTGCCGGCGCTAGTGGACAGGAGGCAACACTACAGGACCAACAGGCCACCAGCACCCCACCCCCTGCAGAAGGAGAACCACCGCGCAAATGGTCCCTGAGATCCAGGAACAAGACAGAGAACATTGCCAAGACTCCCGCCAGGAAATAACACCCTCCTGAATGTCATCCTTCTGTCCCACTTTGTCACCCTGTCCACCTTAAACTGCAATTTCTCCCCTTCCTATGCCCCATTGGACAATGCACCTGTGAGACCAAGAAACTGGACTCTGCCATGGACATTCCTCCACCATCACCCCAACCCACTTCACCCCCCCTCCACTTATTAGCACAAAAACAAACACCCTTGAATCACCAACAAATCTGGAGTCAGTCTGTGTTTTCACAAATGTGTAATTGCAAAATCTCTGGAATATAGCAATGTCAATGTACTTGTTCCCATACCAATGTTACGCAGCTGTAGACCAGGAGTAAACATAGCAGAGGGCACAAATTGGGACCCAGATCTGTGAAATGGAAAGCCAAAGTGACAAGTCAGGGTCCATGCACAGAGGTAAAAAGGCAGACTTATGCTAGGTCCTACAATATTATGAGATGTGGGAAGCAGTTCCATCTTCTTACCTGTGTCTCACTGGAAGTATTGCATGATGATGTTGCATCGGTTGTCTACGTCTTCTTCTTCTGCCTCCTCTTCTTCACTGTCCACAGGCTCCAAAGCAGCCACAAGACTAGCATCAGGCCCATCCTCCTGCAGAAAAGACACCTGCCGTCACAAAGCCAGGTTGTGCAATATACAGCAGGCCACAATGATTTGGCACACCTTCTTCGGTGAGTAGTATAGGGAGCCACCTGTCAGATGGAGGCACCTGAATCTGGCCTTCAGGAGTCTGAAGGTGCACTCTATTATCCTCCTAGTTTGCCCATGTGCCTCATTGTAGCATTCCTCTGCCCTTGTCCTGGGATTTCTCACTGGGGTCAGTAGTCATGACAGGTTGGGGTAACCAGAGTCACCTGCAAATATCGAGGGATAACTGTTAGACATACTCCAAACATTATTGAATCTCCCACACCCAGACAGCAAATGAAACTGTGTGTGGACTTTAGGCTCACCTATTAGCCACACACAGTGCCTCTGGAGTTGCCCCATCACATAAGGGATGCTGCTATTCCTCAAAATGTAAGCATCATGCACTGAGCCAGGATACTTGGCATTCACATGGGAGATGTACTGGTCCCCCACATTCATAGAATGGTAGCTTTTCCGGTTTTTGTATACCTGTTCATTCCTGCGGGGGCGAAAAATGTCACATATGTACCATCAATGGCACCAATGATGTTGGAGATATGTCCCAGGGCATAGAAGTAACCTTTCACTGTGGGCAATTCCTCCACTTGAGGGAAAACGATGCAGCTGCGCATGTGTTTCAGCAGGGTAGACAACACTCTGGACAACACTTTAGAGAACATTGGCTGGGACATCCCCGATGCCATGGCTACTGTTGTTTGAAATACCCACTGGCCAGGAAATTGAGTACAGACAGGACCTGCACTAGAGGGGGTATTCCTGTGGGATGGCAGATAGCTGACATCAGGTCAGGCTCCAACTGGGCATACAGTTCCTGGATTGTTGCACAATCAAGTCTGTAAGTGATAATGATGTGTCTGTCTTCCATTGTCGACAGTTCCACCATGGGTCTGTACACCAGAGGATGCCGCCATCTCATCACCTGCCCCAGTGGACGTGCCCTATGGAGGAGAACGTTGAGCAGAGGGTCATACAACACTTAGGTATCACAAGGCTGTTTAGCAAAAACGTTAAATATTCTCTATGTGCCTTTGTCTATCCGTATTCCTGGCCTAAATAGGTGTGACTCAGTTATTTGGCCTGCCATGTGGCCCCCTGAAATGGCGGCTGCCTGACCTGTAAGGTGGGACAAGGGGAAATGAGGTAACTGCGTGGGTGTTGTACACCATCACGGTAGGCAGTCGAAGACCGCGGCACAATTCAGCATTGGTTATCATTGGGCCCTATGTGTTCCAGGAGCCAATGACGATGTACGCCGGTGGTGACGGTACGCACCGCCGCGGACGTGACCACCATTTTCTATCAGTTCCCTCACTTGATTACTGGCCTTCAACAGGAGAGGACCTACACTGCAAGTGCTGCTGTGACCTGTGTCTGAAAGCAACAATGGCTACAGTGTCTGGGGAAAGGCCCCTGCCTTCACTTCGGAGGAGTTGTAGAAACTGGTGGATGGGTTCCTCCCCCAGTACACGCAACTGTACGGTCCTCCAGACAAACAGGTGAGTACACTGTGAGCATGGTGGATGGTACATGATTGTATGGAGTGTTGTGGATGGAAGAGGGAGGGGGGAACATGCCAGCATGTGAGGATGGTGTGTGTATGTATGTCTGGGCCCGGGTGGGAGGTTTGTGGGCAATGTGTGAGAAGAACTGTATGGGAGAGTAACATCTATACTAACTTCACTTTTCCTCTAGGTCAGCGCCCACCAGAAGAAGGGTATTTGGCGTGCCATCGCCAAGGGAGTGCGGACCCTGGGGGTCTACCCTAGACGGAGCACCCACTGCCGGAAAAGACGGGAGGACCTGCGCCACTGGGGGAAGAAGACTGCGGAGGCCCAGCTGGGGATGGCCTCCCAACGTGGAAGAGGTGCCCATCGCACCATGACCGCCCTGATGTACCGGATCCTGGCTGTGGCATATCCGGAGTTGGATGGGTGCTTGAGGGCATCACAGCAGCCAGAAGGGGGTGAGTACACTCTCATTCAGCTGACTCTGCGTGCTTGATGAGGTGTCTGGGTGGGGGTGGTGGGCTGTGGGTTCCCTTAGGCCGGGGCAGACGCGCAAAGGTAGATCCATTGATTTGCAGGCTCATTCCCACTCCAACCCCAAATGTGGCATTGTAGTGAATCCTAGTTCGTTTTAATGGGATAACAGGAGTTAGCTTAGCCTCTGGCTTGTAGACTCGTGCCCCCGTCACCTAGTGACTTTTAACCTACTTAGCTTGCTCTGTCTTAGCCCATTTAATTATTTATTTCTTCTAAGATGGCTGCCTTGTTTATAGTTAGGCCACTTGTTATGAGTTACATTATCAGTGTCGCGTGCCAATTCGTCAAGATCAAGCACCAAAGACAAACAAACAGTAGGTGTTCACACTTAGGGATTTTCCCTCTCTATACTTTCGAGGGATTGTTGATATTAATTGCCGTCCCAAGCATGCCTGTTATCTATTGTTTAGGAATACACCTACGTCAGGGGACCTTGTAGATCTGTATAAATACATCACACTTTAGACAGATAATCAGAGGGATTCCGACCAGAGGGCATCGCCACCATCGCTGATACCGATGCTGCAGTCGTCTTGACGCTGACCCAGTCTTCTTGTCCCTGTGGAGTCTGAGATAGAGACCTCAATCCAAGGTAACAAGGGTTGGGGGCTCCTCACATGAACACGGCATTGGCAGATTAGGTTTAACGAACCCAGGTCTCCTTTAGGTAGGAGGTTAGGCCTTTTTCTTAGGATAGTAGGGAATCTTACATCTTATATATCTTTTCTATGTATTGCAAAATGGTGACATCGTAACAATGACTCTTGTCTTCACAATACTGTTACTTGCTATATTCATTATCCTAATCATTGCAGTCCATGCAACTTATCGCAAATTGCACTTATGTTAAATAAAAAGCTATTATAACTTTACTGCATCTGGGTCATTGCCTGTGTTTGTATGAGACATAATATATCTGTGAGAAAAGGGTAATCTCCGGTTAACCACGACACTCCCTGAGATGTCTTATTTTTGAGTCCATGCGTAAATGGCTGCCATAAATCACCTTTTACTATTGTGTTTCTGGTGAGGTGCTGCTAGTGAGCCGGTAAGGTTGGGATAACAGTTGCGACTTGTTGTAGGAAAGACGCAGTCGCCTACAAACAAAAGTAGTGTCATCCTTAAACCAGCAGTCTTGCTCAGAGCAAGAGTCCAAACTACGACATGGCGCCACCAACGATGGTGTTTAGGCACTAATTTACGGATACTCTATCACTGTATCACAGACAACAGGTACCCTAAGTACCGTTATACGGAGACGTCCGTGTTCTTTGGGAGATTCCTCCTCAGCTAAACAAGTAACACCTAATTAAGCTGTAGGTTGTTCGAGCTCGAACTCATAAAAAAGGAAAAAGACTTCCCCTATCTGGTGTTCTGTTTCTTTAAACAACTATGGCTAATACCATAGACATTCCTGCAAATGCTAGACATGCACCAACACAACATTTATTAGCGCATGGCCTTACGAGGGCGGGGATGTTACTCTGATAATAGAAGCAACTGAAGGATACCAAACAGAAACGTTTTACTGTTGGGTCACCTTTCCTGAGGTTGACCAAAGAACGCACACATTTCACACATATGAAGTTGCAAACGTACCTGTATGGTACGAAGCATACCAGAATCATGAAATATCGCTCACATATCAAGAACATCAGAACTGGTTTGAAGGCGCCCTACCACATGTACTACGAAGACTGAGGTTAGGTCCCTTAAGTAATGAGGGACCTACCTGGCCTATGTTTGCCACATATACACCTCATCAAGGCATACAGAATATGCCGATAGCAGATTTACGAGTTATATATAATGAATTAGTGGCATTATACAGACGATTGGTTCAGTTCGTAATGCGAACATTGAACACAACACCAGCGCACCCAGCACCGCCAGTAGCTGGTGGTTATCAATTGACTACTGGGATTAATCCACAAAAAGTACATACTATTATGGGTAAAGTGCCCACGGAACGGGAAAAAATACAGTTCTGGATAGCCCAGAAAACTAATCAGCTGGAAGGTGTGTTTCCCCATACGAGACCACAGGAAAAACATAGATTGCTCACTATGTGCTTGCCGTTTGGGATGGGTCCCTCGGTGGATGACTGTGCCACATGGGGTACGGTCTTCGCTGCCGTTTATACTACCACACATGGTAGCTTGACACTTGCCAATTTACCGGAAGTGTTAAAACAAATACAGAATGAGCATGGGGCTGCACCAGCCCTGGATCTGGGGATGAAGTTAAATGCGTAACTTTGACGCCGTATCCTCAATCATACTGAGTAATATTAAAGGGGAAGCGGTAGCACTGGCAATTCGCCAGCGTCTCCGGGAAACTCCAAACCAGGAACAGGAGAGACAGCTACCGAAAATAATTTCCGATACCTATACCAGTATAGGACGGGATAGTTTGGGAGCCAAACCTAAAAAATTGGAGTTACAAAATACCGCCCATAAGGAGGGTACGAAGCAGGCACAAGAGGGCTCTAAGAAGCACTGGGACAAACAAAAAGATTTCAAAGAAAGAAGAAATAAGAGAGCTGATTCTCCACACCCGGAGAACTCCGAAAGGAGGTATAATCTCAGAAATAGGGAGAACATTAGAACTCCAGACAGATATACTGATTCACGTCCTTCTCGTTCCTTTCAGAATGCACCGGATAGACGTATCGAGAGAGGGGGCCGTCAAGATCGACTTCCGGAATACGTGAAAGAAAAGAAAGACTCACCACAGTCTACCATTAAAAAGAAGAAAAGACTCCTCAGTAAAAGCCACAATTTAAAAAGAAGAAGGTGGCAGCACTGACAGTTAAAAATGGCAGTAGTATTGAGAACACTGTTGAGGAACAAGAGGTGGGCAGTGACTCTGTTGGACAGCGCGGCAGGGGTCAAGATATGTCACCGGAGTCTGAAAGATCATCTTGATGCGACAGCAACTAGCGATAACATCGCGGTTGAAACAGCAGATGGCCGCGTTCTTCCCCCTGATAGGGTTTATGATTTAACCATTCAGATAGAGGGAGACGTGAAACGCACTATTAGTGTAATATTTTGGGATGAACTTACTAGTGATATCCTGTTGGCCGAGAGAGACTGGCCACCTGAACACGTCCGCAAGCTCCCGCATGGGGAAGATGTAATTTTGCCTTCTTTCTCCGATCTTGTTCCGGAAGCAGCAAAAGAAGCCTATGCTGCTGAATGGGCTTTAGCACAGGCACCTGCACTATACCGTAATCATGTAGGTTGGGACAAGGAGTCTCCTTGTTATATTATTCCCGCTAGGTCTACACCCCAACCGCAGCCACAACACCCTGTTAAACATGAAGCAAAAGCTCAGGTGAAGGAGATACTATCACAACTTGAGTACCAGGGAGTAATTGAGCCCTGTACGTCTGCGATGAATAATCCATTATTCCCCGTTGCAAAGCCAGATCATTCATATAGAATAGTGGTTGATTATAGACACTTAAATAGTCATACATGCACATATGCTATACAAAATTCACACAACACAGCACTGATAAACAATATAGTGCGTAAAAAATATAAAACTACATTGGATATATCTAATGGATTTTTCTGCCAGAATTTAGCATATTAAAGTAGGGACCTAAGTGCATTTTCATTTGGCTCTCAGAAACGCTTTTGTCGTTTACCTCAAGGCTATAAAATAGCCCAGGCCTGTTTTCAGCCCGTATAACATCAATTTTTCACGAGATTGATTCCGATGCATTGTCCTATGTGGATGATATCTATCTCACTGACGACGCCCTCGACATTCATCTTGCGAGGGTCGATCGGATCATTTTGGGATTTGCAGACCTCGGTTATAAATTTAATTTTAAGAAAAGCAAGATAGCCTTTCTTAGTGTGTTGTTCCTGGGATATGAGCTATCGAACGAAGGGAAGAGCCTGGCCCCGCACTTTCTAGAAAAGTGTGCTCAATTACAGCCTCCAAATACACTTAAGAAATTACAGTAATTACTGGGTTTGTTCAATTTTGGCAGAACATACATTCCAGATTATGCAGAACGCATCAAGCCGCTTTATTACTTAATTCAGCCCAATTTTTCTAGCAGACGATGGACGATTGAACACACACACATCCTTAGGGACATGCAATGGGACATGCTAGAAGCTAAACACTTACACACATGTGACAATAAAACAAATTTGGTCATCAGAATAATAGCTCGTGCCCTTGGATTTACTTATGTCGCATTTAATGAGGATGACATAGTGCCGATAGCATATAAGTCACATTTATATTCAAATGCTGAACAACGTTTTGCACCTACAGAAAAGATTCTGACAGCAGTTCAGATGGCCGTCATAAAAGAGAGGCCACTTGCCCAGGGGAAACGCATTATTGTTGTCTCCCCGGTGCCGGCCTTAGAGGCTGTCACTAAAGCGAGTGTTCCGAACGCTAAGGCATTACATCCACGCTGGATTCAATGGGCAACGTCTCTGACCGCTACTGATGCCGATTATGTATTCGATCCAAGACTTCAGACACAAGAATTTCTCCAGTATGAACTGGAGTACCCCGCTTCTATAAATATCTTGCCACTAGAAAGTTATAATACTATCATTTATACTGACGGATCAGCACAACCGGCTGTAGGTACTAAACATCAATACTCGGCAGCTTGCGCAGCCGTGTGCGGAGTGATGGAAGATGGAGTTTTCCACCCTCACAATACCTACACACAGACCTTGGGGGACTGCACAGCCCAGTTGGCTGAGCTTAAAGCTCTTATTCTAGCGCTCGAACATACTGAGACAGGAAGCCAGACTTTCATAGTCTTGGATTCATATTACCGCGTAGAGTCATACAATGAATATCTAAATCATTGGAACCTGAACAGGTTTAGGGATTCTAAAGGGAACACCATTAAACACAAAATATTGTGGGGAAGGGTGGCTGATCTAAAGGATAAGCTACCATGTGTCCATGTAGTTCATACATTAGGACACCAACGTGTAGGAATACACGTTGCCGGTAATACGTTGGCTGATGAAGCGGCCAAAGCATCAGTAGCTACGGCTTCTGTGGCTGCAGTGACTCGTTCTCGGACGAGATTGGATAATGAAATACTGATTGCCGTTAAAGCTTCGGCTGCATGCAAGACCATTCCGAAAGGATACCCTACAAATTATACTTACTATATCAGTGCACAGAATGTTGCTTATACAACGATTCCTGGGGTTGGAGATCGAGTGATCCCCAATGAAGATCAGAGATTAGAGCTGATTACAGCCGCACATGAGGGCGTCACTTCTGCACATGCTGGTATACAGGCCACAATAACAATTCTACAGCAACGATACTGGTGGCCTGGTCTATGCAGACAAACTAAGCAGTATGTCCTTTGCTGTGACATTTGCCAGCAGATTAAGGGCTCTAATATCAAACGCCCTCCGCAGACATCCCTCTTAGTGTCAGACAAAACCACTTCAGTGTGTGTACCTAGACTATTGTGGTCCCTTACAGCCTGATGGTGTATACAAATACATTTTAGCGGCTGTGGATTCCTGTTCTAGATTCCTGTGGGTATGGCCACAGCGGTCGGCTGATGCCCGGACTGTTATAAAAGATTTTCTGATCTTTATCGGTACATATGCGGTTGCAGCATTCCATTCGGACCAGGGCCCTGCATTTGCCTCTAAGGTATTCAGGGACACCATGGGGACGATGGGTGTTGAACTCCATTACTCCTCACCATACCATCCCGAGGGAAATTCAGTCGTGGAGAGGTGGAATCGTGATCTAAAGCAGTCCTTAACAGCTCGAGTATTAGGATCAGGCCGCAGTTGGTTACACCACCTATATGGGGTCCAGAGAGCACTGAATAATCTGCCAAGACGGTCCTTGGGGGGACGCTCTCCATATGAGGCTCTCTTTGGGATACCTATGTATGTCCCAGATCTTGATGCCCCTGGTATGGTGGCAGCAGAAACATCATTTGCAATAAAAGAACGTCTCACTGTTTTACAGGAGCTTGAACAATTTTGTGATGATAAATCATTTGCAAGTGCTGCCACCTTAGGAATAAGGGAATTGGTGAAAACTTCGACTGGCTGGATTCCTAACTTTGGGGATCTGGTTCATGAGAAGATCGCTGTGAAAAAGGAGTTTGGTCCATCATACAGAGCACCTGTACCAGTCTTGGGAATAAAAGGCACCAGGACTGTCATCTTACCACCACTGTCTGGTTCTAAATCGAACAGATTCATCTACATTGATGACATCAAATTACACCATGTGGCCGATCCTTCACAGTAGACCAGGAGGTCCCTTGGGTGGTTCCCGATCACCTCTCACTACCCAACAGGACATCCATCTACATAGTAGGATGAACATCACTACTGACTATGCAACTATGTCGACTGCTGTTCCAGACACTTCCTCGACCACGGGGAGGGTGGAAAATGAACTTTTGTTGGTTCCGGTCACATCTTCAGTGACCACCCCACTTCAAGATTTGGCTGTATTTTACATAAACACTTCCACGACTAATGACGTTGTCTATCAAGAACCTTCACGTGCGGTGGATCAGAATGTACCGGCTCCTGTGTTTGCAGAGACTACCTCTGGCTATTTTGTTGACATTGATGATTTTTCTTCAGATTCATCCTCTAAAGTGATTGACAACATTTCAAAAAGTAGTACGCTGTATCGATGGCTTAAGAAGAACTATTTGATCTACCCATGGAACTATTTATGGTTCTGTTTGACATTTATTGCATTATTTTTATGGATTGGTTTTGTGACTGTTTTCTTTTTGCTTATAAATGGTCACTATATTCCTGATCGCTCCTCAGTGGAGCCTGTTGATGAAATTTTAACACCACATCATTCTTCACATAAGGTCCGGAGAGATTTGTCCTCTGTAAATATTACAGCAATACCAATTACTGATGGGATTGTGTGGGACAAAGTTCCATTCGATATATATGATCCTACAGAGATTATTCAAATACCATACGTGTTCAAAATGTCTATGTCTGATGTTATTACACCTAATGTTGTCTCTGATGATTGGGATGTCCAAACAGTTGATTCCATGCTAACTGAAATGAAGGACTATTCCGCGTTTGAAAGTGATGATGTATATGATTATACAATGAATTATGGGGAAATGTTCTGCTATAACAATTGGGGCCATCACTACCTACACCGTGCCACTAGATATAGGCCTCTCTTGAACTACACACAGTGGGAACACTGTTCGACACCACAGGTGGGGAGTCCAAAGTATTACAGCGATAAATTCACATACTTTTCTGGGCATGATACAAGAAAAGCAGAGTCGTATTATTTTAAAATACCTCCGGCACAAATTAGAAAAATTACAAAGATACAAAACTGATTTATTCAGATCCCTTTGTTTACCGGCTCTCGATTGAGGGTTACGAATATTGGAAGAGCACCATTGACTTAAAAAGTGTATGGGGCACACAAGATTGCCAGATACAGGGTAGGGAAGCTTTGTTTCCAGCATGCCTGATTCCTGTGCAAATGATTTTCTTAAATGATACAATTGAGCAGACATCCTGTCTGGGGTTAGCAAAAATTAAAGATCTAAATACGCCCAGTATCCCTACCCCGGCAAAATTTAAAGATTGGCAACACTTCCTTAATGTCACAGAGGACAGGCTAGAAGCAATAGTTTAGGCTGGTACCTATAATTCATCACTTTCCAGTCCCGGCGGGTGGTTGGTATGGCCCATCGACACAAATGAGTGTCAAAGGTGTTTCTTGAACTCTTCAGGGGGTTTTTCAATAAAAAGGCCTGACCCTCGCTTTATATCAGGTCAACATACAGGTATAGTTACAACATACAGTGTGGGTAAGCTGTGCCAGCAATGGGTGCAAACAAACACGTTAACAGTGGTTAAGAAACACCTGAACACTCTTTCTAACGGTATAGACTTACAGGATTTTCTGCTAGGTCCTAGAAAACAGCGCGCGAAACGTTTTTTATATGCTATGTACAATGAAATTTGGAAACTTTCCCAGATTGAGGCTGCTGCGCGTTTAAGGCAACTAGATAAGGAAAATTTGGAAAAAACATTAGCTGTTGTCGACAATGGCATGAACACCCTGTCCAACAGGATTTATTCACTATCGAATATAGTGTCATCTGCTATTGATATCACTCAGACAGACTTGTCCCGGTTATATCATGGGCAAACACAGCTACGTTCCATCATGCAGCTGGGTTGGACATTACAGATATTGAAAAGTGGCCACATTCCATGGAGGTATATTAATGGGAGTGAATTCTTCACTGCTTTTAATTTTTCCAGGGAACAAGAGACAATGGCTAAAAGGGAGGCTAGTTTCACTCTGCTTCAAGTAGAGAAATGAGATAAGTTGCCTTTCACGGTTGCAGAGAGTCCTTCAACTATCTGGCTCTTACACAGCATTATTAATTTACCGATTTCGACCTTTCGTTTCTCGAGCTGCCTGAAACATCTTGCAGTGGGACGATATGAGCAGCTAGGAGATAGCTTTATTAAGGAAGAGTGGGAGTTGCCCTTTGACTATAGATGTCTGAACGGTGAAAGGGAGGTCTTTCTTAGCGGAAGTGAATGTGAGACTGCTGTTCGTCATTCTATGATATGCAAACAGGTGTCTCTTCACGGTCTTTGCAATGCAGGGGTCGCGAATTTGGCCTGTTTTCTGAAGGGGACTCCCGTCCCCTTGATTCATCCAGTGTTTCATGTACTTTCCAATGGAAGTAATGTGGTACTGAACGATCAAAGCTGTTGCGGCATGCGACCTGGAATTGCCTACGCAATCTCGGTCACGAAGGTCGTTACGTGTTGTGGACATGTTTTGTTTCCCCCCACACGAGAGATAAAAGTATCTTACATGTGGCCCCACATAGATACTATTAATGTGAACTATGACAAGCTGAGTAGGCTAAAGGTGCTATTGTTTCAGAAACAGGTCGCCTTGACATCCGCAAAAGAGACGTATGCTCTCCAGATTGCGAGATCATCAGCCGACATACAATCCCTTTTAAATACCAATTTCCCCAAACACTTTGGAGAGCTGGTATCCAGAATATTCAATGCTTCAAGCACCACTGGGATTGTTCATTTCTTTAAGGCTGTTGGGTCTGGTTTCGTGTCCATCTTCCAGACTGTCTTCGGAGTCATCCCATCAGCCATCCATTCTCTCTTTTCAAGTGTGTTTGGTGGCTTTCCAGTTATTTTGGCTTTAATTGGCGAACTGCTACTGCTATTTCTTCTGATTCGCAGTGGTTGTTTCTTTCCAGCAACACAGAGCAATGGAGCTGCTACCGCCAACTCCGCTGTGCCGTGAGCGCATGGTTTGGATCTTTGGTGCACCTTTGCTGGTGGAACTGGAGCTTGACTGGTCGTTGTCATTTCAGCCACTTCTCTGGTGTGTACAACCAGTCTTCTGCTGCATATGGTGTCTCTTTGAACATCTGCCTATGGTCTGTCTTGCTGTTGCACCGACCTCCCGTGGAACACGAACTGCTGATGTCCCCGATGAGGGTTCATACAAGGTCATGCCCCTTGAGACTGAGGTTGCTCCGCGAGGCCACCTATGAGCCTTCCGTTGTGAGATCTACCATGGATGAGGGCACTGCAACGAGTATCAATGCACTAGGAAATACGGCTCACTTCTGCTCTGTGGATCCGTTTGTCCGCCCAGCACTAGACTTAACTTCGGACGATGTTGACTCATTTTTTAGATCTTTGACTGGTGACTTCGATGACATTCTTCAAGATCATGCGTATAACACATAATTTGGTGAATTGACTTGCCATTCCCGATTCCAAATTATGCAATTAAATAGACATTTGCTGTTGCATGCTGTACTTGTCATAGTTGACATAAACATCTCTGTATGTATTTTTTTAAACAGATTTGTTTTAACATATTTTTAACACATGCAAATGCTTTTTTGCCTTGTTTTAGCATTTAGCTTTTAGTTCAGGAGCAATTTTTTAGATTTGAGGTTCCTGTACCTTCATTATACCCGTTACGGCAATGGGGAGGGTGTAGTGAATCCTAGTTCGTTTTAATGGGATAGCAGGAGTTAGCTTAGCCATCTGGCTTGTAGACTCGTGCCCCCGTCAACTAGTGACTTTTAACCTACTTAGCTTGCTCTGTCTTAGCCCATTTAATTATTTATTTCTTCTAAGATGGCTGCCTTGTTTATAGTTAGGCCACTTGTTATGAGTTACATTATCAGTGTCACCGTGCCAAGGCGTCAAGATCAAGCACCAAAGACAAACAAACAGTAGGTGTTCACACTTAGGGATTTTCCCTCTCTATACTTTCGAGGGATTGTTGATATTAATTGCCGTCCCAAACATGCCTGTTATCTATTGTTTAGGAATACACCTACGTCAGGGGACCTTGTAGATCTGTATAAATACATCACACTTTAGACAGATAATCAGAGGGATTCCGACCAGAGGGCATCGCCACCATCGTTGATACCGATGCTGCAGTCGTCTTGACGCTGACCCAGTCTTCTTGTCCCTGCGGAGTCCGAGATAGAGACCTCATTCCAAGGTAACGAGGGTTGGGGGCTCCTCTCATGGACACGGCTTTGGCAGATTAGGTTTAACGAACCCAGCTCTCCTTTAGGTGGGAGGTTAGGCCTTTTTCTTAGGATAGTAGGGAATCTTACATCTCATATATCTTTTCTATGTATTGCAAAATGGTGGGGGTCTTCGTAACAATGACTCTTGTCTTCACAATACTGTTACTTTCTATATTCATTATCCTAATCATTGCAGTCCATGAAATTTATCGCATAATGCAGTTATGTTAAATAAAAAGCTATTATAACTTTACTGCATCTGTGTCATTGCCTGTGTTTGTATGAGACATAATATATCTGTGAGAAAAGGGTAATCTCCGTTTAACCACAACACTCCCTGAGATGTCTTATTTTTTAGTCCATGCGTAAACGGCTGCCATAAATCACCTTTTACTATTGTGTTTCTGGTGAGGTGCTACTAGTGAGCCGGTAAGGTTGGGATAACAGTTGCGACTTGTTGTAGGAAAGACGCAGTCCCCTACAAACAAAACTACTGTCATCCGCAGACCAGCAGTCTTGCTCAGAGCAAGAGTCCAAACTACGACATTATTTGCCCTCTACACTGAGTCAGGCTTCCATGGGTTCCAGCTGTGCATGAAATGGGTCTAGACAGAGTCCCCATTGGGCATGTTCTTTTCCCCTGCAATGTTAGTGCATGGCTTAGTGCATAGGGCTGCTCCCTGTGTGTTGTGTTCACCAACGGTAGTGGTGTTGCATGCATTGACCATGTGTCTCTTCTGTCTTTCCCCCCCTTTTTGTTTTGTCACCCTGTTCTTGCGTGCATTAGCATCATCTGGCGGAGGAGCAGTGACACCGGAGCAGGAGGGAGCTGCATCCCATATGGCCCTGGAGGGTGAAGTAACAGAGTCTGAAGGCAACAGTGGGACGGAGGGCGAGGGGAACTCCACGACAGGGACAAGACTCCTCCTCTGATGGGAGCTCCCTTGCGGTGGTGGGCACCTCTGTGCCCACCGCATCAACAGGTACAGCCGCCACCCCCCCCACTAGCACTGCCCTCCCTGCAGCCCCTTAGCGTGTTTCCCGTTCCCGCTCACCCAGGAGGGTGGGCATCTCCTTCGCCCCAGGCACCACAGGCCCTGCCCCAGTCAGCCCTGCTGCCCTCAGTGAGGAGGCTATTGACCTCCTGAGATGCCTCACTGTTGGGCAATCTACCATTTTGAATGCCATCCAGGGTGTTGAGAGGCATTTGTAGAAAACAAATGCATACCTGGAGGGCATTCATTGTGGCCAGGCGGCCCAACAGAGAGCATTTCAGGCTCTGGCCTCAGCAATGATGGCAGCCATTGTACATGTGTCCAGCCTCCCCCCCCCAACTTCCTCCACCCAGACCCAATCCCCTGTACCTCAGCCTTACCCAAGCACACCATCAGACCAGCATGCACACTCATCAACACACAAGAGTGGACATGGCAAATATAAGCACCACACATCCCATCGGCACTCACACAAGCACCATCCCCATGCAGACACAACAACATCCACTGCCTCCACTGTGTCCCCCTCCTCCACTTCCTCCTCCTCCCTCCCTGTCTCGTATGAACTCACACCTGCATGCACTACATCCTCTGCCACTACCTCCATCACCAGCACGCCCATCACCACACACCGCTTACATGCAATCACCATCCCCACTACCATTGACACATCCTCTGTGTCCTCTCCCAGTGTGTCTGTGAGCCCTCATTCCAAATTACACAAACGCAGGCACACACCCACCCAACAGCCATCCACTTCACAACAGCCTCCGGCACATGCACCTTCACCCAAATTCAACAAACGTACACCTCCTACAACCACTACCTCTTCCTCCACTCCCAAACCCCCTCCATATTCCCGTCCCAGTGTGTCTAAGAAACTCTTCCTGGCAAACTTTGACCTCTTTCCTACACTCCCCCCGTCCTTCCCCTAGGGCCAGGCTGTCCATGTCCCAGCCCAGCACCTCAGCTACCAAATCCTCAAGCACAGTGGTCCCAGCAACTCCGGTCTCATTGTGGGCGCCACCCATCAGGGCTGCCAGTGTGCCACCTAGCGAGACCAAGGAGCAGGCCATTCTGCCACCTGCCAAGGTGATGATGGTGCCCACATGCAAGAGGGAGAAGCCGCACCTACCAGCAAGCAAGGGCTCCCCCAAGCCAAAAGGGTACAGCGGCAAGGCGCCAGCAGTGACATCAAAGGTGGGGAAAAGACACAAGCCGAAGAGCAGGTCAGGACAGAGCATGGTGGCTCCAGATAAGGGACCAGAGTCACCCCTTCTGTCAACCACAACATCAACCTGTACGGCGGTGGACACCGCCACCTGCACCGCCACCAGCACTGCCACCAGCATTACCACCAGCACCGCCACCTGCACGTCTGCTGCCTCAGCAACAGTCCCCAGCGTCATCCCCTGTGGGCATCCGTCCGAGGCTGCAGGAGACGTCCTGCTGTGTCCCTCAACAGGTGCAGACACATGCACTACCGCCAGCACCTCTGCCACAGACACTGCTGCAAGCCCCGCCACCAGCCCTGCGACGTGCTCAGACAGTTCCACCACAGTTGACATGGCAATCATCCCCAGTGGGCAGCCATCCGAGGCTGCAGGAGACGTCCTGGACCCAGCCCAGCGTACATGAGGCAAGACTCCCAGTACTGTTTTACCTGCAGGTGGCAGGCGAAGTCGCAGCAGGGCGGAGTGTGCCTCTGCCTCCATGGAGTATCATGCTACCTGTTCCAAGGCAATCTAGTGGCACACACACCCAGGTGAGGGAATGGGACCTGCCACACTGCATGTGAAGCACTCTGGGCACAAAGCCCCCTCCAGAACCAGTGGAGAATCACATCCACTACCTCAGTCATTGGCAGGATGAAGCACTCTGGGCACAAAGCCCACTTCAGAACCAGTGGAGAATCACATTTACTACCTCAGTCCTTGGCAGGATGAAGCACTCTGGGCACCAAGCCCCCTCCAGAACCAGTGGAGAATCACATCCACGACCTCAGTTCTTGGCAGGATGAAGCAGTCTGGGCACAAAGCCCCCTCCAGATCCAGTGGAGAATCACATCCACTACCTCCGTCCTTGGCAGGATGAAGCACTCCGGGCACAAAGCCCCCTCCAGAACCAGTGGAGAATCACATCCACTACCTCAGTCCTTGGCAGGATGAAGCACTCTGTGCACAATGCCCACTCCAGTACCAGTGGAAAATGTTATCCACTTGAGAGACTGAGGATTTGCACTCCCCAGGATAAAGCAGTGGGCAAACCACCCACTGGAAAGACTTGAGAGACTGTGGCTTGCACTCCCCAGGATACAGCAGTGGCAAACCACCCACTGGAAAGACTTGAGAGACTTTGGCTTTGCACTCTCCAGGATACAGCAGTGGGCAAAGAACTCACTGGAAAGACTTGAGAGACTGTGGCTTTGCACTCACCAGGATACTGCAGTGGACAAACCACCCACTGGAATGACTTGAGAGACTGTGGCTTTGCACTCCTCAGGATACAGCAGTGGGCATGGAGCCCCCTCGTGGAGCAGTGGCGTCATCTGTTCACCCGGCTGAGGTTCCCCCTCCCACTGAGGTGCCTGTTTATTTTCCATCTGATGCCCCTGCAGTGTTCTCTCCGTTTAGAGTCAGGTATCTTGTGTGGGCTTCGCCCATGCATTTTGGGACACTGATCCACGGACAATGATTTAATTTATATTCGGACTTGTGCATTAGGTGTACATATTTGTATATACAAATTTTTGAATTTGCCCTATCTGATATTTAATAGATTACACTTGTTACAATCATTTCCTTTTGTCCTTGCGTTCTTCCAGGGGGTGACGTGGTGTATATGTAATGTTGCTGCATGTATTTGTGTGTATGGTGTTGTGGGTGAGGGTGGGGGTGGGGTGTTGCATGTTGCGTGTGTGTGTCACTCTCTTTTCCCTCCCCCTCCCCCCCCCTGTGTGCTAGGTGCAATACTCACTGTGGTCGTCTCCGTCGTCTTTCCTGCTCCCGATACAAGTGGAGGTAGACCAGCATGGGCAGGACCTGTAGTTCGTGCTCCATGGCGTCTTGGTTCCTCGTTGGGTGCCGAGAGGTGAGTGGTTTCCGTTCCAAGTCCTGTTTTCACCGTGCTTTTGATAGCGTTGGTACCACCCTGGAAAAGGTGGCGGATAGGCGTGTTGTAATACAGTGGATGGAACCTTGTGTTCTGCCTGTCTGTTGGCGGTTACCACCGTGGTGTTTGTTTCTGCCGCCTTGGCGGTCGAAGTGTTAAAGTGGCTGTCTATGTTGGCGGTTTCCGCCATGGTCGTGATTCCATTTTTTTTCCACCGGCCTGTTGGCGGTATTACCGCTACTTTAACACCGACCGCCAGGGTTGTAATGAGGGCCTAAGTTCTTTACTGGACATACTACACACCATAAGCAAAAACGAAATAATCTGGCTTCAGAAAACTTGCCAGTTGTCTCCAGTTTTATGGCCGGACCATCTTGAATGTTTCACTCCTGCTGAGCCATTTATAAAAGGTGGCCATCCCTCATGTGGCATTTCTGTCTTAATCCACTAATCCTCAGATGCAATTGGGGTTGTTCTGGCCAGAGGCCTCGGTTCTTACATTATAGTCAAATTAGTAAACACTTTCAACCACAAGTCAAGGGGCCACTAGAAGATAATGATAGGGTCAATATATATTAACCCAAAACAACCAAAGAAATGCTTTAACTGAAGTGGCAAATACTATAAGATCTTTAAGAGAATCACACTTGGAGGCCATGCGGTCATTGGCTGGCAATTCCAATATGTTTTTTCTTGATACAGCCCGCCAATGATTTGAATCCAAGAGGACCATATTATTTGGTCAATTCCTGAGATTAATCCCAGCTCAATAAAAAAGGATGTTGGTGGTAAGAAATTTGCCACACTGTTTAACCAACTTGATTTGAGGATGCTGAACAACAGTTGTATTCTGGATACCTCTTATCTGCACCTTCTGATCACAAAGAAGTTCATCTTTAATAGATAACATTTGGGTATCAGTCCAGTATTTTAACCAAATGAGTAATTTTGAGGTGATTCTAGATTTGTTCAGGGATTATGCCATGGTGGTCTGTTCTATCTCGTGGAGCATGCCTAGATGGCCTTCGATTATGATAGTGGGATTTCAAGAGGGGGTGAGCGTGCCACACAGAGTTAAATGGAGCTCTGACATATCAGCTGAAAAAGATGAATTACTGAAAAAATGTATCTTAGTTTCCCAGGTTGACCTATTGGCATCTCCCTTGCAATGTACCTCCTTGGCATCTGCTCTGTTAAATCAATTCACCTCAGCCACAATTTCATCAGGCTCACGCAAGGCCCCCTCGCTTAAGTACTTATATCCTGAACTCAGATTGCTCTAGTGACAGATGAACAACAGCTTGAGAAAATCTTGGATTATTAGTAATTAAAGTGCCCTCACGGAGGAGGTACGGCAAATAAGAAAGACCTATTAAGCAAAAGTAAAGGTCTTGTCACAGCAAAGAGATGAAAACATTGGGTGGAGCAACATTAGGAACTAAAGCAAAAGAACACCAGTAAATTTTGGAGACTGATGCAGTATAGGTCCAGTGGAGCTGGTCTGAAAGTTCAGCCTTCTATTTTAACCAGCAATTGGATGCAATATGTTGCGAACTTCTATGGCTCACACCCAGCTAGTCAGCGAGAAGTGACTTGGAAGCCGGGATCAGGGTCAGACCCTGAGGTATGGGGAAATGGGTACAGTGAATTTATCAAAAATAATATTTTGAAATTAGCAATATCCTCCTTACACCCTGCACGTGTCCCCCGCCCTAAAGGGTTGCCAGCCAGGCTATTTAAAGTTGCTCAGGAGGCTTGGACACACCTTTTATGCCCACTATATAATCAATGTCTCATTACAAGTGGTTACAGATAGTTGGGAGGTTCAATATTATCTCCAATTCACAAACACCACTCTCCTGATCAGACAGCTAATTTTCAAATAATAGCCCTTCTTGATGTAGACGGGAAATGTTATGCAAAAATACTTAATGCTGAACATTGAAAATGGGCTACTACCAATGCATGCATCTCACATACTCAGACAGTGTTTAAACAGGGGAGCAGTACAGAGGATAACTTGGTGAGCCTCCCCACTTTGATCGAAACCACGAATCAAAAGCAATCTCTAGCTTTGTATGCCACCTTTATCAATTATATGACAGCTTTTGACAAATAAGACAGGGCAAGGATGCAGCAAAAGTTCAATATTTGCACTGTTGTGAGCAGTTAGGACTTTGCATGTTAAAACCTGGGTTCAAGTTAAGGTTTCAGAAAATAGAGTGATGCAAAAGATCTGGACCACTCAAGGGTTGGAACAGGCTTGTACATTGACCCCCTTATTATTTAATCTATATTTGGCAGACCTTAATAGTGCTCTGGAGGGAGTCAATGATTTCCCTCACAAGATAGCTGGGGTACAACTACAATGTTTACAGTATGCTGATGACACTATTCTCTTTGATCACACCGCAGTTGGTATGCAGCGACTGCTGCATGCCCTATCATATTATTGTAGTGAAAATATGATTTCCATTAATGCCCCCAAGACTAAAATGATGGTTTGTGGGAGAGAGCAAGTCAAGAAAAGTAATTTTGTATTGGACCAGACCAAATTTGAGCCAGTTTCCAGCTTTAAATACTTAGGTGTTTATTTTAATTTGCGAGCTTCACATCATGTTCAACTTGAGTCCATTAAAGGAACAGTGGTAGCTATGTCCATTTGTTTTCAGAAATTCTTGAAACAAATGTCAGACCCAGATGTGACAGCAATCTGCAGATTTATAGAGGCAAGCTTTATTACAACATTGGCACATAGCTTGTTGATCTTTAAAGATAGGCTCGCCTCTTGGATAGATAAGGCACAGTGTTGATGCTACAGATGATTATTGCAGCTCCCAGATGCATCACCGTAATTTTAGTAAGCAAATAAATATGGAGGAAACAAACTTTTAAAATTATTATACAAAGCTAAGGCAGCTCCCCTTGGATCGTTGAGAAATTTGATCTGGTCAAGCATGCAGACTAGCAAGTCTGCTTGGATTGCATATACCAAGAAAGCTATTTCCACTGTGGGAATCAATGGAATTATCATCTTAAATCTTCCTCTAAGGCAACAAGCTAAATGGCTAATAAAAAATGCAAGAATTAAATCCAAAGAGGAAGATAAACTGAAGCTGGCCACAAAGGCTCATACTGATTTATGTAGCACCTTTTATCAGTCTCTTGGGTGGGTACCCTATTTATCTAGGCCAGTGAAATTGGGCTGGAAAAAAGATCTGATCAGATTGAGGTGTAGAATTATACCCTTAAAAGCCTACAAATACATCCACTTGAATGGTTTGGAAGATTTGCACTGTAGTTTATGCAAGTATAAATTCTAATCATTACTGCATATAGTGTGTGTCTATAAGGAATTGAGGCGATTGAGAGACTTCTGGTTGGCTCCCATACTTTGGAGGCTAGGTTTTAGAAAGTGCCAGGGAGCAGTTGTTAGATGTTTATGTTGGTTTATCCCCAGTTATCCGTAAGATGTTTTAAATTTTTCAAGAAAGCAGTCAAAGTTCTGAATAAGCCCGCTGCACCTGGCTAAGTATTTATCTTTCATGCACTCCGCACTTTTTAGATATTTGCACCTTACTAACAAATCTGGCTATCAGTTGACTGTGGTTGGGAGGCTATCGGTTGATTTCTGTGTTTGCACACTAGGGGATAGGAATCTTTAGAGCTCAACTGTCATATGTTTAAGTGGGCCAAATCCTTAGATATTTGTAACATTTTGGCAACCTCTAGGGAAAGAATATAACGCCTTGAAGAGGACAAGGTTTATGTATTTAAAATCTTATGTACAGAGCCTGTTTTAGATATTTGTATTTTAATAACATCGTACGATATTGGAAGAGTGCCTGAACATCTTACCCAACAAGGTGGAGTGTCAATTGTGTCCATGCTGTTTATAGTTGGAGATGAAGAGGTAACACTTATTACTGCATATTAGGAAAGGGGTGGGACACAGGGAAGACAGGAAGACTGGGTAAAATTATAAGATGACATTTTTTAGCTTAAATGCTTGTTATTTGGTACCTAGTGATATTAAGAGATGTTTTTATGTACAATTGCGATGAGTAGTATTTTTAAGAAGCAAATGAATTGTTTTGTGGTATTGGACAACTCTATTTAGTTATCATATTGTGTTTTTATATGTATTAAGAAGGAGTATATAAATAAGTAATAGGAGTATGTATAAATCCATAAGGCTGCTAACGATGACTTATTAAGGTTCTGAATGTTTTTTATAATATTTTTCACATTGTTATGGCTTTAAGTAACTAATCAATAAACTTTTACCTTACCTTAACTTCAGCATTGCCAAAGGATCACCCCGATTGTGACCGCCTTTTCAAGACTCGGCCAGTCCTTGACCATTTTGTAGATCTCTTTTCAGAGATCTATGTTCTAGGGAAAGAAACTGCTGTGGACGAGTCTTTGGTCCTGCTCAGGGGCTGTTTGGTTTTTAGGCAGTACATTCCTAGCAAGAGGGTATGTTATGGAATTAAGATGTATATGTTGTCTGAGAGTAGTACTTGATATGTCTGTAATTTCAAATTTGGTAGAGGACTTTTTAACAAAGGTCATCATTTATATGTAGATATCCTCTACAATGGTGCAATTGTTCAAGGAATTGTTCAAAGTGGGCACTGTTGCATGTGGCACAATCCGCCCTAACCGTAAAGGTTACCCTAAAGAGCCTGTAAGTAAATAACTTCAGAGGGGACAGCGCCGTGCCTTGCATAGTGATGAACTTCTAGCTGTAACATTTTCAGACAGGAGGGATGTCCACATGCTGACAACTATTTATGATGAAAGTACTTCATCTGTGACTTTAGGGTCAGGTTGCTGATGTGCACAAACCTGAATGTCCTTCTAATACTGGGCTGTGAGTGCCCGCATATTTTAAATCATACCTGTGAGAAAACAGGGCTGATTGCAGAGGCCCCCTAACTTTTTGCCCCCATTTTCCACTTTTTGCTGGTGTTTTCCTGACTCTGATGGTGCCCTGGGTACTGCTAACCAGTCCCAGGGCCTGTGCTCTGTGTAAAATGGATATGCAAATTAGGCTAATTATAATTGGCTAAGTCAACCTACCTATAAGTCCCTAGTATATGGTAGGGCATGTAGGTTTAGGGACCACAGCATAGGTAGTGCACCCATAGGTGCACTGCTGAGGTGCCCAGTGTCATTTTAAAGGCAGGCCTGCCTTGCTGGCTGTTTTAAATTAAAGTTATATGCAAATTCGACTTTGGAATTTAAAGTAGTTCCAAAGTCTTAAACTACCTTATTTTTACATATAAGTCACCCCTAAGGTGTGCCCTATGTGCCCCTAGGGTTGGGTGCCATGTAACTATAAGCAGGGACTTTATAAAAATAGTTTTATAAGCCCTGGTGAGGTAAAAACAGCCAAATTTGTTTTTCCCTCATTGTAGTAAATGGCCTTCATAGGCTAGAATGGGGAGACTTTATTTAAATTTTTAAAGTCTCCTTAATGCATACCAAGAGTTTGGTATCAGATTAATTGTTGTAATAAATCCCACAACTTCCAGTTGTTGGATTTAATATAACTTGTTCAGGTAAAGAGTTTTAAACTACCTGAAAAGTTGCCAATTTCAGCCCTGCATTGTTTTTGCTGCTGTGCTCTGATTGGCCAGCCTCTAGCAGCTTGGCCAAGCTGCCTTGATGAGGTGTGAAGTGGCCTGGCTTCACACAAAGGAATGTGCCTGTGGGAAGGAATCCCCCCTCAGCAGATGGTGAGGCAGGAAGGGGGAGGGCTGCCAAACTGGTCTTCAAAGGCAGAGAAGGACATTTGGAGCAACCAGCAACACCCCCACATCCTGCAACCCCAGACAACTAGGTGCCCATTTGATTAGATTAGGAAAGGGCAGGAGAGGGGTGTGTTTATGATTTTTAGCCACACCAGTGGGTGGGCTCAGCCAGATGTAACCTCCAAAAATCAGATTCAGCCATGATGGATTTTTAGAGAATGTTGCCTCCTGGGATTGATTTTTGCCACACTTCCCAGGAAGTGGTCATCACAGGGGGAAGGACCCTGCACCTGATTGGAGAACCAGGACCCCCCTGCTTTTCACCCAGGAGCAAGGATAAAACTGGCAGACCTGCACCCACACCTCAGTTCCCTACCACATCCAACAAGGAAGAACAACAGAAGAAGAAGGACTGCCCTGCTGGACCCCTGGCCTGCACCTGGATCCTGTACTCAGAAGGACTGCACCAGCTGCACACTTGGGCTTCACCCCAAGAAGGACTATTCCTGGCTTCAACTGGTTCAAGGAGGGACTCCCTGTTTGCTACAGGTGAAAAACTGCTATCCAGAGTCCCCTGCACCAACTCCAGAAGAAAGCGACCAGTGGCCAAAAAGGAGTTTGCGCCAGGTGCATTCTGGTAGTTATAGTCTGCACCCCCCAAGGACCATCTCAGAACTTCTGGACCCTTGGGGTGAGCTGTGGACCCCAAAAGAACCTTAAAAGGACATCTGGGAGAAGCCCCAGAAGTTTGGAGAAGTTTGGACAACTTTTGTAAAAAAGCTCCATAGATGGACCGGCCGCGGCAACTCTAGCCGTCTTGCCTCAACCGCGACCAGGCCTGATTTGCTGGTTCGTCCCGGTAAAGAAAATCTCCGAAAAAGAGACTAAGTCCAAAGGTAAAAAGTTGACCGGGACCTCTCAGTCAGCGTATCCGAGGAGGGCTCCATGGACGTCGGATCAAGATCCAGGTTTACCCCGGTCGAAGGATTTTCACCTTGAAAAAATGACTAAGTCCGAAGGTAAAAATCTCCACCGAGGATTCCAGCATCGCGTATCCGGAAAAGGGCTCCAGGAGGTCGGATTGGACTGGCAGGTTCGTCCTGCTGAAGAAAATCTTTGAAAAAGAGACTAAGTGCGAAGGTAAACTTTTAACCGAGGCCTCCCGCGGCCTGTAGCCGAGCAGGGCTCCATCGCGGTCGGCCTGAAACTTTGACTTTGCCCCGGTCGAGGTGCAACCAGATGACCCGATTGGCGCTTTTTGTTTCTAGGTGCTAAAATAATAATAATTCTTTAAAAATTCATATCTCCGGTTCCCCTTATCTGATTTTATTCGTTTTGGTGTCATTTTAAAGATAAAAATATAATCTATGTTTATAAATTGGTTTTGGATTTTTAAACTGTTTCCTGTGTTTTATTTAATTACTCTTTTGTGATATTTGAATGCTTTACACTCTGTCTCCTAAGTTAAGCCTTGACGCTCGTTGCCAAGCTACCAAGGGTTGAGCTGGGTTTAATTTACTGAGACCTAACTGGACCTTAGTGGAGGTTAGTGGCCTATTGCTAAGTGTAGGTAACTACCTGCCCTTACCAATAACCCATTTTCCAACAATACCACACACATCTGAAGTAAAGTGAACTGACTGGTCTGTATTATTTTGTATTTTTTGTTCAGTTTGTCTGTTGGCAGTAGTTTGATCTATTGGGTCAGAATTGTTGTGTTTGTAGTCCTAGTTGGTTTTTCATCTCCCTCAAAATGTTTTATGTTTTCTTTTTTCTTAAAAAAATGTGATGGCAGTGTGCGTGGACTAGCACTTGGCTGGCGGTGTGTGTGGACTGGCACTTGACTGTCAGTGTGTGTAGACTGGTGCTTGACTGGCAGTGTATGTGGAGTGATGTTTGGTTGGCATTGAATGTGGACTGGCACTTAGCTGGCAGTGTGCACAAACTGACATTTGGCTGGCAATGCTTGTGGACTGGTGCTTGGCTGGCAGTGTACATGGAATGATGCTTGGCTGGCGGTGTGTGTGGGCTGGTGCTTGGCCAGCGGTGTGTGTGAGCTGACATTTGACTGACAGTGTTGCTTTATGGGATCCACAAGATACACACCACCCTGGCACACCACCCTGTGCTCCCTTTGGTGTCTAGTTTTCAAATATACCTTGGTTTGGTAGGTTTTCCTGGATGAGCGCAGAACCAAAAGTCGAATTTGCATTTAACTTTAGTTTAAAAGCAGCTAGCAAAGCAGGTCTGCCTTTAAAATGATACTGGGCACCTCAGCAATGCACCTATGGGTGCACTACCTTTGCTGGGGTCCCTAAACCTACATGTCCTACCACATACTAGGGACTTATTGGTAGGGTAATATTGCCAATTATAATTAGCCTAATTTGCATATCCACTTTACACAGAGCACTGGCCCTGGGACTGGTAAGCAGTACCCAGGGCACAGCCAAAAGTCAGTAACTACCAGTATCAGTCAAAAACCTTTGGGGTGACCAGGGTAAAAAGGAGGACTTTCCAACACTGAGCTAGGGCCCAAAATCCACAGGTAGGTACAGTGCAAAAAAGGGCCAGTTTTCAGTGAACAAATGTGGTTTCCATGTTGCTTTTTGGGCCGTTTCCTGTTGGGGTCACTAGTTCTACCCACACAAGTGAGGTACCACTTTTTTCAGAAGACTTAGAGGAATGGTGGGTGGTGGAAGGGCATTTGTGGCTCCCCACAGATTTCAGAACTTCCTATCACAGAATAGAAATGTGATGAAAATGTGTTTTTTAGTCAAAGTTTGAGGTTTGCAAAGGATTCTGGGTTGCACAACCTGGTGAGAGCCATGCAAGCCAACCCATCATGGATTTCCATAGATATCCACTTTTAAAAAATGAATACGATTGCTAGGTTTCCTTAGGTGCTGGGCTGAGCTAGGGACCAAAATACACAGCTAGACACACTGCAAAAAAAGGGTCAGTTTTCAGTGGAAAAAATGTGATGTGTCCAAGTTGCAGATTGGGCCGTTTCCTGTTGTGGGAACTGAGCCTACACACACAGGTGAGGTACCATTTTTATAACAAAACATAGGGGAATTCTTAGTGAAAGGACGTTTGTAGTTCTTCATAGATTCCAGTACTTACCAATACAGAAATTTGATGAAAATGTGTTTTTTGTCAAAGTATGAGATTTGCAGGGGATTCTGGATAGCACAACCTGGTGAGAGCCATGCAAGTCACCCCATCCTGGATTTTCCTGTGTGTCTAGTGTTCAAAATGTACAGGTTTGCCAGGTTTCCCTAGGTGCCAGCTGAGCTAGGACTAAAAGTCCACAGCTAGGAACATTGCACAGAAAGGGTCAGATTTCAGTGGAAAACGTGATATGTCCATGTTGCGTTTTGGGCCTTTTCCTGTCATGTGCACTAATCCTACCCACACAACTGAAGTAGACTTTTTATATAGACACTTAGGGGAATGCTGAGTGGAAGGACATTTGTGACTTCTGCACCTATTCCAGAACCTTCTATCACAGAATTGTGAGGAAAATGTGTTATTTTAGTCAAAGTTTGAGGTTTGCAGGGTGTACTGGGTAATACAACCTGGCGAGTGCCATGCAAGTCACCCCATCCTGGATTCCACAAGGTGTCTAGTTTTGAAAAATGTACAGGTTTGATAGCTTTCCCTTGATGGTGGCTGAGCTAAGGCCCAAAATCCTCAACTAGGCACATTGCAAAAAAGGGACAGTTTTCAGTGGAAATATGTAATGTGACCAAGTGGCTTTTTGGGCCTTTTCTTTTCATGAGCACTAGACCTATTCACACATTTGTGGTACCAATTTTAGTGGGATACTTAGGGAACACAGAATAGAAAAACGTGTTATTACCAGTTGTTTTTCTCTGCATTTGCCTTCAAAATGTAAGACTGTGTTTAAAATAGAAGACATTTTGAGAAGCACCCTCTAAATCACGTAATACCCGAAACTTCTGATATGGACCTATAACAACTGCTTTTAAACTCCATATTGTTCTTCAAATGCATAGGTTCCCTTGATACCTATTTTTTACTCGTTCCATTTTACCAAATAAATTGCTCTTTACTCGGAACACAATGAAAAAACATTGAAAGATGCAGCACAGTTATTGGATCAGGGTATCCTGACTTCTTGAAAACCCACAAGCCATAAATATCCTAACAAATGGATGGGTTTAGTAGATATAATGGTATATCGGTTTTGGAAATTGGCTACCATGGTGAGAAGTTACAAATGAAAACATTTTCACAAATGGCTGTTTTTTCATACTAATTTTCAATAAATTTTAGTTCAACACAGTTTTTTTTAGGGAAAACCTTGAAGGAGCTACACAAATACCCCTTTCTGAATTCAGAATTTTGTCTAGTTTTCTGAAATGTATAGCCTTAGCCTTCAGAAAACACCATGGGTTTCACAACTGTTTCCCCCACAAACTGGTAGGAGGTTGCAAACACAGAAAATAGGAACAATTGTATTTATGCCAGTAAAATGCCAAAACAGTGATTAAAAAAATTGTTTTCTGGATCACGTCTGCCTTTTCCTGCAGTATGAGAAGATAGTGATTTTAACACTACAAACCTTTAATTGGTGCCATTTGCAGAAAAAAAACATACACTTTCTTCTGCAGCATGTCCCCCCCCTTTTGCCCCCCAAAAAAGTGTTTCTATATTTTGGCTAATTTCTCAGTCACCTCTAGGGAAAACCCACAAACCCTTGGCACCTTTAGAATTGTCAGTATGTTGGAAAAAAGGACGCAAATTTGGCAGGCCTAAGCTTGAGCCACCCCAAATAGCCAAAAAAAACTTAACACTTGGGGGTGGAATCCCAGCAGTGAAAATAATTAAAATATAAACACAGAAACAGTGAAAACAATACTGAACACCTATAAATCACAACAATTGTTTCTTCTATTGATTCAGAACTTTTGAAAATTTACTCTGGCTCCTCGAAAAGCATTGAAAGTTTGCTGAGTAGTCACTAGGTTTTAGGCAGACGCTAAGCAAACTTTTGTTTTTCATTAACCCCCAAAACTGGAGTTTGTTTTTGAAAATCAAATAATTAACCCCTTGCATGCATTGGATGGGCAGGAGCCAGCAATGCTGCAGTGCTCATGTGCATCGGACAGCTCCCGGCTGTCCGCGCACAAGGCACTTGAAATCCCTTTCTTCTGCAGTATTTTTTTCCATTTTTCCCCCCATAAAAACACATTTAGTTGTATTTGGGCTAATTTCTCAGTCCCCTCCAGGGCACTCCACAAACCCTGGGTACCTTTAGAATCCTCAGGATGCTGGGAAAAAAGGACACAAATTTCACCTGCATAGCTTATGTAAACAAAAAGTTATGGGGCCTAAGTGTGAACTACCCCAAATAGCCAAAAAAAGGCTGCTTAGCACGTGGGGGGTGGGGGGAATAAGTCCTAGCAATGAAAGGGTTAATGACCCTGGGAGTTTTCGTCCAGGGTGTGGGTGTCATTTCTTCTCTTTTTTGTTCTGGATTGCCTGGTTTCTCCTGGTTGTCTAAAAAGTTTTAATGTACACCAGAATGTCTGTTGTAATAGGGAAGATTGTCTCATGAGCTTACACTGATGGCCCCAAATATTTTTCAAAAGTCAGTGTAAGTTTTCCTCTGGCGAAGCTAGTGAATATACCACCAGCAGGAACTCAATAGTCCACCTGACTCTAAATAGAGCAGGACAACTGTCAGTTTGGTTGACATGATACTCTGACACATATGTGGCTCAGTGCCCCCTCTGTCAAACTCAGGATGAAGCCCTCAGGCACATATTTATGAGAGGCTTGGGCACCCGTTGCGTCACTTTTAGTGATGTAACTGCAGTGCAAACCTTCCATCCATATCTATATGGCTGCACACAGCCACTTTGCATGGCTTTTTACGGCCTCAAAGATATGGAGTAAGGCAAGGCAGCGCAAATCACTGCGTTGCCTTGCTCTGCATTAGGGAGGCATTCCATGGGCATTGTGGCAGGTGTTCCCATGCAATAGCCATGGATCTTGATGCATCCCCATATTTACAAGGCCATTTAAACCTCGGGATGCATCAAAACCTTTTGCCTTCCTTACACAAGGGGGAGAAATAACTTTATTCTCCTTGTGCACTTTCAACGTGCCCTAAAGTAACTATGGGCCAGATGTAGCAAATGTTTGCACGACACAAATGGGTTGCAGCGCTGTTGCGACCTCGCAAAATTGTGAAATGGGATGTACAAATCCCATTTCGGAGTTCCAAATAGCGATGCTACCCATTACCAACTCGCAAAAATTGTGACCTGATTTTGTGACTTCCAATTACGAAGTCGCAAATTGCGAGTCGCAAACCGTATGCAAAAGCCAGTCGTATTTTGCGACTAGTTGCAAAAAGCCTGTTTTGCACACCCAGATTACCACTGATTTCGAACAGGTGGTAACCAGAACCAAAGTATAAAAGGAGACCCAGAAGGCATCTGGGTTACTCAAAATGGCTGCACTATACATGATTGCATGGAGGAGGAGAGTCCAGGCTGCCCAGCAGAGGAGGAGGAGGCAGAGACAGGAGAGGATATACCGAACCAGACAGACACTATACCAACAAACTGAGGACGAGATTTATGATAAATACAGACTGAGCAGCGCAGTTATCCTAGAGATCATTGAACTGCTGAAAACTCAGCTAGAACGCCAGACAAAGCACGGCTGCGCCATCCCCACACATATACAAGTGCTATGCTCACTGCACCTCTTGGCCTCGGGTATGCTCGCACACATGTCCAGATATAAATACCTTCCCAGGAATGAGGCAGAAATTAACAGCACCAAGTTGGACTTCTACAGAATTGCCAACTTCCCCCATGTAATAGGGTGTGTGGACGGGAAACATTTACCAATTTACCAACCAGCAAATCTGGAATATGTGTTCCGCAATAGGAAATGTACCCACTCACTAAACATCCAGGTGGTATGTGACGTCCATAACGTCATTACTGACATTGTGGCTAAAAATCCAGGGAGTACACATGATGCATACATTTTCAGGCACAGTGAGATACACCAACGCCTAGAAAGTGGGGAGTTTGGAGAAGGATATTTATTAGGTACTGACGAGTACACTCTGATGCCTTACATACATGTTAATGCATAACCCTGTGATGCCCTGCTAAGTTTGCCTCTTTTGTCAAACAGGTGACAGTGCATATGCCCTGAGACCATGGATACTCACCCCATACCTAACACCTGGCAATCAGAATGAGAGACGATACAACATTGGACATTGGCGGACCAGAGCTGTAATTGAAAGGACATTCGGCTTGTTGAAGTCATGATTCAGATGCCTGCACAAAAGTGGAAGAGTACTTCAGTATGCCCCAGAAACAGCATGCA
This sequence comes from Pleurodeles waltl, assembly GCF_031143425.1. Taxonomy (NCBI): domain Eukaryota; kingdom Metazoa; phylum Chordata; class Amphibia; order Caudata; family Salamandridae; genus Pleurodeles; species Pleurodeles waltl. Next base: position 372,714,066 of record NC_090451.1, read on the forward strand.
AGATTGTTGCCACTTGTGCCATCCTACACAACATTGCCACCAGACGTGGGCTGTTTCTCACCCATGACGACTCAGGTTCGGAGGATGAGGAGCAAAAGCTACCACATCGACAGCCTGGGGATGGAAGAATCGCAATGCAGGGCAGACAGAGACGGAACCACATTGCAACCCACTACTTTGGCAGGTACATAGCAACTGTGACAACACTCACTAATGTAAGACACACATTGCCCAGTTGTGTAGTTCAACAAATTAACCCTTTTATTTCAGGACTATAATGGGGAAACAATAGTCAACTAAACTACATGATGAAAACCAAAAGTGTAGTCTGACAGATTAATTGCATGTGCCTCTGTCACACCACATATTAGTAGCTCACAGCCTCCTGCGACTGCGGCCACCATGGCTCACTCCAGGTGGCAGACAGACTACTGACACTGGAGACCTCCTCACTGTCCTGCGGGGTATCCCCAATGCCCCTTGCTGCCTGTCTGGTCTCCAGCAGGTCCACTGCATGGCTGATGCGGCCAAGTCCTATAGCCACATCACCTGCAAAATGGCCTAGTTCGACTTGCAGACTGACTGTGCGCCTTGACAGGCAGTTTGTTGTGGTAGCCAGGCGCCCTATAGACACACTTAGGCCCTCATTCTAACCCCGGCGGTCTCAGACCGCCGGGGCCAGGGTCGGCGGGAGCACCGCCGACAGACCGGCAGTGCCCCGCAGGGCATTCTGACCGCGGCGGTTTGGCCGCGGTCAGAAAGGGTAAACCGGCGGTCTCCCGCCGGTTTACCGCTGCCCTTAGAATCGCCCATGGCGGCGCAGCTTGCTGCGCCGCCATGGGGGATTCTGACACCCCCTACCGCCATCCTGTTCCTGGCGGTTCGCCCGCCAGGAACAGGATGGCGGTAGGGGGTGCCGCGGGGCCCCTGGGGGCCCCTGCCGTGCCCATGCCAATGGCATGGGCACGGCAGGGGCCCCCGTAAGAGGGCCCCACAAAGTATTTCAGTGTCTGCCTAGCAGACACTGAAATACGCGACGGGTGCAACTGCACCCGTCGCACCTTCCCACTCCGCCGGCTCAATTCTGAGCCGGCATCTTAGTAGGAAGGTTGATTTGCCCTGGGCTGGCGGGCGGCCTTTTGGCGGCCGCCCGCCAGCCCAGGGCAAATCCCAAAATACCCTCAGCGGTCTTTCGACCGCGGAGCGATATTTTGGTGGGGGAACTTCGGCGGGCGGCCTCCGCCGCCCGCCGAAGTTAGAATCACCCCCTTAGTCTGTCTAAACGTGCAGCAGTGTTGCGCTCCCTGCGCCGTGCTTGTGCCCTGTCAGCCACCATTTCCCTGACCAAGTGAACTGTTTGTCCACATTTGCAAACCCCTGCGTGAGTGTGTTCTGCAGTCTGGTAAGGTTACGATTCATTAACCGCATATGTTCATTTTGCAGCCGGTGACTCTGCAGTAAGGATGCCTCCAGTCCAAACAATTGCTCATCAGTGATATCCTCCCTACGCGCAGACTGCATTGGGCGTTGTCGAACACGTACCGAGCCAGCTGATCTCTGTGGTCAACTCTCCCTAGGCATTGGCCCCGGTGTCACATGGCAAAGAAAAAGCAAGGCTGTGGGCTCAGAGATTCCATAGAAGAAAAAGATCTAGAATCCTTCCTGGAGGTGAATTGATGATGTATTGGAGCGTAATCTGTATCTGACTATGACGTGCGGTTTTTATCTTTCCTCACCTGGAGACACAGAGTAGAAGGTTTCTCCCTTTATAAGTCACCTGTAAGCTCCGCCCACTGAGCCACGCCCCGTCCACCCTCGAAGTAGGCAAAGGAATTCCAGCCTTTTACCAGGATGATGGACAGCTTTCCAAAACAACCCCACTGCGTTTACCTCCGATTCAGGTGGTGCATTGTTGATGCGCAGAAGCACGAGGACATCTCCACAAAGACGCACTAATAATCAATAACATTGCCAAAGGCACACAAGGATACTGGAGACGTTTTCACCGTGGTCCATCGCGTAGCTTTAGTGTACAATATAAACGGTGCATATAAAACATGCTAGGTAACGCTTACTGACTTACTGGTAGAAAATACTCCGGTTGGGTATGCCATGATGCTCATTTTACAGAGACTAAACCCCAAAAGAAGCACTTACAAATATAAACGTAGCAGGTCCCCCAGTTGAAGCTCAGCTTCTGGAAAGGACAAGCCACCGTAACTCTTGGGCTTGGCAAAGATAAAGCAAGGCTGTGCGCTCAGAGATTCCATAGAAGAAAAGATCTAGAAACCTTCCTGGAGGTGAATTGATGATGTACTGGAGCGTAATCTGTATCTGACTATGACGCGCGGTTTCTATCTTCCTCACCTGGAGACACAGAGTAGAAGGTTTCTCCCTTTATAAGTCACCTGTAAGCTCCGCCCACTGAGCCACGCCCCGTCCACCCTCGAAGTAGGCAAAGGAATTCCCGCCTTTTACCAGGATGATGGACAGCTTTCCGAAACGACCCCACTACGTTTACCTCCGATTCAGGTGGTGCGTTGTTGATGCGCAGAAGCACGAGGACATCCCCAGAAAAACGCACTAATAACAATAGCATTGCCAAAGGCACACAAGGTTACTGGAGACGTTTTCACCGTGGTCCAACACGTAGCTTTAGTGTACAATATAAACGGTGCATATAAAACATGCTAGGTAACGCTTACTGACTTACTGGTAGAAAATACTCCGGTTGGGTATGCCATGATGCTCTTTTTACAGAAACTAAACCTCAAAGGAAGCACTTACAAATATAAACATAGCAGGTGCCCCAGTTGAAGCTCAGCTTCTGGAAAGGACAAGCCACCGTAACTCTTGGGCTTGGCAAAGATAAAGCAAGGCTGTGCGCTCAGAGATTCCATAGAAGAAAAAGATCTAGAATCCTTCCTGGAGGTGAATTGATGATGTACTGGAGCGTAATCTGTATCTGACTATGACGCGCGGTTTCTATCTTTCCTCACCTGGAGACACAGAGTAGAAGGTTTCTCCCTTTATAAGTCACCTGTAAGCTCCGCCCACTGAGCCACGCCCAGTCCACCCTCGAAGTAGGAAAAGGAATTCCCGCCTTTTACCAGGATGATGGACAGCTTTCCGAAACGACCCCACTGCGTTTACCTCCGATTCAGGTGGTGAGTTGTTGATGCGCAGAAGCACGAGGACATCTCCACAAAGACGCACAAATAATCAATAACATTGCCAAAGGCACACAAGGTTACTGGAGATGTTTTCACCGTGGTCCATCACGTAGCTTTAGTGTACAATATAAACGGTGCATATAAAACATGCTAGGTAACGCTTACTGACTTACTGGTAGAAAATACTCCGGTTGGGTATGCCATGATGCTCATTTTACAGAGACTAAACCTCAAAAGAAGCAGTTACAAATATAAACGTAGCAGGTGCCCCAGTTGAAGCTCAGCTTCTGGAAAGGACAAGCCACCGTAACTCTTGGGCTTGGCAAAGATAAAGCACGGCTGTGCGCTCAGAGATTCCATAGAAGAAAAGATCTAGAATCCTTCCTGGAGGTGAATTGATGATGTACTGGAGCGTAATCTGTATCTGACTATGACGCGCGGTTTCTATCTTCCTCACCTGGAGACACAGAGTAGAAGGTTTCTCCCTTTGTAAGTCACCTGTAAGGTCTGCCCACTGAGCCACACCCGTCCACCCTCGAAGTAGGCAAAGGAATTCCCGCCTTTTACCAGGATGATGGACAGCTTTCCGAAACGACCCCACTGCGTTTACCTCCGATTCAGGTGGTGCGTTGTTGATGCGCAGAAGCACGAGGACATCCCCAGAAAAACGCACTAATAACAATAGCATTGCCAAAGGCACACAAGGTTACTGGAGACGTTTTCACCGTGGTCCATCACGTAGCTTTAGTGTACAATATAAACGGTGCATATAAAACATGCTAGGTAACGCTTACTGACTTACTGGTAGAAAATACTCCGGTTGGGTTTGCCATGATGCTCTTTTTACAGAAACTAAACCTCAAAGGAAGCACTTACAAATATAAACATAGCAGGTGCCCCAGTTGAAGCTCAGCTTCTGGAAAGGACAAGCCACCGTAACTCTTGGGCTTGGCAAAGATAAAGCAAGGCTGTGCGCTCAGAGATTCCATAGAAGAAAAAGATCTAGAATCCTTCCTGGAGGTGAATTGATGATGTACTGGAGCGTAATCTGTATCTGACTATGACGCGCGGTTTCTATCTTTCCTCACCTGGAGACACAGAGTAGAAGGTTTCTCCCTTTATAAGTCACCTGTAAGCTCCGCCCACTGAGCCACGCCCCATCCACCCTCGAAGTAGGCAAAGGAATTCCCGCCGTTTACCAGGATGATGGACAGCTTTCCGAAACGACCCCACTGCGTTTACCTCCGATTCAGGTGGTGCGTAGTTGATGCGCAGAAGCACGAGGACATCTCCACAAAGACGCACTAATAATCAATAACATTGCCAAAGGCACACAAGGTTACTGGAGACGTTTTAACCGTGGTCCATCACGCAGCTTTAGTGTACAATATAAACGGTGCATATAAAACATGCTAGGTAACGCTTACTGACTTACTGGTAGAAAATACTCCGGTTGGGTATGCCATGATGCTCATTTTACAGAGACTAAACCTCAAAAGAAGCACTTACAAATATAAACGTAGCAGGTGCCCCAGTTGAAGGTCAGCTTCTGGAAAGGACAAGCCACTGTAACTCTTGGGCTTGGCAAAGATAAAGCAAGGCTGTGCGCTCAGAGATTCCATAGAAGAAAAGATCTAGAATCCTTCCTGGAGGTGAATTGATGATGTACTGGAGCGTAATCTGTATCTGACTATGACGCGCGGTTTCTATCTTCCTCACCTGGAGACACAGAGTAGAAGGTTTCTCCCTTTATAAGTCACCTGTAAGCTCCGCCCACTGAGCCACGCCCCGTCCACCCTCGAAGTAGGCAAAGGAAATCCCTCCTTTTACCAGGATGATGGACAGCTTTCCGAAACGACCCCACTGCGTTTACCTCCGATTCAGGTGGTGCGTTGTTGATGCGCAGAAGCACGAGGACATCTCCACAAAAACGCACTAATAACAATAACATTGCCAAAGGCACACAAGGTTACTGGAGACGTTTTAACCGTGGTCCATCAGATAGCTATAGTGTACAATATAAACGGTGCATATAAAACATGCTAGGTAACGCTTACTGACTTACTGGTAGAAAATACTCCGGTTGGGTATGCCATGATGCTCATTTTACAGAGACTAAACCTCAACAGGAAGCACTTACAAATATAAACGTAGCGGGTGCCCCAGTTGAAGCTCAGCTTCTGGAAAGAACAAGCCATCCTAACTCTTGGGCTTGGCAAAGATAAAGCAAGGATGCGCGCTTAGAGATTCCATAGCAGAAAAGATCTAGAATCCTTCCTGGAGGTGAATTGATGATGTACTAGGAGCGTAATCCGTATCTGACTGTGACGAGCGGGTTCTATCTTCTGCTACTGGGGACACAGAGTAGACGGTTCTCCCTTTATAAATCACCTGTAAGATCCGCCCGCTGAGCCACGCCCGTCCACCCTCGTAGTAGGCAAAGGAATTCCCACCTTTTACCAGGATGATGGACAGCTTTCCTAAACGACCCAACTGCGTTTTACAGCCGATTCAGGTGGTGCGTTGTTGATGCGCAGAAGCCCGAGGACATCTCCACAAAGATGCACTAGTAACAATAACATTGCCAAAGGCACACAAGGTTGCTGGAGACGTTTCCCCCATGACCCATCACGTAGCCTTAGTGTACAATATAAACAGGGCGTATAAAACATGCTAGGTAATGCTTACTGACTTACTCGTAGAAAATACTCCGGTTAAGTATGCCATGATGCTCTTTTTACAGAAACTAAACCTCAAAGGAAGCACTTACAAATATAAACGTAGCAGGTGCCCCAGTTGAAGCTCAGCTTCTGGAAAGGACAAGCCACTGTAACTCTTGGGCTTGGCAAAGATAAAGCAAGGCTGTGCGCTCAGAGATTCCATATAAGAAAAAGATCTAGAATCCTTCCTGGAGGTGAATTGATGATGTACTGGAGCGTAATCTGTATCTGACTGTGACGCGTGGTTTCTATCTTTCCTTACCTGGAGACACAGAGTAGAAGGTTTCTCCCTTTATAAGTCCCCTGTAAGCTCCGCCCACTGAGCCACGCCCCGTCCACCCTCGAAGTAGGCAAAGGAATTCCCACCTTTTACCAGGATGATGGACAGCTTTCCGAAACGACCCCACTGCGTTTACCTCCGATTCAGGTGGTGCGTTGTTGATGCGCAGAAGCACGAGGACATCGCCACAAAGATGCACTAATAACAATACCATTGCCAAAGGCACACAAAGTTGCTGGAGACATTTTCACTGTGGTCCATCACGTAGCTTTAGTGTACAATATAAACGGTGCATATAAAACATGCTAGGTAACGCTTACTGACTTACTGGTAAAAAATACTCCGGTCTGGTAGGCCATGATGCTCATTTTACAGAAACTAAACCTCAACAGGAAGCACTTACAAATATAAACGTAGCCGGTGCTCCAGTTGAAGCTCAGCTTCTGGAAAGGACAAGCCACCCTAACTCTTGGGCTTGGCAAAGATAAAGCAAGACTGCGTGCTTAGAGATTCCATAGCAGAAAAGATCTAGAATCCTTCCTGGAGGTGAATTGATGATGTACTAGGAGCGTAATCCGTATCTGACTGTGAGGAGCGGGTTCTATCTTCCGCTACTGGAGACACAGAGTAGACGGTTCTCCCTTTATAAATCACCTGTAAGATCCGCCCGCTGAGCCACGCCCCGTCCACCCTCGTTGTATGCAAAGGAATTCCCGCCTTTTACCAGGATGTTGGACAGCTTTCCAAAACGATCCAACTACGTTTACCGCCGATTCAGGTGGTGCGTTGTTGATGCGCAGAAGCACGAGGACATCTCCACAAAGATGCACTAGTAACAGTAACAATAACATTGCCAAAGGCACACAAGGTTGCTGGAGACTATTTTCCCCCATGACCCATCACGTAACCTTAGTGTACAATATAAACGGGGCATATAAAACATGCTAGGTAACGCTTACTGACTTACTCGTAGCAAATACTCCGGTTGGGTATGCCATGATGCTCTTTTTACAGAAACTAAACCTCAAAGGAAGCACTTACAAATATAAACGTAGCAGGTGCCCCAGTTGAAGCTCAGCTTCTGGAAAGGACAAGCCACCGTAACTCTTGGGCTTGGCAAAGATAAAGCAAGGCTGTGCGCTCAGAGATTCCATAGAAGAAAAGATCTAGAATCCTTCCTGGAGGTGAATTGATGATGTACTGGAGCGTAATCTGTATCTGACTATGACGCGCGGTTTCTATCTTCCTCACCTGGAGACACAGAGTAGAAGGTTTCTCGCTTTATAAGTCACCTGTAAGCTCCGCCCACTGAGCCACGCCCCGTCCACCCTCGAAGTAGGCAAAGGAATTCCCGCCTTTTACCAGGATGATGGACAGCTTTCCGAAACGACCCCACTGCGTTTACCTCCGATTCAGGTGGTGCGTTGTTGATGCGCAGAAGCACGAGGACATCTCCACAAAGACGCACTAATAACAATAACATTGCCAAAGGCACACAAAGTTGCTGGAGACATTTTCACCGTGGTCCATCACGTAGCTTTAGTGTACAATATAAACGGTGCATATAAAACATGCTAGGTAACGCTTACTGACTTACTGGTAAAAAATACTCCGGTCTGGTAGGCCATGATGCTCATTTTACAGAAACTAAACCTCAACAGGAAGCACTTACAAATATAAACGTAGCCGGTGCCCCAGTTGAAGCTCAGCTTCTGGAAAGGACAAGCCACCCTAACTCTTGGGCTTGGCAAAGATAAAGCAAGGCTGCGCGCTTAGAGATTCCATAGCAGAAAATATCTAGAATCCTTCCTGGAGGTGAGTTGATGATGTACTAGGAGCGTAATCCGTATCTGACTGTGACGAGCGGGTTCTATCTTCCGCTACTGGAGACACAGAGTAGACGGTTCTCCCTTTATAAATCACCTGTAAGATCCGCCCGCGGAGCCACGCCCCGTCCACCCTCGTTGTATGCAAAGGAATTCCCGCCTTTTACCAGGATGTTGGACAGCTTTCCAAAACGATCCAACTGCGTTTACCGCCGATTCAGGTGGTGCGTTGTTGATGCGCAGAAGCACGAGGACATCTCCACAAAGATGCACTAGTAACAGTAACAATAACATTGCCAAAGGCACACAAGGTTGCTGGAGACGTTTTTCCCCCATGACCGATCACGTAACCTTAGTGTACAATATAAACGGGGCGTATAAAACATGCTAGGTAACGCTTACTGACTTACTCGCAGAAAATACTCCGGTTGGGTATGCCATGATGCTCTTTTTACAGAAACTAAACCTCAAAGGAAGCACTTACAAATATAAACGTAGCAGGTGCCCCAGTTGAAGCTCAGCTTCTGGAAAGGACAAGCCACCGTAACTCTTGGGCTTGGCAAAGATAAAGCAAGGCTGTGCGCTCAGAAATTCCATAGAAGAAAAAGATCTAGAATCCTTCCTGGAGGTGAATTGATGATGTACTGGAGCGTAATCTGTATCTGACTATGACACGCTGTTTCTATCTTTCCTCACCTGGAGACACAGAGTAGAAGGTTTCTCCCTTTATAAGTCACCTGTAAGCTCTGCCCACTGAGCCACGCCCCGTCCACCCTCGAAGTAGGCAAAGAAATTCCCGCCTTTTACCAGGATGATGGACAGCTTTCCGAAACGACCCCACTGCGTTTACCTCCGATTCAGGTGGTGCGTTGTTGATGCGCAGAAGCACGAGGACATCTCCACAAAGATGCACTAATAACAATAACATTGCCAAAGGCACACAAGGTTACTGGAGACGTTTTCACCGTGGTCCATCACGTAGCTTTAGTGTACAATATAAACGGTGCATATAAAACATGCTAGGTAACGCTTACTGAGTTACTGGTAGAAAATACTCCGGTTGGGTATGCCCTGATGCTCATTTTTACAGAGACTAAACCTCAACAGGAAGCACTTACAAATATAAACGTAGCGGGTGCCCCAGTTGAAGCTCATCTTCTGGAAAGGACAAGCCATCTTAACTCTATAAACCTGTCTGACTAAGTATTTTTTACCCATGTTTCTAATTATGTATTGTATGTGCATATATGTGTGTGTGTGTATATATATATATATATATATATACATATGTATATATATATATGTGTATGTGTATATGTTGTTTCTTTGCTTGGCATGTTCGTGGATCATTGAATTCCTGCTCTCATCTTATCACACTTACCTACTCATCACTCTTATGTCATGTCTGTATCAAACTATCCTCCATTCTCACTCTGACTCATCCCAAATCTCTTCTACCACTTTCATCTCCTAAATATCTCTGCCTAAGCTCTTCCCTCCACATCTAACTCACCAAACCTCACTCTACCTCTGTGACCTCCCACACAACCCTACTAAATTCTCCTGCATTCATCTCACCCTGCTACTATGCTCTCCCTAACCCTTCCACATACTCTTCCCCCACCACCCCCCTTTACTCATCCCAAGCCTTTGGGTTGAGTAAATGAAGGATATACTCCCAATTAACACCTCTGGATTTATTTCCTCCTCCACCCCTCCATTACTCCAGTCTAACTAACAAACTCTCATATCCGCGGCTCAAATTAACTCATAATAATACTAAAACTGTACTCATTATTTAACAATACTAATCCATCACTAATTCTTGTTGGGTTCCGGAGTAGCGTGCTACTCATCGAAAAGCGCTTCAACGCCTCGTCAGGGGTAGTAAGAGCTATATAAATACGATTACAATTACAATTACAATTACATTGGCTGCCTCTGAACCCTGAGCAGGATCATCCATGTCCTCTGGTGCTGATTGGACGGGTGGTGTTGTCCTGCACTCCCCTGCGGTGTCTGTGGCAGCCTCCTCTTGTGTGTCAGTGCCTTGTTCTTTTCCCTACACAGTGGCGCTGTTGGTGGGTCCTTGTGGGAGACCCGTGGGACACAGGGGATACACTGTCAGTGCCTCACATATGTTTGATGCCTCAGAATAAACATTTCTCTATATTTGGACTACTGTACTACTATGCTCATAATGCACTGTTCTATAGGTTGCAAAACTGGGAATGGAGCTAATCTGGAGGTGCATGCAAAATGTGAGGTCGCAAATTGTGGTGCGACTCCGCACCGATCCACTATTTGGTATAGCGATTTTTCCTGGCATCTTGTTTTGCGAGTCGGAAATAGCGATTTGCATGGAGTCGCTATTTCCAACTCGCTATTTTTTGGGTTCGTACATCTGGCCCTAAAACCTGCGCCCTTGCCATACAATGCTAATTACCCAGATAATACATCACTCATGACATCATCTATGACATCATTGATAACATCACTATAATATTTGTACTAACATTTGTAGTAAAATTATTGATGAGAAAACAATGGACCTCATTTAGTAGAAACTGGCTCATCGATGCACCAGTTTTTTTGTGCCACCCTGTGCCCCCCTACTGAGGCCATGGGAACACTATTAATAGCACCCATAGTGTCCACAACTTCGTCTGAAATTCTTATGCAGTTGTGGCAATCAATCAATGAAGTGGAGGGGGGTGGCTGCTACTGCTCAAACAGCCATGTCTTGAGATGTCTTCTGAAGGTAAGTAGGTACTGTGTCTGATGAAGGTGGGTGGGAAGAGTGTTCCACATCTTTGCGGCGAGGTGGGAGAACGATCTGCCACCAGCGGTCGTTCTGTGGATGCGTGGGACGGTGGCAAGGGCAAAGTGGCAGAGCGAAGCTGTCGGGTCAGGGTGTAGAAGGAGAGCTGTCTGTTGAGGTATTCTGGTCCGGTGTTGTGCAGTGCCTTGTGAGTGTGGGTGAGGAGTTTGAACGTGACTGTCCTGTTGACGGTGAGCCAGTGTAGGTCTCTCAAGTGGACTGTGATGTGGCAGGGGATGTCCAGGATGAGACATGCAGAGGCATTCTGTATGCATTGCAGTCTTTTCTGGAGCTTGGTCATGGTTCCTTCGTGAAGGGCATTGCCATAGTCCAATTTATGATTTTGATGGTGTTGTTGTCATTGACATGGGTCCAGGAGAATAGGAGGCTGGTGGGTGGTGAGTCTGTGGTGTTGGTGGTTGGCAGGGGTGTCTGGGTCCTGAAGCTGTCAGGGATGTCTGCGATCTTGAGATAGAAGAAAGTGGCTAGGGTGTCACACAGGTCTTGTGATGGCGGGATGTCGTTGATGTTGGAGCCGGGGTTGGAGAGCTCCTTCACAATGTTGAAGACCTCCTTGTAGCTGTGTGTGTTGTTTTGGATGCGTTCTTTGAAGGCTGTTCTCTTAGCGGTTCGGATGAGTTGGTGGAGTCTGTGAATGGCGTTCTTGAAGGCTGTGTGGTTGTTCGGTGTCTGATCTTGGTACCACTTCTTTTTGAGTCTTCGGCATGTTTGCTTGGATTCTTGGAGGTACGCGGTGAACCAGAAGGCCTTTCTGTCAGTGCGTCTTTTAGAAGGTTTCTTGATCTGAGCGAGAGTGTTGGCACAGTCGTTGATCCATTGCTTGAGGTTGCGGGCTGCTGTGTCAGTGTCAGTGTTGTCGATAGGTGGGTTTCGGGAGAGGGTAGTGATCAGTTGGTCTTCGGTGACCTTCTTCCATCTGCGGTGGGGAATCCGTTGCGGGTGATGGTGTGTTGTGGGTTTCTTGCAGGAGAAGTGGATGCAGTGGTGGTCGGTCCAGTGGAGTTCGATGGTGTGGCTGAAGGAGATGTTTTTGCTGGTGGAGAAAATGGGGTTGATGTGTGTCCTGTGGAGTGGGTGGGTGTTGTGACGAGCTGCTTGAGGCTGAGGTTGTCAAGCAGGGTGGTAGAGTTGTTGTTGTTGGTGTTCTCGAGGTGAAAGTTCAAGTCTCTGAGAAGTATGTAGTCTGTGGATGTGAGAGCGTGCGTACTGATGACATCAGTGATGGAGTCGCTGAACTGATGTCTGGGGCCGAGGGCTCGTTAAACGAGGCTCCCTCTGAGGGTGGTGTTTGGGTCCGTGTGGATCTGGAAGTACAGGTGTTCAGCGGTGCTGAGGGTATCTTCGGTGCTGGCCATCATTCTGAGGGTATTCATGTGGACGATGACGATGCCTCCTCCTAGTCTGTTGGAGCAGTTCTTGCGGGTGATCTTGTAGCCATCCGGGATGGCTATGCAATGTCGGGCGCTGAGGAGGGGTTCATCCAGGTCTCGGTCAAGAAGGTGACATCTGGGGAGGCTGAATCGAGTAGTTTCCAAAGTTCGATGGCGTGTTTGTGGATGGAGCGCGGGTTGATTAGGAAGCATATGAGGTGGTTGCGTCCTTCCTTGGTGGGTGGGTCATTGGCATATAGGCTGGTGAGCTGCGGGGTAGCTTCATGACAGGTAATTGAGCGGCCGGTGTTGAGTGTGTGAAGGGTGATGGCGGCAGTGGGGGGGTGAGAACGTGGTCCAAGTGTGGACAGGCACAGATAGGCTTCCCTTAGGTGCGCTTTTAGCGCGCCAGCGGCATTGCCACACAGTGGCCGGCATTAAGTAGGGAGGAGGGAAGGAGAGGATAGCTGGGAGGCAGGAGTGGGGGTGAAAACGGCATGAGTTATAGTAACCTTAGGGCTAAGGTTATAGGGCAAGATGTATCAAAAAACCCTTTTGGGATTCGGTAATAGTGATTTTTAAGAAATTGCTATTTCTGAATCTTAAAATGGTATGTATCATATTTGCGAATCGGTAATAGCGATTTCTTAAAAATAGCAAATACTATTACCGAATCGCAAATTGCGATACCGGCTTTATTCGCACCTATGGGTCTGTAGGCTCATATTTGCAAATTTTTTGCATTTCCAAAATTGTGAATTCCAAACTGGAATTCGCAATTTTAGGAAATGCAAACCCCAGGGTGCTGGGGGCCTGAGGCCCCCTCTGCTGCACCCCAATAATTTTTTTAAAGACTTGTAAGGTTCACACATGCTAAAGGGGCATGTGTGCATTACATGTCATTTTTAAAAATGCATTTTTAATGCATTTTTTAAGTTTTCACATGGTTACCACCAAGTTCAACTTGGTGGTAATAGCGATTCCTCAATGTCCAATTTGCATAAAGGAATTGTTTTTAACATATGGTTTAGAAATCGCAAATAAGGACCCCTTATTTGCGATTTCCTATTTAGAGAATCGCAATTTGCGATTCTCTAAATGGGGTCGCAATTTTAAGGAATCGCTATTTTAGCGATTCCTTAAAATTGCATTGTGAATGCCTTTCATAATTTGCACCATTTGCGAATGCAAAAATGGTTGATACATCTGGCCCATAGTTACTTGAAATACCTCTAACTATAACAGCTGAATTTCTATGGTTTTGTGCATGTAAAATAAGAACCTAACTATAAGGTCAGAGTTATTTTGACAGACATGGCACATAATACCAAGCCATCACACTATGGGCCAAGATGTAGCGACTTAGGAGGGCCTTTATGGTACTGTCTTGTACGCCACAAATGCTCCTACTCCTATACTTTTTCCTTCATAGGTGATTGATGTTAGAGAAGATTAGAACCCTTGCAAGACTAGTTAAACCTATTTACTTTTCCAAAGCTGTTTACTTGCTGTTATTCACAAAGCCATGGGAATGTACCTAAAGTCCCCATGTTATTTGAACACCTCTTTTTCTGAAGCAGATCAGTGCATTCTGGAATTAATAATTCTGGTTCAGGTCAATCAAACAAATCAGACCAAAACACCTGAAAACAATGATTTGTAAAAGCAAAGAAATAGTCCTGGAAATATTGTATCCCAATGGCATAGAGCCATCTAATATTTAGGGTGATTTTTCCAAAATAGAAACAAATGCATAAAGACCCTTATAAAGTGACAAACACAGCATAATAGAAAGGCTTCATTCCAATCACATGACAGAAGTAAGAAAACTATGGACCTGATTTAGAGTTCTGAGGACAGAGTTAACTCTGTCAGGATGGTGGTAGACATAACCTCACTATCCTGAGGAACCTCTGCCTACCAACTTTAACCCTATGGACAGCTCTCTACATCAGCAGGGATTGCTGCCATGCATGAAACATTTGAAAGGAAGTATATTCAGACAAAAAAACTAATGATCCCACACATTGGGAGTTTTTTTATCTCAAGGTGACAGGGCCATTATTTTTTTGTTGTTCTAACTGTCAGGTTTTACTCTAAATAGGGTAGAAGGGATGAAGTCCGTCTTTCTATGGACCCTACTCTGTTGGGCCATCGGCTGTACTATTTGTTAGGCAGCCACAAGTAAAGAAATGGGACTGTAAGTAATTGAACTGAATATCATTGGAATATGAATACATTTTCCCATTAAATCTGAGAAAGACATACAGGCATTAAACAGAGAAGAAAATAAACTCTTTCTGCAGCCTCCATTCCCCCTTATTTCTGCTCTGCCGAGTCTTTTTATGAATTTTTCTGACTTCAGCCATCTGAGTTTCTCAAACCCTTTCTTCCATCCTTCACAGACCTCGCTCATTTTTACCCATCTACCTTTAAACTGCCAACTTCCAATCCCTATGCCCTCAGATCCACCCTCAGACTACTGTGGCAGCATAAGTGAGTGCCATCTATCAGAGGTCAGAGTGTAACAGTTCCAGCTTTTTATTCATTTTGCATGCTCTTATTTGTCAGCAAATACTTGCTAGTTATGTATGTGGGCTGAAGTGGTGGGGCTTCTAGGAGTTGTCAGCCAAAGAAGCATGAGTAAGAACCATTTACAAAAGGGGTGGCCTAGACTCACATTGGTGTCCTCCTGCTCCCAGCCTTCTTCCTTTTCTTATACATTCTTCTGTGCCTTAACACATTGGTCCTACTCCTAGTTCTGATCCAAAGCTTTCTTTTCTTGGCTGTTTTGGCCCTCCTGATTCTCATCCAGGCCCTTGTCTAACTAGTTTTGGTCTCCCTGGTAGTGATGTCCTGAATCTGGTGCACCTGGTTGTAGTCCTTCCTTTTTGGTCTTCCTAGCCTGGAGCTAGGCCCATTCTTGCATCTGCCCTTCCTGGAACCTCTGATCCTGATAATACTGACCTCACCCTGATGGTCAGCTAGGTCCTTACCCACCAATCCCTTTTGTCACAGTTCTCTTAGGGCCAGAACTTCTAATCTTCCTATTTGGGTAATTTTGATTCTTCTTGCCCTGGTCATTGTGATCTATCTGGTACTGCATCCAATGGTCATGCCCCTTCTTGCTAGGTCCTCTTGGGCTGGGCCTGATGATTCTTAGCATTGTCCAGTACAATTGATCCCTATGGCTCTGGTTGTCCTGGTTCCCCTTATCCTTACCAGCCTCATCCTAATACCTTAGTTCCTAGTCCTCTTGCTGCACTTGGAGCATCAGGTTGTGGTCCCCTTGGTTCTGACCTCCCTGGTCCTCCTAGCCCTCTTCCTGGTCCTTCTAGTACAGCTAGTCCTCTCCCATTTGGTCCCTGGACTTAAAGTCCTTCATCCACTTGCTCTGGACCTGACTAGTTTTCCAGGTCCTCCTCCAACATGTCATAATACTCTTTGTCCTGGTCTCCCTTCTTGTGCTCATCACTGACTAACTTGTCCACTTTGTCCTGATCTTCATTTTTCAGGTCATCCTGTTCTTAGCCATCCTACTTGGTCATCCTGATTTTTCTTGTTGTCATCCTCCTTTTCCTCCTCATCCTGGTCCTACTTGACCTAGTCTTTCAGGACCTGATATCCTTGGGCCTCTCTTATTTGAGCTTCATTCCCCCTTGGCTCTGGTCCTACTGGTCATCTTTGTCCTGGTCTTTTTATTTCTTTTTTAATGAATATTTATAAAATGCAGCAGATACACATCATTTAAATC
This sequence comes from Pleurodeles waltl, assembly GCF_031143425.1. Taxonomy (NCBI): domain Eukaryota; kingdom Metazoa; phylum Chordata; class Amphibia; order Caudata; family Salamandridae; genus Pleurodeles; species Pleurodeles waltl. The sequence goes on from NC_090451.1 coordinate 372,730,031, forward strand.
AATATTGCCACTTCATTTAGTTTTCCTAAAACAATAAAGAAAATTACTGATCGCATGAATTACCCATTTTTCTTTTTAGCATACTTAAGGTATCCACAAACCTCATCATAAAGTGACATAGGCCATGATTTCTATTACTCCACCCCCCTTTGTCCAGAAGTTGCATATTCTCTTGAGCCTTTTATTTGCACGGACTCTTGTAGATAGAGATTTTCATAAAAAATAATCTTACACATTTTTAGATACCATTGTGAAGCAGATGGAACTACGTCCATCTTCCAATTGGCCAAAATCAGGGATCTAGCACTGGTTGCCTGGCCATCTAGTCTTGATTCTTCAGATCATATTCTCCTAGTCTTTCTCACTCTCAGTCTGTTTTGTCTAGCAATAGTCTTCCTATCCCTGATTATCACAGACCTTGTTCTCTTCCTGGTTTTCTGCCATAAGGACCTGATCCTTTTGTTTCAGGTCCTCCATGTCTGGGTCTTCGTATGCCTAATATCCTTGGGTCTAGTCCTTCTGGCCACCCTGGTCCTTTCAGGCCCCATTCTTCTACTTCCTCTAGCACTTCCTTTTCTTTACAGATCCTCTTGGTCTTTGTCCATTTGACCTGATTCTTCTGATCATTCCCATCCTGCTCATTTGATTTTGAGTACACCTGCTTCTGGCACTGCTGGACTCCTCAATCTACCTGGGCTCTTGTGCCCTGGCCCTCTTGGCCCTTATGTTCCTGGTTTGGATCATTCCTTGTCCTCCTGGCCGTAAGACATGTCTCTTGGTCCTCAGTGCACCCAATAGTCTGGCCCCTCTTGGTCCTGGTTCTCTTTGTTTAGGTCCTACAGGGTCTTGTCATTTTGGTTCTGGTCCTCCTGGCCATCCAGGCCCAGTGCCCGTAGTCTTCCCGGCTCTGACTGTTCTGATCCTCCTGATCTTCCTCAGTCTGGTTGTGCTATCACCAGGCCCTTCTTAGTTTCCCCAGTCGTGGCACATCTGACTTTGTTCTGCTGGTATTTTTGGTCCTACTCACCTTGTCCTGGTTCTGCTCATCCTGAACCTCCTAGCCCTGGTACCACATGTCCATGTCCATCCGGGCTATCATAGTCTTAGTCTTTCTGATTTGGGTAGTCCTTGATCTTTTTCTCGTCAATTTTTCTCCTACTGGTACTGAAGCTATTGATCCTAGACCTTGTGATCAAGGTTTTCCTTATTCAAGTCCTTCTGAGCCTGATCATTTTGACCCTGGTCCTCTCTACCACCACTGCTTAGTTCCCTTGCTCTGCCCCAATTAATAATCCGAGCTCTAAGCTCCTAAATCTCAATCTTCTTGGCTCTCTTAGCCTTGTTTCTGATCCTACTGGCCATGATTGTTTTAGTTCACCTAGTCCTCAGCGCTCTGGTGTTCTGGATGCCCTTGGTACTCGTCCCCTTCGTCTTCATAGTCCCTGTCAAGCTTATCCTGGTTCCTGGCCATTGACCTACAGGTCCTGATCTTTTTAATCCTCTCCAATCTGGTCCTAATACTTCTGGTCCTAGTCCTCCTTCACCTTGCCCTCAAGATTCTGCATATCCACCCTTAGAAAATATTGACCCTCTACTCCTTGGTCTGTGTTTATCATTATTCTCATGTGCTCCTGCGCTTAGTCCTTTGCATCACTAATCTCCTGTTTCACAGGCTTCAAGCTCTGTAACTTTTCACCTCCCTTTCACCCAAATTCTTGTCTATCAGTCATCTTGGTCCTGCTCTCCTGGTTTATCTTTTCCCCTAGTTTGCCTGATCCTAATCCTTCTGCGCCTTGATCTCCTTGTCCATGTAGTCTTGGTACTGGTACTCCTTTGTCTGGTCCTCATATATCAGGTCTTCCGGTGCTGACCCCCATTCCTTGGCATCCCAAGCTTTCCCATTACCCTCGTCTTCGAGCTCCAGCCTAGTCCTACTAGTCCTGTCAATCTGACTCTGGTCCCCTCTATAATGGTCCACAAAGTAATGATTCTCCTGTGTATGGTCTTTCTCATCTCTCTAGCACTGGCCCTCTTAGTAACCACGTTACAGATCAAACTGGTCCATGTAGTCCTGGTCACCCTGGTAAAAGTCCCCCTGAGTCTGACCCACATGGACTCTTTTGATCCTGGTCCCACTAGGTCTAGACTTCCTGGTCCTTTATATACCCCCTCATTATTCAAATTTAATGACTCAAGGTCCTGCTAGCCCAAGTTCTTTCTGGTTGCAGTCTTCCTAGCACTGGCCCATCCACTTCTGACCCTTTGGTTCTCCGTGATCTGCACTCTTTGGTCTTGACCCTCCTGTTTCTGATCCTTCTTTCCATTGGTCTTCTGGTACTGGTCCTCTTTGGTCTTTCTACTTAGGTCTGCTGCTCTGGTCATTTTAGTTCCTCTGGTCATGATTAGTGCCCCCAAGCCCTTTTAGCCTTCCGTGTCGCCATGATTCTTGGCCTTTTGATATATCTATCCCTGGTATTTCTGTTTCTTTTGGCCCTTGTCCACTGGGCTAATATCCCCCTGTTCCACATTGTCCTTGCTCTCCTTGTTTTTCCTTGTCATATTTTTTTTGCCTATTTATTCCTGAGCCCCTCTAGCATTGGTAATCCTGGAACTCGTAGTTTATGTCTATCTGAGCCTGGTTTTTCTTGTTCTGGTCCTCATGGCTCTGGTCTGGTCGATGTTCTGGCCCTTATTCTCCTATTCATTCTCATCATCGTTCTATTTCTCATCATCATTGTACTCCTTTTTCCCCAAACACCCTCTGCAATGGCTTTAGTATGGTATAGCCTCCAATCCTGTCACTCAGATTTTTATTTTTTGGTCTTAAAGATTTCTCATTATGAGACAGCATTGTCAAGGACCTTGCCCATTTAAAACACTGCTTAGGTTGTTAAAAATCAACACTACCATTCATGATACATTGCACAGATGACTAAAATGTCAGTGTGGCTGAAGGGGCCACTCACAGCATAGGAGCAATAAGCTTTGGTGCCTGAAACCCACTGGTGGGTCAATACTATATACAAGTGTGTTTCTTCACAGGCAGCAGATAAAATTCCTCCTGTGAATTATCCAGACCTGTTGCATTCCTGTCTCCTACTTTTACTTCTAATTGCCACAGAAGCACAATTACTAATTTACCACCTGCGAGCGACCTGAAGCACTATGCCTCCAGGCACCAATTGCCTACTCTACGTGTTCCTCCCTCTGGGGCCCAAATGTCACCTATCTACATAGCTGTTTGCTTCTGCTTGTCGACTGCTGCTATGTGGCCAGGTTTGAAATAATAAGCAAACATACCACACACTGAAAAGAAGCCTAAACTAGCACAAAACCTTTCATTAAAAAAATAAAAAGCCATCAAAAATCATTGGAGGGAGGATCATGAATATTAAAAGAAACAGTGTTTTCTCATGAGTAAATAAAACATTTATGTAACATGTTTTAAAACCACACTCATTATCCTTGGTAGACAGCAAATCACTACTAGACTGCAGTGCAAAAGATCTGTGTGCCATATCCTAAAGCTCCTGAAATAGAAGTGTTATTTCTACATTTCTAATCTGAATATTAAAATAATATAAATATTTTTATTCAAAATGGATTTTACTGTTTTCATCTGTAGTTAACTCATTATTACCTTTGAAACTGAATATTGTACATTTGTGTATGTAGTTACATTCAAATGCCTCACACATGTATCTTTCCCATTAAAAGATGGGCACCATCTGCCAACGCTTATTCTCCGTTTTTTTCTGGTAGTCACCTAAATAAAGACCTCCTTCACACTATCTACCTTACCACAAGTCCACTTGTGCATCATCTCTACTATTTGGGCTATGGTTAGTTAAACTGCAAGGATTAAGTACTATTTTGCTGGCTGTAATATATACATTTTTGGTCTGCTAATAGCTTTGATAAATCTTCACGATCACTTTCCCCAAATAATTTCTTCCACCACAGCTCCTTCCTGGAAAGTGTCGGGGTGATGCATCAAATGGGGGTGGTCTCAAAACTCATTTTGCGCAATTTAATTTTCCATAGGAAGTTTAGACACAGATACAGTCAAAATTGCTGAACAGATTTACAGCACATTTGATGGGAAGCAAGATCTCAGTCCAGAAAAAGTGCTTTTTTATGATTTGGTCAAAATCTGTTCAGAGTTGGTGAGCAATTAAGGGTCAAAATATTTGTATATTTCATGCTGTGGAGAATCTGCAGGGTTGACAGATCTCATGGTGAGATTTAATTGGCTAAATCACATTAACAAGGATGTCTTAGGAGTCCCGATAAAAAGGTTAAAAAAGCCATAAGGGGGCAAGCTGTAGAGCCCACACCCAGGACACAGTAGTTTCTATGCCTGAATTAGCATGGGCAGGGAAACATGTCAGATATAACCTGTCCAGAGCATTTTCAAAACTTAACATTAACTACACCATGAGCAATGTATACATATTTGGTTTATACTCAAATAAAACGTACTGTGCTCCTAATGAGGACATGTGTTGTCTATGAAGTTTGAAGGAGACATTTTGTTCTAGTCTTCATTGTTTGCAGTTTGCTCTTTTAATGCTTGCACTTTACTGAAAGGCAGCAAAATGTTGTCAGAAGTTTCATTCATGTGCCATTTTCTTTGAAATAAATTGCTTTCCCTCCTACGTGCCTTGGAATAAGCTGTTCGGAAAGCTTTACTTATCTATTTAGTTTGTAGAACATTTTTTTTTTTAATTCATTTGAATAGCAAGGCACAAATCTTAAAAGCAGTGCCTTTCTGATGAAGAAAAATATGAAAGAATACATGTGATCAGGTGAAAGCAAATATTATAATGCATAAAAATGTTGTTTCAAAGGGAAAACTCTTTATTTGCATCCATCCTCATACTTGAACCAAATGGCTACCAATTTACATTAGTAGTTAGTGTCCTTCACATACAGCCATAACAAATTAAATGTCTTCATGTGATCTGGATTTGCATGTGCCACACTGGGTCAGATCACATATGCAATTTTCCTCCAAGCCTCTTTGTGACCTAGTGCTAATAATCTGTCAGAGGCCCTAACATGTAAAGCACTCTTTCCGTTTATCTCTATGCTTAAAAACATCTCACTTTTTTCAAGTTCATCCAGTCTTTCTAAAACCCCACAATGACTTATAATCCCTCTGTTAGTCTGTAGGCGCATGTACATGGTCAGACTCTGTCCCTGGTCAGCTGTGTATCAGAGACCGCATAGAAACATATTTTCATGTCTTCCTAGAACACATTTTTGGGCCTCACTTTACCACAAATCTGTAAATTGCTAGATATTGTCTTATGCCCTTAAATCTTAATTTCTCTACAATTCTATGCATGCCTCACTCTGCCCTACCCTAATGTTTTTTAGAAGGCACTTCATGTCCTGAAATTCCCCTGATTCCCCATGAACATGCTGACAGGCAGTTAGTATTCACTTTGGCACTGACATTAGAATCTAAGGGGTTGATTCTAACCCTGGCGGTCGGTGTTAAAGCGGCGGCCAACCCGCCAACAGGCTGGCGGTAAAAAATATGGGATTCTGAGCCTGGCGGGAACCGCCAACACAGACAGCCACCTTAACACTCCGACCGCCACGGCGGTACAAACAAACAGCGCGGCGGTCACCGCCAACAGACAGGCGGCAGACAATGTACCGCCCACACTATTCCAACTCACCAATCCGCCACCTTTTCCGGGGCGGGAGCACCGCCGATAAAAACACGGCGGAAACAGACTACGGACGGGAAAACGCTCACCACTACGCACTCCAGGAGGAAGGAGGACAGCATGGAACCCGAATTAAACATCCTACCTGCTCTCGTCTACCTTCTCATCTACCACGAGTACGAAGTCCGGCGCAGACGACAACGGTGAGTACTGCACCTACGACACATGGGAGGGGGAGGACGAAAGGTTACGGCCACACACATATGCGACCCCCCCCCCCCAACTATGTACTCACCAATGCAGCGCACCAAGTCACAGTGACACCACCCAAACACCCCTGAAAAATGCTAGGACATAATCATATTTTGAATAAATATTTATGTACCAAAAAGCTCCAGAAAATTAGCGTACAACCATGAAAGATATCCACAACAAAACTAATGACACACACATCAGTGTATAACTGAAGTACCAAGTCCTGCACAACCTACGATTTCAGCATGTCCGTGGGCCAAAGTCTTGAGAAACAAGGGCAAAGCCCACACAGGAGACCTGAGTCCTTTGGAGAGAACACTGCAGGGGCATCAGATGTAAAAACTACAGGCACCTCAGGGGGAAGGGAAGGGGGGGGCACCACAGCCACATGAGTCCACGGCGCCAGATCCACGAGGAGCCACCATGCCCACTGGACCATCCTGGGGAGTGCAAAGCCATAGTCTCTCAAGTCTCTGCAGTGGGTGGATTGCCCACTGGACCATCCTGGGGAGTGCAAAGCCACAGTCTCTCAAGTCTCTGCAGTGGGTGGATTGCCCACTGGACCATCCTGGGGAGTGCAAAGCCACAGTCTCTCAATGTCTCTACAGTGGGTGGGCTGCCCACTGGGCCATCCTGGGGAGTGCAAAGCCACAGTCTCTCAATGTCTCTACAGTGGGTGGGCTGCCCACTGGGCCATCCTGGGGAGTGCAAAGCCACAGTCTCTCAATGTCTCTACAGTGGGTGGGCTGCCCACTGGGCCATCCTGGGGAGTGCAAAGCCACAGTCTCTCAATGTCTCTACAGTGGGTGGGCTGCCCACTGGGCCATCCTGGGGAGTGCAAAGCCACAGTCTCTCAATGTCTCTACAGTGGGTGGGCTGCCCACTGGACCATCCTGGGGAGTGCAAAGCCACAGTCCATCAGGTGGATGACAGTCTCCACTGGTCAAGGAGGAGGCATGGTGGGCACAGTGAACCATAAACGGTGCTTGCGACGGCGGTGCCCAGCGGAGCGGTGCTTGAGAGGAAGGGCCCAGCGGAGCGGTGCTTGAGAAGAAGGGCCCAGCGGAGCGGTGCTTGAGACGGCGGGGCCCAGCGGAGCGGTGCTTGAGACGGCGGGGCCCAGCGGAGCGGTGCTTGAGATGGCGGGGCCCAGCGGAGCGGTGCTTGAGAAGAAGGGCCCAGCGGAGCGGTGCTTGAGAAGAAGGGCCCAGCGGAGCGGTGCTTGAGAAGAAGGGCCCAGCGGAGCGGTGCTTGAGACGGCGGGGCCCAGCGGAGCGGTGCTTGAGACGGCGGGGCCCAGCGGAGCGGTGCTTGAGACGGCGGGGCCCAGCGGAGCGGTGCTTGAGAAGAAGGGCCCAGCGGAGCGGTGCTTGAGAAGAAGGGCCCAGCGGAGCGGTGCTTGAGACGGCGGGGCCCAGCGGAGCGGTGCTTGAGAAGAAGGGCCCAGCGGAGCGGTGCTTGAGAAGAAGGGCCCAGCGGAGCGGTGCTTGAGACGGCGGGGCCCAGCGGAGCGGTGCTTGAGAAGAAGGGCCCAGCGGAGCGGTGCTTGAGACGGCGGGGCCCAGCGGAGCGGTGCTTGAGAAGAAGGGCCCAGCGGAGCAGTGCTTGAGAAGAAGGGCCCAGCGGAGCGGTGCTTGAGAAGAAGGGCCCAGCGGAGCGGTGCTTGAGACGGCGGGGCCCAGCGGAGCGGTGCTTGAGAAGAAGGGCCCAGCGGAGCGGTGCTTGAGACGGCGGGGCCCAGCGGAGCGGTGCTTGAGAAGAAGGGCCCAGCGGAGCGGTGCTTGAGACGGCGGTGCCCAGCGGAGCGGTGCTTGAGACGGCGGGGCCCTGTTCAGCGGTGCTCTTCTCCACGGCGGGCCCTGTTCAGCGGTGCTCTTCTCCACGGCGGGCCCTGTTCAGCGGTGCTCTTCTCCACGGCGGGGCCCTGTTCAGCGGTGCTCTTCTGCACCGCGGGCCCTGTTCAGCGGTGCTCTTCTCCACCGCGGGCCCTGTTCAGCGGTGCCTATCTCCACAGCGGGGCCCTGTTCAGCAGTGCTCTTCTGCACCGCGGGCCCTGTTCAGCGGTGCTCTTCTCCACGGCGGGGCCCTGTTCAGCGGTGCTCTTCTGCACCGCGGGCCCTGTTCAGCGGTGCTCATCCAGCAGGTCAAGGGAGCCAGACCTGGCCTCGACTCCCTGCTCAGTCGCCCTCGGACCGTGACGTTTCTGGACCCTTCGGGGACGGACTCCTGGCCTCCTTAGTGTCCTCCTTCCCAGCTGGGATGTGGCATGTGGGGTCCACCTTCTCCGCGCTCCTGCTGCCCTTCCGCTCCTTTGATGGGGCTCTCGGGCCCTTGCCTCCCCCAGATGGTGTGGGTGGTGAAGTGGCCGCACATTGCTCCTTGGGGGCAGCCCTGTCGGTCCTCGCACGGCGGTCCTTGGTTTTGCGGGTCCTCTTGCCGGGGGGGGGCTGGACGTGTCCTTGCTGCAGCTCGATGTGTTACTGCTGGCAAAGGGTGGGCTCCAGAACCCAGGCACAACAGTGACATCCGAAGCTGGGCTGGTGGTGGCTGCGGTGCTCTTGGGACTCTTTGAAGATGGATGGGGGAGGTCATCGGGGGGAAAGAGGTTAAGGTTAGCCAGGAAAAGTTTTTTAGGGCCAAGGTAAAGGGTAGGAGAAGTGGAGATGGAAGTGGAGGTAGAGGAGGTGGTTGTAGGAGAGTCAGGTGTGCTGTCATTGGGTGAAGGTGCTGGTGCTGTAGGCTGTCGTGAGGTGGATGGCTGTTGGGTGGGTGGCTGCCTGCGTTTGTGTGTCTTGGAAGAGGGGGTGACAGACACAGTGGGAGAGGACACAGGGGACGTGTACATGGCAGTGGGGGTGGTGACTGCACAAGTGTGGACTGTACTGGAGGGTGAGGTGGTGATGGAAGCACTGGCTGATGTTGGGGTGCATGCAGGTGTGAGTGTAGACGTCACAGGGAGGGAGAAGGGAGACGAGGAGGAGGGGGACACAGGGGTGGCAGTGGCTGTTGGCATGTCTGCATCTGGGTGTTGCTCGGGTGAGTGTTTGCGGGATCTGTGGTGCTTGTGTTTGGATGAGCTGCTCTTGGGTGTTGAGGTGTGTGCAGGCTGGTCTGATGGTGTGGATGGGATAGGCTGAGGAACAGGAGACAGAGACAGGCTGGAGGCAGTCAGAAGAGGGAGGCTGGAAACAGGGACAATGGCTGCCGTCAGTGCTGAGGCCAGAGCAGTGAACGCTCGTTGATGGGCAGCCTGACCCGAATGAATGCCCTCCAGGTACGCATTGCTCTGTTGCACCTCCCTTTGCACACCCTGGATGGCATTCAAAAGGGTCGTCTGCCCAACAATGAGCGTCCTTACCAGGTCAATGAGCTCCGCACTGAGGGCAGCAGGGGCAACAGGGGCAGGGGCTGAGGTGCCTGGGGCGAAGGAGACGCGCGCCTTCCTGGGCGAACCGGCACGGAGCGAAGACTGAGGGGCTGCTGGGAGGGCGGGGCTGGTGCGCTTTGTGGCGGCTGTACCTGTAGAGGCGGGGGGCACGGATGTTGCCGCCACCCCTAGGGAGCTCCCATCCGAGGACGTGTCGCTTTCGCTGCTCTCACCAGCGGTCCCCGTCGTGGTGCTCCCCTCGCCCTCTGGATCACTGGTGCCCTCGGTGTCTGTTCCTGGGCCCACCGGGGCCTTGTGTCCTGCAGCTCCCTCGTGCTCCGATGCCATATCTCCTCCGCCTGATGATGCTAATGCACACATGCACAAGAAGATGAAGAGAAAGGGTGGGGGGAGAAAAAAGAAGACCAGGTTGAGTGCATGCAATGTCAACACCGTTGGCGGAGAGGACAGACACAGGTGCCTAATGCACTAAGCCGCGCATTCGGGGTGCACTACTCAGTACTACTGACTAAGACAACAGGCCAAGAGACGTCAAACGCGCACATGGGAGATGCTGGACCTTCAATGGCTGTACTTGTCACCCTACCGAGGTGGGGGCCGGGGGTATAGTGAAGGGTGATTTCTATGCCCTTGGACACATCCCCAACATCATTGGTGCCATTGATGGGACCCATGTGGCTTTGGTACCCCCAAAAGACGATGAGCAGGTGTTCCGAAACAGAAAAAATTATCATTCGATGAATGTCCAGGTGGTCTGTTTGGCTGACCAGTACATCTCCCATGTAAATGCCAAGTTCCCAGGGTCAGTGCATGACGCGTATGTGATGCGAAATAGCAGCATCCCCTATGTGATGGAGCAGCTACAGAGACAACGTGTGTGGCTAATAGGTGACTCTGGTTACCCCAACCTGCCGTGGCTACTGACCCCAGTAAGGAATCCCCGGACAAGGGCAGAGGAATGCTACAATGAGGCCCATGGGCGTACTAGGAGGGTGATTGAGCGAACCTTTGGACTCCTGAAGGCCAGGTTTAGGTGCCTGCATATGACTGGTGGATCCCTAATGTACTCACCAAAGAAGGTGTGCCATATCATCGTGGCCTGCTGTATGCTTCACAACCTGGCTTTGCGACGCCAGGTGCCTTTCCTGCAGGAGGATGGTCCAGATGGTGGTGTTGTAGAAGCCGTGGAGCCTGTGGAGAGTGAAGAGGAGGAAGACTCAGAGGACGACACAGACAATAGGGATAGAGTGATACAACAGTATTTCCAGTGACACCCAGGTAAGAATCACCCACGCCATTTCCCAATTGCTTCTAGCCTCCTGCATCTGTACTTTCTGTAGTTCCCCACAGATGTTTTTCAGTAATTTTTGCCTTTCCCTTCCCTCCTCAGTGCTGTCTGACTCAGTACCTGACTTCTGCTTGGTTCGCCCATGAAATACAGCGTATTGACATTGGTATGTTGTCATGACTAATTGACAGAACAGAAATTGAACAGTAATATGTAATACATTTGTTAATAAGACAGCATGACTCAAAACAGATTATTGTGCAAAATGTGATTTATTTACAGTGCTAGATATCGGTACATGTGATTCTAAGGGTGATGGGTGGGGGTGGAGGAATATCCATGGCAGAGTCCAGTTCTCAGTCTCACAGGTGCATTGTTCTTTTGCCTGGGGAAGGATGGAGCATAGGCAGTTCATGGTTGGACAGGGTGGCAATGTGGGACAGTGGGAAGAGTTCAGGGGGTATGTCCTGCTGGCGGGGGTCTTGACATCCTACTCTGTCTTTTTCTTTGGTCTCAGGCTCCTCTTACGGAGTGGTTGTTCTTCAGCAGGAGGTGGGGTTCTGGGGGGCTGTCGAGGTGTTGGGACCTCCTGTCCACTAGCGCCGGCGGAGCTGGTAGGCTGTTCCTGGTCCGGCCTAGTGACAGGGGCCCTGTGTAGTGCACCATGGTCCCGCAACGCGTCCTCTATCCTGTGGAGGGCCAGGACGATGGTCCCCATTGCGGTCCCGATGATTCTCAGCTCCTCCCTGAACCCCATGTAGCGTTCTTCCTGCTGTGCCTGGATCTCAGTGAACCTGGCCAGTACCGTCGCCATCGTTTCTTGGGAGTGGTGGTAGGCTGCCATGATGGTGGTGAGGGCCTCTTGGAGAGTGGGTTCCCTGGGCCTCTCCTCCCCCCCCTGTCGCACAGCAGCCCTCCGAGCTGCCCGGTTTCCCCCGGCCTCTGTCCCCTGGCCGGTGTGCCCGCTCCCACTGCCCCCAGGTCCCTGTTGTTGTTGGGGTGTTGGGTTAGCCTGGGTGCCCTGTAGTGGCGGACACACCGCTGATTGAGCTGTCCTAGAGACAGAGGCATGGGCCCGCTGGGTGGGAGCTGTGCTGGTGTCGGCAGAGGGGGTCGGGTCTGGTGTGGCCTGGAGCTGCCTGAGGGGAACCGACTGCCCAGAGGTCCCCGATGGTCCGGGCTGGTCATCAGGTTCACTGCTATCCTCAGTGTGGGCCTGTTCCGGTGGTGGGATGGACACTTCTGGACCCTCCTGGCTGGTGTGTTGTCGTTCGGGTCCTGCATGGGGTAAGAGAGTTTGGTTATTGTTTCTGTGTGTGCAATAGCGTGCGTGTTATGGGTGCCCTTGTTCCCCAGTGCAGGCATTCCCTTGAGGGAGGTGTTGTGAGGGTATTTAGTGGGGGGGAGGGGTTAGTGCAGTGGTCATGCATAGGTGATGGGTGCCCATGATTTGTGTTGGCATGCAGGAGTTGGTGTTGGGATGGGTGGGTTGTGCTGGTGAGACATTGTCAGGGAGGATATGTGCTGGGGGGTTGGGGGTGAGGGTGGGGGTGTGGGTTGGCATGCTGGTGGGGTGGGGGGGATATAGTAGTTGAGATGGGACTTACCAGAGTCCATTCCTCCGGCTACTCCAGCGAGGCCCTGAGGATGCAGGATGGTCAAGACCTCTTGCTCCCACGATGTAAATTCGGGAGGGGTGGGTGGGGGTCCGCCGCCAGTCTTCTGGACCGCGATGTTGTGCCTGGAGACCATCGATCGGACCTTCCCCCGTAGGTCGTTCCATCTTTTGCGGATGTCCTCCCTATTCCTGGGATGCTGTCCCACCGCGTTGACCCTGTCCACGATCCGCTGCCATAGCTCCGCCTTCCTGGCTATACTGGTGTGCTGCACCTGCGAGCCGAAGAGCTGGGGTTCCACTCTTAGGATTTCCTCCACCATGACCCGGAGTTCTTGGTCCGAAAAGCGTGGGTGCCTTTGGGGTGCCATGGGGTGGTGTGGGTGAGGTGTGGGGTGGTGTATGTGATGATGAGTATGTTGGTGTGTGGTCCTTTGTGCTACTATGTGGTGTGTGTGATGGTGTAGTGTGCCTCAGTGTGTCTTGCTATGGATTGTCTGCTGTGTCTCTCTCTCCTTCTCTCAGTAATTATGGTCGCAGGGGTTTGTGGGTGATGTGGGTGTGTGTTTTATAGTTGGTTGATTGTGTGGGAGTGGTGTGTGTATGTGTATCAGGTGTGTGTATTTCAAATTGTCCAATGTGGCTGTGTTTTGGTGATGTGTGTGTATTCTGACCGCGGCGGTGTGTACCGCCAATGGAATACCGCGTTTGAATGACCGCCGTGTGGATTCGTGGGTCGTAATGGCATGGGCGTATTTCTGTTGGCGTGACGGTGGAGGTTTGGTCATCTCCAGTTTATCGCTGCCCGCCGATGTGGCGGGCTGCAGTGGAGGACGGATTTTTGGAGGTTTGGCCGTTGTGGGTCAGAATGACCGTGGCGGTTGACCGCGGCGGTGTTATGGCGGTCTTATGACCGGCGGTAAGGGCATTTTACCGCCGAGGTCAGAATGACCCCCTAAGTGCCTTCTCTGGGCTTGAGGCTGGGGTATTCCAAACTGCCATCAACACTCACTCTTATATAAGATAGTGAAGTATATACAAGTTGCCCCAACTCCAGTATGGGACAACATCAACCACCAGTGTTAGCTTATCTTCAATAAGTTATTCCTTCAAATATCCACCTTATAAACCGCCCCTACCATGTTAAAATGAGAAAAATAAATCAGAACAAAAAATTGTCAAATCCTGCCCACCAGTGTCCCCATCACATCATATCTCTGCCTGCCTCTTTGTGCCACTGTGGTGGGCATGCTTTATTTTACATGTAGATTTTTTCAACATACATTGAAAGGAAGAATATGGGCATAACATATTAAGGCTAGTACTCTGACCCCCACAAACATGGTAAAATGGATGTGAAACAATCAAACAATTTTTCCTGTAATAATGTATTCTGAACATACCTTTGGCATCTCTATTTTCAGATCTCTGTGGCCCCCTCTGGCTCCTGCTATGTGTACTGCTGCCCACCAAAGGTCATTCCAAAGTATGTTTAATTGTACATATGACTTGCAATGCTTTGATAATGATGTACTAATACACATTTGAATCATTTGACAGACTCCAGATTTGTATTTGTTCCAAGGGTGTTTATTTAAGTGCTCATAAGTAGAGGAAGATGTGCAATGGGCTGGGGTGTTGGTGGAGAAATGTCCAGGTTATTTGGTTCACAGGTGCATTGTCCAAGGGGGCATAGGAAGGGGAACAATGGCAGTTCAAGGTGAACAGGGTGACAATCAGGAGAGTCTGATTTCCTGGTGGGGGTCTTGGCAAGGTTCTCTGGCTTCTGCTTGGATTGCAGGGACCATTTGCGGGGTGGTTCTCCTTCTGCAGGGGGTGGGGTGCTGGTGGCCTGTTATTCCTGTGGTGGGGTCTCCTGTCCACTAGCGCCGGCGGAGGTGGAGGGCTGTTCATCGGTGTGACTAGTGTCAGGGGCCTGTTGGTGTGCCACTGCCTCCCTCATGGTGGTGGTCATGCAGCCAGCACCCCTGCAATGGTGACCAGGATGGTGTAGATGTGTTTGAGGTCCTCCCTGATCCCCAGGTACTGTCCCTCCTGCAGCTTCTGGGTCTCCTGCAACTTGGCCAGTATCTGGCCCATGGTCTCCTGGGAATGGTGGTATGCTCCCAGGATGTTTGTGAGTGCCTCCTGGAGAGTGTGTTCCCTGGGCCTGTCCTCCCCCTGTCGCACAGCAGTCCTCCCAGCTTCCCTGTTGTCCTGTGCCTCTGTCCCCTGAACCGTGTACCCACTGCCACTGACCCAAGGTCCCTGATCGTCCTGTGCTTGTGGGGTTGCCTGGAGTCCCTGTAGTGGTGGACACACTGCTGATTGATGTGTCCTGGGGACAGTGACATGGGCCCGCTGGGTGGGTGCTGTGGTGGTGTTTACTGAGGGGGGAGACTCTGTGGTGGGTTGGGACTGTGGCAGAGTAACCGACTGCCCAGAGGTCCCTGATGGGCCAGGTTGGTCATCCTGATCCAGGCGTGCAGAGCTGCTGTTGTCACTGTGGGCCTCTTCTGTGGGGGTATTGGATGGAGCTGGCACCTCCTCTCCGGTGACGTTGGGTAGTGGTCCTGTGGGGATGCAAATGCAGTGTTAGTGTATCTGCGTGTGCCATCTTGTGCATGGGTGTGTTTCCCTGTATGATTGTGATTTCCCTGTCAGCTTTGCCTTGTGTGCATGGTGATTTTGTGGGCTGGGTGAGTCTCTCTACTGGGCATGCTGTGGTGATGGGGGTCCATGCAGGTCTGTGATGGGGGTCCATGGATTGGTGTTACATGCAGGGCTTGGTATTGGGATGGGTGGGTTGTGATAATGGGGTATGTGTGAGGTTGTGGAGTGATGGGGGTGAGCGTAGGAGTAGGAGTTTGTGATGGCATGCAGATAGGGTGGGGGGATAAAGTAGTAAAGTTTGACTTACCAGAGTCCAGTCCTCCTGCTACTCCTGCCAGGCCCTCAGGATGCATTATTGCCAAGACTTGCTCCTCCCATGTTGTTAGTTGTGGTGGAGGAGGTGGGGGTCCACCGCCAGTCCTCTGTACGGCTACCTGGTGTCTTGCAACCACGGAACGTACCTTCCCCCGTAGGTCGTTCCACCTCTTCCTGATGTCATCCCTAGTTCTTGGGTGCTGTCCCACAGCATTGACCCTGTCTACGATCCTCTGCCAGAGCCCCATCTTCCTTGCAGTGGATGTCTGCTGCACCTGTGATCCAAATAGCTGATGCCTCCACCATGACCCTTAGCTCCTCCTCTGAAAACCTGGGGTGTCTTTGAGGTGCCATAGATGTGGCGTGAGTGTTATGTGTGAGGATGTGTGGGGTGATGGGTGGTGTGTTGTGTTGTGAGGTGCGTGGATGGTGTATGAGTGATGATGTATTGTGCCTCTGATTGAGTGGGTGCTCCTGGCTTGTCTCTTTCTGCTTGCTATCTTTTTTTTTGTTGCTGTAAGGGGTTGTGGGTAATGTGGGTGTGTGTTTTATAGTGGTGTGAGTGTGTGGGTGTGGTGTGTGTATGTGTGTGTCAGGTGTGTGTATTTTGAATTGTCCAATGTGGTGTAGTTTTGTAAGTGTGTGTGTATTTTGAGCTCAGAAGTGTGTACCACCAATGGTTTATGGCGGTTGAAAGACCGCCGCGGTGATTCGTGGGTCGTGATACTGTGGGCGTATTCCTGTTGGCATAATGGTGTGGATTTTGCTATCGCCATTTTATCACTGACCTTTGGTCTGGTGGACTTGTGTGGGTGTCTTTATAGTGGCGGATTACTTGGTGTGGGTCATAATACTCATACTGGAATACCGCCGCGGTCACGGAATGTTGGCAGCCGTCAGCACAGCGGTAGGCGGCATTTACCACCACGGTTGTAATGAGGGCCATAGTCTTGGTCCAGCTAAGGCAAAAAAGTATTGTCTCCTGCGCTTGTTTTTATTTTTGCCCCCAGGTGGGCTAGGCCCCGGGGGCAATGTTACTTTGATAAAATAAAGAGCGGGTGCAAAGGGCCCCCAACCTAGGACTCTTAAAAGTCTTGGGGACCGCTACCTCCCCCGGGCTACATTTGAGAAATATACCAGGGGGGCTGTGCAGATTCCCCCCATGGCCGCACTGACCACCATCTCCCCGGGGCTATAAATAAAAAATTATGCAGGGGGCTACACGAACTCCCCCGGCCCTGCGAACCACCACCTCCCTGGGGCTATAACTAGAAAATGAAGCATGGGCCACATGGACCTCCCTGGGCCCCAGAGACCACCACCTCTCTGAGGCTATAACTAAAAAATTATGTGGGGGGCACATGGACCTACTGGCCTCAGGGGATACCACCTCCCTGGGGCCCGTCCCTTAGAACAAAGGAGGGGGTCCATATGGCCCCCCTTGTAGAGCCATATATGGCCTTGGGAACCACCACCACCCAATGCCAGCTCTTGCTATCCCCCAGGGTGCCTAACCTTGTGAGATAGCTGTTTGCTTTGGCTTGGCAGGAGTTATGACAGCTCCCACCAAGCAAAAGCAAACAGTCCACTTCCAGAAAGAATGAGCTGTCAAAATGCTCCTGCTTGCTGAAAGAGGAGTTTTCAGCTCTTTCTCTGCCAGCAGACAAGTGGGCAGGGAAAAAGATGAAAGTATTGCTCCCTCAAGCAGGGAGCTGTATTTCCAGGAGCTCCCTGTGCAGGAGCAATGCTGTCTTCTGAAGGAGACAGGGAAATGGCTGGGACTTCGGGGACCTTGGGGCTTGCGCCGTGGTCCCTGACATTTAAAAAAAAAAAGCTATGAATTCAGCCCTGCATATTTATACTAGATAGAAATGCAGGGCAGGATTAATTGTGGCACAATGCTTATTTCATAGAACGTATATCTCCACTGGAAGCCCTTACAGATATAAACAAACAGGTGCGCAAGTTGAGGCTTCACTTCTATGAAGTACTAATCATTCCAATGTTTTTGCACTTGGTCAAGGCAAAGCAAGTGTGTTTTCTTTGCATTTCCACCATGAAAGGTTAGCTGTAATTCTTGATAGAGGTATTTTCATATTTGCTTTTTGTGAGTGCAATATCTTATGTAGTGACTGTCATGAGTGGGTTTTTTTCTTGTCAATTGCTGATGAGATCAGAGATCATGTTATTCCTTTTAAGAACTAGAAGTATGAAAAATGGCCCAGGAAGATGGAGAGCTTACAAAAATGTTCCCCCAAATGCATTTCCCACTGAATTTGGAGACTCTTTCTTGATGTATTGGAATGTACAAACCCATAGAAATTCATATATTATGGTTAGACTGTATTCAAATAACTATACCTCATACTGTAAGGTAACTATAACTTGCACCCTCACCATGTACTGCTAATGTGTTATGTATTATGTGTTAAGTGGTATATAAAATGCACTGCTACCCATAAGGGTTTCCCAGAACTAACAGGAACCATGAGGTAGGGAATGCAGGCCAGACACAATACTTATGTAAAAAAGATACGTTTTTAATTGTTTTCTAAAAACTAAACAAGTTGTTAATGGTTCTCAGTTGAATGGAGATGGATTTCCACAGCTGGCTGCCAGGATAGCAAAAAGATCTGCCACCACTCATAGTCCTACAAATCCTAGGGGTGGCCAAAGAGACTGCTTATTGGACTGTAAGTCTCGAGTTGTATAGTAGGAGGTAATAGGGTGCCAAAAGATATGCGGTCTCTGAGAATATTTTACTGTATGAACAATACATAAAGTTTTAAAATAGATAATTTGTTTTACTCGAAGACAATGCAGGTGAGTCAGAGCCAACTGAACTGACTGATCACTCCACAAATTACAACACTCATGACAACTTTGATAACATCATTGATAATAGCAATATAATATTTGAAGTAATATTATTGGGGAGAAAAGTGTGCGTGGGGGCGCAAGTTATAGTTACCTTAGGGCACAAGTTATAGTTACATAAAATAACTCTAACTATAACAGCTGAATTTCTATGGTTTTGTATGTTTGAAACATGAGTCTAATATAGCATCTCTGTAAACTTTGTTTTCATAAGTTATATATATATAAGTATATATATATATATATATATATATATATATATATATATATATATATATAAATAGATAGATATATAACATATAGATGTAGATATAGATATAGATAAGTGTAGCCCTGGAGGATGGGGTTCCCAGGGCCTAAAGAGGCTTGAGAAGGTGGGGGTGTATGATAATAATTTATTTATATTTAAATAAAAATGATTTATGTATATCTAGGGACATGAATCCTCCATGGATCCAATAGATCTCATGGTGAGATTTAATTGGCTGCCAGCAGTTCAACCAAGAATTGTTAGCAGCCATCTTGGGGGTCAGCCTCAGCTGAGTCGCAAGGAAAAAAAATAAAAAAAAGAGAAGGGGTCACAGTAGAAACACCCTGACCTCCTAGGCCTGGAGGGGGTCGACCAGAGGTAGCCAGCCTGGGGCCAAAATGTTTTAATTTTGCCATGAATTCCACTGCTCAGGGCCCAGCCTTAATGAAATAGCGGTAGACAGGCCACTTGTCCCCTCTCCTAGGCCGATTTCAGTCCCGGGGACTGCCACCCCCTGTGAGCCAGGCCATGAAAAAAAATGAGTGATCTAGCTCTGTCAACAAATGGGAGGAGGGCTATATGCCCCCCCTCCCAGAGCCATGAATGGCCCTGGAGACTCAATCCCGGAGGGCCGGCTCAACCTCAATACTGGGGTGTCCACCCTGTGACATATCTGTTTCCCTGCTCACTCTGGTGCATGCACAGAAACATGTGTTTGCTTTCATGTGGTTGGAGCAAGTTGAAAGCTCCTGCCAAGCAAGAGCAAACACTAAGGGCCTCATTTACAAGAATATGAGGCATCAGCTCTGATGCATCACATTTCTTGCACTGCACTATAGCTCCATAACAACACCATGGATACACTGTAGTTACAATACTGAGATCCATGTCTCATGTTTTCACAGATGTGTCAGAAATTCTGACACATCTGTGGCACTAAACTGAGGCATTGCTGGACTAGCATCAAAAAAATTGTGCTACTCCAGCAATGCAAGAAAGGCTCCCACAGAGAATAGCCCTGTGTCAGTTTAACACCTGCTCTGAGAAGGCATTAAAATTGTGATGCAGTGAAGTC
The DNA here is from genome assembly GCF_031143425.1 of Pleurodeles waltl. NCBI lineage: Eukaryota > Metazoa > Chordata > Amphibia > Caudata > Salamandridae > Pleurodeles > Pleurodeles waltl. The sequence continues at coordinate 372,749,388 of NC_090451.1, forward strand.
GCAGAACAACACAGTGAAATGTTATAAATGCTTTGTTGTATATGCTGTGAAACGGGCAGGGAAACTGGTGAAAAAATTGCTCCCGTCCGAAGGGATGTGCCGGCAGACCAATGTAGGCTCACACAGGAGGCAGCAGCCGGCTGGTGCAATGGAGGCATTGGTGCTCCCCTGGTGGCCTCCAACAAGGAGGCAGTGTGTGCCCTGCTGCGACCTAACCCTTCATAGAATGGCCTGGTCCCAGGAGATGGAGTCCCCCACGGCCAATACTGGCCAAAGCAGGGGGTCTGTGTGCAAACTTCCCCTTTTAAATATGGCCAGGTCCTGGGAGATGGGGTCCACAGGGCCAGAAATCTGCTTGAGGAGATGGGCTACCTGTCCCACCTACCCATTTACAATAAGGCTGGGCCCCTGGAGATGGGGTACCTGGGGTCAATATGTGGGCCAGGGAGGGGACCACATACTTCCTCCCCCCAAAATAAATGTGGCAGGCCCTTGGGGATGTGGTCCAGCCCTTATTGTTGTCACTGACGTATTCACCTAATTATACAATTACTTAAACTTTGTTTTTTTCAGGGAATATGTGTGTGTGTGTGCGCATGTGTGAGTCTGTGCTTAAACTATTAAACTATGGGACATATTTATGATGCCCCTAGGGCCACCTTGCACCACATTTGGATTTTTTTGTGCAAATGTAGCTTTAAGGTGGCATTTCCCATGTGCCAAATTTACAAAGTTGCGCAGTTTAAGCATTGCGCCACTTTGTAAACCCTTGTGCCACATTATGCCTGCACCAACCAAAATTTATGCAGAGGGGGAGCGTTCCCATGTAGGGAGGCCCAGAAAAATGACACAGTGCAATTTACAAGATTTCACTATGCCAATTTAATGTGCCTTAGGCAGGCGTTAAGATGATCTCCCGTTGAAAACAACGGGCCTGCCTGTGCTTAGCTGAATTAGCGCCATAATTTGTGGGACTATTCCAGCAAAGTGCCAAATTAGCACCATAAATGATGATGCTAATTTGGACACAACCGCTGTGGTGCACCGTATTGTAAATATGGCGCACACATGGTGTCGTTAAGGGGACGCAATGCTGCGTTAGGAATGTGGTCCATCATTTATGATGCACCATTTTTCCATAAATATGCCCCTCCGTCTTCAGATGACTTTACTTCACAGCCAACAGCACCTTTTGTCTGTGTCAGTAAGAATCACATGTTGCAGTGAAGTGCTTCAAAATTAACAGGGGTGTCTATGCGTGTAATAAGTCTGCCTACCTTCTAGGAAGCACTATTACTATTCTATTAAAATTGTATGGTAATTGATTAATTTAAAATATTTATTGCAAAGGTACAAAAGCCTTGTTTGGGCAGTGACATTTTTTTTTTTTTGTCTGTGAATTAAGCTTGCAAAAAAATAATTAAGAAGAAATTTAACCATTGAGCCAGCTTGCCAAGACCAGTACTGATTTTATCAAAGCGAGATTCAAATGGTTTGTAGCCAGAGTAACTGTTGACAGCGATTATCCTCCACATCATGTGTCCAGTAAGGAAGTCTCCTTCCAGGGTGCCATGATAAAATTTACACGATGTCATCAGTGAAAAAATAGCAATTTCAAAACCTAAATAATCATGCATTTTTGGAGTAGAAATGTTTGCCACTCTGCCGCTATTGTCTAAATTTCAAATTACTCAATCTTTGGTAGTTACTGTCTTTGTGTGGTCACTTCTTTTCTTTTAGTCAACTTTTTTAATTCCTACATTTTGATGGCATTTTAGCTACTGGTAGGTTTATACATATATCTGAATTTATTGGGCCTCTGCCTTTTATACGGAAGTATGCTTTATGGATCCACATGAGACTGAGTGGGAGTTTGTGTGTAACCATTCGTTATTGTCAATAGTCATCCCATCAGCCCCCGGATGTATTGACCATACTACCACACATAATACGAGGTATGCTCTATCAGTTCAACCCTTTGAATTACCTTTATCGTTTTTCATGTTTCACATTGTGTACTTTAAAAGATCAGTGTCCCTTTTAAAGTCCAGCATCTGAAATACGTTAATTTGCAATCACTTTCTTTTTAAACTTTTAAAGTACGGCGTTTTTTCTTTAACGTGTGCAGACTGTTTCACAGTCTGTTTGTGATAAAAATGCGTATGTTGTTTATCATTGATAAATACTTCAGAGTTACGGCCAGCGGCATGGTGGCGGGAGGATACAGTGACTTCAGTGACATAATGCATTCACAAGTTTAATCTGATGGACCTTCCATCCATGCCTGAAGTCTCCGATCTGCTCTGTGCCTCCATAATCAGCTGCAAAATTTCTATTGTCAACTATAATGTAATATTTGATGATTCCTTTGTATGTTCCCAGGAGCACATCATTTCAGATGTTTGACACATACCATTGACATTGGGCAACTACAGCCACAAAAAAAACATGATTCCCATGAAATATTTTTGTCTTGTACTTAAAAGGCATTTAAAGGCAAATATAATTGCTATATCAGACTAAACTAAACACTAAATTATACAGCGATCTTACAATATGTACGTAAATTCATTAACGTTATTTTCCAGTGCTAAGTTATCTTTATAAAGTGTGTTGTGTTAGGTTGGCACCAATGTTATGGTAGTTTTATTAGCGTAGCTTTCTAGCACTTGGTCTCTAATTTTTAATCAGTGATTTTTACACCTCATATATTTCACCTGTGTACATTTAAATATCCTAAATCAAATAGGGCCAGATGTAGGAAAAACCGGCATTGCGACTCACAAATTGCGAGTTGCAATGCCGGGTGCAGGATGGTGTCCCTGACACCATCTGCGAGTCGCAAGGGGGTCGCAAAGGCCCACCTCATTAATATTTTTTTATAAGAATTTGTATTCATTTTAGGCAAATGAGAAAATAAAGGGTACAAACACAGTAAACAGAACACCAATTGGTGCGTGTGCGAACGGTCAAACCCCAGGTCACTTCTGGGCTTCCAAAAGTAAGTCTTATACAACAGTAAATGAGTAAAGGTCAATAATTTGTATTTCAGCATCAATAACATGAGGATGCCTACTCTCCAAACACACCACTTCCCTCCTGAGAGCCTACTATGCCGTCCCATTCCCCCCACACTTTAATATACTTATTAGGGCAACCCCTGGCTTCGTATACCAGACTCTCGCGCTGCGCGCACCAGTCGATCCCACGTCTCCACTTGATCAATGCCGGCGCCACCCCGGCCTTCCACTCTGTCATAATGTCTCGCTTGGTTACCAGACACGCCACACCCAGGAAAATCTTGTCTGCCCTCCTCAGACCCAGCTCGCCCATGACTCCCAGTAAGAGAGATTGTGGGGCCATTTGGATATCTTCTTGCAAAACCTTTGAGGTCTCCCCTATGACTGCCTTCCAGTAAGTCGTAATCACTGGGCAAGCCCAGACCATATGGAAGAAGTCCACCTCTGGACCAGAGCATCTAGGACAGTTGGCTGTGGCTCTAAGGCCTGCTTTGTATAGTCTAGAGTGGGTGAGGTATGCCATGTTTAGGTAAAGGGTCTGAAGTAAACGGAATTGTGTGGCCATCGTCAGTACCCGAGGTGCAATCAGTGTCTCCGCCCAGTCCTCCTCTTCCATTGGTCCCACCCAGTCCTCCCATTTCCGATGGAGCCCCACCAGGGGACTAGATATATTGACTATTAAGGAACGGTATATCTGGGAGACTCCGCCTCGGCCTATATTTCCCATCAGCACTTTCGCCTCCATAGGACTGCATTCAGGAACCTGGTCCCCCTCCCGTATGTGTACGGACAAAGCATGGCGAAGCTGCAGGTATTTGTGGAACTGTGTCTTGTGTAGCGAGAAGAGTTCCTGTAATTCCCCAAAGGACCTCAAATGTGTCCCCTCCCAGACATCCCCCAGAGTGGAGATCCCTATGCTGTCCCACCTCTGGAACCCCTCAAGTCTTGTAACGTCTGTAAGCAATCTTCCATGCCATAACGGGGTCTGTTGGGTGAGGCGACCACTCCAACCCGACACTCTCTGGGCCTCACGCCACCCCATTAAGATCACTCTTGTCACTTCCGGGACAGTCCTGGCGATCGGGCCACCATACAAGGCGTCAAAAACTCCTTGGTAGCCCAAAGTGTGGAGCTCCAGTCGGTATGCCGGGTCAGTCCAGCCACCCCCCCCCAGTCATTAATTACAAGTAGATGCATTGCGATGTAAACATTATCCATAAATAATGGTAGCAAAGTTTTTTTTGCTCTTAAAGTATTTGCAGTTCTAAAGGATGAGAGTCATGCAGGAAGATTCTTGTTCTGCGTCGTACCCAGTGAAGGCTCACCCATAAGTAACTGGAAGTCATTCCTTGCTCTGCTGTATGCCCCTCTCACTTTGCTGAAATGTTTACTTACTCATTTTTTTCAGAGGATGGGGAAGGCTGATTCATTTATTTCTTTCATTGTTGGTGACGTTATTTGTATTGCCTTATAGATGTGAGGGGGTGGGGGAAGGCATGAGAGGCATGTTGGCTGAGCAGCACCGAGGAGGAAGAAATCCAGGGCAGGATTTAGGGCGGTGTGTCTGGTGCAACTGCACCTGGAGTTGACTTTGGGTGGGGGGCACTGAGTTTAGAAATAAAATATGTATTTGAAAAAAACCACTGCAGAGTTCCTTGTGGGTCCAGCAGTTTTCAGACAACAATAAAAAGGTCAATATAACGCTAGAGATTAATGATCCTGCTGGAGACAGATTAGACTTTTGTCCGGTGGCGGTTTGACTCATCATAAAGCAGCACAGAGAGTTAATACGTCTACTGCAAAGAAAGGGCACCATGCATATCACAGAACTGTATTTTACGTTGATAGCTCACATTATTTCTCTGGTTACAGAGACGCTTTTGTTACACAGTTCAAAAGTTACAACCCTAATACAGAATAATAACTTATTAACTGGCATCAAAGAGTTGCATTCCACCTGTATAATATAGGTTCGGGCTTTATATTTGTATTCCCCAGTCTTTCATTATCTATTCTGAATGTTGCTCAAAAGGGTTGCTTTGGTTAGATATACATTCTTATTAGTAAAGCCAACCCCAGCTAGTGCTTTAAAACAATTGAAATGTATGTGAGAGAGGGGCTATTGAGAAATGACGGAAGCTGTTGGAGGGTGCTAGGGGGCTGTGCAGATTCCCCCCATGGCCGCGCTGACTGCCATCTCCCAGGGGCTATAAATAAAAAATTATGCAGGGGGGCTACGTGAACTCCCCCGGGTCCTGTGAACCACCACCTACCTGGGGCTATAACTCAAAAATGAAGTAGGGGCCAGAAGGACCTCCCTGGGCCCCAGGGACCACCACCTCCCTGAGGCTATAACTAAAAAATGATGTGGGGGCCACATGGACCAACTGGCCTCGGGGGATACCACCTCCCTAGGGCACATCCCTTAGAGCAAAAGAGGGGGTCCATATGGCCCCCTTTGTAGAGCCATATATGGCCTTGGGAACCACCCACGGCCAGCTCTTGCTATCCCCCAGGGTGCCTACCCTTGTGAGATAGCTGTTTGCTTTGGCTTGGCAGGAGTTATGACAGCTCCCACCAAGCAAAAGCAAACAGTCCACTTCCAGAAAGCATGAGCTGTCAAACTGCTCCTGCTTGCTGAAAGTGGAGTTTTTAGCTCTTTCTCTGCCAGCAGACAAGTGGGCAGGGAAAAAGATGAAAGTATTGCTCCCTCAAGCAGGGAACTGTATTTACAGGAGCTCCCTGCATGGGAGCAATGCTGTCTCCCGCAGGAGACGGGGAAATGGCTGGGACTTCGGGGACCTTGGGGCTTCCACCGTGGTCCCTGACATTTAAAAAAAAAGCTATGAATTCTGCCCTGCATTTTTATACTAGGTAAAAATACAGGGCAGGATTCATTGTGGCACAATGCTTATTTCATAGAACATAAATCTCCACTGGAAACACTTACAGATATAAACAAACAGGTGCGCAAGTTGAGGCTTCACTTCTATGAAGTACTAATCATTCCAATGTTTTTGCACTTCGTCAAGGCAAAGCAAGTGTGTTTTCTTTGCATTTCCACCATGAAAGGTTAGCTGTAATTCTTGATAGAGGTATTTTCATATTTGCTTTTTGTGAGTGCAATATCTTATGTAGTGACTGTCATGAGTGGGTTTTTTTCTTGTCAATTGCTGCTGAGATCAGAGATTATGTTATTCCTTTAGAAAACTAGAAGTATGAAAAATGGATTTGAAGGCCCTCCCTTTTGGCCTCGACCCACATAGATTAATGATATGCAATGTCTCCCCCCCTTTTTCCCAGGAAGATGGAGAGCTTACGAAAATGTTCCCCCAAATGCCTTTCCCACTGAATTTGGAGACTCTTTCTTGATGTATTGGAATGTACAAACCCATACAAATTAATATGTCATGGTTAGATTTTATTCAAATAACTATACCTCATGCTGTAAGGCAACTATAACTTGCACCCGCACCATGTACTGCTAATGTGTTATGTATTATGTGTTAAGTGGTTTACAAAATGCCCTGCTACCCATAAGGGTTTCCCAGAACTAACAGGAACCATTAGGTAGGGAACGCAGGCCAGACACAATACTTATGTAAAAAGATAAGTATTTAATTGTTTTATAAAAACTAAACAAGTTGTTAATGGTTCTCAGTTGAATGGAGATGGATTTCCACAGCTGGCTGCCAGGATAGCAAAAAGATCTGCCACCACTCATAGTCCTACAAATCCTAGGGGTAGCCGAAGAGAATGCTTATTGGACTGTAAGTCTCGAGTTGTACAGTAGGAGGTAATAGGGTGCCAAAAGATATGCGGTCTCTGAGAATATTTTACTGTATGAACATTACATAAAGTTTTAAAATAGATCATTTGTTTTACTCAAAGACAATGCAGGTGAGTCAGAGCCAACTGAACTGACTGATCACTCCACAAATTACAACTCTCATGACAACTTTGATGATAACATCATTGATAATACCAATATAATATTTGCAGTAATATTATTGGGGATAAAAGTGTGCATGGGTGGCGCAAGTTATAGTTACCTTAGGGCACAAGTTATAGTTACATAAAATAACTCAAACTATAACAGCTGAATTTCTATGGTTTTGTATGTTTGAAATATGAGTCTAATATAGCATCTCTGTAAACTTTGTTTTCATAAGTGATATATATATATATATATATATATATATATATATATATATATATACGTATATATATATATATATATATATATATATACCTATATATAACATTTAGATATAGATGTAGATATAGATATAGATATAGATAAGTGTAGCCCTGGAGGATGGGGTTCCCAGGGCCTAAAGAGGCTTGAGAAGGTGGGGGTGTATGATAATAATTTATTTATAGTTAAAAATGATTTATGTATATCTAGGGACATGAATCCTCCATGGATCTGATAGATCTCATGGTGAGATCTCATTGGCTGACAGCACTTCAACCAAGAATTGTTAGCAGCCATCTTGGGGGTCAGCCTCAGCTGAGTCCCAAGGAAAAAGTTTTAAAAAAAGAGAAGGGGTCAGGGTAGAAACACCCTGACCTTCTAGGCCTGGCGGTTGGGTCCCAGAAGTAGCCAGCCTGGGGCCAAAATGTTTTAATTTTACCATGAATTCCACTGCCCAGGGCCCGGCCTTAATGAAATAGCGGTAGGTAGGCCACTTGTCCCCTCTCCCAGGCTGATTTCAGTCCCGGGGACTGCCACTCCCTGTGTGCCAGGCCATGAAAAAAAATGAGTGATCTAGCCCTGCCATCAAATGGAAGGAGGGCTGTATGCCCCCCTCCCAGAACCATTAATGGCCCTGGAGAGGTGCAAATGTCTTTGTTGATATTCAACGTGTTTTCAACCAAAAGTTCAAGAAGTGCAGACAACCATTAATTGACTTGTTACTAACTCTCAGGAAGCCCAACAAGTGGTCATGATGCACTTGATTACTGCACAAAAGTAAATTTTTCCTACTAATCAGGGTTTCCCAGAGTGACCAAGTGAGGATTACTTAGAGAAATTGAGGGTGTAAGTTGTCCCCACTGGGGTGTCTATGATAATGTGTACTTGGGTGATTAAATGGGCAGGTGATGAGAGAGGAACTCCTTCAGAAGAAAACAGGAAATATGTTTCAGGAATAGTTTCTCAATGCATTTAAAAAGAAACATTAATCACTCTGGGCTGAAGTCTCAGTGACATATTTATGAGAGCCTAGCTTCACGTTTTCACCAGGCAAAGTGGTACATGTGTGACACAAGGTTCTAAGTCAAATTTATGAAGCCATGCAATGCCACTTTGTGTGGCCTTGAGGGGCCTCACAAATCTGGAGTAGCTCAATGCAGCACAAGTCTCTGAATTGTGCTACTCTGCCCTGGGTTGGAATTCCATGGGCGTTGTGGTGGGTGTTCCCACGCAACTCCCATGGATTTTGACACATCCTCAGATTTACAAGACCATGTAACCCTTAGCGATGCTCCAAAAGCTTACGCCTTCCCAGGGGAGGCACAGAGAGGAGAAAGATCACTATCTCTCCTTTTTCTGTCCTCTTTCCATGTGTGCTGCATTCTTTAGCACACAAAGAAAGAGGAAAATGCCTCCCAGGATTGTTTTTGTGCAGGAAGGTGCCCCTGTCTTCACTTAACAAATTTAAGGGTGAACATTGTTGAGGAGGATGCAAAAGAGTTCATGGTTTCCCCAGAAAATCCCAGGACGAAAGACTAAATATTCAAAATTCAAGTCAGTATGTGTTTTCATGCCTATTCAAACAGTGTAAAGCCATTACTGTTTGACCTGCATGGCATAGGCCAGACACAGCATATTCAAATGCCTACATATATCACTCCTCTGTAGTGGATTTTACACTATTTATTAATACCATTCATGCATTAAATGGTGGTAATGTCACCTCAAGACATTTTATTCCTCTGCTTCTTGTGTAGAATGACCAGATGCTGGTTATGAAAAATGAACTGAGAGACAGACAGAATTGCGATTTGATGTCACTTTTCAGCAAGATACCTCATTATTTCTAGCCAACGGAGAGGCTTAAAATTAGAATAAATATGGACCTTGTAAGATCACACATGTGCCATTTATTGTGGATTAATGATATTGGATGAATTAACATTGATACATTTAGTAAAATACTTTTGTGATATCTTTACTATTCCCTCCCAAATAAACAATGAATTCAAAGAAATTCATTTCCAGTTTTTCTTGCTGCTTAAGCTTATTTTATTTTACTGTTTATTTGTGTTTGATATTCTACATGCACCCAGGGATGATTATATGAGAATATGCTATAAAATATTCTTCTTGGTCCATATGTTGGTACTACGGCATTCCTGATGAGGTGATTTTGGAGAAGATGGATCTTTAGTTTCTTTCTGAAGACAAGTTGGCCATAAATAGCTTTGCTGTGGTTGGTTAACAGTTCTTCAGGTTTGGGATGAAAGCAGTGATATTTTGTCTGCCTGATTTTACTTTTTTGTTATTTGAGATTTCTAGAGGGCTGCACTAACATGATATGAGAGCTGTGATAGGGTATCACAACTGAAAACGTTCTTACCAATGCTTAGAGCCACTGAAAATATTATTTGTCAGTGACACATTTATGCAGCAGATTCAACTAAATATGTGGCAAAAATATGGATTTGTGCAGTTTAGCAGATTCAGTAGAAGGTGGCATTCAAAGATCTCTTCATTATCATCTCACTATTTTGATGTTTTAACTCACATTGATACAAATAGGATCACAATGCCTTTCAGGATGCACTTACTTGTTTCCCCAGATTTTGATCACTAAATCAGATTATGCTACCACACCACCTCTGAAATAGTACCCCACTTAAAACTGAATTGAAAGGTTGTTATTTTTTTTAAAAGTTGCAGTAAATAATTTAGTTTAAGTCCAACTTTTCTTATTCATGGTGCTACTATCATTTTACTACTTTCCAACAGAGATTTCATGATGTATTTTATTATGGTTAGTGTTTCAAGAAACAAATTCAAGAACTGAAGAAAATATAACTGGTTCCCCTGCAATGCACAGTTGTTAGAAATGGGGTGTTTGGTTGGCAGTCAGGTTACCCCCAGTCCAAGCAAGGACCCCCACTCTAGTCAGGGTAAGTCACACACAATCCAAATTATCCTGTGCCCACCCTCTGGTAGCTTGGCACTGAGCAGTGAGGCTTAATTTAGAAGGCAATGCGTAAGGTATTCGTGCAATAAATCATGAAATAACACAGTAGAACACCACAAAAATCCACCACACAGTTTTTAGAAAAATAGATAATATTTATCTGGTAAGATGCAGGTCAAAACGATCAAGATTCAATAAGTATACATTGAGCTATCACTGGAACAATGATATAAAGTGTCTTTAGTCTTTAAAAAGCAACAAATGTCTCTTGCAACCACAAAGTACCTTGCTTGCATTCAAATTCTCTGCAAGGGACTGCAGAGGAGGAGTTGCGCTGAAAACGGGTAGGTGTGTGTCGATTTTCCTGGCGCACACAGATGATGTGTCATTGAGTTTTCTTGCAGGGCAGGCTTTGCGTCGATTTCCGGCACATGGACTGGGATCCTCTTTGGGTTACGGGGTTTTGGGACGCCCTGGTGATGATGACTTGAAATCCCGGGTGTACAGGATGAAGTCAGAGGGGTTGCTTCGATCTAGTGGGCATTGCTTGGAAATTTCTACCGCATGGCATGTGCTGCGCTGATTCCTCTTAGGAAGTCGGGCTGTGTCATTCCGGTTTGGCTTTGCGTTGATCAGTGGGGCGTGCATTGAATTTCCGGTCGCAACGCTGGTGCTGCATCGATCTCCTCGTCAGGAAGTCAGGCTACATCGTTCTGGTTTGGCGTGCAGTGATTTTCTCACAGCAAGGCAGGCTGTGCATCGTTTCTTGCAGGCTGTGCATCGTTTTTTGATGCACAAGGAGTTATTTTGCAGAGATGAAGTCTTTTTTGGTCCTGAGACTTCAGGGAACAGGAGGCAAGCTCTATCCAAACCCTTGGAGAGCACTTCTCAGCACAGCCAGAAGACAGCAAGGCAGCAGGGCAACAGCAGGGCAGCAGTCCTTTTCAGAAAAGCAGTCAGGTGAGTCCTTTGGGCAGCCAGGCAGTTCTTCTTGGCAGGTTGCAGGTTCTGGTTCAGGGACTCTTCACCAGTGGTATCTTGTCCAAAAGTGTCTGACGTCAGAAATGTCTGGTGAAGTAGAAGTGGCTGAGTTGATAGGGTCAGAGACCCTGCTTGAATACCCAAATGTGCCTTTGAAGTGGGGGAGACTTCAAAGAGTGGCTTAGAAGTGCACAAGGTCCCCTTTCAGTTCCATCCTATCTGCTATGGTCCCAGGAGGGGGTGTGGCAGTCCTTTGTGTGAGGGCAGGCTACTGTCCTTTGACATGTAAGTGTCAGGCCCTCCACCCTCCCCGTCCAGGAAGACCCATTTAATATGCAGATGTATGCAAGTGTGACCGAGCATCCTGTGTTTGAGGTTGTCTGAGTGAATGCACAAGGGAGCTGTCAACTTAACCTAGCCAGACATGGATTGGAAGGCACAGAAGGATTTAAGTGTAGAGAAACTCTCATTTTCTAAAAGTAGCTTTTCTAAAATAGTAATATGAAATCCAACTTCACCTTTAAGCAGGATTTTGTATCACCATTCTGGCCATACTAAATATGACCTGGCTACTCCTTTCAGATCAGGATCTACCACTCAAACAGTATATGAGGGTAGCCCTAATGCTATCCTATGAAAGGAGCATGCCTTACAGCAGTGTAAAATTAATTTTGGAGTTTTACACTACTAGGACATATAGAACACACATGTTCATGTCCTGCCTTTTACCTACATAGCACCCTGCCCTATGGGATACCTAGGGCCTCCCTTAGGTGTGACTTATATGTAGAAAAAGTGGATTTTAAGGCTTGGCAAGTACTTTTCAATGCCAAGTCGAAGTGACAGTGAAACTGCACCCACAGGCCCTGCAGAGGCAGGCCTGAGACATGGTTAGGGGGCTACTTATGTGGGTGGCACAACCAGTGCTGCAGCCCACTAGTAGCATTTAATTTACAGGCCCTGAGCACATGTAGTGCACTTGACTAGGGACTTACAAGTAAATTAAATAAGCCAATTGGGTATGAACCAATGTCACAATGTTTTAAGGAGAGAGCGTATGTACTTTAGCACTGATTAGCAGCGGTAAAGTGAGCAGAGTCCTAAAATCAGCAAAAAACTGTTTCCAAAAAGTGGAGGGAGGCAGGCAGAAAGTTAGGGGTGACCATCCTAAGGCTGTCAGGTCTAACAATAGTGTTATTGTCATTGATGGAATTTATTATAGAATGTCATGTGTGTTGAAATATGTAAAGTCATAAGCAGTGCATGGCGAGGGTGCAAATCTTAGGCCCATATTTATACTTTCTTAGCACTGCATTTGAGGCATTTTTTAATGCAAAAGTGGTGCAAACTTACAGGATATAATTGTATTTTGTAAGTTTGTGCCACTTTTGCTTCAAAAAATGATGCAAATGCAGCGCTAATAAAGTATAAATATGGGCCTTAGTATCTTGAGGTAACTATTACTAATCAATTTCAGTGTTTTGTTTTAGTTTAAAATGTTACGTGTAAGCTGACATTTTCATCTAACCATACGTCACTTTAACCTTTGTTTTTTTCAGTGTCTTTCTAAGGTTGTTTTAACAAAAAGCAGGATATTAGCACCATACCTACGTATAATGTGACTTTAACCTTTGTTTTTGCAGTTAATTTCTAGTGTTTTTAAAGAAAAGTAAGATTATATGTAATTATGACAGTTCCTGCCCTCAACCCCTCAGACAGCCAACCCTCAGCTGAGCAAAGCCTTTGGTTGTGCATGGCAGGGGATTGGCCACAGGGCCTGTACCCAGCCCTCCTCCACTGCCCCATCCCCTGCCTTGGCTTGCACTGTGTTTGGTTGGCCACAGGGCCTGGCTGCAGACTTGCATCAAACCCCTCCACTGCCGGCCAACCAACCAACCCAAATGGACACCAATCCCCTTTTTTTCAAATATTTCCCTGATCCCACTGGAGTTTCGCAGTTTCCGGATGAAGTCCACGACTCCCTCTGGATCGTTCCACCGCAAGAAAGAAAACCTTTTTTAAGTTGACCCCAAGAGGGACCCATTGGGGTCTGTCATCAAGGCTAGGGGATCATGGTATTCCTACCCCTCCCCCTTATAGCTATTTTTGTTTTATTTTCAGGACCAGGGGGTTTAGTCACCAGTCATGTAGTGTCAGCAACAACATTTCTCTTTATGCTGTGGCCTGCCAATCAGAGCACAAGCTCATGTGGGACTCAAAGGAGCTTTTCTTTCCTATTGGAGCAAGGAGGCTGATGGGAAAAATCACGCTCAGCCAATCAGATTGCGCTGTTATTTGAATTTGAGTGCCACCAAATAACCAACCGTCCAGTTATATTTAAACTTTGAATCTTAATTTCTCCAAAACAACTGAACAGATTTATACCAAATGACAAAAGGCACACATTCTATTTAAAGATCTAGCTTTCTGCTAAATTCAGTGTAATTCCAAACAGCCATTGTTCAAAAATTCCTATATAAATTGCACTGAAAAATAGCATTTTGAGACCCCTCTTGTTTTGGTGCCATTTGATGAATGATCCCAAATCTTTCCAAAAGAATATTTATTCACCTTAGCACCTTCCTTAAAGTTTCAGGGTGATCCATCAAGTGCTACCTTCCATAGGAAACTGAACTGTGATACTGCAAAAACTACTGAACAGAATTACCCCAAATTTGATAGACAGCTAGGTATTGGTTCAAAAGCATGCTTTTGGTGATTTGGTGTAAATCCATTCACTAGATTTTCAGAAATTAAGGTTTGGCATTTATGCATATTTTACACCACTGATCCACTAATTATACTTTGGGTTGAATCCGTGGATCCTGGTGCATTCTGATTGGTTATCCATGACTAATCAGAATGCACTAATCAAAATGTTGGTGTCTCCTTGGTACATTTTGAGACCTTTTGGAGCTAGACCAAACCACACAACTGTGATTGTGTTTTTATGAGGAGAAATGTGGAAGCACAGAATAGTATTACAATTGTTATTTTGAACTGCATATCTCTCCATTATGGGCTTCCTAATGTAAGCCAGAGTGTGGGAAAGATTACATTTTGACAATTGACCTCTAAATCACATAAGGATATGGGTAGCCTCAGGTTCAGTGGTATACAAATACCCACAACTCCTAAACTCAGTATCTTGAGCATATTTCCAAATTACATTGGTTTCCTTCATACATTTTTGTCATTCATTAAATTTTAGCATTTGAATTGCTGCATGGTTGGTCCATAATGAAAACTCACTGCAGCATCTTGGTTGTTGGCTCTTGGTATCACATGTTTTTTGGACAACCAACAAACATTATATATCCCTGTGGCCAGAAGGATCTGCCAGATGTAACAGTATGTTAAGTTTGTAAATCAGATTTTGGGGTGAAAAATCAGATGAAAACTTCACCAATAGCTATTTTTTCCTACTCATTTTCAACACATTTTTTAATTTAATGATTGGTTTATTTCAGAAAACTATGAAAAGCTACACAAATGACCCCATTGTGTCTAGTTTTCAGAAATGTAAAGTCACCCATTGGACCTGTTTCGACCACAATCTAAAAGTAGGTTAAAAACTATCATTAAGAAATATGAGGAAACTGTGGTAAGAATTGTTTTCATTTAACAACTCTGCTTGTTCCTGAAAGGTAAAAGATGGTGAACATAGTACAGTAAACCTTTTGTTTTTTTTCATGAATCTTTTTATTATTATTTCGGTTATGTCATAACATTTTATACCAATGATAATGTCAACATAGTAAACATTTACATCTGTTACATATATCGCAAATCAGTGAGTGTCAGTATCAACGATTGGTACCTATATCACATTTGTAAAGGGTGGAATAAACCGTTACCCCAATATTATGTAACACATAACACCTCTTTTAGGATTCATGCAGGTCTCAGTATAGTCATTCTGTAGGAAGGGTACTTGAATCTTCCTGCTGAAGCACAGTGTACCAGTAGTCTTATCTCTCCGTTACTTTCGCCATCCTATTTGAGTGCACGGACGCTTACATATGTATTTATCAATGCTGATCCAATATTAATATTAACATGTAAACAGTAACAGTTTCAAACAGTGGAGAACCTTAACTACAAATATTTTAATAATAGTGTGGCTATGCCTTCATGTATGTAGAAACCCTTTGATGCTGTGGGAATGCATCTATTCATTTCAGACTGTGTATTAACTTGAAGAGTGTAGTGTTTACAGTTCTCTGATTTAGTTGCTTATGGGTATGGCGCAGCAATTATGGGTATGTCCTTACCCTGTTTTCGTCATTTCTCGACGATCTATAAGTCACTGGGTCCTCTGATAGACTATAGCATTTCCGTACAGTCAGAGTCCATTTCCGGATCTTGTAGGTGGGTCAACATCGTCTCCCAGCTGTCTGACAGGGGATATTTACGTAAACGAAGTGTGTCCTCCCGTCTCAGTGCTACTCCCTTGGCCCTCGCCCAGATGAGGAATGATTGTTTCCCGGCCAGTGCAGTGGGTGCCTCAGCAGATTTCCATCTGCGAGTTATCAGCCTTTTAGCTGTTATGAAACCCAAATCTAAAAATCTTGCGGTGGCTTTGTGGCATGGGCCTCTGGGAAATAAACCCAGTACACATGTCTCCCATGTATGTGGTATTGTACACGCTGTGCACACTGACAAATTAGTGAGTACTGTTTCCCAGTAATTATGTAAGGAGGGTCAAGTCCACAGCATATGCAGGAGATCTGCTTCTAAATATTTGCAACGGGGCAGCCTACATCACAGCGAAGAAAGTATCTATTAATGCGAGATGGCATAAGGTATGCCCTGTGTATAATGTAGAATTGTATGAGTCGGAATCTGGAGTTCCGGGGAATAGTAGTGTGGATAGAGAGGGCTGACTGCCAATTTGAGTCTGTGAAGATCGAGGCCGAGTCTCTCTCCCAGACCTTGACTTGCTCCTGTGTCACATGGGCATGGAGTGTTTCCGTGAACCACCTGACCAGGTGTTTACCCTGTCCGATCACCTGTATATATTGTATTAGTAGATGAGTTGGGGGGGCCGTTGTCATGTCTCCCCACCCTCTCGACAATGACCGTAGCAGCGAGTTATATAGCAGAAATTGTCCCACTGGGAGACCGGTGTCAGCGGCCAGAGTGGGAAACACAATCAGCCCACCCTCGCTGTATAGATTGCCTAGTGTGTGCAAGTTCACAGCATGCCATGTTCGTAGCACCGCGCTAGTCGTGACCCCTGAGCCGCGAGGTGTGCCCAACAAAGCTAGAGACGGGGCAAACTGAACTATTCCTTTTGTGAGCTGCAGAGACCAGCGGTAACAGCGGCAGGCCACTCTGAGGAAGAGCTCCTCTGGCACCATCTAACGCTTAAGTGGGTGGAACAAATGCATCACTCGTGTGAGAGACAATGATCGTGTAGTGGTTGCTGTGTCGGGGAGATGAAGTCCTGCCAGCCATCTAGATACCCACTGGAGTTGAGACGCCAAATAATAATGTTCCAAATTAGGAGCTGAGAGACCACCTTGTATTAATGGCAAATAAAGTTGTTTGAGCGCAACTCTGCAGCGACCCATATTCCAGATGAATTCACATAATTTGAGTTCCAGTGCCCTAAAGAAACTGGTCGGTATATAATATGGGAGGTTGGAAAAGTAATATAATAGTCGTGGTAGCACAATAATTTTTAGGAGTGCTGTGCGTCCTGCCACAGAAAGTGGCAGTGTTTGTCAGAAGGCCATCTGGGATCTAATGGACGTCACTGCATGTCCCAGGTTTTCATCAAACAGATCCTCCTCTCAGTGATAGATGTGAATGCCTAAGTATCGGAATGTATGTGGTTGCCATGGAACATTTACCTTAGAGATACTCAACCGTGGGTCCGGGAGATTGGGATCGAAGGGAAAGAGGCAGGATTTAGCCCAGTTAACCCGTAGTCCAGAGAGCTCAGCAAAGTGTTGTAGTATTATCCCATCTACCGTGGGAACACGTGTGACATCCCTGAAATACAGTAAGAGGTCGTCAGCATACAGTGATACAGTATGTAGGCCGTCTCCCAATGCAATGCTCCACTGGGGACCCCGGTCACATTGCTTCGCCGCCAGAGGCTCCATGGCGAGGGAAAACAGCAACGGAGATAGGGGGCAGCCTTGTCTTGTGCCCCTTTGTACCCCAAGCGACTCTGAAATATTCCCCGCTATCTTGACCCGGACTTGAGGGTTAGTGTACAATAACCTGGTCATGCGGAGAAAACGAGGTCCTAAACCGAGCCGCTGCAGAGTTTAAAAAAGGTATGGCCATTCCAGTGAATCAAAGGCCTTTTCCAAGATCAAGGACAAGACATCCTGCCCATGGCCAGTGTTGTTTCGAATAGTGCATAATACGGAATAGTCGTCTGACGTTATGGGAAGTGTCTGTCAAAGCCCAGCTCACCTGAGTCCTTGTTCAGTTCTGATGGAGGTTGAAGACAATCCGACCCCACCCTGAAACTGCTTGTTCCAGCACACTAGTTTTTAAAACAGTGCACTAAGAACAGAAGCTCAAGGGAAGGGGGGAAGTGGATAAAATAAAATAAAGAGACAACAGCGTTCTTGCGTTTCCACTGTTGAAGTGCTGCACAAATCTGCGGCCCTCTCTGACTTCGGTAGAAACTGGTGCCTAATCAAACATAAACAAAGAACAGATAAGTACATCCTATTCCTAACTGGGTTCCTGACTATCCCTTTATTTATTAGAAATTTTCTTCTAAAAGTACCTCTTGGATCCTGGTCTCTAGTTTCCAGGTTTGGAATGTGTTACTGCTATGGGATGTGCTTTCTATTACTGTAAAGCTTCTAAAACATTAAACAAATACCGTTATCAGAATTATCAATATCAAACATTCATCTTACTATAACTAAAGCCTAAATTGCCAATAGCAGACTCACTTTTCCCATATTTACAGAATCTTTTATAAAACAAATACTGTACTTTTACGTCAAAATACAGCATGTAATTTGTGCAAGTCCTTGATTTACTGTTTGCCTTGCTGTTAATGGTTTCCACGGTTCGATTCTTAAAAGTTCCATAAAAAAATGTTTGCTTCACAAAGTTCCGCAAAGTATTGTTGTAACAAAGAGTTTGAATCACAATGTTCGTGGAAGGTATCTTGTTTCAAATTGTCTATACACGAATCCAGAAATTGTTGTCAAAGTTCTTTCAGGTAATAAAAGTTTTGCACTTACTTGTTGCTGGCAAGAGATACTGATCAGTCTAACCTTGTCTTCTTTCTCTTTTGCAGGTTGCTTGTAGGAGAGAGGCTGAGGCAAGGAGGAACCGGAAACCGGAAGAAGGAAGAGCCAGCAGCTGCGCCCATTGAAGCCAATGAAAGTCTGTAGAGAGCAGGAGTGCCAGCGCTGAGGGATCTGTCCTCAGGTAAGCGGGAGGTAGACGAGCACAAGCATTGGGCGAGGCTCGAGGGCTACCTTTTATAGACAGGGCTGGGTGTGGTCCTCACATGCTGCACATGTTCTTGAAAGGTGTGCAGAGCTGGGTGTGGTTTGAAGAGCTGGGTGTGGTCCTCACATGCTGCACATGTTCTTGAAAGGTGTGCAGAGTTTCAGTTATTATGCAAATGAGTTAAATTAACACATGGCCTAGAGAGTTGTGTTTTAAAGAAGCCTTGGTAAAAGCAAGGCCCAATGTGTAAACAAAACGGCACATTAAACAACATACACAGAAGCCTGGGGGGGGGGAAGGTGAGATAACAAGAAAGGCTTTCAATAGTAAGTTTAAAAGGGAGCTATTACAGAACCCACTAGTGCAGTGAGAGGGGACATGCTCTTTGCTGTGCACAAACCCTAACAGTTGCCCCCCTCAAAGGCCCTCCTACAGGACGGGGTTTTCCTGGATTTTTTTAATAAAACCGTCTAATCAGCTGTGGGGCATGTACATATGATGTTGGTTCCCATGAATTCTCAGATTCATCATATCCTTTCCATTCTACTAAATAAAACAGACGTCCACTAATTCTTTTTGAGTCTTTCATGCTTTTCACTTCATATTCTAGATTTCCCTTAATTGGTATGGGTGGAGGTGGTGGTTCAGGTCGGGTTTTTGGATTGTACGGCTTAAGCAAGGACACATGGAATGTAGTATGTACTGGATATTCTTTTGGTAAATCTAATTTTACTGTTACCGGGTTTACTATGGCAGTTATACTAAAGGGTGCAATGAAACGTGGTTGCAGCTTTCGGGATCCCTCTATGTTTAGGTTCTTTGTGGAGAGCCATACCTTGTCACCGATTTTATACATTGGGGCCTCAGATCTGTGTTTGTCTGCTTGTCTTTTCATGCTTTCCGTGTACTTTAATAAATGTTTCCTGGCTTTGTCTTGTATGTCACCTAACCTTGTTAGTCTATCCGTTACTGTAGGTAACAGAGAATCTTCTAACAAAATGGGTATAGCTCTTGGATGATACCCCTGCAAGAAATAGAATGGTGAGCAAAGTAGAGCTGAATGCTCAGTATTATTATAAACAAACTCTGCTACAGGGAGAGCTTCCAACCATTCACTAGAATAATCAGCCAATAAACAACGTAGCGTTTGAAGTAAGGTTTGGTTCAGTCGTTCAGTCTGCCATCTGTCTCTGGGTGGAAAGCAGTGGATAATGCCACATCTATTTTCAATTTTTTACATAATTTTTTCCAAAATTTAGAGTTGAACTGGCTCCCTCGGTCTGACACCACTTTGCTTGGCAAACCATGTAAACGCACAATTTCCCTTATAAAAATATCTGCAAATTCTGCCGCCGTGGGTAATTTCCGTAATGGTACAAAATGTGCCATTTTAGATAAAAAATCCACTATAACCAACACTGTTGTGAAAGATTTTACAGGTGGTAAACCTACAATAAAGTCTACGCTCACAGTGTGCCAAGGTTGCTTGGGTGTTGGCATTGGTATTAACAAACCGTCAGGGGCCTTAAGAGAAGATTTATGTCTTGCTCAAATTGGACAGGTAGTGACAAATTGCTTAATGTCCTTTCTTATAGTGTCCCACCAAAAGTGTTTTTGCACATTTTCCAGGGTTTTTACCCAACCAGGATGACCTGCCAACGGTGAGGCGTGATGCCAAATTATCACCTGTGTTTGTAATTCAGAGGTGGGCACTCACAGCATGTTGTCGTGATACAATAAACCTCGTTGTATTGTGTTATGGGAATCTTTTAACCAATCCTGAGGTGCTATTTGCATGTGTGCATTATATAGATCTGTGATGAAATCCTTCTGTTGTACTGGTGCCAAAAACTTTTGGGGAGGAATAATGGGTTCTCCTATTTTATCTTGTTTCATGTCTGAAGTATGTCCGTATCTAGATAACACATCAGATTGAATTTGTTGTGCACCTGGTCTATAGGTTATTACAAAGTCAAATGTGCTAAAAAAAATTAACCAGCGCATCTGACGTGGTGTTAGTGCTTTAAGTGATCCAAAAAACTGTAGGTTCCTATGGTCAGAAAAGATTGTAACTGGGTACTTGGCTCCCATTAAATGGTGCCTCCATTCTGAAAAGGCTACTTTGATAGCTAGTAGTTCCCTTTCAGCCACAGTGTAATTTTGTTCAGCTGGTAATAACTTTTTGGAATAAAAGGCTATAGGATGTAACTGGCCATCTACTGCATCTCGTTGAGAGAGAACTCCTCCTAAAGCTACTTGTGAAGCATCCGCTTCAACAAAAAAAGGCAAGTCAGGATCAGGATGTTTCAGAATTGGGGCTGAAGTGAACTTTTGTTTTAGGAGTTGAAAGGCGTGTGCCGCCTCATCAGTCCAAAGAAATCGTTGCCCTTTCCGCAACAAGGTAGTTATTGGGGCCGCAATGTCTGCGAAATGTGCAATAAACCTCCTATAAAAATTGGCGAAACCCAGAAATTTCTGAATATCTGTTACAGAGGATGGTTCTGGCCAATCAGCAATAGCACTGATTTTCTTTACATCCATAGTTATTCCTTGAGGTGACAGGCAGTATCCTAAAAAGTCCACCTTGCTGACATTAAAAGTACACTTTTCTAACTTAGCAAAAAGATGATTTTCTTTTAACTTTGATAATACTGCACGAACATGTTGGGTATGTTCTTCTGAGTTCTTAGAGTAAATGAGGATGTCGTCTATGTATACTATGACACAAACGTCCAGGAATTCGTGTAGGACCTCATTTATAAAGAACTGAAAGGCCGCAGGGGCATTACATAACCCAAAGGGCATTACTGTGTACTCAAATAAACCAAACTTTGTCTTGATAGCTGTCTTCCACTCATCCCCCTCTTTTACTCGGACCAGGTGGTAAGCTCCCCGCAGATCTAGTTTAGTGTATACAGTAGAATGTCTTAACTGATCCAACAACAGAGGTATTAGAGGAAGAGGATATTTATTCTTTATTGTAGCCTTATTTAGTCCTCTATAATCGATACACGCGCGCAGGGATTTATCCAGCTTCGGGATAAAAAAGAGTGGAGATGACACCGGAGATGTGGAATGACGGATGAACCCAGACTGTAGTAGGTCATCTAGGTAGGTTCTTAAGTATTTGGTTTCTTCGTTAGTCAAAGCATATACTCTGTTATTAGGTAAAGGGGCCCCTGGGATAAGATCTATACGACAGTCATAAGACCTATGTGGGGGCAGCACACTAGCCTTTACTGGATCAAAGACGTCTTTAAAGTCAGAATATTCAGGAGGGAGACTTAGTTCATCTTGTATAACACTAGCACAGTGTAATACTGTGCTCTGTTCTGTACCTGCTTCTTGATAGCAATTGGTTCTACAGAAAGAGGAATCCAAAGTAACATTTCTATTCACCCAATCAATTTTTGGGTTATGAGTTGTTAACCAGGGTACCCCGAGAATCAAACCAAAATTAGGAGTATCTATCAGATCAAAGCTAATCACCTCTGTGTGCCCGTTCTGACAGACCATAACAAGTGGACTTGTTTGTTTTGTGATTAATCAAGAGGTCAATTCTGACCCATCCACTGCACATACTGCTTCTGGACAAGGCTTTAGGCACATAGGAAGTCCTAAGTTTTCAGCTAACTTATTATCCACAAAATTTCCTGTCGCGCCTGAGTCCAGTAGGACAGGGAGAGAATGCCTCACTTGGTTAGTAACAATTAAAACGACCTGAATTATGAAATGTCTAGGTATGTGCGGTACCATGAAGGCTGCAGCATTAGAGGTTTGATTAAGATGTTTTCTCGAACAAGTAACCTCTCCCCTTGTCGAGCTTAATCGTTTCCCGATTCAGTTGAGGAGGTGGAGGAAACAGCACCCTTTCGTGGATTTTTAGGCTTTACTGGACATTCTCTGGCAAAGTGACCTGCCCCTCCACAATATAAACATAATTGAAGTTTTCTCCTTCTTTCTTTTTCCTCTGATGTGAGTGAGCCTCTGAGTGTCCCTAGTTGCATAGGCTCAGGTTCAGGGAGTTTATTATCTGGGTCTTTCTTCTCGTGTCTAATACAAGTTAACCGTGATTCCAGTTTGTATTTATCTCCCTTTCTTTCTCCTAGTCTATGTTCTAATTTCACAACTAAATCTACAAAGTCCGAATAGTCTTCTGGTAAATCAACAATATGAGCCAGCGCGTCTTTTAACTCGTCTCTCAAACCTTTATAGAAAAGGGAGACACGCTTTTCTTCTGGCCAGTGTGTCTCGGTGAGTAAACGATTAAAACTAGTGAGATAGGTCAATAAATCCTTGTTACCTTGTTTAAGATTTAAAAGCTCATTATCACTTGCCTGCATGAAAGTGTGTTTTGCAAAAAGGCTGGTCATGGTACGTTTAAATTGATTCCAATTATGGAGGATGGGATCATCTCTCTCCACGAAAGGAATTGACCAATTGGCTGCTGTGCCACCCAAATAAGACAAGACGAATGCCACTTTCGTATCATCAGTAGGGAACTGTTGTGGCTTACAAACGAAGTGTAATTGACATTGATTGATAAAAACATGGAATTTGTTACTATCTCCATGAAAACGTTCAGGTGCTGCTAAGGGCACAGCATTAGGAACATTAACAGTGACCTCAACTGGGGGAGGCAAAGTTGTATGTTTTGATGGCGCCCCTGTCTCTGAGGAGGTTTTAAACAAAGGCGTAAAAGCTGTGTTCCACTGAGATACCCTAAATTTATACCTGCTTAAATCCTGTTTTAAAGAGGTATTCTCCATCTTTAATCTCTCTATTTCCTCTTGCATATGTTGCAAGATGCCAGACACTGATTAATTATGAGCCAAGTCCTCATTTAGGGCCTGCGCCATATCCGTGACGTCAATGCCCTCTATTTCTTCCCCGATATTCATCGTCCACCAGAACTGATGTTTTTTTTTTTATTTAAGGCTTGTGCTTCTGTCAAAGCCCAGCTCACCTGAGTCCTTGTTCAGTTCTGATGGAGGTTGAAGACAATCCGACCCCACCCTGAAACTGCTTGTTCCAGCACACTAGTTTTTAAAACAGTGCACTAAGAACAGAAGCTCAAGGGAAGGGGGGAAGTGGATAAAATAAAATAAAGAGACAACAGCGTTCTTGCGTTTCCACTGTTGAAGTGCTGCACAAATCTGCGGCCCTCTCTGACTTCGGTAGAAACTGGTGCCTAATCAAACATAAACAAAGAACAGATAAGTACATCCTATTCCTAACTGGGTTCCTGACTATCCCTTTATTTATTAGAAATTTTCTTCTAAAAGTACCTCTTGGATCCTGGTCTCTAGTTTCCAGGTTTGGAATGTGTTACTGCTATGGGATGTGCTTTCTATTACTCTAAAGCTTCTAAAACATTAAACAAATACCGTTATCAGAATTATCAATATCAAACATTCATCTTACTATAACTAAAGCCTAAATTGCCAATAGCAGACTCACTTTTCCCATATTTACAGAATCTTTTATAAAACAAATACTGTACTTTTACGTCAAAATACAGCATGTAATTTGTGCAAGTCCTTGATTTACTGTTTGCCTTGCTGTTAATGGTTTCCACGGTTCGATTCTTAAAAGTTCCATAAAAAAATGTTTGCTTCACAAAGTTCCGCAAAGTATTGTTGTAACAAAGAGTTTGAATCACAATGTTCGTGGAAGGTATCTTGTTTCAAATTGTCTATACACGAATCCAGAAATTGTTGTCAAAGTTCTTTCAGGTAATAAAAGTTTTGCACTTACTTGTTGCTGGCAAGAGATACTGATCAGTCTAACCTTGTCTTCTTTCTCTTTTGCAGGTTGCTTGTAGGAGAGAGGCTGAGGCAAGGAGGAACCGGAAACCGGAAGAAGGAAGAGCCAGCAGCTGCGCCCATTGAAGCCAATGAAAGTCTGTAGAGAGCAGGAGTGCCAGCGCTGAGGGATCTGTCCTCAGGTAAGCGGGAGGTAGACGAGCACAAGCACTGGGCGAGGCTCGAGGGCTACCTTTTATAGACAGGGCTGGGTGTGGTCCTCACATGCTGCACATGTTCTTGAAAGGTGTGCAGAGCTGGGTGTGGTTTGAAGAGCTGGGTGTGGTCCTCACATGCTGCACATGTTCTTGAAAGGTGTGCAGAGTTTCAGTTATTATGCAAATGAGTTAAATTAACACATGGCCTAGAGAGTTGTGTTTTAAAGAAGCCTTGGTAAAAGCAAGGCCCAATGTGTAAACAAAACGGCACATTAAACAACATACACAGAAGCCTGGGGGGGGGAAGGTGAGATAACAAGAAAGGCTTTCAATAGTAAGTTTAAAAGGGAGCTATTACAGAACCCACTAGTGCAGTGAGAGGGGACATGCTCTTTGCTGTGCACAAACCCTAACAGTTGCCCCCCTCAAAGGCCCTCCTACAGGACGGGGTTTTCCTGGATTTTTTAAATAAAACCGTCTAATCAGCTGTGGGGCATGTACATATGATGCTGGTTCCCATGAATTCTCAGATTCATCATATCCTTTCCATTCTACTAAATAAAACAGACGTCCACTAATTCTTTTTGAGTCTTTCATGCTTTTCACTTCATATTCTAGATTTCCCTTAATTGGTATGGGTGGAGGTGGTGGTTCAGGTCGGGTTTTAGGATTGTACGGCTTAAGCAAGGACACATGGAATGTAGTATGTACTGGATATTCTTTTGGTAAATCTAATTTTACTGTTACCGGGTTTACTATGGCAGTTATACTAAAGGGTGCAATGAAACGTGGTTGCAGCTTTCGGGATCCCTCTATGTTTAGGTTCTTTGTGGAGAGCCATACCTTGTCACCGATTTTATACATTGGGGCCTCAGATCTGTGTTTGTCTGCTTGTCTTTTCATGCTTTCCTTGTACTTTAATAAATGTTTCCTGGCTTTGTCTTGTATGTCACCTAACCTTGTTAGTCTATCCGTTACTGTAGGTAACAGAGAATCTTCTAACAAAATGGGTATAGCTCTTGGATGATACCCCTGCAAGAAATAGAATGGTGAGCAAAGTAGAGCTGAATGCTCAGTATTATTATAAACAAACTCTGCTACAGGGAGAGCTTCCAACCATTCACTAGAATAATCAGCCAATAAACAACGTAGCGTTTGAAGTAAGGTTTGGTTCAGTCGTTCAGTCTGCCATCTGTCTCTGGGTGGAAAGCAGTGGATAATGCCACATCTATTTTCAATTTTTTACATAATTTTTTCCAAAATTTAGAGTTGAACTGGCTCCCTCGGTCTGACACCACTTTGCTTGGCAAACCATGTAAACGCACAATTTCCCTTATAAAAATATCTGCAAATTCTGCCGCCGTGGGTAATTTCCGTAATGGTACAAAATGTGCCATTTTAGATAAAAAATCCACTATAACCAACACTGTTGTGAAAGATTTTACAGGTGGTAAACCTACAATAAAGTCTACGCTCACAGTGTGCCAAGGTTGCTTGGGTGTTGGCATTGGTATTAACAAACCGTCAGGGGCCTTAAGAGAAGATTTATGTCTTGCTCAAATTGGACAGGTAGTGACAAATTGCTTAATGTCCTTTCTTATAGTGTCCCACCAAAAGTGTTTTTGCACATTTTCCAGGGTTTTTACCCAACCAGGATGACCTGCCAACGGTGAGGCGTGATGCCAAATTATCACCTGTGTTTGTAATTCAGAGGTGGGCACTAACAGCATGTTGTCGTGATACAATAAACCTCGTTGTATTGTGTTATGGGAATCTTTTAACCAATCCTGAGGTGCTATTTGCATGTGTGCATTATATAGATCTGTGATGAAATCCTTCTGTTGTACTGATGCCAAAAACTTTTGGGGAGGAATAATGGGTTCTCCTATTTTATCTTGTTTCATGTCTCAAGTATGTCCGTATCTAGATAACACATCAGATTGAATTTGTTGTGCACCTGGTCTATAGGTTATTACAAAGTCAAATGTGCTAAAAAAAATTAACCAGCGCATCTGACGTGGTGTTAGTGCTTTAAGTGATCCAAAAAACTGTAGGTTCCTATGGTCAGAAAAGATTGTAACTGGGTACTTGGCTCCCATTAAATGGTGCCTCCATTCTGAAAAGGCTACTTTGATAGCTAGTAGTTCCCTTTCAGCCACAGTGTAATTTTGTTCAGCTGGTAATAACTTTTTGGAATAAAAGGCTACAGGATGTAACTGGCCATCTACTGCATCTCGTTGAGAGAGAACTCCTCCTAAAGCTACTTGTGAAGCATCCGCTTCAACAAAAAAAGGCAAGTCAGGATCAGGATGTTTCAGAATTGGGGCTGAAGTGAACTTTTGTTTTAGGAGTTGAAAGGCGTGTGCCGCCTCATCAGTCCAAAGAAATCGTTGCCCTTTCCGCAACAAGGTAGTTATTGGGGCCGCAATGTCTGCGAAATGTGCAATAAACCTCCTATAAAAATTGGCGAAACCCAGAAATTTCTGAATATCTGTTACAGAGGATGGTTCTGGCCAATCAGCAATAGCACTGATTTTCTTTACATCCATAGTTATTCCTTGAGGTGACAGGCAGTATCCTAAAAAGTCCACCTTGCTGACATTAAAAGTACACTTTTCTAACTTAGCAAAAAGATGATTTTCTTTTAACTTTGATAATACTGCACGAACATGTTGGGTATGTTCTTCTGAGTTCTTAGAGTAAATGAGGATGTCGTCTATGTATACTATGACACAAACGTCCAGGAATTTGTGTAGGACCTCATTTATAAAGAACTGAAAGGCCGCAGGGGCATTACATAACCCAAAGGGCATTACTGTGTACTCAAATAAACCAAACTTTGTCTTGATAGCTGTCTTCCACTCATCCCCCTCTTTTACTCGGACCAGGTGGTAAGCTCCCCGCAGATCTAGTTTAGTGTATACAGTAGAATGTCTTAACTGATCCAACAACAGAGGTATTAGAGGAAGAGGATATTTATTCTTTATTGTAGCCTTATTTAGTCCTCTATAATCGATACACGCGCGCAGGGATTTATCCGGCTTCGGGATAAAAAAGAGTGGAGATGACACCGGAGATGTGGAATGACGGATGAACCCAGACTGTAGTAGGTCATCTAGGTAGGTTCTTAAGTATTTGGTTTCTTCGTCAGTCAAAGCATATACTCTGTTATTAGGTAAAGGGGCCCCTGGGATAAGATCTATACGACAGTCATAAGACCTATGTGGGGGCAGCACACTAGCCTTTACTGGATCAAAGACGTCTTTAAAGTCAGAATATTCAGGAGGGAGACTTAGTTCATCTTGTATAACACTAGCACAGTGTAATACTGTGCTCTGTTCTGTACCTGCTTCTTGATAGCAATTGGTTCTACAGAAAGAGGAATCCAAAGTAACATTTCTATTCACCCAATCAATTTTTGGGTTATGAGTTGTTAACCAGGGTACCCCGAGAATCAAACCAAAATTAGGAGTATCTATCAGATCAAAGCTAATCACCTCTGTGTGCCCGTTCTGACAGACCATAACAAGTGGACTTGTTTGTTTTGTGATTAATCAAGAGGTCAATTCTGACCCATCCACTGCACATACTGCTTCTGGACAAGGCTTTAGGCACATAGGAAGTCCTAAGTTTTCAGCTAACTTATTATCCACAAAATTTCCTGTCGCGCCTGAGTCCAGTAGGACAGGGAGAGAATGCCTCACTTGGGTAGTAACAATTAAAACGACCTGAATTATGAAATGTCTAGGTATGTGCGGTACCATGAAGGCTGCAGCATTAGAGGTTTGATTAAGATGTTTTCTCGAACAAGTAACCTCTCCCCTTGTCGAGCTTAATCGTTTCCCGATTCAGTTGAGGAGGTGGAGGAAACAGCACCCTTTCGTGGATTTTTAGGCTTTACTGGACATTCTCTGGCAAAGTGACCTGCCCCTCCACAATATAAACATAATTGAAGTTTTCTCCTTCTTTCTTTTTCCTCTGATGTGAGTGAGCCTCTGAGTGTCCCTATTTGCATAGGCTCAGGTTCAGGGAGTTTATTATCTGGGTCTTTCTTCTCGTGTCTAATACAAGTTAACCGTGATTCCAGTTTGTATTTATCTCCCTTTCTTTCTCCTAGTCTATGTTCTAATTTCACAACTAAATCTACAAAGTCCGAATAGTCTTCTGGTAAATCAACAATATGAGCCAGCGCGTCTTTTAACTCGTCTCTCAAACCTTTATAGAAAAGGGAGACATGCTTTTCTTCTGGCCAGTGTGTCTCGGTGAGTAAACGATTAAAACTAGTGAGATAGGTCAATAAATCCTTGTTACCTTGTTTAAGATTTAAAAGCTCATTATCACTTGCCTGCATGAAAGTGTGTTTTGCAAAAAGGCTGGTCATGGTACGTTTAAATTGATTCCAATTATGGAGGATGGGATCATCTCTCTCCACGAAAGGAATTGACCAATTGGCTGCTGTGCCACCCAAATAAGACAAGACGAATGCCACTTTCGTAGCATCAGTAGGGAACTGTTGTGGCTTACAAACGAAGTGTAATTGACATTGATTGATAAAAACATGGAATTTGTTACTATCTCCATGAAAACGTTCAGGTGCTGCTAAGGGCACAGCATTAGGAACATTAACAGTGACCTCAACTGGGGGAGGCAAAGTTGTATGTTTTGATGGCGCCCCTGTCTCTGAGGAGGTTTTAAACAAAGGCGTAAAAGCTGTGTTCCACTGAGATACCCTAAATTTATACCTGCTTAAATCCTGTTTTAAAGAGGTATTCTCCATCTTTAATCTCTCTATTTCCTCTTGCATATGTTGCAAGATGCCAGACACTGATTAATTATGAGCCAAGTCCTCATTTAGGGCCTGCGCCATATCCGTGACGTCAATGCCCTCTATTTCTTCCCCGATATTCATCGTCCACCAGAACTGATGTTTTTTTTTTAATTTAAGGCTTGTGCTTCTGTCAAAGCCCAGCTCACCTGAGTCCTTGTTCAGTTCTGATGGAGGTTGAAGACAATCCGACCCCACCCTGAAACTGCTTGTTCCAGCACACTAGTTTTTAAAACAGTGCACTAAGAACAGAAGCTCAAGGGAAGGGGGGAAGTGGATAAAATAAAATAAAGAGACAACAGAGTTCTTGCGTTTCCACTGTTGAAGTGCTGCACAAATCTGCGGCCCTCTCTGACTTCGGTAGAAACTGGTGCCTAATGAAACATAAACAAAGAACAGATAAGTACATCCTATTCCTAACTGGGTTCCTAACTATCCCTTTATTTATTAGAAATTTTCTTCTAAAAGTACCTCTTGGATCCTGGTCTCTAGTTTCCAGGTTTGGAATGTGTTACTGCTCTGGGATGTGCTTTCTATTACTCTAAAGCTTCTAAAACATTAAACAAATACCGTTATCAGAATTATCAATATCAAACATTCATCTTACTATAACTAAAGCCTAAATTGCCAATAGCAGACTCACTTTTCCCATATTTCCAGAATCTTTTATAAAACAAATACTGTACTTTTACGTCAAAATACAGCATGTAATTTGTGCAAGTCCTTGATTTACTGTTTGCCTTGCTGTTAATGGTTTCCACGGTTCGATTCTTAAAAGTTCCATAAAAAAAAGTGTGCTTCACAAAGTTCCGCAAAGTATTGTTGTAACAAAGAGTTTGAATCACAATGTTCGTGGAAGGTATCTTGTTTCAAATTGTCTATACACGAATCCAGAAATTGTTGTCAAAGTTCTTTGAGGTAATAAAAGTTTTGCACTTACTTGTTGCTGGCAAGAGATACTGATCAGTCTAACCTTGTCTTCTTTCTCTTTTGCAGGTTGCTTGTAGGAGAGAGGCTGAGGCAAGGAGGAACCGGAAACCGGAAGAAGGAAGAGCCAGCAGCTGCGCCCATTGAAGCCGATGAAAGTCTGTAGAGAGCAGGAGTGCCAGCGCCGAGGGATCTGTCCTCAGGTAAGCGGGAGGTAGACGAGCACAAGCACTGGGCGAGGCTCGAGGGCTGCCTTTTATAGACAGGGCTGAGTGTGGTCCTCACATGCTGCACATGTTCTTGAAAGGTGTGCAGAGCTGGGTGTGGTTTGAAGAGCTGGGTGTGGTCCTCACATGCTGCACATGTTCTTGAAAGGTGTGCAGAGTTTCAGTTATTATGCAAATGAGTTAAATTAACACATGGCCTAGAGAGGAGTGTTTTAAAGAAGCCTTGGTAAAAGCAAGGCCCAATGTGTAAACAAAACGGCACATTAAACAACATACACAGAAGCCTAGGGGGGGGGAAGGTGAGATAACAAGAAAGGCTTTCAATAGTAAGTTTAAAAGGGAGCTATTACAGAACCCACTAGTGCAGGGAGAGGGGACATGCTCTTTGCTGTGCACAAACCCTACCAGTGTCGCGGGCAGGAACAAAATCGTTCTGGTCAGTGTGTACAAGTTCAGGCACCATGGGCACCAGGCGCATCGCTAGTGTCTTGGCCAATATTTTATAGTCTGTATTTAGCATCGCTAGCGGTCGATAGGAACCAAGCTCCAGTGGGTCTTTGCCTGGTTTGGGAAGTGATATCAACATCGCTTCATTGTGCGATGTCATCAGGGATCCTCCCTGTATAGATTCCTCGTAAATACTGAGGAGGTGAGGTGTCAGGACAGAGGAAAAAGTCTTAGAAAAATCGCCAGAAAGGCCGTCCAGACCATGAGTTGTACCTGCAGACAGCTTGTGGATGCTAGCCTGAATTTTGGAGAGTTCTAAGGGATCCTCCAGCATGGTCCAATGAGCCTCCGTCAGGTGAGGTAGTGTGATTGATGAGAGGAAGTCTGCACAGGACTGTTGAGTCGGTGATGCAGACGAGCCATAGAGGGCCCCATAGTGCTGTGTGAACACTGAGTGTATCTCTGAGGGCGTGTGGAGCATTATACCAGACTCCGAACGTATCATCGTGATTGGGCCATGGTCTCGTTCACATTTAGTCAGCCAGGCCAAGAGTCTGCCCGACTTATCTGCAGAGGCATGTGTGTGCGTTGTATGGGTGGCATAATTCAAACAACGTAGACGCTCTAGATGAGATAAATGCTCAGCCTTTGCTGATGATAGTTGTGTCTGTCCCGTGGGGCTTCGGGTAGTCTCCTGTTCAGGGCGTAGGAGGGTGCGCACCACGCATGTGAGATCACTTTCCACTGAGCGTCGCAGACTCCACTGGGTTCCCATACAGTGGCCTCTAATAAAAACCTTAAAAGCATCTCACTCCACCAGACCGGAAGATGCCGTACCCTTGTTGTGTGAAAAATAGCTGGGATTTGCCTCATCCAATAATGCTTTGAATGCTGTGTCTTCTAGAAACTCGGGTCTGAGTATCCAAGTAGGAACTGTCGGGGGAGAGATATCCCAGCCCATTCGCACAACTTGGGGATTATGATACAAGTGTGTACGGCCCAAGTAATAATTATCCAGCACTGCAGTGTATAAATTATGTGTGCATAATATTCTGTCAAGGTGTACATGTAAGGAGTGTGGGGCAGAGAAATATGAGTAAATTCTGCATGTGTTGTTGCGGTGACGCCATATATCTAACAGGTGCCAGTGTGTAGTCCAGGTGTTTAATGTGGGCTCTGCAGTCACAGTGGGCGCTGTGGACAGCGGGGGAAAGTACACTATTAAGGTTGCCTCCTAGTAGCCAGGGGTAGTCACTCCATCCCGATAGCTGTTTGGATAGGGAGTGGAGAAAGGAAGCCTGGTCTAGGTTTGGCGCATATATTGAACCCAGTACCAGAGCCCGTCCTGCTAGTATCCCCTGCACTAGTGCATAGCGCCCCTGATCGTCAATAATTTGGTCTTCCGCTACAAAAGGGATACCTGGCTTAATCCAAATAAGAGCTCCTCTGGCATAGGAGGAATAACCTGTCGCATATAACTGCCCTCTCCATCGCTGCTGTAAAAAGATTATTTCTGGGGACTCCAAATGGGTTTCTTGCAGAAAAGCTATATGTACAGAGTGTTGTTTAAGGTAGGAGTATATAGAATATCTTCTTTTTGGCGTACATATGGCACGCACATTCCATGTGAGAGCGGCGTAATTATTCATCGCGGCTGTTGGTGGTAAGAGCAACTGACTATGTGTGTGATGTGTGTAAGCTGAGCTACGTGCAAATTAGTAGGGTTCCGACACTTCGGCAGACTAATACAACGTGGTCTCCATATCAACTCTAACAAACAAAATACCATCAGAGCAGAGGGACAACCGGTATCTGCCCAAACTAAACAACCCTTAAGGGCAACAAAACAATTATGCATAGTAAATTTCCACTAGTAGGAGCATGGGGTAGGCCAAGTGAGTTGGGGATGTATAAGTGATTTAAGTGTGGGGCCAGCGGAAAAACATGTATGTGATCAGCAGTGGCATCTATAAAATGCATGCGCCCCTATGGATAGGTTTTCTGCCATTCTGCCTAGCGACTCCAGATTATGAGTTCATTGGTGCATGAGATATCCATGAGCAGACCATGTCGTGGGTACCAATATAACTAGGGATTATGAGGTATAGTCCTGGAAGGTCATCTATATGGCAAGAATAGTGTAGGAAATTATTAGAAAGGTTCGTCTGCCATCTGGGGGGGTCACCCACGGGCGCGCCGGCAAGGCCGCCCCGGAAGGGTGGTCTATTTGTATCAGACCAGACTTTGCCTCATTTGCATACATTGTTTAACATATCACATAATTAACAAGCTCAACAACAAATAAAAAGCTAAGTGTGATTGGAGGTTTATTTAAATATCGAACCTTAGCTGGTACTCACTGGGAACTAGAATTTAGGTAGTAAGTCAGATACATTGGGAGAACTGGTGATCAAGATGTGTGTTTTCGACACTACGTCTACATTATAAACCACACTATCGAGTCTACGGGAGCTGCCTTGTTCACCCAAGACAGAGAATATTTAATTAAACTCGTAATTTATATCATTCTTTACGACTAACACAAACAAAACACATGTATTTTAGTTGTATTACAGGCTCTCAATATACATGTTTCTGTTTGTAAAAAAAATACGTCCATGCCAACAAGTCAAATGTCATTGTAAAAGTATCTAGCAGCTATTCTATAATTTTGCAAAGCCAACTCTGGATAGTGGCATTAACGAACCACACTACCTTTGGGTAAGCTTTTATTAGAATGTCCTAGAACAACTTCATATCATTGCAAAGCCACAACACTAAGCAATCTATTTTAGTTCAACAGAAACAGATTACATTGTACCATTGTATTACAATGAGCCACTGTACCGTTGATGTATTCACAAACCGAGCGTACTCTAATATTTAACACCAATTACAAACAGAACCATGGGTTGTTTATTTGTGATTTAAAGTATCGAAGTTTAGTGGAATTATTCATTGATTAGATACTTCCTGTGTTAACATTTTAGATTTTGCGGTGTCAAAACAGAGTGCTAATTGCAGAGCTTTTAGCTAAAATACATTATTAGCAACTGATTGACAGCTTATTGTAATCAGCGGCCTATTAATAACGCCATGCTGATTTTAAATTATGTTTCATTTCTATAGCCCTAGGCAATCCATAAGTGCAGGAAACTTTGCGACCTGATTTGTAGTTTAATTTCTTTCTATTGAGTGAAACCTAGCGCACACGTGATCACGGCCTGCGCTCGCTGTGATAATTAAAAAAGTATTATTAACAGGATGACTTTCCAGCTGCGCCATTTGCGATTTTAATTTCTTCTGGCGCACTGGCTCCCTGAAGTGAGTGATAAATCCAAGTATTATTTAATTACGACTTTAACAATAAAGGGCACTTTAATCATCAACCTTTCTAAAGCCCTTGCCTTGTATTCATTTATTCAAACAATGCAATAGTCAAGAAGTATTTATGTAAAGAAATAAGATGCACGAAAGTGAGGTATACCTATTTATGTGTGCCGACTCGTGTCGTTTCCTACTTTGTCGATAAGTGACCTCAGTTAACCTTGTAAATGGGACTAGTGAACCACTCGGTAATGTATGCCAGAGTATGATTCAAGTAAAAAATAGTTTCTTGATGGGCGAAATTACAAAAAACACCCTTCAATTTATGGATGGGTGAATGAGATTTTCTTATGTTTCTCAATGATAGATTACAGTTCTTCATCAGTCACAAATGCAAGGGATTTTTGGGCTATTTTTGACTGGTCAGCTTCAATGGATGTCCTCAAAGCGCTGGAAGCTCCTTGAAGAAGCTGGGATTTCATTGCAACGAAATACTGACCCAGATATCCGGGCTAACTTAATGGCATCTACTCGCTTTTTCCAACTGAGACCCCACCGTCTATTCCAGTGGCCGTGAGACATTGGCTATTTTTAATTACAACAGCTGTTTGCAAAGGTCACATTCTTCACCATACCCTTCAAAACTGGACTGTGGCCAGGATATCAGTCTGTCCATGAAAGTGATAGACGGTGAACTGCAATGGAGTCTGGAGCTGAAACACATTCTTCAGAGGTTGGTGGTAGCCTTTGGTATCTTTTCAGAAAAATCTTAAGGATTCTAAAAAATCTTATTTTTGATACAGTGATGTTGCAAATCTGGCTAAGCAGCAGAGTATGGGGAAAGGGATAGGCCTCATATCCATTCCTTTAAATTAAGGCCAATGGTGCATTTTGCGCTCTCTCTCTCTCTCTCTCTCTCTCTCTCTCTCTCTCTCATATATAACACCTAGTGGGGGTCACTACAAGGTAGTTATATTTAGGACCTAGTTTCTAAGTTTCTATAGAAAAAGTGTTTTTGTTTTGCTAATAACTTTGGCACCATTTGCTGAATCTTCAGAAAATATAACGCTCACTTCAGTGTCTGTCTGGAAAGTTTGGGGGTAATCTGTCAAACAGGGCCGAGAAAAAGGGGGCTCACAAAACGCTTTTTCCCCGATCCTGCTGAGATATGATTGACTGCCAACAACAAAGAAGTGTTGGCAGCCGTGTTTTGACTCAGCTTCAGCAAAGTCCCTGAAAAAAAGAGGAAAAAAAAAGGAAAGTTCCCAGGGTATGGATACCCTCACCCCTTAGCTCTGGTGCTGGGGTCCCAGAGGGATCCCCTTCAGAGCAAAAAAACACTGTTTCACATTTTTAACAGGAGTGGTGGCAGATCCATGGATCTGCTGGAAAAAGCAAAAAAAAACAAGCGTGGAATCCCTCACTTGTTTAAATGCTGCCAAGGGTAGGTTAGGTACTGGGGGCATTAGAATTAGCCTCCCACAGCTCAGGGGACCACCAGCCCCCTGGGGCACTTTTGTTTATGAAATGCAGGGAAGGCGCTTGCCCCCCCCCCGCAGCCCCTGGATCAGCCACCTCCTCGGGGCACATATTGATAATTCAGTGCGTGGAAGCCATCTGGCCCACCCCGCTGCCCTGGGGACTGCCATCTCCTCGGGGCACATATTGGTAATTCAATGCATGGAAGCCACCTGGTCCCCCTGCTGCAATGGGAACTGCCAACTCCCCTGGGCACATATTCAAAATTAATATGGGGGGCTGCCCAGCCCCACCCACTGCCCCGGGACCACCCACTCCCCAGGGCTAATTTAAATGTTTGCAGACCCCATGGGCCCCTTGGACGACCGCCTCCCCAGGGCTCTTGATGTTGGAGGGGGACTGGGCGGCCCCACTTGTGGAGCCACTGATGGCCACCCCCATGCACAGCTGTTTACTGTTACATAGCGGGAGCTTTCACAGCTCCCGTGAAGTCACAGCGAATACTCCGCTCACAATGAGGGAGAGCTGTCAAACAGCTCTCCCTCTTTACAAACAGAGATTTACTTTGTTTCCCTGCCCATGGAGATGCAGGCAGTGAAACAGATGAAACATTGCTTTCACGGAGAGGGAACTGCCTGAGCAGCTCCCTCTCTGTGACAGCAATGCTGACTCCCACAGGAGGTGGGGAGCCATCTAGGACAATTGGGGCCTTCAGGCTCTCCTGCGCTCCCCAACATTGTGACTGTGTGCCCTGTAGGGGTGGCTCTGGGAGATGGAGTCCCCAGGGCCAAGATCGACCGAGGGGAGGGAGCCACACAGCCCCATCCTCCCCAAATAATTTAAATAATTAGGCAATGCACCGGGGGATGGGCCCCTGGAGCCAAGATCGGCCTGAGGAGGGGGCCACATGGCCCCTATCCAAAAAGCAAAAAAGAATTCAGGCTGGGCCTCTGGAGATGGGATCCTCGGGCTGAGATTGGCCTGGGTAGGGGGGCCGTGTGACCGTCCCTCAAAAAAAAAAACAATTAAATATTTAGGCTGAGCCCCAAGGGATGGGGTCCCAGGTCCTGAGCTTGCCCTTGGGAGAAGGGCCACACAGCCCCCCTCTGCAAAATTAAATATTTATGCCTGGTCCCAGGTGATGGGACTCCTTGTACTAAGATCAGCCTGAGGAGGGGGGCCACAAGGCCTCCGTCCACCCAAAAAATCATAAATATTTAGACCAGGATTTGGGGGATGGGGTCACCAGGGCTGAAACCGCTGGGGAAGGGGGCATGTAGACCAGCGGCCACTCACTGATGTGTATGGCAAAAGGCTGTGTGCAGCGTGGGGTTTGGTGGTTAGGGGTGGTAGCCAAAGGGCCTGTGGTTATAGGGCTTGGCCTCAGGGCCGAAGGATGTGTGCAGTGTGCAGTTGGTTGCTTATAGGGATTGTCTGCAGGCCTGCCTATAGGCCAGGCCCTGCAACCAGCTGCCACCGCACACGGCGAAGGCTTTATAGTAATGAAAAATACCTTACGTTAAAATAAACTGCAGAAACTCACTGAAAAAAACAGAAGTTACAGGGTCATTATAGTTAGGAAACAGAACTTAAAAAAATATATGAATTCACCTATAAAACCCAAAGGACACAGCGACGTTATAGTTAGGCTCACATTAAAAACGTACCAAACCATACAAATTCCCCTGTTATAGTTAGAATTATCCTAAGTTACTATAACTTGTTCCCTAAGGTGACTAAAACTCGTGCCCTTGCCATGCACTGCTAATTACCCCACAAATTATGGCAATCATGACATCTTTGATAACATAATTGATAATATCATGAAATATTTGTAGTAACATTTTTTATGAAAAAACTGTGCAAGTCGTCGCTGCCAGAGTTATACACATTTTTTTCCCTTTCAAATCTCCAAAAATACTGGATGGCTTTACACTAAATAAGCGGAGTACAATCTGCGTACTGAGAGCTAGCATACCGCCAAAATTGGTGTGATTTCATCCAGTGGTTCGGGCTGTTGTCGTGTCTAAATGTCCAATAGTAATTAACATGAGAAACACAACTTGTTTCTCACCCCTCTTTTTCACGCCCCCCCAAAACTATCTGTGATCAACAAGAATCACCAGCACACTTTTTTAAATAAATTTTGTGAAGATTCATCAAAAGGTGCCAAAGATACAAGCAAGCCAAAAAATGTTTTTTCTATGGAAATATGGTCCTAACTATAACTACCTAGTGACGACTGACACTAGGTAATATATGTATGTAATATACTTAATTTCTAAGAATTATAAAAACTCTCTGAAACCATGTGGCAGACCAATTACTTCTGCTAACAAAGGTCTCTTTGAGAACACTTCAGGAATGTGTGTGTAACTTGTCATCATATATAGAAGATACTTATAAGTTCCCTAGAAGAATCTATGATATCCTGTGGAGTGAAGAATATATCCTGATGACATTGGATGTCACTTCTCCATATACCAGCATATGTCATGAACATGGACTTAGAGCTGCAGAATATTATTTTAGGAATCGATCATTGACAATGTTAAAACACACTAGAATGCTGTTGTTTATGATACACCAATGTCTTGAGAATAAATTCTTTCTAATTCAAAACAAGATATACAGGCAAATATGTGGGACTGTGATGGACACCTGCTTTGCACCCAAGCTAGGCTTGTTTGTGTTTGGGCTGGTAGGAGGAGCAGGTGCTCTTGGGTGACAAAGCAGTGATTGACACACAAAAGATCATATGCTGGTTACGTTTCTTTGATGATGTTTTGTAGTCTAGAATGGTACAACTGAGTTGGATGCAGACTTTGTAGAGAAGATTAACCAGAACGGACCTAATCTGCATTTTACAGAACATATTAGCGAGACCCAAGTAGAATTTTTGACCTACGGGTATATGTGTGTGAGAAAAGATTGCAAACCAGAATATTTAGGAAACCTACGGTGGAGAATTATTTACTGCATGCATATCGTTTTCATTTAAAGCATACTATCTATAGAAACATTGGTGCAGCTGTGGTGAAGGTTTGAGGGAAAAGCAAGGAATCCATACACATGAGAAGCTGTAGACCTTTTATGACTCCCAGATTTGGACTGCACACAGTGCTGAAAATAGAGGTCTATGTGATATCCTGAATAAACACTGGCATTTATTCAAATCAGACTCCACACTAGGCCCTACTCTACCTCAATGTCCACAAATCACCTTTCGTAGGGCACACTTGATGAAAGACTCCTAGTCTCCAGGAGTCCTGAAATGAGAGTATCAGCTTTCCTGGTTGCAGAGCAAAGGTTTTCACAGTGCAAAACCTTCAGATCTGAGGTTGATATGATGGAAATAAAGTCACCCTTCAGTAGTAAACCAATAAGAATAAAGAGACCTCACCATTGCAGGACAGATTTTGCAGTTTATATACTCAGATGTCAATAAGGCCTACAGTATGTAGGAAGTACCAAACAATAGGTCAGGAAAAGAATATTACAACATTTGAGAGCCATTGGAATAGTGACTGGACAACGCCTTTGGCCAGGCATATTGCTGAGGTACATGCAGGTGACATGGAGGAATTGCAGTATTTTGTAATAGATGAAGTTCCAGTGCAGCAGATCGGTGGCAATAGGGAGCTCAGGTTAAGACAACTGGAGAGCAGGTATATAATAGAATTGAATACCAAGTGGTTTAAATATCCAAGAGGTGTTATATCCTTTTTTAGCATCACCATGATTCTTATGAAATTAGAGTA
Organism: Pleurodeles waltl; assembly: GCF_031143425.1. NCBI lineage: Eukaryota > Metazoa > Chordata > Amphibia > Caudata > Salamandridae > Pleurodeles > Pleurodeles waltl. Next base: position 372,788,938 of record NC_090451.1, read on the forward strand.
GTCTGATGTTTGAGTATGTCGTATACCCCAATAGGTGTAATGCACCTTTAAGTAGGGTGCATTCCCAATCAGTGTATATAGTAGTGAGAGTTAAATTCATACACAGAAATTGAGGTGCTGTTTTTGAATGAGTATTATTGTGCAAATGTGATAGGGAACTAATCTATCATATGTACACATAGGCAAGAAATGGAAAGAGACGCAAATCTGCTGGGCAAGTTTGTTAAGCAATAACAATGCACACATGCCCCACTTGGATATGACTGTGTGCTAGTAATAATGCTGATTACATTATTCTTTAGGAGATCTATTTGTTTGCTAATATGGCTTGAAGATATGTCCTTAAGTGCCATGAGCTATGCTAAGTATGAGCAGTGTGAAAACAATTGTTAGAAATGGGGTGTTTGTTTGGCAGTCAGGTTACGCCCTGTCCAAGCAAGGACCGTCACTCTAGTCAGGGTAAGTCACACACAATCCAAATTATCCTGTGCCCTCCCTCTGATAGCTGTGCACGGAGCAGTCAGGCTTAACTTAGAAGGTAATGTGTAAAGTATGTGTGCAATAAATCATGCAATAACACAGGATAGCACACAAAAATACACCAAACAGTGTTTAGAAAAATATAAAATATTTATCTGGATATATTCAGGTCAAAACGATCAAGCTTCAATAAGAACACATTGAAATATCACTTAGAAAATGATGAAAAGAGTCTTTAGTTCTTAAAAAGCAACAAGTGTCTCTTGCAAGCACAAAGTACCTGGTTTGCGTTCAAATTCTCTGCAAGGGACCGCAGAGGAGGAGATGCGTAGAAAATAGGGAGGTGTGTGTTGGTTTCTCCAGATGCACATAGATGATGTGTCGATAATTTTTCACACAGGGAAGGCTTTGCGTCGATTTCCAGGCACGCTGACTTGGATCCTCTGCAGGTTGCAGAGTTTTTGGACGCCCCAGGGACAATGCAGAGAAATTCTGGGTGTGCATGACGAAGTCACAGGAGCTGCGTTGATCCGGTGGGCGCTGCAGGGAAATTTCTATCATACGGCAGGCACTACATAGATTCTCCTTGCAAGAAGTCAGGCTGCTTAATCCTGTCTCGGCTATGTGTTGATCCAGTGGGCCATGCATCAAAGTTCTGGTCGCAATGCTGGTGCTGTGTCGCTCTCCTGTCGGGGAGCCAGGCTGCGTCGTTCCGGTTCGCCGTGCGGTGATTTTCTCCCGAGATGCAGGCTGTGCATCATTTCTGGCAGGCTGTGCGTCAAAGCTTTGCGACACAAGGAGTTCTTTGCAGTAGAAAGTCTTTTTGGTCCTCAGACTTCAAGGAACAGGAGGCAAGCTCTATCCAAGACCTTGGAGAGCACTTCTCAGCACAGCCAGTGGGTAGCAAGGCAGCAGGGCAACAGCAGGGCAGCGGTCCTTTGCAGTAAAGCAGTCAGGTGAGCCCTTTGGATAGCCAGGCAGTTCCTCTTGGGAGGTTGCAGGCTCTGGTTCACAGTTTCTTCACCAGTGGTATCTTGTCCAGAAGTGTCTGAGTTGGTAGGGTCAGGGGCCCTGTTTAAATACCCAAATGTGCCTTTGAAGTGGGGCAGACTTCAAAGAGTGGTTTGAAGTGCACAAGATCCCCTTTCAGTTCCATCTTGTCTGCCAGGGTCCCAGTAGGGGGTTTGGCAGTCCATTGTGTGAGGGCAGGTCACTGTCCTTTGACATGTAAGTGTCAGGTCATCCACCCTCCCAGCCCAGGAAGACCCCTTCAGTACGTAGATGTGTGCAGTTGTGACTAAACATCCTGTGTTTGGGGTTGCCTGAGTGAAATGCACAAGGGAGCTGTCAAGTAATCCAGCCAGATGAAGACTGAACGGCACAGAAGGATTTAAGTGCAGAGAAATGCTCACTTTCTAAAAGTGACATTTCCTGAACAGTAATATTAAATCCAACTTCACCAGTCAGCAGGATTTTGTATTACTATTCTGCCCATATTAAATATGACCTTGTTACTCCTTTCAGATCAGAACCTACCACTCAAAGAGTATATGAGGGTAGCCCCAGTGTTAGCCTATGAAAAAATGTCAATTAATTTGGGAGTTTTACACTACCAGGACATATAAACTACATAGGTATAAGTCCTGCCTTTTATCTATATAGCACCCTGCCCTATGGGTTACCTAGGGCCTACCTTAGGGGTGACTTATATGTAGAAAAAGGGTAGTTTAAGGCTTGGCAAGTACTTTTAAATGCCAAGTCTAAATGGCAGTGAAACTGCACACACAGGCCTTGCAATGGCAGGCCTGAGGCATGGTTAAGGAGCTACTTAGGCGTGTGACACAATCAGTGCTGCAGGCCCACAAGTAGCATTTAATCTACAGGCCCTGGGAACATGTAGTGCACTTTACTGGGGATTTACAATTATATTAAATAAGCCAATTGGGTATTAACCAAAGTCACCATGTTTTAAGGGAGAGACCATATGCACTTTAGCACTGGTTAGCAGTGGTAAAGTGTGCAGAGTCCTAAAACCAGCAAGAATAGTGTCCAAAAGTGGAGGGAGGCAGGCAAAAAGTTAGGGGTGACCACCCTAAGGTTGTCAGATCTAACAACAATCAATTTGGATGAGCCACTTGGCATAAGGCAGCCTTTGTATGTTAAAATAATGTTATAATAATCTACAAAGTGTTTTAGTGAGTACTATGTAAATGTACATTGTCCAAGTAATGCCAAGAGAGATCAGAGGTGGCATGCAGAACATTAACAACATGTGATCGTTTGATAATACTTACCTAGGAATTGTAGCATCTTGTATCCTGCCAAGAACATGCATTGCGAATATTTTGAATTGTTGTTTTTTTCTAGTCCCTATGAAGTGCAGAACAGCAAATTATCATAGTGTACACTGTGCAACCTGAATTGAATTTCTAAATGTAATTATGTATTGCACTGATTATTGAAAATAGTTCCAACTTTGTTTCTTGTTTGTTTACAATACATAGTCCATTTTTTAAGTTGTTTGTTTTTTATCATTATCACTTGAGATGCACTTTAAATGGGGTATTGATGTGACCAAGGCCTGTTTCAGGGCTGTAACATTTTATGGCGGATTAATCACCAAATAAACGATGTTTTTCTAGCAACGTGGTCTGTGCCTGGATCTTTTGTATGCGAGTATATGGGTATTTGGAATATATATATGTATATAACCTAGCGGTGGGTGCCTGGGTGGGAGTTCCCTGATCCCAGGGACATATTGTAAATGTGCCTGAGGAATAAATAACTTGTAAAAATGCAGACTTTTTTTTGTTTATTTACGGCTTCTGAGATCCACCGGCAGATTCACATGGGGGGCTGCTCTGAGTCCCACCAATGAATCTGCGGAAAAGTATTTATGTATTTTCTATAAATCATGTATAAGTTCACTAAATTGATATGAAGCTCTTGGGGTCAGGGAACCTCTATCCTGACCCTTTTAGATTAATTGGAACCTTCCTCCATTTTAGATCCTGGGGAGTGGGGCACCTGCCATTTTGTTTTCCTGGAAATGGTCCTCTGGGCTGAAATGAGGGGTTAATGGAGATAAAAGGGTCAGGGTATAGGTTCCCATACCCAGGACCATGTTATGAATGTGATAAAGTTGTAAATAGTTAGCAGTAAATACATAAATACTATTTTAAAAAATATTTCTGAGATACATGGATCCACCCGTGGGGCTCAGCACTGCCACAATGTAAATCTGTGGATCTCTGCAAATGTCAAAAAAATATATAATTACTAGCGGACACACTGGGAAATTCATTGAGACACTCTCACACTGTGTTGCAGACACTGTCACAACCACTGTAACAGCCAGACACACACTCTCCCATCCAGCCTCAGAGCCAGACACACAGATCCAGATAGACACTCTCACATTCTTAAACTCAACCTGTCACATCCACTCAAATACTCAGACATAGGCCCTCATTCCGACATTGGCCGGCGGCGGTCGCCGCCGGCCTGTCGGGGGCCGCCAGAATACCGTTCCGCGGTCGAAAGACCGCGGCGGTGATTCTGACTTTCCCGCTGGGCTGGCGGGCGGCCGCCTTCAGGCCGCCCGCCAGCCCAGCGGGAAAGAGGCTTCCACGATGAAGCCGGCTCGGAATCGAGCCGGCGGAGTGGAAGCTGTGCGACGGGTGCAGTTGCACCCGTCGCGTATTTCACTGTCTGCGAAGCAGACAGTGAAATACATTTAGGGGCCCTCTTACGGGGGCCCCTGCAGTGCCCATGCCAGTGGCATATGCACTGCAGGGGCCCCCAGGGGCCCCGCGACCCCCCCTACCGCCATCCGGTTCCCAGCGGGAGAACCGCCGGGAACTGGATGGCGGTAGGGGGGGTCGGAATCCCCTCGGCGGCGCAGCTAGCTGCGCCGCCTTGGAGGATTCCTATGGGCGGCGGTACACTGGCGGGAGACAGCCAGTGTTGCCAGTCCGACCGCGGCTTTACCGCCGCGGTCGGAATGCCCATTGGAGCACCGCCGGCCTGTCGGCGGTGCTCCCGCGGTCCTCCACCCTGGCGGTTTGAAACCGCCAGGGTCGGAATGAGGGCCATAGTCTCACCGATCCACTTTGACACCCAGAGATATGCTCTCACAGCTACCCTCAGATCCTGAGATACCCTCTCACACCCACTCTCACAGATAGAGACTCCCATACTCAGTGTTACATCTAGAAACTCTCACACTCTCTCTCAGACTCAGAGACAGTCTCTCACATATTCTCTTACACACACACACAAAGACACTCTGACACTCACACTGACACTTAGAGACACCCTCTTACACACATTGTCACAGTTAGAAAGATACTTTTAACTACTATCACACAACTAGAGGAACACTCTCATACCCACTTACATACCCAGATAAATACTCTTACGATCGCTTTTATATCCAGTCGCAACTCTCATGAAGACTCTTGCACTCAGAGAGATACTCATACAGAGTAGGGGGGTGGTGACCTGAGTTGTGGGTACCATTTTATTGTATCATGAAAGGGTCCCAGGGCACAAAATGTAGGCAGGAATACATATGAAGGGATCAGGGTAGGAGTTCCCTGACCAAAAGGGTTGAGATAAATGTGGGGCATTAGGAATAATTGGGAAGAGAATGGCAATTTTTTTTTTCCTTTTTGACATCTGTGCATGGATTTCTGGATCCAGGTGAGATTTTTTTCAAAAAATGAAATAATTAAACATAAACTAATATGTGTATGGTAAAAGGCTCCTAAAGGAACCTTATGTTTATTTTTTTATTTATTTTTATTTAGAACACACAGCGGGTTACATGTTTGCAACATAAAAGAAGAGAAACAAAAATTTTAAAAAAAGTCATAAGTACATCAATGTTGTCATACAGGGGAAACATGCATTCTATTCTAAATCAATAGTCATAGTATCTGCTTTTAAAGATCTCATATAAGACTACTTATTTAATTAACATATTCTCGAGGCCCTGAGAGCCATGCAGAAAAGGGTGCCCAAACTTTAGTGAGTCTTTTACCGGCCGCTGCTCCTTTAAGTTCATACAGGCTATTCTCCAAGTGATACATAGATAAAAGTCGTGAAAACCATTGATTAAATCGTGGGGGATCTACATCACGCCACAGAGATGCTATGCAGCTGCGAAATACCGACATTGCTATGAACAGGAAATATCTATCTCGACTATTACAGACTGCATGATCAACTCCCAGCAAAACCATTTGAGGTGTCAGATAGATAGTCTGTTTCAAGATTTTCTTCAATATATCGGATATCCCGGTAATCAGACTTTCCAGTTTTACACATTGAAAAAACATATGACAGAGATCTGCATTCGGGCAACCACATCGTGGACACATGATTCCCATCGTTTTACCCCAGCTCGCAATCTTAGCAGGTGTATAATATAAATTATACAATATCATAAAATGTTGAGCTTGCGGGCTCGCAGACAATAAAACAGTCCGTGCCATTTCCATAGATTCACAAACCTCTATCTCTTTAGCTCCAACCCGTCCTTCTCATTTTTTAACAAGTAAAACCCGGTCGTCCAATATAGCATTTAGAAGCAACGGATACAGATTTTTAATGCCGCAGCTAGTGGGGTGTCGTGAAACTTCCATTAGTTTAATCTTGTCTATGTGCCAACCTTGGGTCATACTAGTTAGTAGAAAAGCTCTAATCTGTTAAAATTTTAAAAAGTCTGTTTTTTCCAGCGCAAATTCCACACTCAGTTACTCAAATGATTTGAAGTGGCTGCCAGAATGAAAAAGGTCCCCGACTTCATGAATGCCCCGGTTACTCCACCTCAAACAATAGTGGTCTTTAAATATCGCCGGAAACGTGGGAGTAATCCACAAGGGAGTGTAATAGCAGATTTGTCCAATACCTATCTTGCACTTAACCTGGGTCCATGCCTTAAATGCAGCATAGATTACCTTAAACTTAACCTTTTTGTAATAGCTGGGTTCCAGAATCCACAGAAAGACTGCATCTGCTTCTTTGCCCAAAATCAGGGTATATATCGAAGGGAGAGCATCTTGCCCGGATCTATCTATGACATAAAGTGTCTGTGCATACTGAAGCACTGCTGCCAGATAATAAAGTTTAAAGGTGGGAAGTGCCCACCCCCCTTTCTCTCTAGGAAGAGTGATATAGTGGAAAGCCCGGCACGGCTTTGTATAGGACCAAATGAAACTATTAACCAATCCCTCTATTAGTTTGAACCAGTCTTGCCCAATCTCTAGGGGGATTGTTCTAAAGAGATAGAGTATTTTGGGTAGAAAGACCATTTTTATCACGTTGCAGCGTCCCATAAGTGACAAATGTAGATTGTTAATGCGAGCGAGATCTTTCCTAGTCTTTGTTAAAATCGGGCCCATGTTTATTTTCACAACTTCGTCAAGGTTTACTGTGAGTTTAACACCTAAATATTGTACCTGTGTCAGCGCCCGCTCATCCTTAAAATCTACTGAGTCGTTCACCAACATTTGGCATTTACTTTTGTTCAGCAAATAGCCAGATCTTTTCCCAAACAGCAGGGCTTCCTGCTCTATTTCCAATATAGCAGTCCTGGGGTCCGTGATCACCACCGCAATATCATCTGCATATGCTAAAATCTTAGTACACCCACCTTTCAATGAGACTGGAATGATCCGATCATTCCTGATCATTCTCCTGATCAAGGGGTCAATATATAGCGCAAAAAGCAGTGGTGAACACGGGCACCCTTGTCGCGTACCTCTCTGGATACTGATTGAGGTCGACTTTAGCCCGGCAACTTGTATCGTAGCCGTTGGTCTGTGGTAAAGCTGTTGAATTGCTTTAACAAACCCGGGACCGATGTTATTTTTAAGCAAGACAGACCATAAAAAGGGCCTGTGAACCCGATCAAAAGCTTTTTCCGCATCTAGCAAGATTACTGCTATGGGAAGCTTGGCTGTTGCACTAACATCAAGTAACGTGATGACTCGTCTTATATGATCTGCCGTGCTCTTCCCCGGGATGAAGCCATGCTGCCATGGAGATACTAAACCTGAGATTACCAAACTCAGGCGACTGGCAAGTATTTTAGCATAAATTTTGGCAACGCTGTTAATTAGGGAAATTAGGCGATATGAACCAGGCTGCGTGGGTTCCTTGTCCTTTTTCAAAAAGACTACTATCTTAACCTCCCCCCAGGAGGCCGGTTGAGGAGCCCCTGCTTGTACTTCAATAAATAAATTAAGCAACTGTTTACATATCTCCACAAAAAAAACGTTGTAGAATTCCAGTGGAATTAAATCCCCCCTTGCCGCCTTCCCGCTTGCCAAGGCGCGAGTTGCTATCGCCAATTCTTCCAATGTCATAGGTGCTTCTAAAGCTGCCTTATCTTCCTCTCTTAACTGATCTGATATCTCATTGCCCGTAGCATCGATCCCTTCCTCTTCTTGGGGCTGTTCTTCCTGGGTGTATAATTTTTGATAGAATCGTCTAAAAACTTCCATAATCTCTGGACCATTGTGTACCATCCGCCCCTCTTCATTCACTAAACTTTTAATGCTCCCAAATACCTGCTTTTGTCTTATTCTTAAGGCCAGCTGTTGGCCCACTTTCCCGCTATACTCATAGCATTTCTGGCGATATACTAAAAATTTTGCAGCAGCCTTATCCATAAAAATCTTAGTGGCTTCTGCCTTAATAATATTCACCTCACACAGAATGTCTGCGATCTCAACTCTGCTGCGGATCACTTCCCCTAGTCGCTGCTCTGCTTTAACCAGCTTTGTCTGAACTAATTTTAACTGATCCATGCGTATTTTCTCCTTTCTTAACCCATAGCTCAGGGTTTCTCCTCTGACAGCAGCTTTGAATGTATCCCAAACTGTCTGGCAAGAGGCAGAGTCCTGATTTATCTTAAAGAATTCCGGGATCCATTCCTTCATTTTTTGGATATACCCTGGATCGGCTATCAAATGTCCAAGATCTAGGCTGTGAGCCCTTTCTCCCAATCTCTAAAGCCAAAACCAATGGGTTGTGGTCTGATATGATTCTAGGAAGTCTGTTGATCCTTATTTGGTTTTGTAGAAACGCTGTCACAAAAAAGTAGTCTAGCCTGACTAATTTCTTATGCGGGGCAGAGAAAAAGGGGAACCCAGAGTCCTGCGGGCAACACAGCTGCCAGACATCGACCAAGCCATGAATAATGGCCAATGATTGAAGTGCCCTAAAAACTTTATTCTTTCTACCCAGGTAGAGTGTTTGTTCCTGAATGGGTTCTTTATTATCTAAATGGTATATTGAAATCTCCACACATTATGATAGGTGTTGCCCAGGTTGCAAGTTCTAAATTAAGCCAATCCAGTATCTCTGGATCATCTGTGTTGGATCCATAAATAGAACATAGAGTGAACCTTAGGCCCTTAGCCGAACATTCCAACAGAACCAGCGTGCCGAGTTTATCAGCGAATTGTTTATGTATAACCAAAGAACTGATCCGAGTTAATATCGCGACCCCTATAGTGGTTGTGTGTTGTCATGTAAAAACCGCTAGCTTCCAGCCATAAAACTCCATTAGTTGCTTTTGTGTAACTGGGATATGTGTTTCCTGCATACAAATAATATCGACATTCCATGACTTGAAAACCTCTCCTACAAGCTGCCGTTTTTTGTTATTATTGAGCCCACAAACATTCACTGTGGCAATACGTATTTCACTTAACTGTCCCATTTTCATGGATGTTGGTCCTTCTGGCTCCCCTGTATGCCCCATTCAAATTTGCTGCTTTCACACCCTGTCCCTTTTTCCACTGATGAGAGCCATCCCCACTCCCCCTGCTGTGTGTCCCATTATCCTTTTTGTCCCTGTGACGCCCCCACCCTCCTTTAACCCACCCCCCAACCCTTACCCCTACAAATGGAATCGCCAGGCTCCTAAGCCTGTAAGATGGTATTTGCCAGTCCCGCTCCCGTTAGCCCAACCATACGTAAAAAAAAAAACCTTCACACATCTATTACCAATCCTTACCCAAGGCCCCTCTTCTTCACCCTCCCGATCGAAACCCTTGACCAATAAACAATTCAAAGAGAAAAAAGAAAAGAAAAAAAGGCCAAAAAGAGATACATGAAAAGAGAAAAACAAAAAAAATGGGAGGGTAGAGAGTGGAGTGAGGGGGGAGTTTACCTACCCCCAATCAGTATCACATACATTTACATATAAACGGCTATTTACGGCAAACCCTCCCCCCCCTTCTCCCGTACCCCCTGCACTTGACCAGTTTAAAGTTGCTGTACATATTCCCCTGCCTTAATTTCTGAGAGAAAAAATCTTATAGTTGTTTTATAGACAACTTTTAGACGTGCAGGGCTTAACAAGTAGGCTTCCGCCCCCAACTCTTGGAATTGAGCAATCATCTGCCTGAGTCGCCACCGTCTCTCTACAGTGGCATGTGCAAAGTCTGGCCTACTAAAGAATGATACACCTTCCACCATCACCTTTGAATTGGGGCGAGCTTTTTCAAACAGAGCCTGTCTCAATAAAAAATTACCAAAATACACTATAATAGCCCGTGGATAGCTCTGGTCTCTACCGGCAGAGGTCAAGGCTTGTTTTTTCCTCATTAACGGAAAACGGTGTGCTCTCTGAATCTCCTTTTCCCAATCCCACCCAATCAGGTCTGGGAATGCTTTCTTAAAAAGTAAAGCTATGTAGGCCCTAGTATCCTGCCCCTCAAAGTCCTCTGCTATACCCAAAATCCTCAAGTTATTCCGCCGCTGGCGGTTTTCCGCATCTTCCAATTTCCATTAAATATCCAAGATCTGCTGTCCTTGTGTCATCGTCTGTGCTGTTGCTGCTTTAACTTCGATTTCCAGCTCCTCAGTTCGAGTCTCCATGGTGGCGATGCGTGCACCAATGTCCTGGCAAGATTTGCCCACTTTTTTAATGGATAATTGTAACTGTCTGTTTGCTGCTTTCATTTTCCTGCTCTCCCTCTGTGCCTGTTCATGATTCTGAACCATTGTCCTGTAGATAAGATCCAACGAGGGAGGCTCTGCAGGGCCACCCATGGAAGGGGGCACTAGAGTACTGCAGGCCAAATCACTTTTCGAAAAGGCCTGTTGGGTGGCCGTATAGTCCCACTGCATTTCACCATCCTCCTCTTGAGGCTTAAGCGGGTCTCTCCTAAGCTTGTCCCCTGAACTACTCCTAACATCAGTTTGCTCAACTGATTTTCTTCTACATGTTGAGTAGTTGGATACCCAGATACTTGCTGCAGAGCTACTCTCAATATCTGAGTCTGTTAAAGGGATTTCTTTGTCTAAGTCGGAGTCTCTAGACTGATCGGAGAGAGAAATAAAGTTTTCTGCTGTATCTAATGGCCCCTGATCAATGTTTGCTGGTTTCCCCCTCTGGACTGGAGCTGGGGGGGTAGTCTCATATGTCATTGGGGACTTGGCCATACCCTCAGCTTGTTGCGAGTTTAACTTGCAGCTTAACATACAAGGTTGTATTTCACATTTCTCCGGATTAGATTCCTGAGGCGCCTGATTTGAATCTTTGAGTTCCTGCTCAGATAATTTCTCACACCCCATTGGGGGGGGGGGGCACCACCTCCCCGCTCTTTCCTGGACTTGTACTATCAGTCTCTCGACTGGGTGGCTCCCTCCCCCTGCATTGCATATAGGAGTGAGTACTTCAAGAAATGTAGATACAACCGGTACCTGCTCATCATTGACTCCTAGCACGTTAGATTGCGAATCACATACTGCCTTTTCCGTGGACCTTTGCTTAAGCCGCATCACGCTAGTAAACATTGTAGGAACAGAGTACCTGGTGTCTTTTTCCATGTCGGTTGTTTTATGCAGGCCCCCTTTCACTTGAGGATTGCTGTGCTCCTTCAATCCGGGGACCGGTAGCTTTTTGTCCTTTCTGGTTCCTCCTGGATCTTGGTTCTGCCGTGCCCGTAAGGAGCGAGGGGTCCTGTTTAACTTCGGCGCCATCAGGGCATCCCACAGACCCCACAAACCAGCCAATGTTGCCAAGAAACGGCGGGGGTCACGGTCGGTCGAGAGGAACAGGAGCGCGGGTCTAAGGCGAGCGCCGCGCTCGCATCTTCTTGCGGGGCCCTCCGGTGCTTGCCGACGCGGCCCCGATCCTAGCGGGGGCCGACAGAAAGCTGTGAAGCGCCCGCAGCGGTCCGTGCTGCAGGCGCACAGCGTCCGCGGCATCCGCGGCTTTCGCGGGTGAATGGGAGCCGCCTGTGATCTGGAGATGGGCTAGAGCGGTAGTGGCGATCAGCCGGGAAATCCGGCCGCCATCTTGGATTCTTCTGTTTATGATGTATAGGTGAGTACTACACATGAAACTGGATGCAGACTCTCAGGTTCTGATGGAACACCCTGTTGCCTTTGTCTGTTAGATAAACGTTATCATTTCTGTATATACCATCCATATGGAACCGTAAATTATTGTGGTATATAGAGCCCATGTTATGGTCTCTGAGGAATCCAGAAACAGTTTTATTAACATGTTTCCTGTATTTGTCTATTGGTGGACAGAATTCTGCCTTTGGCAAATGTTAGAAAAAACAGAGGCAGTATGTGGAAAAAGTGCAATAAATTTTCTTAAGGTATCCTTCATTAGGATTTCCAATCCTGCCCCTATAAAAGTGCCTAGGTCGTTGCCATCACAGAGCACAATTATGAGGTCTGGATGTTGGAAAATCCATAATACTTTCAACCAAAGGAAGCAATTAAAGACACTTTAACCCTCTTTGACCAATCAAAGTAATATCCACATTAAGTAAACCCAGGTCACTGTCAATGCCACTCTTTCTTGAACTCTCTCTAACCCAAAGCACATATCTGTGCCCCACAATCCATACTCTGAGCATTCTGGGGGGCAGCTGGTGTACCGCAGAAGACAAAACTACAGCCAAATGAGGCAGTGTTGAAACGAAATGCAGAACTGCAGTTGAAAATGTAGGGTACAAGTTAAAACTTGAAACAATAGTTTTTATTGATTGTTCTCTCTATGTTTGTGCATAAAGGTAGGTACTGATATTGTGAGAAAAGAAAATAGATGTCGGATTGGCTTTTGAGAAAGCAGAAACAGTGTTGCTGATTGTGATATGTGTATTATTTTAAAAGGTTAACCACACCTGCTATTCTTCATTTAAAAGTAAGGATGGTGCTTGCAGAAACTGTTCTGAACTTGTGAGCTAGTGCTGCAAGAGGATGTTACAAACTATGTTAACATGGTAGAACAGCTAGAGGAGCATGGGTGAAGCTATAAAAAAAAGACTAGTCTGTAACTTGGTAGTTATGGTTTCACTGGCAAACAGTGTTTAAAAGTATGTTTTATTGTACAATACATGTGTTTATTCAGACAGGATTATATATAGGATTATTTTGTCCTTCCACGTGGATGTACTGATCCAACTGCAGAGTTACAAGGGGTGCCGCACTGAGCACTGTGGTGGATCATCACATCTGGTGAAAACTGGTATGGAATTCGGCTATCTTTTGAGGAGTGTTGGAAAGGTTTAATTATGATATCCAGTCACATATATAGCATAACATATATAGCATAACTTAAATGTGATATAGAGATTCTGGTTGGCTTTGTAATTCAATAACCTTGCAAGCAAAGTTGAAAAGGTTGTCATTAATGGTGCACTTGCTTGAGTGTGGTGTACCATTCTTCTCCTTGGTTTTTTGTGTATTTTAAGTGAGAAGAATTTGAAACTAATATTGAGATAAAAATATACAGAGCAAGAAACATACTTAACAGGTATATGTAGTCTAATATATCTTAATCGTAAATGTTTTACTGGAGGGATATTTGTATATTACAAGAGTGAGTAGCATGTTCATAAGCACTAAAAGGAATATAAATAATAGCTGTATGGTAACAAGAAAGAGAGGAATAATATTCAGTAAAGAAAGATTATAGTTCATTCCAACCACACAAGAGTCAAACATAAGGTAGACTACAGGTAGGCCTTAGAGCGGGATAGTTTGTTATTAGGAGATGAAACATGTTGTTCTAAGATGAACTGAGTTATATGTGGCGTTGAGGAGTATTACACTCACATATTTATTAACTCTGACATACATACTAGAGCTAACTCATATTTCTATTACCAGATGAAAAGAGCTACTGACATAACACTTAGATACTTAGAGGGCTGCTTGTACACTCAGTTGTGCAGCTTGACAGTAGTTATGTTTTCAGCAGTATTGGGGCAACATGCACACATTGTGAGATACTCCTGTACTCAATATATTTACCTAAACATCTGGTGGGACACTCATAGACCTACTGATACAGTCAGACAGATATGTAGCTATATAATAACACACCCTAGTCATCTATGCACACAAGTACTACTTTAAGTATAGTTGAGGTCTACTGCTGTAGTGTGCGCCTCTGTTGTCAGCTTGAGTACCTATTACAATGGATGTTTGAGAATTCGCAAACTGTGGTTTCACGCCAGTAAGTCGGTAGGTCATAGAGGGACTCATACACACACTCACATATGTAGTGAAGTACTGCCAGAAACTAGTCACCCATAAAGACAAGTACTCCTTTAAAGATGATTTTGAACCAACTACTGTAGAGCCTGAGTGTGTAAAATCCAGTTGTCAATCTTCAAAGTGTAATAATTTAGTACAAATCACTTATCCTTCGCTTACACAATCAGTGACAGACAACCAGTCAGATGGTTAGAGTTCCACTTAAACATTCACGTATACACCAAGATAGCACTTATGTATCCAGGATTATTTGCAGCAGTTGTAAAAATAGTTATATACCACTTTACTGACAAGGTATACTTAAATATCTGGTGTGATGGTCATAAAATTACTGATACACTCAGTCAGATACTTAAGAAATATTAATACAACCAACTCATCTATCCACACAAGTACTAATTAAAACATGACTCAAGCTTACCATTGAAGATCCTGAGTATGCAGTTTTAGTGTTAGCTGGACATGCCATTATAAAGGCTGCTTGTCAGACCTTAGGTTGTCATTTTAGTGCTCAACATTCACTCCTTAGGTAGGCTGTAGATAGAGCATAGACCACAGAGCTTTATATTTCAAAGAGGAAACATGCTCTTCTAATTGTTACTGAGTTAAAAATGCAGTTACAGAGAGGTTTACTCACTTATATATATGCAGCGTCTAACTCATACTGCAACTCTTATAGCTAATAACAAAAGGACAGAGCCACTGTCACATCCAGTCATACAGTGAGAGAGCTGCTTATACATGCAGGTACACACCCAGACACATCTAATGCTTCAAATAGTATTCAAGCCAGTTTCACACTAAGGGTGTGATTACGACCTTGGCGGATGGGATACTCTTTCACATATATCCTATGGAACTTGTAAAATTGTGGGGTTATATCTGTCACGTTTGTGATGGAGTATCCCATCCGCCAAGGTCGTAATCCGGCCCACAGTTACATACCAGTGTGGGCAGCATATTTACTTAAACATCTGTTGGCAAAACCATAAAGGGACTCACACACTCACTCAGAAGTGTAGCCAGGTACTACCACAACTTACTCACACATACAAATAACTATTCCTTTAAACATGGCTCAGATGCACTACTACAGATTGTAACTGTACAGGGAGTGCAGAATTATTAGGCAAATGAGTATTTTGACCACATCATCCTCTTTATGCATGTTGTCTTACTCCAAGCTGTATAGGCTCGAAAGCCTACTACCAATTAAGCATATTAGGTGATGTGCATCTCTGTAATGAGAAGGGGTGTGGTCTAATGACATCACCACCCTATATCAGGTGTGCATAATTATTAGGCAACTTCCTTTCCTTTGGCAAAATGGGTCAAAAGAAGGACTTGACAGGCTCAGAAAATTCAAAAATAGTGAGATATCTTGCAGAGGGATGCAGCACTCTTAAAATTGCAAAGCTTCTGAAGCGTGATCATCGAACAATCAAGCGTTTCATTCAAAATAGTCAACAGGGTCGCAAGAAGCGTGTGGAAAAACCAAGGCGCAAAATAACTGCCCATGAACTGAGAAAAGTCAAGCGTGCAGCTGCCACGATGCCACTTGCCACCAGTTTGGCCATATTTCAGAGTTGCAACATCACTGGAGTGCCCAAAAGCACAAGGTGTGCAATACTCAGAGACATGGCCAAGGTAAGAAAGGCTGAAAGACGACCACCACTGAACAAGACACACAAGCTGAAACGTCAAGACTGGGCCAAGAAATATCTCAAGACTGATTTTCTAAGGTTTTATGGACTGATGAAATGAGAGTGAGTCTTGATGGGCCAGATGGATGGGCCCGTGGCTGGATTGGTAAAGGGCAGAGAGCTCCAGTCCGACTCAGACGCCAGCAAGGTGGAGGTGGAGTACTGGTTTGGGCTGGTATCATCAAAGATGAGCTTGTGGGGCCTTTTCGGGTTGAGGATGGAGTCAAGCTCAACTCCCAGTCCTACTGCCAGTTCCTGGTAGACACCTTCTTCAAGCAGTGGTACAGGAAGAAGTCTGCATCCTTCAAGAAAAACATGATTTTCATGCAGGACAATGCTCCATCACACGCGTCCAAGTACTCCACAGCGTGGCTGGCAAGAAAGGGTATAAAAGAAGGAAATCTAATGACATGGCCTCCTTGTTCACCTGATCTGAACCCCATTGAGAACCTGTGGTCCATCATCAAATGTGAGATTTACGAGGAGGGAAAACAGTACACCTCTCTGAACAGTGTGTGGGAGGCTGTGGTTGCTGCTGCACGCAATGTTGATCGTGAACAGATCAAAACACTGACAGAATCCATGGATGGCAGGCTTTTGAGTGTCCTTGCAAAGAAAGGTGGCTATATTGGTCACTGATTTGTTTTTGTTTTGTTTTTGAATGTCAGACATGTATATTTGTGAATGTTGAGATGTTATATTGGTTTCACTGGTAATAATAAATAATTGAAATGGGTATATATTTGTTTTTTGTTAAGTTGCCTAATAATTATGCACAGTAATAGTCACCTGCACACACAGATATCCCCCTAACATAGCTAAAACTAAAAACAAACTAAAAACTACTTCCAAAAATATTCAGCTTTGATATTAATGAGTTTTTTGGGTTCATTGAGAACATGGTTGTTGTTCAATAATAAAATTAATCCTCAAAAATACAACTTGCCTAATAATTCTGCACTCCCTGTACATGTTTACAGTCAGCTGAACTTGCTGTTACAAAAGTGGCTTCTCAATCATTAAACTGTCATTTTAGTACAGAAAGTTGAGTGCTCAACTAGGTTGAAGCTAAGTCCTAGTGAATAGTGCTTTATGGTTACACCATGAAACATCTTCTTCTTAGTTTTAGCGAGTTAGACATACACTTGCAGACTCTTTTGCTCAGTTATATACGCAATGTCTCACCCATCCTCATACTGATATTACTATTAACAAAATAATAGAGCTAATTAGTCAGTTAGTGAGATGTTTCTTTATACATTTATGCACATACCCACAGAGCAGTTACGTATGCCTGTAGTAACCATATTTACTTAAATATCTGGTGCAACACTTATAGAGGTACTGATACAGTCTGTCAGATGTGTACCCAAGTACTCACAATCTGCAATCCCATTCAGAGAAGTAGTCCTTTAAACACAGCTCAGGTCCACTACAACAGGGCGTGAGAGGGCAGTTGTAGCTTGAGTTGGCATTATAAGTCCATTCCCCAAGTCTTAAAGTCTACTTTTACTACAAATAACTCACCCCTCATGTAGACAATCACTGACGCATATGTAGTTGGCAGTGTATACTATGAGACACCTAAATATGTCTAGTATTTAATATAATACTATTTTCTGTAGAGCTAATTGCATTTATGTTTGATTTGCTGGTATCCACTTGTACTGAAAAAATAAATATTAAAATGCCTGATAAGAGACAAAGAAGAAAAAATAGAGAAAAGTATACTATCAAATTCAAACTGACAGTAAACAGACAGAAAATATGGAAAATGTGGACAAAAAAAGGAACAGCTGGTAAGAGCACTAAGACCTTTCTAAAAAAGTATGTAAAAAAATTTCAAATTGTAAAATAGTTTCCCAATTAAAATAGTTATAAATCAAATGGCAAAGAGTAAGGACTACATGCTGGTTAAAGTAGAAAATATAATAAGGAGAGGAAGGACTTGGACACAAAACCACTTTCAGGAAATAAGAGTAAAATTGGTTCGACCTAGAGTAATACAAAATTTGCTGAAAAAGATGAAGAAGTATAAAAAGAGAAGTGCTACAAATAACAAAATCAACTTATTGAGAACATTGTGAACAAAGCATTTGTTTTGAAAAGGAAACTTTGTATCCTAATATTGAACTGAATTAAGACACTAGACAAAACAGTAGTATACTTGAGGAAAAGAATATGGGGTCTTTAGTTGGCAGTCAGGTTACCCCGTGTCAAAGCAAGGACCCTCACTCTAGTCAGGGTAAAGGAGACTCACCCTTGGTTAACTCCCGCTCACCCTCTTGGAACTTTGGAATTTCTAGGCAGCAGGATCGATAACGGTGTGGGGGACTGAGCCTGACCCATGTGTAAAGAACTCTGTCACCCTAAATCCGGTTTTTGCTCCGGCTAACTAGCAGTGCCTCATTTCTTCCATGAGGAAGGAATGATTTGGCAGCCGAGCGCATGACATCTTTGGAACTTCTCAGGGACGTCGTGGTCACTCAGATCCAAACCAACTCTCTTATTTCCAATATGATCTCATAAACAAATGACAAAGACAGTATAAGTTTTATATAATATTTTAATAAAACGACTGTATTTTAGATATTAAGGCGTGAGCCGCAATAACCAGAACGATACAACACAGTAGGATTGAAATAGTCACCAGGAGAGTAAAACATAAGAACAAAGCTATCATATTGTCTAACAGTTTCTACTCTCCCTCTGCTTGTTCTATTTAGAGCACAGCATGTTAAGCTTCTCGCTTGCCTGTCAGAATCGCTGTGGAGACATCAGCCCTCATACCTGAGCAAAGACCTGTGATCTTGGTTCAGCATCTGCAACGAGGCAGTCAGCGTCTAGTTGTGGTTCCCTGGTCGGAATCTCCCTCCAGCCAGGCAGGCAGGCTTAACTTCAGAAGCAATGTGTAAAGTATTTGTACCAACACACACAGTGACTCAGTAAAAACACTACAAAATGACACAGGTTTAAAAAAATAGGTAATATTTATCTAAACAAAACAAGACCAAAACAACAAAAATCCAACATACACCAATTAAGTTATGAATTTAAAAAGCAAAAGAGTCTTAAATTCTTTAGAAAACAGAGAGAATGTTGTTAATGTACAAAAGTACATGGGTAGAATCAAAATAACAACGCATGGGCGAGTGTGTGTCGGAAAAGGCCAGCAATGAGTCAAATTCTCACTCGCAAGTGAGACCTTGCATTGTTCCTCCTCCAGTCGGGTCGGCGTGCGCTGTTCCTTCTCTCCCGCAAGAGAGTGATGCGTCGATCCAGACAGGCACCTTGGGACTGGACAGGCTTTGATTTGTTTTTCCGCGCCCAGTGATGCTGCGTTGAAAATCCAGTCGCATGATATCACAAAACCGTGGTGCGTGGGGTTTACATCATTATCAACCTCCGTTAGCGAGTGTTGCGTGTCGTTTCTCCAGCCGTGTTGTATTGATCTTCCAGCTGCGATGCAGGTGGAGCATTGATTTCAGCCGCGAAGCCGGTGGCGCGTGCTTTATCAGACACAAAACATAAGGTGCATCAAAAATTTCCCCGCACGGTGGTCTGTGCTTGAATTGTCAGTTCTTGGCTGCCAGCTTCATCTCTCAAGGGCCCAGGGACTGGATAGGGCACCACTTGACAGGGCAGGAGTCTCAGCAGAGAGTCCAGGTGCTGGCAGGGTAAGTCTTTTTAAGGCCCTGAGACTTCAACAACAGGAGGCAAGCTCGGTTCAAGCCCTTGAAGAGTCTTCTTCAAGCAGGAATACCCACAAAGTCCAGTCTTTGCCCTCTTTTCACAGGCAGAAGCAGCAACTGCAGGATAGCCCAACAAAGCACAGTCACAGGCAGGGGCAGCACTTCTCAGCTCTTCAGCTCTTCCTCTTGGCAGAGGTTCCTCTTGAGTCCAGCAGTAATCTGATTTTCAGGAGTTTTGGGTGCTCTTCTTATACCCCTTTCTGCCTTTGAAGTAGGCCTACTTCAAAGAAAAGTCTCTCTTGTTTGTGAGATCCTGCCTTGCCCAGGCCAGGCCTCAGACACACACCAGGGGGTTGGAGACTGCATTGTGTGAGGATAGGCACAGCCCTTTCAGGTGTGAGTGACCACTCCTCCCCTCCCTCCCAGCACAGATGGCTCGGCTCATCAGGACATGCAGGCTATACCCCAGCTCCCATTGTGTCACTGTCTAGAGAGAGGTGCAAACAGCCCAACTGTCAAACTGACCCAGACAGGGAATCCACAAACAGGCAGAGTCACAGAATGGTATAAGCAAGAAAATGCTCACTTTCTAAAAGTGGCATTTCAAACACACAATCTAAAAGCCAACTTCACTAAAAGATGTATTTTTAAATTGTGAGTTCAGAGACCCCAAACCCCACATGTCTGTTTGCTCCCAAAGGGAATCTGTACTTTAATAACATTCAAAGGTGGCCCCCATGTTAACCTGTGAGAGAGATAGGCCTTGCAACAGTCAAAAACAAATTTGGCAGTATTTCACTGTCAGGACATATAAAAACGCATACGTACATGTCCCACCTTTAACATACACTGCATCCTGCCCATGGGGATTTATAGAGCCTTCCTTAGGGGTGTCTTACATGTATAACAAGGGAAGGTTTAGGCCTGGCAAGTGGGTACACTTGCCAAGTCAAATTGGCAGCCTAAAACTGCACACACAGACACTGCTGTGGCTGGTCTGAGCCATGTTTACAGGGCTACTAATCTGGGAGGCACAACCAGTGCTGCAGGCCCATTAGTAGCATTTGATTTACATGCCCTGGGCACGTCTAGTGCACGGTACTAGGGACTTACTAGTAAATCTAATATGCCAATCATGGAAAGTCAATTATGCATACATTTTACATAGGAGCATTTGCACTTTAGCTCTGGAGATCACTGGTAAAGTGCCCAGAGTAACAAAAAACCAGAGAGTCCAGCACACATCAACAACCTGGAAAACAGAGGCAAAACATTAGGGGAGACCACGTCAAGGATGCCAAGCCTAACACTGAGGAAAAGGCTTATTCATAAAAGTAATTTTTATAAAGTTTTTAAAGGTGAATGGATGCACACATCTAGCACAGAACCATTTTTAATGAAGAGAGCGACTTGCAAGAGAACACATTGCTAAACGCAATTGACAAAAGTGGCAGTTGCTACAAAGTGAAGGATGACACTCCCATAGAAATGGAACACATAGGCCCTCATTACAACCCTGGCGGTAAACCCTGCTGACCGCCGTGCCCACGGCCACTAATATACTGTGTCCACGGCATAAATCCGCTACAGGTATTATGACCCACACTTAGATATCCTCCACTATACAGACACCCACACAAGTCCGCCACACCAAAGGTCAGTGATAAACTGGCGGTACCAAAACCCACACCGTTCTGCCAACAGGAAAATGCCCACACTATCACAACCCACGAATCAACGCAGCAGTCTTTCAACCGTGGTAATCCATTGGTGGTACACACCGCCGCACTCAAAATACACACACACTTACAAAACACAACCACATTGGACAATTCAAAATACCCACACCTGACACACATACACACACCACACCCACACACTCACACCACTATAGAACACACACACCCATATTACCAACAACCCCTTACAAAGACATTTTTGGAAGAAGCAGAGAGACAGAAAAGCTTCGACAACACCAGCATCCAGAGGTACACAACAACATCACTCATACACCATCCATGCACCTCAAAGAACACAGCCCAACACATCACCCCACACATTACAACAACCATCACCTCACACATCACCCACACCACATCATGGAACCTCAAAGACACCCCAGGTTTTCTGAGGAGAAGCTAAGGTTCATGGTGGAGGAAATCATCCGGGTCGAGCCACAGCTATTTGGATCACAGGTGCAGCAGACGTCCATTGCTAGGAAGATGGAGCTATGGCAGAGTATTGTCGACAGGGTTAACGCAGTGGGACAGCATCCAAGAACACTGGATGACATCAGGAAGAGGTGGAATGACCTACGGGGGAAGATACGTTAAGTGGTATCCAGACACCAGGTAGCCGTACAGAGGACTGGCGGTGGACCCCCACCTCCTCCCCCACAACTAACATCATGGGAGGAGCAAGTCTTGGCAATAATGCATCCTGAGGTCCTCGCAGGAGTAGCAGGAGGACTGGACTTTGGTAAGTCATATCTTTCCTACTATATCCCCCACCCTACCTGCATGCCATCACAAACTCCTACCCATTCCCTCACCCCCATCTCTCCACCACCTCACATATACCCCACTATCACAACCCACACATCCCAATACCAAGACCTGCATGCAACACCAATCCATGGATACGCATCACAGACCTGCATGGACACCCATCACCACAGCACGTCCAAGGGAGATACTCACACAGGGCACACAATCACCACTCACACAAGGGCCAAGGCGATAATGCAAGCACAGTAGTAGAGGGAAACAAACCCATTGCACAAGATGGCACACACAGATACAATAACAATGCATTTACACCCCAACAGGATCCCTACCCAACCTCACCGGACTAGAGGTACCAGCCATATCCAGTCCCCCCACAGAAGAGGCCAACAGTGACGACAGCAGCTCTGCACGCCTAGATCAAGATGACCAGCCCGGCCCATCAGGGACCTCTGGGCAGTTGGTTCCCCTGCCACAGTCCCAAACCACCACAGAACCTCCCCCCTCAGGAAACACCACCACAGCACCCACCCAGCAGGCCCATGCCACTGTCCCCAGGACACGTCAATCAGCAGTGTGTCCACCACTACAGGGACCCCAGGCAAACACACTAACACAGGAAGATCAGGGACCTGTGGTCAGTGGCAGTGGGCACACGGTACAGGGGACAGAGGCACAGGATAACAGGGAAACTGGGAGGACTGCTGTGCGACGGGGAGGACAGGCCCAGGGATCCCACTCTCCAACATCATGGGAGCATACCACCATTCCCAGGAGACCATGGGCATGGCACTGGCCAAGTTTCAGGAGACCCAGTGGTTGCAGGAGGAACAGTACCTGGGGATCAGGGAGGGCTTGAAGTCCATTAACACCACCCTGGTCACCATTGCAGGGGTGCTGCCAGACATGGCCAACACCATGAGGCAGACTGTTGCAAACCACTGGGCCCCTGACACCAGCTCGAACAATGAACCGCCTTCCATGTCCGCCAGCGCTGGTGGACAGGAGGTCCCACCACAGGACCAACAGGCCACCAGCGCCCCACCCCCTAAAGAAGGAGAACCACCCCACAAACGGTCCCTGGGACCCAGGTACAAGACAGAGAACATTGCCAAGACCCCCGCCAGGAAATAAGACTCTTCTGATTGTCACCCTTCTGTCCCACTCTGTCACCCTGTCTACCTTCAACTGCCATTGCTTCCCTTCCTATGCCCCATTGGACAATGCACCTGTGATACAAAGAGACTGGACTCTACCATGGATATTCCTCCACCATCACACCAGCCCATTGCACATCCCTCACTACTTATTAGCACTTAAATAAAAACCCTTGAATCACAAAACAATCTGAAGTCAGTTTGTACTTTCACCAATGTATTATTACAACCTCTTAGACAAATATCAATGTAAATGTTCATTTGCACATACCAAAGTATGACAGTTGTTGGGCAGCAGTAAACATAGCAGAAGGTAGAATGTGGTACCCAGATCTGTGAAAAGGAAAGCCAGACCTACACTGCAAGTGCTGCTGTGACCTGAGTCTGGAAGGGACAATGGCTACAGTGTCAGGGGAAAGGGCCCCTGCCTTCACTTCGGAGTAGTTGGGGATACTAGTGGATGGGTCCTCCCCTAAACACTACTCTACGGTCCTCCAGACAAACAGGTGAATACATTGTGAGCATGATGCGTGGGACATGAATGTATGGAGTGGTGTGGGTGGAAGAGACATGTTGGTGGGTGAGCTGAGGTCTGCATGTGAGGATGGTGAGTGTATGTTTGTCAGAGCATGGGTGGGAACTGGTGGGCAATGTGTATGACGGGCTGGACGGGAGACTAATTTCCTTTTCTCCTTTACCTTTCCTCTAGGTCAGCGCCCACCAGAAGAAGGGTATTTGGCATGCCATCGCCAAGGAAATGCGGACCCTTGGGGTCTATCATAGACGGAGCACCCACTGCCACAAGAGATGGGAGGACCTGCGCTGCTGGAGAAGGAAGACGGCGGAGGCCCAGCTGGGGATGGCCCCCCAAAGTGGAAGGGGTGCCCGTCGCACTATGACCCCCCTGATGTTCCGGATCCTGTCGGTGGCATATCCAGAGTTGGATGGGTGCTTGAGGGCATCACAGCAGCCACAAGGGGGTGAGTACAGTGTCGTTTAGCTGACTCTGCACGCTTTACGAGGTGTCTGGATGGGGGTTGTGGGCTGTGGGTTCCCCTAGGCCAGGGTAAACTTGCTACGGTAGGTCCCTTGTTAGGCTGGCTCTGTGGCACTCCAACCCCAAAAGTGATAGTGGCCATCTACAAGTAGTCAGGCTCCTGTGGGTTCCAGGTGTGCACCTAATGGAGTTAGGCATATTCCTCCATGGGTCGGTGATTTTCCTAAGCACTGTTAGTGCATGGCCTAGTGCATAGGGCTGCTCCATGTGTGTTGGGTCCGCCAACGGTAGTGGTGTTGCTGGCATTGACTATGTGTCTCCTCTGTCTTCCCCCCCTTCTTCTTTTGTCACCCTGTCCTTGTGTGCATTAGCATCATCTGGAGGAGGAGCACTGGCACTGGAGCAGGAGGGAGCTGCAACCCACATGGCCCAGGAGGGTGAATGTATGGAGTCTGAAGGCACTAGTGAGACGGAGGGCAAGGGGAGCTCCATGTTGGGGACAGGAGAGGATACCAGCGACAGCGACTCCTCCTCTGATGGAAGCTCCCTTGTGGTGGTGGGCACCTCTCTGCCCACCGCAACAACAGGTCCAGCCACCACCATCCCCACCAGCACCGCCCTCCCAGCAGCCCCTCAGCTTGTTTCCTGTGCCCGCTCACCCAGGAGGGTGGGCATCTCCTTTGCCCCCGGCACCTCAGGCCCTGCCCCAGTCAGCCCTGCCGCCCTCAGTGAGGAGGCTATTGACCTCCTGAGAGCCCTCACTGTTGGGGAGGCAACCATTTTGAATGCCATCCAGGGTGTCGAGAGGAATTTACAGAAAACAAATGCGTACCTGGAGGGCATTCATTCTGGCGTGGCAGCCCAACAGAGAGCATTTCAGGCTCTGGCCTCAGCACTGATGGCAGCCATTGCCCCTGTGTCCAGCCTCCCCCCTCCAGCTTCCACTACCCAGACCCAATCCCCTCTACCTCAGCCTATCCCAAGCACACCTACAGACCGGAATGCACACACATCAACACACAAAAGTGGCTCAGGCAAACATAAGCACCACACATCCCACAGGTACTCACACAAGCACCATACCCATGCAGATACACCAACATCCACTGCCTCCACTGTGTCCCCCTCCTCCATGTCCTTCACCTCCCTCCAAGTCTCGTCTCTACTCACACCTGCATGCACAGCCACTACCTCCATCACCAGCACACCCATCACTACACACCCCTCACGTGCAATCACAACCCCACTACCATTCACACATCCCCTATGTCCTCTCCCAGTGAGTCTGTGAGCCCTCCTCCAAACGTACACAAACGCCGGCACACACCCACTCAACAGCCACACACCTCACAACAGCCTCCAACCCAAAGCCTTCCAAAGACTGTTTCCGTCGTGCTTTTGATGGCTTTGGTACCGCCCCAGAAAAGCTGGTGGATTGGTGCCTTGTAATAGTGTGGGCGGTACATTGTCTTCCGCCTGTCTGTTGGCGGTTACCGCTGCGGTGTTTGTTTCTACCGCCATGGAAATCGGAGTGTTAAAGTGGCTGTCTGTGTTGGCAGTTTCCGCCATGGACGTAATTAAATTTTTCTTACCGCCGACCTGTTGGTGGTTTTCCCGCTGCTTTATCACCGACCGCCAGGGTTGTAATGAGGGCCATAGTACCTAAGAATAAGTGATAGCCAAAGAACTACAAAGTATAAACAAGGTCCTGTATGTAAGTGGAAGTGCAACAGTATTTGTACTGCCAGTCAGAAATCAATTGACAAATTAAAATATTTTCTAAGAGAATTTTCATGGAAGAGTCTCAAACAGAAAATTAAGGTACTTCAACAATTAGATCCAGGGAATGTTAGAAAATACACTAAGTTACAAATTCATTAATTGGCATGTCTTTCAAAGAAAGTGTGCAAAAGCACTTTTTACCATCTTAGAATGCTAGCTGTGCATCATTCAAAAATGCACTATCTAGTTAAGAGTCTTTATTATGTAAGAAGTCCAGCTTTATGTTTAGGAGATTTTAGTAGGACTCTGCTACATGATAGTGCCATTGCTTTGGACCTGAAGATGATTATAGAGCAAATTGAGAAGAACTGTCAAGAGCTGGAGAAGAAGTGGGTACACAGATAAATACTGAAACATTTGCACAGAAGATAGAAAAGTTCAATACACAGTGTTCTGATAAACCTAACTATGTATGTATTTGTTGTCGCTTTACCCATTACAAAAAACAAACTTATAATGTAGTTCTATTTTCTAAAACTGAAGAAAACAGCAATGATGAGTGGAAGGAATTTGACGCATATCTATTTGTAGAAGAAAGTTTTAATGTAGACACAAAAGAAACAATATGTAAGTATTGTTATGCCAAATTGGAGAATTATATAAAGCCAGCTAGAGCAATTCATAATAGATTACAATCAGTGCCAAATCAAGAAGAACAAACTGTGTACCCATTTTTTTAAATATTCATACTGTGGGTGTTGGAAAAGATGCAGATGAACCACTCAGTATTCTAATATATAGAGTACCTACCAAAAGTTAAAAAAATCTGGCAAGAATTAGTGGATGTGAATAAAGGAAAAAAAGAAACAATATACTTGAAATAATATAATGGTTTTTACAAACATGTTGATATTACTGGAGAATTAAGTTGTAACGATGATGAAGCCCTGCAATTAAGTGGACAAATAGAAAAAGTAGATAAGCAGAACTCAAAAGAAATATATGAGCACTATGATATTCATCAGCTATATTCAAAAGAAGTTGTTAGGGACCCCATTGATCTGTTTCAAATGAAACAAGCTAGAGGAGCACCAATGAGTGTGTGGGGAAAAAGTTTAGAGTCTTGCTGTGCTGGATTCCACAGCTATTTTCCACAGGAGTAGGTGGACGCTATAAACCTATAAAAATACCGGCAGCTGAATATAGGTCACCAAGACCTTATTCAGAGGACCCTAGGTTTTGAAAATGCATTCCCTATATATTCCATCTGTTATTTGAAAGTGACTTTTCAGGACTCTCTTATGCTGTAAACCATATTCTTAAAACAAGAGTCAATCTGCAAAATCTTTCTGCAAGGGAGTTTTTTGCTAAAATACGAGGTAAGGATGAAAATCTGGAGTACAACTTAATTAATTTGATGGCATGTCTACATGGGACTAATTAATACTGGTATCGTCATCAAGGAGAACTTAAATGCATGCTCTGTAACTTAGGACCATCTACTTGGTTTGTAACGCTTAGTTGTGCAGAATATGCATGGGATGATTTACTGCAATTTCAAAGAGACACAAACTTTAATATTAAGTATATTCATTTGAAGACAGCAGGGGACCTTTGTTCTAATGTATGTAGGTATTTCAATCACAGTTTTCAAGCAATGATGAGTCTTGTATGCAATAAAACAAATCCTCTTCTTTGAGAAGTCACATATTTTTTGGGGCAGAAAAGAATACCAGGCAAGGGGTTCTCCTCATATACACACCCTTGGGGATAAAGGATGCACCAAAATTTGGAACTGATACTGATAAGTGTGTACTGTCTTTCATTGAACAGTATGTTACATGTAGTGTTACAGATGAGAAGAATGACAAAATGCTGCGGCAGCAAATTGTCTGGTTTCAAACACATGGATGTGGTAAGTATTGCTACCGAAGAGACAGATCTAAAGGAACGTTTTATACAAAGTGTTGTTTTGGATTTCCATTTCAAAAGCAAGAGTGAACAGCTTTTTATCTGCAGTGAGACAAACACTGACAAGAAAATCATCAAAAATGCATATAATCTGAGAAGATCAGAGGCCTTTAAATATATTGACAATTAGAATCATGTTACCCTGAAATAATGGAATGCAAATATGTCTTATAGTTTGTTGCTGACAATTCCAATGTTGTTGCTTGCTATGTCACTTAATACATCACAAAGTCAGAGAAAACAGAGATGAAGGAAATGTGGGAGAAGATTTCTACAAAAAAGTCTCATCAAAGAAATTGTACAGTTCAGCTTGAAAATGCTCTCATATAGGGAGATAAGCTCCTTTGAGTGCCGTGATAGGTTGAGTTCAGCTAGCTTATTCTCAAAGTCTAGAGGAATTGTTTGGGTTCATCTAAACCTTGCCAACATGTGAAACAGAGTATTGAAATCTTGCCAGAAATTCAGTACTTAGCAGAGTTTGATCCAGGAAGTACAGATATTATAAAAACAAATATACTGGATATTTACTATCCAAAAAGAAGTCCTCACCTTGAAAATATGTGTGTGTATGAAACTCTACAGTACTATGGGTACAAAAATAATGTTTCAGAAAACACTGATGAAGGCAAATATGGTGTAGATGATTGTGACTGTTGTTTGGGTGTCATGCAAAAGGTAACTTAATGACCATAGGAAATTTACTTGTCAAACAGCTGAGAAAAATTAACTTTTCTATTTAGCACTTCTCCAGCACTTCATATCTTGGCATTCTGAAACAGAGTTACTTGGATGGTATGACTACTATGAAGACTCTTTCAATGCTATAAAATATACCATTGAGTCTCCAATATTTCTGAAATACCTGAAAATGTTAAAAGAAGAAATTTAACATGAGTAAACAATTGTTATTTTGATAGCAAAGGATAGTTCTCAAAGCAGCCAGAGTTCTGGGCCTCTTAGTCAAGATCTTCTCGGACAGCCAATAATCGAAAATAAAGCTGCCATAGTGATGAATGAAGATGAGACAACAATGCAAGAAGAACAACAAGAAAATATTGATTTGGAACAGTTAATAGAACACCTCAATAATGAGTGGAAAGACATTTACATGGAAGTGAAAGAAAAAATAGGGCATGGATTTCTTCATGAAACCCATCAATGTAAATGTTTAAGTTTTAAACCAATTCTTTTGTATATCTGTGGTCAAGCTGGAACTAGAAAAAGCTTTTTAATACATGTTCTGACCACTCATCTACAGAAGAATACAGATTCTACTTAATCATGTATAGTAACAGCACCTACTGGATAAGCTGCATACAACATCAAAGGGATTACTTTACATCCTCTTCTTATGCTCCTTATTGAACATAACAATAAACTGATGTACCAAACATTATCTGGAGAAGCTGATCATAAGGTTTACAGTTGAAAGAAATTGAAACGTTTAAGCACTGATAAGGTTAGCATGGTCTCAAATGTAATGCTAACCTTTGTACATTTAAGAATACAACAGATATTGAAGACAGAGTATGATGTCCTTTTTGCTTGAAAACATGTAATTGTTTTTGGTGATGTGTTACCACTTTCCCCAGTGAAAGGACACCCTGCATTTCAGACACTGTTACATGAAGAACCTGTACTTGTTTAGGAAGTGTTGGAAATGTCAACATTTCATTGCATTTCCACTACAAAAAATTAATTCGAAATGTGTAATGAATATCCAAATATTCTAAATGATATTAGAGTAGGACTACTCTCAATATTGCTTGGAAATTCACCTTATCAAGAGCATATTTTCCTCCAAATCATCTGCAGCACAGTTAATGTTTGAGTGTATTCAACAACAAAAAGCAGTTGCCTAATGCCTATGATTTAATAATGCACCTCTTTTAATGAACAATTACTAAAACTGGAAAAAGAAGAAATATTAGACTTAGAGCCTCATTATGAGTTTGGCCGTCCCACCGCAGGACGGCCAAACTCATGGGGGAGGATACCACCGCCATGGCTGTCAAGCCCCTCCCGAACATATTACAATGTTTCTGCCAGGCTGACGGCTGGGAACATTGCAATACGAGTTCCCGCCAGTCAGTCCGGTGGAAACAGTGCTCCGGTATAGCACTTGGCTTCCTTAAGGGAGCTGAGTCCTGTACCTTAGCACTGAGGACGCCAACCAGCACCCTTGGAATGCACACTGTCTGCAAAGCAGACAATGCACATTCCAAGGGCGCTCTTTAAGAGTCTCCTGCACTGCCCATGCCATGGGCAGGGCAGAGGACCTCCTGTGGCCTCTTGCACTGGTTTTCCGCCAGACTTTTCATGGCTGGATCCCCTTCATCAAAAGGCTGTCAGAAAGAGATATTGTAATCAGTCAGGCGACACTAATTTCAGCACCGCCCAGGCTAAGTACACCCTGGCCACCGTCACCACTTCGGGAACGATGTTCCTGGTAGGGACAGTGGTCTTTAAGTGCATCGACTTGCCAAGGTTTTAATTTGCCGGTAGGACCACCTGGAGTGTGGCAGAGCAACAGCCACCATGAAGCTGGTTGGTAAAATGGAACACTAAGGGGTCATAATACTATTGAGTGAAAAACTACAATCAAAACTGAATTCTTTGGAAAAGTCTGTTTCCAAAACTGCACGATTAGAGAAGTGATTACATGTTTGTAAGAATTAGAGGGTAATTCTGCAGCATAATTTAAATGTAGAAGAAGGATTGGTTAATGGAGCCATGGGAAAAAAATAGATTTTATTTTGTATCCAAATAGAAATGAGATTCAATACCTAACAAATAAATGTGATAATCTTAAAGGTGTAAAAGAGATAGCAAGGTCAGTTCGCAGAAAGCATTTCCCAATGTCTCTAGCATATGCTGTAACAATACATAAGTCTTAAGGTCTAAGTGTAGATGCAGCTTTTATTAATATTGGTAGTACTCTATTGAAAGAAGGTATGTCTAATGTAGCTTTGTCACAGGTTTGAAGTTTGTCCTGTTTATATCTAATAGAGTTTGATGACACTAAAGTAAATGCTGATTCCAGTTGTGTAATTGAGTATAACCATTTGAGAAGCCTGTATGCTTCTCATGTAGGGCAGTACCCAGTTTACAGAAAGCCTACAATCTTACGAAAAGGAAAGGATCATGGTGGCATTGCTGAGAAAAAGAAGAAAAATAAAAGAAAGAAGTATTAAACAAAACAACTCTGAAAGTTATGGTGAAATTGTATGCTACCAGGTCTCAAATATTTCCAGAGTCAACTGCTATGCCAATGTAGTTCTCAATGCACTTTTCTATATAGCAATTCTGGTTCATGAAAGTAAACAAAAAAAGCATAAAAGATTCTGTTTTAAACTCCTTACCTTGTTAGAACAATTGTGCAGTGACCGAGCAAAAACATATTCAGAATCATTTTTTTAGAGCATATTTCTGCACTGGATATGCACATTTCATTGACAACAGTAAAGAAAATGCCCAAGAATTCCTTATGGTCGTACTTGGTATCTTGGAAGAAGTGATGGTACCTATTGATGACTTACTTGGACTAAGTTATTTGTGGGAGCATAATTGTGACAATTGTTCCTTTTCTTCAAAGCAGAAATACATTCGGAAAGATTTATCTACATAACTACCAGCTTGTAAAACTGTCAGTTTTGACAAATTTTTAAAGGTGTGTCACCGAACAATACCGGCACAAAATGCAAGTCAGATCTGCTGTCAAACAAAAACTGTCAAATATTTCATCTTAATGCTACAGCGATACAAAATAGATGGATCTAAATTGGAAACTCAAATTACAGATATTAAACCTGGACAAATATCTATATCTGGTAAAAACATATACATGTACATACATTATTTTCCATGAAGGAGTAAATGCTACATCTGGGTATTACACCATCTATATGAAAATACAACTGGATGAACTTAATGTAATGATAGCAAACTTACATTTAAGCAGAGATTACCCTATAAATCACCAAATTCTTACCTTCTGTTTCTTGAACCAAAGTTCTTAAAAGGATTACTACTGCTGAAATGGAATAGTATATCTCTAGGACTTTCAATACAAGATAATATGATCTCAAATGGCCTAACAAGGGTGAAGTCTTTCTAAGGGATTCTAAATCTTCATATCTTCTTACTCTTGGAAGGAAACCACATATATAGTACTAAACTGGAAACAGAGATCAGAAAGTTTCACTAGAACAAACATCTACAAAGATAAAAAGAAAGAATCCTAAACATCTGTTTCAAGAACACCTGAAAATTAATAAAAAAATAATAGCAGTACTGCTATACTATACTCTTCTTCAATGGATTACAGGACTTTATTACATCATCCAGCCTACCAAGGGTGATGTGATGTCTTTATACATCTTATTAACTACTACTATGGTTTTTACACATTAATTATGTTACAAAGTTATAATATACTTTATATTATTTAAAAGTATACCTAAAATATTTTAATAAGTATTTGTAGTGTGTCGTACATAATGATGTGAATTTACAAAAACAGTCCATATGACTGTTTTTCTCCCCACTGTTCAAGGATAAGTATCTATACACACTTAACTTATAGAGCAAAATTATAGAAGCTGAGAACAGTGGACAAGGGAATGTTACATGCATGAATATTTTTTATAATTGCTATAGAGTAGTATACGTTTTTGGCCCTCTTTTTGTCGTTGGCTGTCTGCCATATTTTCACCACAGCCGGATTTCCACCACAAGAATGGCGGATATCTGACTGTGGCCATGCTGGTAGACTGCCGCCAGCTGTATTAGGACCAATAATACTGCCTGTCGGTGTTCTGCTGGTGGGTGCTGCAGGCGGTAGCAGCGCCGCGTCCCGTCCCCTGGATCCAGGTAAGTTGGGTCTCCAACAGGGGGAAGGGGGTTGGGGGTGTTGTGTGTGTGTGGGGGTGTGTGAATGTTTGTGTGTGTGTGGATGCGGGTGTATGTTACGTGTTGAATATATATGTGCATGTATGGAGGTATGAGTTTGTGTAATTTGTGTTATGTAAATGCGTGTCTGCGTGTATGTTTGAAAGTGTGCGCGGATGTGTGTGTGAATGGATGTATGCATGCGTGAAAGCATGTGGGAATGGTGTGTGTATGCGTGTGTGTATGTGTGTGTGAAGGGTGTGTGAATGCGGGGGGGTCTGGAGCAGTGGAGGGCTAACTGGAGAGGAAGGGGGAGACCCCTATCAGAGACACGGAAGGAATGTCCTACCACCATGGTTTTCATGGTGTTACGAATACCATGAAAACCATGGCGGTAGATGGGGTCATAATCCCGCAGGAGGAACAATTGCGCCTGCTGGGTTGGAGATGGATATCTCCAGCCCGGCGGTTGTTACCGCTGTGGCGGTCGGAGAGGTACAGTGTCATAACACGGCGGTAAGTAGCGCCAGCCTGTTGGCGATCCTTACCGCCACATTAACGCCAACCGCCGGGTCGTAATCACCCCCTGTGTGTCTTATAATTAACAACATAATTTTTATTACAGATTGTGAAGTTTTAATAGATAACAATAACATGCAACTTCTATTTATGTTTTCTCTCTTTTCAGACTGATGAACACAAGCAACGACTGGAATATACTCTGACACACCTAGTGACTCACTCATCTATACACTTACACATACAGGTACACACTTATCCTGATACATTTAGATAGACACTAATCTATACACTAACATAGCTACAGAAACAATGAAGCATACTCTGAAATAGCCAGGTACATACGTATATATCCTCACACACCCAGGAAATCACTCATATATGCACTAATACATGCAGGCATATAGTAATTGAGACACTGGCACACTCAGATAGACACTGATGCATACACTGACATATTGAGGCACACACTATAACATACACTTACATAGTCAGGTACATACTGTTCTATTCACTCATACAACCAAGTAAACAATGATGTATACATTGACATACCCAGTCACACATTAATGCATACCCTAACACGCCCAAAGAAACACTGACATATACAGTAAGAGACTCAAGCACACACTTATGCATACACTGACACAGATAAGTACACACTGATATACATCATGACACACCCAGAGAGTCACTCATGTATGCATACACTAACATACAGACACACCATAATGCATATACTGACATACCCAGGTACACTCTTGTTCATACAGTGATACACCCATTATACTCCTATGCATGCACTGATACACCCAGGCACACACTGATTAAATAACACTAAGACACACAGGAAAACACTTATGTAAATACTGACATACCCAACTACACTTATGCATACAATAACACATGCAGATACACACTAATGCATATACTAACACACCCATGCACAGACCTATGCATACACTAAGACACACAGGTTTACAGTGATGCATATACTGACACAACCAACTACACTCTTATGCATACACTAACACACCGAGGCACACACTAACAAATACATTAAAACACCAATAAAGACACTATAGACACACTGACAAATCCAGGCACACTCTCATGCATACACTGGCATGCCCTGGCAGACATCTAGGCATCCACTAACACACACAGGTACACACTGATGTATATACTAACACAGCCACATACACTCTCATAGAAATACATAAACACCCAGCCACACACTTATGCTTACACTGACACACTCATTTACACTCTTATGTGTACACTCACACACCCAACACACACTGATACATAAACTGACACACCCAACAAATACCTATACATACACTAAGACACACAGGTACACATTGATGCATATATAGTGACACATCAAAGTACACTCTTATGCATACATTCACATCCATGCACACAAAGAGACACATTAACTATACAGTTATACATTTATCTACACCGTGATATGTTTGCTAATATACCCATAGACACTCCGATCCATACACTAATATACCCACACCAACACTAATGCATATACTAACACAGTCAGATACATGCCTATCCATACACGTACATACCCCAGCACACTCTGACGTACAGTCTAATACACCCAGGCAGACACTAACACATACACTAACACACCCAGCGACACACTTATCTGTACACTGATACATGCATGCACATACTAAACCAGACACTGGCACATCCAGATGCATATTGATGTAAACACTAATATACCCAGAAAAATACTGATGCATACACTAACACAACCAGGTACACATTGATGCATACACTGACACACTCAAGCACATTCTAATGCATACACTAACACACATACTCAAACACTGATATTTACAGTAACATCCCAAGGCACACTCTGATTCATTTACTGACACACCCACCAAGGCACACATTAATATATACCGTGGCATATTTACAAACACACTTATGCAAATGCTAACAAACCCAAGTACGTTCGTATGCATACACCAAAGCATGCAGATACATAATGATATGTATACTGACATACCCAGGCAAAGACCTATGCATACATTAACACACACAGTACATAGTCATGCATATACTCACACTCAAGTACACTCTTATGCATACACTGACACACCCATCTATACACTAATGAACATATTGACACACCTAAATAGACAATGATACTGTAGTGAATCCTAGTTTGTTTTAATGGGATACAGAAGTTAGCTCATTCTTGGCTTGCAGATTCATGCCCCCGTCACCTAGGAACTTTTACCCTACTTAGCTTACTCTGTTTTAGCACATTTATTTAATTAAACATTTTAAGATGGCTGCCTTGTTTTTAGTTAGGTCCATGTTTTAGTTTGCGTTATCAGTGCCACCACGCTAAGGCGTCACTATCAAGCGACAAAGATAAACAAATTGTATGTGTTCACATTAGGTACTTTTCCTATTCACGCTTTTGAGGGAATTGTTTACATTAACAACTGTCCCAAGCATGTCTTGTTATCTATTATTTGGGAACAGATCTATGTCAGGGGTCCAAGCAGATCTGTATAAATACTACTTACTTAAACAGATAGTCAGAGGGATTCCGACCAGAATCCATCACTGCTATCGATGCTGCACGTCGCCTTGACGCTGACCCAGTCTTCGTGTCCCTATGGAGTCTGAGCTAGAGACCTTATTACAACATAATGAGGGTTGGGGGCTATACTCATGGACATGGCATTGGCAGATTCGGTTTAACACACCTAGGGCCAGATGTAGGAAGCCGTTTGCATGGTGCAAACTGTGAAAATCACAGTTTGCGCCATGCAAACAGCCTTCTGCGATGCACATTCACAATTTGCGAGTCGGTACCGACTCGCAAATTGTGAATGTGACTCGCAAATAGGAAGGGGTATTCCCTTCCTATTTGCGACTCGCATCGCAATTCGCAGTTACCACCAGTGTCACACTGGTGATAACTCATTCACAAAAGGGAAGGGGTCCCCATGGGACCCCTTCCCTTTTGTGAATGTTGCCGTTAATGTTTTTTCAGAGCAGGCAGTGGTCCAATGGACCACTGCCTACACTGAAAAAACGAAACCAAATGGTTTTGTTATTTTTTTTATTTTGCAAATCGTTTTCCTCTAAGGAAAACGGGCTGCAAAATAAAAAAAATAAAAAAACTGCTTTATTTAAAAAGCAGTCACAGACATGGAGGTCTGCTGACTTCAGCAGGCCACCATCCCTGTGAGTGCAGGGACTCGCTATGGGGTCGCCAAATGCGACCCACCTCTTTAATATTTATGAGGTGGGTCTTTGCGACCCCATAGCGAGTCGCAGAAGGTGTCTGAGACACCGTTCTGCATCAGGATTTGCGATTCTGAAATTGCGAGTGGCACCGACTCGCAATTTCAGAATCGCAAATCCTGACATTGCTACATCTGGCCCCAAGCTCTCTTTTAGGTTAGAAGTTAGGCTCATTATGCTAGTGTATTGGGCCGTATCTCATACTTTATGTCAGTACATTTTATTGCAAGATGGTGGGGGTCTTTGTATTAATGACTCTTGTCGGTACCATTCTGTTTCTTGCACTGTTCATTATCCTAATCATTGCAGCCCATGGAAATTATCACAGATTGCAGTTTGGCTAAATAAAACCCACTGAAACTTTACTGCATCTTCATTGCCTGTGTTTGATTGAGACATGTTGTTCTTGTGAGAAAGCGGTAATCTCCGTTTAACCACGTCACTCCCTGAGATGTCACACACTTGAGTTCATGCGTAAAGGCTGCCACAAATCACCCTTTACTGTTTGTTGCAATTTGTTGTAGGATTGGCATAGTCGCCTACAAACATAAGTACTGTCATCCTTTAACCAGCAGTCTTACCTAGAGCAAGAGTCAAACTACGACAATACACACACTGACACTCCCAGGCCCACTTTGATCCGTATACTACATACCCGCACAGAGACCTAGGCATCGACTAACACACTCAAGTGTACATTAATGTATTTTCTAGACACTTAGGAATGCACTTGCACATACACTGACACACCCAGTTACACTGTAATGCGAATACCGACACACCCAGGCACACACTGATATATATATCCTGATGCACCCATACACCCACTAATGCATATACTAACACACCCACTAACAGTAACACATACACTGACACACCCAGACACACACTGATATATACACTGCTATACTCATGGACACATTAATGTGGACACTGATACATGCAGGCATATCTTAATACAGAGACTTCCACATCCAGCCTATACTAACACACCCAAGCACACATTAATACATGCACTAACATATTTAGACACACACTTATGTATGAACTGACCCACTCATGCACACCCTGACATCTCTGCTAACATACCCCGACGTACACTGATACATACACTAACATACCCAGGCACACAATTTTGTATACACTATCACACCTACACAAAAAGTAATGTATACACTAGCACACCTAGGCAGACACTTATATATTCATTGACATATCCAGGAACATACAGTAACAGCCAGGTACACACTGATTCTCACACTCATACATCCAAACACACACTGATGTATACACTAATCCAGTCAGAACCTAATACATTCAATAACAGATCCAAGCAAACAGTAACATAAGCAATAAAACACCCCAGAATACACCTATGAATACAGTTACACACCCAGGTACACATTGATGCATAACACTGAAAAACCTAGGTAAACACTTATACATACATTCAGATACCCAGGTACACAGTGATAAATACAGTGACACACCCAGGCACACACTCATGCATAGACTGACACACACAGAGACACACTGTTGCATGCAGTAAGACACCCAGGTACACACTGATGCATACACTGACATACCCAGGCACACATTGATGCATACATTAACACAGCCAGGTACACACTGATACATACACTGAGACACCCAGGCATAAACTCATACATGTGTTTATAAACCCAGACACACACTTATGCATACACTGACACATCCAGGCACATGCTGATGCATACAGTGATACACCCACACACACACTCATGCATACACTTACTTACTGAGGCACACACTGATGCATACACTCCCACACCCAGAGACACATTTGTTCATACTCTGACACACCCAGACTCACACTCATTCATACATTTACATACCCAGCCATACACACATGTATACACTGAAACACCCAGGCACACACTCATGGACATACTGGCGCACCCAGGCAACAATTAATGCATACATTAACACACCCAACCATATACTTAAACATACACTCACAAACCCAATCACACCCTCATATTTCTCCTGATATACCCAAATACACTATCATACATACACTGACATACCCAGGCAAATATAGATCTATACAGTAGTGTAGGCCGATACATACTCATCCATGCAGTTATACACCCCACCATACCCTCACATATACAGTAACACATTCAGAATTACACTCTTGCATATACTAACACACATATGCAAACACTGACACATACTATAACACACCCAGGCACACCTATCCATATTTTAATACACCCAGATACACACCGATACATACAGTGACACATCCAGACAAACACTCAAACAAACCCACATATACACAATGTGAAAGTTGCTTGCCACAAATAGAACTTCTTTTTCCCTAGAGTAATGGTAAAGTGTCTCCACACTTCACTCTCCTTCTTTGTTGAAGATGTTCTCTCCTCTTCCCTTCCTCATTGGATAATTCTGATCTTCTGCCACTGATGATGTAGTAGCCATTGGTTAAGAAAAAAACTCCAAAGAAAAACACCCAATGCACCACTCTTCGGGATTTGAGTGCTCTTTCCACAGAGGTACAACCAGAAATGACAACTACAGGGTGTGGCTGCAACTGTAATGGGATGGTGTCCAAATACAGCCAATTAAATGAGAATGTTTCTTTTTCCAGAACGGGTGGATCCGCGGTTCCGTTTGTTGATCAGCACCTCTGAAAAATACATAAAATCATATACTCAAAAGTAAAACAACTATAGGTTAAATTATATATACTTACATAGAGGAGCACCCTGACTTCAATATAAAAAATAGATACCTGTATGTATTAAAACTAATCTCATAAAAAAATAGCAGGATCTATGGATCCGGATCCGCAAACCCCACCCGTGCTCGGAACAAAAACCATAGAGTGCAGCCAGTCTATATTTTCTGGCACTGCTGTTCCAGATAAATAAAAAAATCATAATCATAATAATAATGATAAAGAAAATATACTTATGTTTAATCTACTAATACTTATTAGATCCAAACAGCAACCTATGTATACTGTCATATCACACACACTTAGCAAATCATACAGTCACTCTCATATGTAGTGAAGACCTTTTGTAACCTACTTAGTGATTCAAACAATCGGGCACTTAAACATGCTTTGACCCTTGCAGTGGTGAGCATCGATGTGCAGGTTCACTGTCACCTGTACCTTGCATTAGTTAGCCTGTGGAGTTATACTTCTATTTTAATACACAAAACATATCCATGAAGAATACTATAGATAAATATCTAGTACAAAACCCAGTGATTAAAAGGTAAAAATGTTCCAACTGAGTTTAAGTGGCCTACATTTCCTCTTCTAGACTAGTATTCCAAGCTATATAAGAACTCTGCTATCTATACTGGAACCTATATAAACAAATAATAGACCACTCATGGATCACATAAGACACAAAAATAATAATCTATACATTCATACATACATCCACACAACAGCTATGTATAGTATAGCATGGTAACAAGTCAGTAAATGATACAATCATTCTAATACATACTGAAGTAGTTCAATAATCTATTCAGTTATTGATAAAAAACTGTTCAAACATGTTTTCAACTTACTAGAGGTGAAGGTGAGGGTACTATTTTACTTAAACCTGAAGTTGGCATTAAACAAATCTGCTTCACATGTGTTACAGTCCAGTATAATACATAAAACGTACTGTATTCTTTAGGTAGGTTGTCGAAAGGAAAACAGGGGGTGCCCTCTGATTTTAATCTGATAATTGCCCTTTTAATTTTAACTAATTTACATATACTGGTGCTCTCAAATATGCCCAAATAAAAACGTGCTCTGCTACTTATAATGCTACTTGTATACCTATTAAAGAAATGATAAACCACTCACTCACTTAGTATGACACCAACATATGTATTTACACATTGATGCTTACATGCAGACAGCACCTATATATACTGAAAATCCATACACACACTCATACACTCACTCAATCCCCCATTCACCATTCATACACTCACTCTGTCCCCTTTACACCACTCATAAACTCAGTCAACAACTGATACACCATGTTGTACTCACTCATTCACCAATACACAGAGTCATACACTCAATCAATCCCTCATACACCATGTATGTACTCACTTATTCACCTATACACCACTCATACACTCACGCTCCTATAGATACACTAATGCACTCAGTCAGTCACCTATAGAGGACTTATGCAGTCACTCATACATACATACTCTGATGCACTCAGTGATTCACCCATGTACCACTCATGCATTCACTCACTTGCACAAATTTCCACTTATGCACTTAGTCAATGAACCATACACTACTTAATCACTCATTCACTGATACATACACCTCTGATACGGCCACTCACCTACACATATACTTACACTGATGCACTCAGTCAATCACCCATACACCATCATTGTACTAACTCACTCATCCATACCCCACTTATGGACTCATTCACTTACAATTACCTATCATACAAACACTCTTTCACTTATACACCACTCATGCAGTGTTAGACTTGGCATCATTGACATGGTCTCCCCTAACTTTTTGCCTCTACTTCCCAG
Organism: Pleurodeles waltl; assembly: GCF_031143425.1. Taxonomy (NCBI): domain Eukaryota; kingdom Metazoa; phylum Chordata; class Amphibia; order Caudata; family Salamandridae; genus Pleurodeles; species Pleurodeles waltl. The sequence continues at coordinate 372,829,993 of NC_090451.1, forward strand.
ATTGCTTCTGTGTGCTGGACTCTATTTTTGCTGTTTTTGTTTGCTCTGGACAATTTACCACTAATGACCAGTGCTAAAGTGTAAGTGTTCCCTGTGTAAATTACATGTGCACATTGGCTTCTTCATGATTGGCATATTTGATTTACTAGTAAGTCCCTAGTAAAGTGCACTAGAAGTGCCCAGGGCCTGTAAATCAAATGATACTAGTCAGCCTGCAGCACTGGTTGTGTTACCCACATAAGTAGCCCTGTAAACACGGCTCAGATCTGCCACTGCAGTGTCTGTGAGGGCAGTTTTAAACTGCCACCTCGACTTGACAAGTGTACCAACTTGCCAGGCCTAAATTGTCTCTTTTTCTACATGTAAAGCACAACTAAGGTAGGCCCTAGGTAGCCCCATGGGCAGGATGTAGTGTATGTTAAAGGTGGACATACACTTATGTGTTTTACATGTCCTGACAGTGAAATACTGGCAGATTCCACTTTCACTGTTGCAGGGCCTGAGCTTGCCTCCTGTTGTTGAAGTATCAGGGTCATCAAAGACTTCTCCCTGCCGGCACTTGGGCTTTCTGCTGAGAAGCCTGCCTGCCAAGTGGTGCCCTGACCTGTCTCTTGGTCCTTGAAAGTGGCAGCTGGTGGAAAAGGACAGAAATCCATGCAAAGACTGCTGTGCAGGGAAACTCTTGATGCACCACCCGCCTTGCGGCTGATAAACCACAGGCCGTCGACCTTGCGGCTAAAATCGATGCTCCATCTGTATCGTGGCTGGGAGAGCGACACAATGCGGCGGCAGAAAGTACGCACAACACCCTCAGTGGCTGCTGTTAATGAAGCAAGCCCCCATGCAGAGTGGTTTCTAAATGCAGTGCAACCGGATTTCAGCGCAACATCGCTGGGCGCAGAAAAGTTTATGCAAAGCCTTTCCGGGCCCTATGGTGCCTGTCCGGGATCGATGCATTGTTCTCTTGCAGAAGAGAATATACAATGCATGCCGACTCGACCGGAGAAGAAACAACGCATGTTCTCGCTTGCGTGTGAGAAATTGACGCACCACTGTCCTTTTTCCATGCACAGTGGCCTGTGCGGTTTTTATTTTGATGCTATTCAGATACTTTTGTAAAATAACAGTGTTCTCACTGTTTTCTAAGGATGAAGACTCTTATTCTTTCTAAAATTCATAACTTGACTTGTGTATGTCAGATTTTTATTATTTTGATCTGGGTTTAGTTTAGATAAATAGTACCTATTTTTCCAAACCTGTGTTGTGTCATTTTGTAGTGTTTTCACTGAGCTACTGTGTGTGTTTCTACAAATACTTTACACATTGCTTCTGAAGTTAAGCCTGCCTGCTCGTGCCAAACTTCCAAGGACGTGAGCGGGGGTTAACTGAGGAGGATTCTCCTTTACCCTGACTGGAGTGAGGGTCCTTGCTTGGACAGAGAGTAACCTTGCATCCAACCAAAGACCCCATTTCTAACATGCAGTGACTCACTCACCTATACATGTACTCATGCATTCACTTAATCATCCTCACACCATGTATGCACTCACTTAGTCACCCACACACCACTCATGCACTTTATCAGTCATCCATACACATATTCATATACTCACTCAATCACCCACACACCACTCATGCACTCACTCACCCACAATAAACGCAGTCATAAACTCAGCCAATCCCCCACACCCCACTCTTGCACTCACTCTGTCACCCTTACACCACTGATACACTCAGACACCTATAAGCACACTCACATACTCAATCACCCATAAATGACTTATGCACTTACTCACACATACACAAACTCTTACAATCAGTGAATCACCCATACACCACTCACGCACTGACTCACCTGCACATAGTTTCACTCATGCACTTAGTCAATTACCCATATACCACTTATGCACTCATTCACTAATACATATATCACTCAAACACTCATGCTGTCCCCCACATATACACTGTTGAACACGTTCAGGCACCCATACACACACAGATCCAGTTATTCACTCCTACATACACTACTCATATGGTCACTCATTATTCACACATAAACACAGTAATGCACTCAGTCATTCACCCACACACCACTCATGCAGTCACTAACCAACCTATACATGCACTCATATACTAAGGTAATGGATATATTTAAACATCATATTAATAGACACCTTGCAACCAACCTAAAAAGCTAAAAAAGCAAAAAGATACAAGTTACAGTTAGGAAATACATTTAAAAAAAACATTGAACTTCACTAAAAAACTAAGCTTGCAGATGTGTTATTGTTAGAAAATAACATTTAAACCTTTAAAATTCACTGAAAATTCAGCACTTACAGCTATGTCACAGTTCTAAAAAAACATTTGTATTCTCCTAAAAAATCAAATGGTACAGGGCTGTTATACTTAGGAGATAGAATTATAAAAACCTAAGAAATTCACTGGCAAAGGTTACAGGGATGTTATAGTTGGGCTCACATTTTGCATGTACAAAACCAGTGAAATTCAACAGTTGTAGTTGCCTCAGCTAGCTATAACTTGCACCCCCATAATACACTGCTTATGACCTCACATATTGCAACACTCATGACATGGTCAGTAACATCACTGATGACATCTCAGATGACATCACTGACAACATTATTGATTACATCATCCACAAAAAAGTTCAGACACCCACTCATACCTCCTTTCAAAAAATTTACATCCACATGCACAACTACTTGCATACTCATTCATACACCAATAAGACTACTGACACACACACACTCACACAGCCCCTAACAAGACTCACTCACCCATACATTACTAAGTTAGCTATTCATATACTTACACAGCAACTCACACACCCACTCACACACCCATATAGCCACTCAAAAACCAACTAATACACCTGAAAACCAGGGGCGGTTTCTTTTAAAGGGCGTGGGGGCTACGCCCCCTATATTTCTTGACTCTCTCAGTTTTTTAAATTATTCATAAATCCTATCTGCAGTAAGTGTTGATTGCTCAGCATAGCTTCTGACCCTCTCTCTGCGCGAGGGTCAGGCCGTCACAGGACTGAGAGGCACATGCACTTACTGCGCACGTGCAATGTCGCAGGTTTTCCAGGGCTTGCCTGATTTACGCCCTTGATTCTGTGGCCTGAAGGAGCGTAGGGCCACTCCTCCCCACTGACAAACACCACCCTCTCTGACAGATTGTACTTGGGCGCTTCAGGCTGCAGCCTGTGCTTCCCAAAACAGTGTGTCAATCAGCGAGGGTGCCACCTTTTCTAACTCGTCCCAGCATGGGAGGATCAGCAAACCTGACTGATCCCACCCCAATCTGTGACGAGTTGGGAATGGGATGACAGGACTGGAGGAGGTGCATGTGACAGGCGTCATCAGTGACACCAGGTCACATGCAGTAAAGAGACACAGTGCGCACATTTCAGTTTTATAGAAACATGCACACTGTAGATGCTGCATTACTGAGTTATTTCGTAAAGTACTGTCCGTAAGATTGCCACACTGTCAGCACGGAGCAGTCACTCTGATGCTGAGGCGCGTGTGCCTCTCTATCACGTTACATCTCCTTTCGCTAGACCATCCCCATGAAGTGTCACTGTTCACGCCTCACCAGACATCGCGCAGGACTGTCAAGAAAGCGTGCTAAAAATAAGGTAAATACTTTCGGCCTTTAGGCAGGGTGGTCTGGCAATATCCAATTACTCTTGTTCAGCAGCTCCCGGTGGCTCTCTCGGGGCCGGTGCAACCTCTGTGTGTCTTTCTCTAGGTAAGGAAATGGTTATCTTTTTTTTTTTTATTCCTTCTCTTCAGGACCTCTCTTCTGCCTTGCCACTCCAAGGCCTCAAATTAGAAGTGGGCAACCCTAAAAATCAACAGGGAAAGCAGAGGTACTTCCTTGGTTCTTACAGTGAGCACACAAGCTGAGCTTTGGCAATATTTAGCATGTAAATCATGCAATAAACATGCCAACTAACAATGAACTCTGGTCTAGCAACATAATGAGCTGCTCAGTGGTCAATGTTTGATGAGACCGATAAGATGCCTTCAAAACTCAAAAAGTGTATTTCTTTAAAACTAAAAGCTTTTCACCCTAGGTTATCAGATTATATCTCTATCGAGAAATGTTATGTAAAAGTGAGAGATTTTAGATGTGAAGGGAGAAATATTCCACCCTGGTCCAGGTGACCAAGCTGTTGGCGAACTAGGAGTGCACATCGTGAACACAAGTTTTTAAAAGTGCACTACTATGTAATATTGGATACGGGCTCGGTGAAAGAATGTGTTTGCTAGGATCACACACATTGATCTAGCAGGGTAACGAGGATTGATCCCAGATTTTCCAGTTTTATTCTGTGCAGTACATCCCCTAGAGTGCATCTCTCTCTGACATTTAAGAATAATGCTTTTTCCTCAACTTCTAAAGGATGTGATTGGAGTGTGGGGTGACAAGCAGACATTTTATTGTTGGCAGTGTTAAATAGCAGCACAGACCTTCCTTAAAGCCATAAGAGTGCTTCGTAACAGATGCCCGCTATGTTGCATGATGTTTTTCTGGCACAGAGACTTGTCATGATTCACATAATGCTATAATGCTAAAGTGAGGCCAGGATTTGAACCTGGGCTCCCATGTTAGATGGTCAACAACTGTAGCCATTAGGTTCGATCCCCTCCTGTGAGAGCTCATCTGGTTTTAGGTTGGAATACTTATGCATTCTGTTTCATATCACACTTTACACTTCATGTGATATGGTGTATATACGTACGTATATACTCCAAGTATTTAATTTAATCAGATTTGTTCCTCTGGCTTTGACTTTTATCCAACACAAAAGTCTTTTATGCTGCATACTGCAGGGTACAATTGAGAGCACTATAGTTAGAGCTGAACGCCATTGGAATGTCTCACAATGCCTGTCGCTATCATAAAGGGGTTCAGACTACTTGCTCTTCCAGTATTTGCACACTGTAATGGAGCAACAGAATGGCAGTCTTTTTTCCCTCAGTTGTATGGTTGAGGTGAGCGTGTCGACAAGTGTTATTGTGAAAGACGTACAGTCCAGTGCTTAATTTGTGCTTGTTGTTTCCGGTGCTGAGCACCAGGACTTATTTTTGCGGTCCGGGGCTTATTTTTCTGCCTCAAGCCTTTGCTATGAGCAAAAGACACACATGGGAAAGATGGAGGAAGAGAAAAACGAAAAAGCCTCACAAAGGGAGAAAGTAGAAAGCTGCAAGAGTGAGCTGAAGGGGTAGAGAGTGGCTTTAAATGGATTGAAGAGGCCCGAGATGGCTTCAGGATTACGCCACCTCAGTATTCTGTGTTCCCACATTTAATTGCAGCAGCCACGGGTTTAAGAGGATGGCTTTGAGCACCGGCACGTTTTTATTTACAAATTAAGCACTGGCTCAGTCCAAGTCCAACTGCTCACCCTCCCAAGGAAAGTTTATTTATAGACGCAACATACTTAATGCACGGTTTTGTGGCAAATGTTTTGATGAGACTGTTGTGCGAACATTTCAACCAATCATATAGACCAGGGTCATACTTATTTCAAAACAGTAAATAAAGAAATGTTGTTTAAAAAAACAGCCTAGGACGTTCCAGAGCACACTCACTCCGATTTCAAACAAATTAGAGCCTGAACACAAGGACTGAACATAAAATTAAGTGTTGATAGTGTGCTGCATCCACCTGCCTGTCACATGTTTATATACTAGTGAGGTTACCTTATGTCTCGATTAAGAGTGCCTGGAGGAGGGACTAATTAACACACTTGAAAACCTATACGCATCGGTAGAGTATGTGATAAATTTTACTCATTGCTAATTTGATCCATCTAAGATTGGGTGCAGCTTGCAGGGTTAGTTTTACGCCCCACCAGCTTTAAAATTCACCAGCCACCACTGCTGAAAACCACTCACAAAAATAAATACCAAATCCACTCAGCCAATAATATACCACTCACTCACCCATACAAGAAGTCACACACCCACACACTCAGCTATCTAGTCACAGACACAGCTACTCACTCCCTGATACAAACACTTACAAAGTACCTCACCTGCACAACAACTACCACACCCAGACACTTACTCATACAATCACTGACACACCCTGTCACTCATCCGTGCTGGCACTAACACACAACTCGCTTACTGATAGAGCTACTCACACATCAACTTACTCTCCCATACACTCACTGATATTGCCTGTCACTCATGTATACAGTCACTCATACACGTACTCAGTCACCCATACAGTCACTTACTCACTCCAGAATACAGTGACTAACATACCCACTCAATCATTTATACAAGCACTCACACACCCACTCACTCACCAGTGTAGACATTAACACACTCGGTGACTTACCGATACAGATTCTTATACCTCCATTCGCTTTCCCATAAAGTCAATGACACATCCACACACTTATGCATAAACCACTGATGCATCCACTCACTGATCCGTACACTCACCGACACCCATTCACTCACTGATACAGTCACAAACACACTCCATCCCCATATCTGCACACATGCAACCCACTAACCTGTGCAGCCACTCACACATCCAAACAACCACTTACACTCACTGGATGATGTCATCAGTGATGTCATCAGTAATGTCATTTGAGATGTCATCAGTGATGCCATCAGTGATGTCACTGATCATGTCATATGTGATGTAATATGTGAGGTCATAAGCAGTGCATTATGGGGTTGCAAGTTATAGTTACCTGAGGTAACTATAACTGCTAAATTTCACTGATTTTGTAGGTGTGACATATGAGCCTAACTATAACGTACCTGTAAACTTTTTTTTAGTAAATATATATCTATATATCTATATATATCTATTTATCTATGTGTGTGTGTGTGTGTATATATATATATATATATATAGATAAAACTATATATATATATATATATATATATATATATACACACAGAATAAAAAAGGGTTTTTGACGTGCCTATATCTTTGACACCATTTGACAAGTCTTTAAGAAATTTTCCCAAAAAAGTGCTCCTTTGATTCTTGTTGCGCAAGGAAGTGTTTTGGGGTGATCTGTCAAGCGGGGGAAGAGAAAACTGAGGGTCAAACTAGTTGTGTTACCCATGTTAATTACCCAAAGGAACCTTCGAACATGGCTACAGATATAAAACTAAAGATTACAGGGACGTTATAGTTTGGTTCACATTTTAAACTTTTAAACCATAGAAATTCATCAGTTATAGTAAGACTTACCTCAAGTAACTATAACTCGTGCCCTAAGGTAGCTATAACTCGCACTCCCGCCATGCACAGTTTTTTGCGTAAAATTTTGCTGCAAATATTATATTGATATCATCAAAGATATCATGAGTGCCGTAATTTGTGGGCTAATTAGCAGTGCATGGCGAGGGAGCGAGTTGTAACTTTAGGATACAAGTTATAGTTACGTGAGGTAACTCTAACTATAACTGGTGAATTTCGAAGGTTTTGTACGTTTAAAATGCGAGCCTAACTATAACGTCCCTGAAACCTTTGTTTTTTTAAATGAATTTCTATGTTTTTTTTTTTATTCTATTTCCTAACTATAATGTCCCTGCAACCTTTGGTTTTTTTTCAGTGATTTTTTTTTTTTTTTAATGTATAGTAATTTTTATTAGTGCACGTTAATCCAACCACCGCCGCATACAGCCTTTGGCTCTGCATGGAGGTGGTTTACCACAAGGTCTAGCCCACAGCCAGGCCCTGGGACCAACCCTCTATAAGCACCCAACGTGCACTATGCACAGCCTTCGCTTGTGCACAGTGGAGGTTGGCCGGAAGGTCTGGCCTGCAGCCAGACCCTGTGGCCAACACCCATAACCACCCAACCCCATGCTGTGCACAGCCCTTTGGCTGTGCAAGGCAGAAGTTGGCCGCGGCTGCTCTGGTTGTCACAATAGGTGTGAGATGGTGTATCCGGGGTTGAGAGTGGCTGTAAGAGTGTCTGTCTGGGTGTGAGAGTGCGTACATCACTGTTTTAGTGGGTACATCACTCTGTGCACAGGTCTGTGAGCGGTTGCATGATGTTGTCGGTGGATGTGTGAGTATCTGAGTGGGTTCGGGAGTGGGTGCCTAACTGCCTGAGTGTGTCTGTGAATGGGTATGTGAGGGTGAGTGGGTGCACAAGGCTCTAAGTGGGTTTGTGAGTGGGTGCATGAGTGTCTGAGTGGGTCTGTGAGTGGGTGCGTAAGTGCCTGAGTTTGTGTGAGAGTGGGAGAAAGAGATTGAAAAAGAGAGAGAGAAAAAGTGAGGAGAGAGATAGTGAGTTTTTTAGGCTGTGATGTATGATATATTTAGAATGAGATATTTCTGCACAATTTGAAAAGAAAGAGTAATATCACCTTTCAGTATGAGCCTTACTTAAAAAAAAAAAGAGGTCTCAAACCCTGAATGCTGAGTGTGAAGGCTTGTGTCCTTCACACTGAGCTACTCAAATTAAAAACATATATATATACTTTTGGGGCTTTCTGGGACCGTGGGAAGCCTTCAAAGGCTTGGGGGTCCAAGCCAAAGGGACTCCTTTTCTTTTTTTTTTAACTATTTGCCCCATGGAGATGGGGCACCCGTAAATTTAAAAAAGAAACGGAAGCCTGGGCTCCTGCGCTTATGTTTATTATGCCCCCAGGTGGGTCAAGTCCAGGGGCAATCTCTTTCTGAGTGCGAGGAGACCTCCTGTCCCCCAATGTTGCCCCAGGGACCACCACCTCCGGGGCAAAATTGTTTATTGGCGTGGGGGAGGCCACCTCCCCAAGGCTTCAATTACTTAATAAGTGGGGGTGTCATGGTCCTCCACAGCTCTGGGGATCAATACATCCCTGGGACTATACAATATAAATAGGGGGCATCCAGCTCCTCCCCAACCACGGGGACCAGCACCTCCCTGGGGCTGTATTTAGTGTGGGGGTGCTGCATGCCCCCCTGATGTTTCTGGGAGAACCGCCTGTTATAAAACAAATAGTGAATGGGTCCCTTTCGTACTCCCTTAGCCGCTGGGATGAGCACCTCCCCAGGGCTATGATTGTTGGAGTGGGGCTGCGCGGCCCCTCTCATGGGACCACTAATGGCCCTGGGAACTGCCACCCGGACTCGCTTACATTTTATTAAAGTACAAATTATTTTGATTTTTAAGAATGACATACATTTTATCTCAATGTAATTATATTATACGGCAAAGCCTAAAAAACTTACTATCTCTCTCACTTTCTTCTCTCTCTCTCTCTCTCTCTCTCTCTCTCTCTCTCTCTCTCTCTCTCACACACACTCTCTTTCAATCAATTTCTCCCACTCACAGACCCACTCAGACCCTCTTTCACCCACTCACAGACCTACACAGACCCTCTTTCATCCACTCACAGCCCCAGTCAGACCCTCACGCCCTCACTCACAGATCTACTCAGACAGTTACACACCCACTCAAAGACACACTGAGACTGTCACACACCCATAGACCCAATGACACCCTCATGCACCGACTCACAGGCTCGCACACACACTGACACACCTACTGATGTACATACTCATACCCAGCCAGACAGTCTTAGAGACACTCTCAATCCCAGATACCCTCTCACACCTATTTTCACACCAAAAGAGGCTGCTGCCAACTCCTTCCGTGTATGGCCAAAGGGCTGTGTATAGCATTGGATTGGGTGGTTAGTGGGGATTGGCCGCAGGTTCTGGCTGCAGGTCAGGTCTTACGGGCAACCGCCTCTGCACATGGGTTAAGGCAGTGCATGCTGAAAGGCAAGTGGCACTGCACATGGCCTAAGGCCGTCCATGGCCTTGGTTGGATAAACCAAAGGTTACCGGAACGTTAGTGTTAGGAAATACAATTTAAAACAATAGAATTTTCACTTAAAGAACCAATGACTACATTTTAAATGTACAAAACCATAGATTGCCTTCTGATGTACAGGTCAGCTTAGATAACATAGTGGCAATGGAAGCCAAGCCCTGGACTGAAATTCAAGCACATATCACATTTTGCAAGAAGAAGCATGAAAAGGAGCAAAACAAATAGGAAGTAGTAGAGAAAGCAGTAACCAAGTTGGTGCAGTAAAATTGAGTGAAGAAGGAAGCAATGGAAGGTGCTGTAGTGGTAGCGGCCGCACAGTTGACTGCAATATCTGCTGAAACTGTCCTAGGGGTCACCCAAAGATAGTACCCAGAGCTGCAGGATGGTATAAGGATACAAGGAAATAGTAGAGGGGTACGAGGAGGAGTAAGAAGAGGTATGATGAGCCATCCAAGAAGGGATCAAGCATGTTATTATTGGCAAAGGTTTTTGGCATCTTATTAGAGCGAATAATGTGAAGAGATGGGTGAGCATAATGGAAGAATGAGATTTTATAGTCCATCCGGAAATATGAAAGTGCAATCACAGCAGAATCCACAGATCACATAACTCACCAAATGTTACCAGGAATGCCCCAAGCATAGCAAGGACTGCCTCAGCAGAACTATCAAGTACCGTCCACAGAAATTACATCCCAAAATGGGAAAGTAAGGGTGGCTGCGAGGGCGGAAATTCCTTCAAGGTGAACACTGCAAGAGGATATGCACAATTGAAGTGCCTGCAGAGTATTTCTATTTGTCCAGTCTTGTCAGTGACACAGAGGCCAGATGAGGAACCCACTGTAACAGTTTCCATTAATGACAAGAGATATGCATTCCTCATAGTTACAGGAGCAACAAAATCCTGTATTGAATAAGGAGGACTCCTGGTTTCCAACAGATCCATGGGCACAAAGGGATTCTCTGGGGAATTTTTAAGGGTTTCTTTTACCAAACTGTTGGAGATGCCAGTAGGGGGGGACAAATTGGCAGCTGCTTACTGATCTCACTAGCTGCCCCTGCGAATATGTTAGGTAGAGACTTGATGGCAAAATTGAATATGACCATTCATTTTAAGCCAGAGGGTTTGCTCCACACCCGGAGTTTCTCCCTCCAAAGTCATGGTACTAACCGTAGACTCGTCCTGCAGAGACCAGACTAGTACATGACCCACTGATGTGGAGGCATTCACTGCAGAAGTATACATTATCATAGCAGAGACAGTAGGGATTTTGGAGACGGAGGTGCAATTGCCCAATTAATTCTTTTTAGGACTATCAGAAGCATAGGTAAGATTGCAGCTAGAGTGTCTGGAACTAACACCTACCCATGGCATCTCTGACAGCCAGTGTCCATAATGGTGCTTTGTGGGCATGTGTCATATTCCTTGAGCCAGGAAAGATGTTTAGGGGGATAAAGAATGAAAAATTATTTGACGATAGCCACAAGAAAAGGATTATACTGTTCCAGGCTGACATATCACTAAGGACTCTGTTAGAAGTCACAACGCCCACGGCGAGCAGAACTTTGGATGCAGTATAAGAAGCCGATCTGTCAGAGGTGCCAGATGTCCTGTGGATTACAGGTCCTCATGATGTCTGCCTCATTGTACTGCCACACCATTCTAGATTATATTGAAGGAACGTGCCATTTTACTTAGAGTAAAATTGTACCCCTTATCTAAAGAGGCAGAGGAGGGCATAGCTCTCACTATACAGGTGTAATTGGAACAGTGAGTAACTTACCATGGAGTGTCACCTTTTAATACCCCGGTATACCTGGTTAAGACAGCTAAGGGCAATGCTTGGTGCATTGGTTCAAGACATGTGCACATTGAACAATATTGTGTCATCCGAACTTCCAATTGTCCCGGACCCCTCCATCATCGTCACAAACATCCCGCAGGATACCAGGTATTTTTCTGTTATAAATCTTAAGAATGCTTTCTTCAGCATTCCTCTCCATCCAGATAATCACTATCTCACAGAATTTTCATATTGCAGCACCCAGTATTTGTACTCTTGTTTGCCCCGAGGATATTGCAATTCCCAAAGGATGTTCAACAGAGCAATATAAAATGATCTGTCAACTTTTCAATGTGACAGCACTTTTTTGCAATATTTCAATAACATATTGGTTTGTAGTCCTACACTGTAGAAGGGACAGTGTGGCCCTCATTACAACCCTGGCATTAGGTGATAAAGCGGCGGTAATAAAAAAAACATGGAATTCTGACCACAGTGGGAACAGCCAACACAGACAGCCACTTTAACACACCGACCACACAGCGGTAGCAACAAGCACCGCAGCGGTAACGGCCAACAGCCAGGCAGAAGACAATGTACCGCCCACAGTATTACAATAGGCCTACGCACCACCTTTTCCGGGGCAGAACTAACTCCATCAGAAGCACGGCGGAAACAGTACACAGAAGGGAAATGAGTCACCTCTGGAGACTCGAGGAAGAATAGTATTTACAGATATACAAATGAAGGGACACCGCCCAGTCCATAATGCTTGTGGGCCCCAGGGCCATATCACATAGGCCAAGGCCCCACTTGACTACTGCCTCAATACAGAGAGAACACTGCTGGGGCATCAAGTCGAAAATACACAGGCACCTCAGGGGGAAGGGGAAGGCAGGGCACCTCAGCTGGAAGTTGGTACATCGCCACTGCTCCTAGAGGGGTCTACATGCCCTCTGCGATGACCTGGGGAGTGCAAAGCCACAGTCTCTCAAGTGGGTGGGTTGCCCCCTGCTGGGTCCTTGGGAGTGCAAGGCCACAGTCTCTCAAGTGGGTGATTTGCCCACTACTTGGTCGTGGGGAGTGCAAAGCCGCAGTCTATCAAGTGGGTGGGTTACCCACTGCTTGGCCCTGGGGAGTGCAAAGCCACACTCTCTCAAGTGGGTGAGGTCTTCCAATGGTTCTGGAGAGGGCTTCATGCCCAGTGTGCTTCATCCTGGCAAGGATGCGGTGGGTGTATGCCTTCTTCCACTGGTTCTGGAGGGGGCCTTGTGCCCAGTGTGCTTCATCCTGGCAAGGAGGCAGTGAGTGGATGCCTTCTTCCACTGGTTCTGGAGGGGGCCTTGTGCCCTGTGATGCAGCACATGGGGAGTGCAAGGTCACAGTCTCTCACCTGCGTGTTAGATCCAGAAGATTTGCTGTGGGCAGGATGCATAACACTCTGTGGAGGCAGGACTACAGTACATCCGCCGGCGTGGTGGCAGTGCCGGTGCTGATGACGGTACTGCTGGCAGTGCTGCCAGTGGTGGGGGGATGCTCCAGCCCTTCCCCTGCAGCCTCGGATGGCTGCCCACTGGGACTGCTGCTGCTGCCAGTGGTGCTGGTGGCAGTGCTGCCGGCGGTGCTGCCAGTGGTGGGGGGAGGCTCCAGCCCTTCCCCTGCAGCCTCGGACGGCTGAAGCAGCATGGTTGGTGGTGGGGGCTCAGATCCCATCACTGCACCAGGCCTCCTGTCCCTCCTGCCTGCATGGGCAGGCCCTTTGCCCTTGCCCTTGGCAGCTGGTGGTGCCTTCTTGCCCTTGATAGCTGGTGGTGCATCCTTGCCCTTGTCTGCTGGTGCTGCATCCTTGCTCTTGGCAGCTGGTGGTCCCTTCTTGCCCTTAACAGCTGGTAGTTGTTCCTTGGCCTTGCCCTTGGCAGCTGGTGCAGGCACACTGCCAGTGCTGATGGGTGTGTCCTTGGAGCCGCTCACTCCTGCAGTAACTGCAGAAACTACAGTGACTGTGGACTGGGTGGCTGAGGTGCTGGCCTGGGTTGTGGCCACCCTGGCCTGAAGTGAAGGACGGGGGGAGGGGCAGGGAAGAGGACAAGGGTGGAGAGGAAAAGCTTTTTAGGGACAATGGGCGGGAAGAGGGTGAAGGTTTGGGAGTGGAGGAAGAGGGAGTGGTGGTTGGAGGTGTCTGCTGTGTTTGGGTGCAGGTGCATGGGCTGGATCCTGTTGTGGGGTGGATGGCTGTTGGGTATCTGAGTACTTGCGTTTGTGTACCTTGGGAGGAGGGGCACAGACACAGTGGGAGACAACAAAGTGGACATGTGCATGGATGTGGGGTGGGTGACTGCTAGCGATGGGTGTGTAGTGATAGGCGTGATGGTGATGGAGGTAGTGGATGAGGATGTACTGCATGCTGGTGTGAGTGGAGACGCAACTGGGAGGGAGGTGGACGAGGATGAGGAGGGGGGCACAGTGGAGGCAGTGGATGTTGGCATGTCTGATTCTGGATGGTCTGATGGTGTACTTGGGATAGGCTTGGGTTGAGGGGGCTGGGACTGGGTAGCGGAAGTTGGAGGGGGGAGGCTAGAGACAGGGACAATGGCTGCCATCAGGGAGGAGGCCAGAGCCTGAAAAGATATCTGTTGGGCCTCCAGGCCAGAGTGAATGCCCTCCAGGAATGCATTTGTTTGCTGCAAATGCCCTGCCAGCCCCTGGATGGCATTACCTATGGTTGACTGCCCAACAGAGATGGATCGCAGGAGGTCAATAGACTCCTCACTCAGGGCAGCAGGGCTGACCGGGGCAGGGCCTGAGGTGCCTGGGGTGAAAGAGATGCCCACCCTCCTTGGTGAACGGGCACAGGAAACACACTGAAGGGCTGCTGGGAGGGCGGTGCTGGTACGGGGGTGGCGGCTGTACCGGTAGTTGGGGTGGGCACAGAGGTGTCCGTCACCAGCAGGGAGCTTCCATCGGAGGAGGTATCACTGTCAGAACTGTCCCCTCCAGACTCCGCTGTGGTGTTCCCTTCGCCCTCCATCCCACTGGTGCCCTCACTGTCTGTGGATTCGGCCTCATGGGCCCTGTGGGATGCAGCTCCCTCCATCACCTCTGCCTCTGCTCCTCCATCAGATGATGCTAATGCGGAGAAGGACAGGGTGACAAAACAAAAAGGGGGGAAGAGACAGAGGATACAGTTGGTCAATGCCAGCAACAACACCACCGTTGGCGTACACAACACACAAGGAACAGCCCTGTGCACTAGGCGATGCACTACCAGTCACAATGCTAGTCACCAGGCCATGGATAGTAATGCCTAATGCCAATAGCAGCATACCTGAGACCCACAGAACCCTGCCCAGTAGTAGATGGCCATTAGCATGTTTGGGGGTGGAGTGCAACATACCCTGCCCAACATGGAACCTACCCTGCAATGTTCGACCTGGCCTAGGGGCACCCACAGGCTTGCATCCACCACCCAAATAACACCCCACCACGCGCAATTTGTAGATTTGGAACCTGTACTCACCCCCTTGCGGCTGCTGTGATGCCCTCAAGCGCCCATCCAACTCCGGATAGGCCACCGCCAGTATGCGGAACATCAGGGGGGTCAGGATCCTACGGGCACCCCTTCCTCGTTGGGAGGCCATCCCCAGCTGGGACTCCACCGTCTTCCTTGCCCAGCATCTCAGGTCCTCCCACTGTTTGCGATAGTGGGTGCTCTCCCTGTCGTAGACCGCCAGGGTCTGCACATCCTTGGCGATGGCACGCCATATACCCTTTTTCTGATGGGCGATTACCTGCAGACAAATAAACATATAAAAAAGGTATCAATCATACCATCCGGCCTATTACACTCATGGCCCACCATATCCCTCCCATCCCCTTACACACATACATTGACCACCATACATGCATCACTCTACCCAGGACATCTCAACCAGCCCCCCCTTACACGAGGCCTTCGCACACAGCACTCCATGCATCTATGCCCCATGCATCGTGCACACAGTGTACTCACCTGTTGGTCTGGAGGCCCATAAAGTAATCAGTACTGGGGTAGGACTCCATCCACCAGTCTCGGCAAAAGCTCTGAAGTGAAAGCTGGGGCCCTTTCCCCAGAGACTCGAGCCATGGTCGCTTCCAGACACAGGTCACAGCAGCACTTGCAGTGTGGGTCCTCTCCTGTTGAAGGTCAGTTAGCAAGTGAGTGAACAGATAGAAAATGGCTGTCACGTCCGCAGCGGTGCGTACCGTCACCACCGGCGTACATCCCCATTGGCTACTGTACTCCATAGGGCCCAATGATAACCAAGGAGGAGTTGCAAGTCGGTTGTCGACCGCCTCCTGCAACGGCGCACAACGTCAACGGAATTACCTCATTTCCACCTGTCCCTCCACACAGGACAGGTGTCCGCCATTTCAGGGGGGCAGGCCATGGCACATAACTGTGTCACAGCAGACATAAGCACATTTATGGACTACACGTAAACATACTGTTTCTGTCACAACATGCAATGCATTTTACTCTGAGGATATGTTTGAAAATGGCCAGCTGCTCACTGTTTTGCCCTCCAGATTACAACCGCTGAGGATGATTAGGAGATGGAGACATCCCCCGTGTATAGGCCCCTGGTGGACTTGGCCACAATGGAGAACAGGCACATTATCCAGACCTACAGACTTGATAGGGCCACAATCCTAGAGCTGTGTGCCCAACTAGAGCCAGACCGGATCTCAACTATCCGTCAGCCCACTGGGATACCTCTTGTGCAAGTCCTATCAGTGCTACGTTTCTTGGCAAGTGGCTCCTTCCAAGTGACGGGGGCCATGGCAGCAGGGATGTCACAGTCAATGTTCTCAATAGTGCTGACCAGAGTGTTGTCTGCCCTGATTAAACACATGCGCAGCTGCATAGTTGTCCCCCAGGTGGAGGATTTGGCCACAGTGAAGGCTGACTTCTATGCAATGGGACATATCCCCAACATCATCGGAGCAATTGATGGTAAACATATTGCCTTGGCCTCCCCCCCCGGAGAAATGAACAGGTGTTCAGAAATTAAAAGAGCTTTCACTCCATGAATGTGCAGATAGTGTGCCTTGTGGACCAGTACATCTCCCATGTGAATGCAAAGTATCCTGGGTCTGCGCATGATGCCTTTATCCTGAGGAATAGCAGCATCCCAAATGTGATAGCTCAACTCCAGAGGCACAGGGTGTGGCTAATAGGTGAGCCCTGGTCCCCACCCAGTTGATGCTGGTATATGGGTGTGGGGTTGGCCCTAAGGGTGAGTGTCTGGCTAACAGGTATTCCTTGATATTTGCAGGTGACTCCGGTTACCCCAACCTCTCATGGCTACTGACCCCACTGAGGAATGCTAGGACTAGGGCAGAGGAACGTTACAATGAGGCACATGGGCGTACAAGAAGAATTATTGAGCACACCTTTGGCCTCCTGAAGGTCAGGTTCAGGTGCCTCCATATGACAGGTGGATCCCTGTGCCATTCACCAAAGAAGGTGTGCCAGATTACCGTGGCATATTGCATGTTGCACAACCTTGCCTTGAGACGCCAGGTGCCTTTTCTGCAGGAGGATGGGGCTGGTGATGGGCATGTGGCAGCGTTGGAGCCTGTGGACAGTGAAGAAGAGGAGACAGAGGATGTGGACAAAAGAACAACTATCATACAACAGTACTTCCAGTGACACACAGGTAAGACACTTTAACCTCACCTTCCATTGCAGTTTTGTGTAGTGATTTTTCTCTGGCAGACTGCTGTTCTCACTACTATGGCCACTTACTGTACCCTTTAACATGTCTATTCACAGATATTTGTGCCCTACTCTGGCTCCTGGTATATTGACTGCAGCACATTACAAGTAATACCTATGTATATATAACTGGACAGTCTAATTGCAATGTCTACAGATTGTTAAACGAATACATCCTTAAATCATTTGACAAGCTCCGTACTTGTATTTTTCAAGAGGGTGTTTATTTCAGTGCTGAGAAGTAAATAAGGATGTGTAATGGGCTGGGGTGATGATGGAGGAAAGGCCAGAATAGAGTTTAGTCTATTTGTATCACAGGTGCATTGTCCAATGGGGCATAGGAAGGGGAGCAATGGCAGTTCAAGGTGGACAGGGTAACAAAGTGGGACACAATGGTGACAATCAGGAGAGTCTTATTTCCTTGCAGGGGTCTTGGCAATGTTCTCTGGCTTCTGCCTGAATTGCAGGAACCGTTTGCATGGTGGCTCTCCTTCTGCACAGGGTGAGGTGCTGGTGGCCTGTTGTTCCTATGGTGGGGCCTCCTGTCCGCTAGCGTTGGCCCGAGGTGGAGGGCTGTTTATCGGTGTGGCTAGTGTCAGGGGCCCGTTGGTGTGCGACTGACTCCCTCATGGTGTTGGCCATGTCTGCCAGCACCCCTGCAATGGTGACCAGGGTGGTGTGGATGTCCCTCTGGTCCTCCCTGATTCCCAAGTATTGTCCCTCCTGCAGCCGCTGGGTTTCCTGCAACTTGGCCAGTATCTGGCCCATGGTCTCCTGGGAATGGTGGTATGCTCCCAGGATGTTGGTGAGTGCCTCGTGGAGAGTCAGTTCCCTGGACCTGTCCTACCTTTGTCGCACAGCAGTCCTCCCAGCTTCCCTGTTGTCCTGTGCCTTTGTCCCCTGAACCGTGTGCCCACTGCCACTGACCCCAGGTCCCTGATCGTCCTGTGTTTGTGGGGTGTCCTGGGGTCCCTGTAGTGGTGGACACACTGTTGATTGACGTGTCCTGGGGACAGAGGTATGGTCCCGCTGGGTGGGTTCTGTGCTGGTGTTTCCGGAGGGGGGAGACGCTGTGGTGGTATGGGACTGTGGCTGGGTAACCGACTGTCCGGAGGTCCCTGATGAGTCAGGTTGGTCATCCAGATCCAGGCGTGCAGAGCTGCTGTCATCAGTGTGGGTCTCTTCTGTGGGGGACTGGATGTTGCTGGCACCTCCTCTCTGGTGATGTTGTGTGGGGGACCTGTGGGGATGTAAATACAATGTTATGGTTTCTGCATGTGTCATCTTGTGCATGGATATGTTGCCCTCTATGGTTGTTATTGCCATGGCAGATTGGCCTTAGTGAGAGTTGTTATTTGGTGAGCTAGGTGATTGTCTCTAGTGTGCATGCAGTGTTGATGGTTGTCCATGCAGGTCTGTGATGGATGTCATGCACTGGTGGGGCAAACAGGGCTGTGATGGTAGGGTGTATGTGAGGTGGTGGAGTTATGGTGGTGACGGAAGGGTT
Organism: Pleurodeles waltl; assembly: GCF_031143425.1. Taxonomy (NCBI): domain Eukaryota; kingdom Metazoa; phylum Chordata; class Amphibia; order Caudata; family Salamandridae; genus Pleurodeles; species Pleurodeles waltl. The sequence continues at coordinate 372,848,885 of NC_090451.1, forward strand.
GGGGGTTTGTGATGGGGTGCAGGTAGGGGGGATGAAAGCAGTAAAGATTTGACTTACCAGAGTCCAGTCCTCCTGCTACTCATGCGAGGCCCTCAGGATGCAGTATTGTCAAGACGTGCTCCTCCCAGGTTGTTAGTTGTGGGGGAGGAGGTGGGGGTCCACCGCCAGTCCTCTGTACAGCTAGCTGGTATCTTGCAAACACAGAACGCACCTTCCCGCATAGGTCGTTTCACCTCTTCTTGATGTCATCCCTTGTTCCTGGGTGCTGTCCCACGGCGTTGACCCTGTCCACGATTCTCCGCCATAGCTCCATCTTCCTGGCAATGGATGTCTGCTGCACCTGTGATCCGAATAGCTGTTGCTCCACCCAGATGATTTCCTCCACCATGACCTTTAGCTCCTCCTCTGAGGGTGTCGTTGTGGTGCCATGGGTGTAGTATGAGTGGTGTGTGTGAGGGTGTGTTGGATGATGTGTCGGGTGTGTGCTGTGAGGTGCATGGATGGTGTATGGGTGAAGGTATTCTGTGGCTCTGGTTCTGTGGGTGCTCTTGGTGTCTCTCTCTCTCAATTGTAAATTTGTTTGTAGTCGTGAAGGGTTGTGGGTAGTGTGTGTGTGTTTTATGTTGGTGTGGGTGTGTGTGTGTGGTGTGTGTATGTATATTGTTTGAATTGTCCAATGTGGTGTTGTTTTGTTTGTGTGTGTGTATTTTGAGCGTGGCAGTATGTACCGCCAATGGTTTACTGCGGTTGAATGTCCGCCGTGGTGATTCGTGGATTATAATGCTGTGGGCGTAGTTCTGTTGCCGTAACGGTGTGGGTTTTGGTACCTCAATTTTATCACTGACCTTTGGGCTGGCGGACTTGTGTGTGTGTCTGTATAGTGACAGATTTCTATGTGTGGGTCATAATATGAGTAGCGGTATACCGCCGCAGTCACTGTATGTTGGCGGTAGTTGCCATGGCGGTAAGCAGGACTTACCACCAATGTCATAATGAGGGCCTACGTCTCTTTTAACCACTCTTTCCCAGAGTGGATACAAAGTGGAGAAGGGAAAAATTCAGTACTTCAAGGCAATATTTGGGACCATTGCTGTCAGCATCTGGTAGACATGTAACACCTTAAAGGGCAGCTTCCATTCGGCAAATGTCAGAGCCAGAAACGGTCATACAGAAGTTTCTGGGCCTCTGTAATTATGTGAGACAATGAATATTTTACTATATCACACTAATAGCCCCATTGTTAATGGCTATCAAGCAGGCAAGAGATAGGGAGGATAAGATAATTTAGACACCAGATGTGAAGGAAACTTTTTAGAAACTGAAGGAATAGTTAAGAAATGCCCCTGTCCTAGGAACTCCAAATTACACCAAGGACTTCTACCTATGCTGCCACTGCAATGGTCAGGTGATGACACCGATCCTCACACTGAAGTATCCGCTTGGACACAAACCAATTATGTACTTCAGTGGTCTGCTGGATTCAGTCATGAAAGGACACCTTCCCCGTGAGCAAGCTCTGGCCACTGCATCATTTGTAATACAGAAGAGCACCCCCATAGGAATGGGGGCAGTATTGGCTCTCTAAACAGAACATGCAGTGTTTAAGACCACTCTGACTATTCAAAAAGTGGCATGATATGAACTGAAACTGTCACTACCGTCCTTGAAGGTTGTTAAGTGTCATACGGTCAATCCTGAAACATTTTTCACCCATCCAGTATTAAACCCCAAGGAGGACAAGCAAGAATGTGTGACATATAGGACCTCATTATGATATTGGCAGTAACAACTGCATACTGCTGCAGCGCCGTGGGTACCAGCTGTCTGCCGTATTATGACCACAGCCAGATTTCCGCCAGAAGGATGATGGTAATCCGGATGTGGCCATGCCGGCGGATGGCAGTAAAGTGTCACTGCTGCCAGCATCAGCGACATGCCAGTAGACCGTCAGCAGCCATATTATGACCCATAATTCGGCCTGGCGGTGTTCTGCTGGCGGATGCTGCTGGTGGCAGCAGCGCCCCGTCTCCTGCTGGAGGACCCCCTGAACACAGGTAAGTGGGTGCTCAGACAGGGGAGGGGAGTGGGGGGTGTTGTGTGTGTGTGGGTGTGTGTGTGAATATTTGTGAGTGCATGAATGCGGGTGTGTGTTTCGTGTTGAATGTGTGTGCATGTATAGAGGTGTGAGTGTGTTTAGGTTGTGTTCTGTGAATGCATGTATGAATGAAAGTGTGTGCGGATGTGTGCATGCGTGGATGAATGTGGGAATGGGTGTGTTTATGCATGTGTGTGTGTGTGAAGGGGTGTGTGAATATAGGAGGGTTTTGGAGAGGAAGGCTGCCAGGCTGGAGATTGATGTCTGTTACCATAATATGGTGGAAAATACCGCCAGCCTGTTGGCAGTACTTTCCACCATATTTCTGCCGACTGACAGGGTCATAATGGAGGCCATAGTCTTGATGAATGCAGTCGAGTGATAGAGGAGCCTGTACCAGAGAGCGTTGTCTGTTTTGTGGACATGTTGGAGTTTGACTCTTGCTCTAGGCAAGACTTCTGGTTTAAGGATGACAGTCCTTATGTTTGTAGGTGACTATGCCAGTCCTACAACAAGTCACAACCATCCTGGCTCACAAGCAGAACTTCACCAAAAACCCAAACAGTAAAAGGTGATTTGTGGCAGCCTTTACTCATGAACTCAAGAGTGTGGCATCTCAGGGAGTGTCATGGTTAAACGGAGATTACCCCTTTCTCATGTAAATACCATGTCTCAATCAAACACAGGCAATGAAGAAGATGCAGTAAAGTTTCAATAGGTTTTATTTAGCAAAACTGCAATCTGCGATAAGTTGCATGGGCTGCAATGATTAGGATAATGAACAGTGCAAGAAACAGAATGGTAAGGACAAGAGTCAATAATACGAAGATCACCACCATCTTGCAATGACATGTAATGATATAAAGTATGAAATATGTCCTAATACTCTAGCATAAGGAGCCTAACCTCTAACCTAAAAGAGAGCTAGTTATGTTAAACCTAATCTGTCAATGCCATGTCCATGAGAAGAGCCACCAACCCTTGTTACCTTGGAATGAGGTCTCTAACACAGACTCCTTAGGGACACGAAGACTGGGTCTGTGTCAAGGCGACGTGCAGCATCAATAGCAGCGATTTCATCCGGTCGGAATCCCTCTGACTATCTGTTTAAGTGAGGAGTATTTATACAGATCTGCTTGGACCCCTGACGTAGGTCTGTTCCAAAACAATAAATAATGAGACACGCTGGGGATGGTAATTTATATAAACAATTCCCTCGAAAGTGTGAAGAGGGAAAGTACCTAACGTGAATACCTACAGTTTGTTTATCTGTGTCGCTTGATATTGACGCCTTAGCGCGGTTACACTGATAACGCAAACTTAAAACATGGGCCTAACTGAAAACAAGGCAGCCATCTTAAAAGATTTGATTAAGTAAATGGGCTAAAAGGCTAAAACAGAGCAAGCTAAGTAGGGTAAAAGTCACTAGGTGACGGGGCCATGAATCTGCAAGCCAAAGGCTAAGCTAACTACTGTATCCCATTAAAACAAACTAGAATTCACTACAGACGCTTCTTCCACGATTGACCAAGAAGCAGGAAATAGACACACAGGGGCAGTGGTGGTCAGGACTCAGTGACACGGCTCCTTGGATACACTACAGATTATAGATCAATTGCCCCTGCCCACATACTATTCAATGCAGAAAACATAGATGACAGCATTAGTAGTGTCCCTTAAGTCGGTGCAGGGACAATAGTTACAATATAGTCAGATTCTGCATGCATAACAACCACTGTGCACTCCAGTATCATGAGTTGGAGTAGGCGAGGGTTCCTTAAATCAGATGATAGTCTTGTGGTGCATACAGGACTCTTAGAGACACTAATAGAGACACTGGTGTTCCCACAGGCAGTGGCAGTTGTGAAGTGCACAGCATACACAAGCGGATTTCATGTCCTGGAGTAGCATGCTGGTAGATCAAGCAGCCAAGGATGCAGCCAGACATACACCAGCAAAGGTACCATTAGGCCCACAACCTGCCCCTGTCATGGTGGCTCAGACTGCCCCACCAGTGGAGGCTGAAGCAAAGACTACCGCAGACAAGGACACATCGCACTATACTAAGTCAGTGAGGTTACACCTGAGGGAACTACAGGAAGCGGTGTCGTCCTACAAAAAAGCAGTTGTGGGAAAATAGAGGATGCACCAAGTCTAGGAGCAACCTAATGATCTACATGAAAGCCAGTTTAGCCAAAAGATCTGCTTGCAATTGCCCTGGATCAGATTAACTTACCAGCTCACACTACTAGAGACCATTTGGCAACCCAAATACAGCAAGACTTGTTTGTTCCCAATTTGCATTACACAGTAACCATGTATCTACAAAATACGATTTGTCAACAGTACTCCCCTAATTTGACTCTAAAAGTGATAAGCTCCACCATTCCATGGCCACAAGGTCCCTTTTAGGTGCGTCATTTGGACCTTGTGGAAATGATTGACAGGTGAACAACTACAGGTATCTCATAGTTGTGGTCTGCCCATTCTCCAGATGGATTGAGGCAGGACCATGTGTCCACTGTGATACCAAATCAGCAGCCATGTTCCTAGTTCAGGAATGGGGGAATCCCAGAAGCCATACGATCTGACAATGGCACTCATTTTTCTAATGCAATTTTTGAACACTTGACAGCACTATTAGGGACAAAGCACCTGAATGGCCTCTTGAAGAGTAAAATCAGCAAGTTGTGTGCCACCCTGAATAAAAAGTGGCTACACTGCTTGCCGATAGCACTATTTGCCCTCAGGTATACCCCAAGCTCAGACCATTACTTGAATCCTCACCAAATAGGGACAGGGAGATCCATCAATGTGTAAGCCCTGCCACTGGAAATAAAATTCAGAGTGTGATGAAATGCACATGTATTTGTGTGAATTAACTAAATGTGCAAAGTTAATTTCCAAACAGATAACCAAAGGAAAAGAGAAACACGCCATTGCTGAGGTCGACCTCCCAGAACGAAAAGTAGCAGATCAAGTGTTCATGCGGCACTTTGTTGGCTGATGGAATGAGAAACGCTTTGAGGGTCCCTCTCAAAGTGAATGGCAGGAAACCTTGGATCTATCACAGTCATATGCGTCTCAACCCAGCTGCTCACCAAAAATAATGGACACCTCAAATGAAATAAGAGGGGGGACAAAGGTTGTCACCATACAAGGGCCCCCCTACAACTATATTTTTGGGCTACAATTTGAATGGACATTACTAAAGATAAGTATTTTTGTTTATGTATTTCTCTTTTATCTCCTAAATCTATCCTTCTTCTTCTTTGCTAGCAAAATACCAAAAATGTGTAATACCTTTCTTGTTCAAAGAGAGCTCTTTAGTAACAATGTGACCCCTTCCACTCATGCTAAGTTGTCAGACAGCATGTGGTATCAGCACTATCAGAAATAGGCACAGAAGACATGAATGAGCCATGTTTTGTGTGTTCCTTATTTACCCTTGCTTCTGGTTCAGGTAGACTACACTCCACGAATGAAGTACCATCAGACAAAGCTTGCTGTCTATTACACCTATACTTATGTAGAATAAAGGTCTATATTCAATTGACGCATGTCAAATTAGTACACTTACTAGTCAATGCCACAACATACAATACTTTGCCAGCAGTATTGTACATCCTCACAGACAGACAAGAGAGAAGAGAGGTAATAGCACAGATGAGAAAAACAGGTCACCCCACCACTGTAGATTGGAAGCACATGGTCCTAGATCCTGGTTTCCAAGGGATAACACGTCCACCAACCGAATGTGATAGATAGTTTGCAAAGCCCTTGTCCCCAGATTGTGTCCGCAGACCAGGGCTTAGAATCAGTGGGGCAGTCTTTACTCATAATCAGAGTTATCCCTACATCAAATGTTCCTGTAGAGCCACGTCTTTATGTAATGGTTCTGTCATTAGCCAGGATGCCATAAGGAAATATACACCCATCTGGGATGAAAATATTCCACATTATACCTGTGTAGACATTATTGAAAGTCTGCAGACTGTCATGAAACTAACCTCTGTCTCCTTATGTTTCAGGGAAAATGGGACAATCAACGTGGGTCGGAATATTGCTTGCAAAGTAACAGTCTTCCACGCTGACATGCATGGGGGCACCTCCAGCCTTATTGACTTCTTCTGGCAGTGTGGACAACTACTGTATGCCCAAATTACCATCTAACTGGGGAGGAATTTATTCCATGGTAACTTTGTATTCTCTAGTTTTAGTAATTCCTGGAGCAAACATATCTGCTTTGCATTAGCACCCCATAAGCCATCCAATGACCTTGCTACATCACAGCCGGAAGAAGAGACCAGCAGAATACTATTGCACAAGCACCTGGAAAGAAATCCCTCAAGAATACCGCTTGTTCAATGACTCTGAACTGTTCTTTTGGAGCATCTTGCCATTTATCCAAGCTAAGACAACAACTTGTTGGCTCCAGATCACAAGGTGGGAATTCCTCAAGGTCGTTAACACCATGAATGACAGCTTCAATGCAATAAAGGAAGAACTGTTTCCCCTGAGGGTAATGGTGCTACAATACCGTTATGTACTGGAGCTTATGATGGTCATGAAAGGGGGTGTCTCTAGAAAAGATATGTACCGCATGCTGCACATTTATTCCAGCAAGTAACGCAGAGAATGGAACATTATCAGAATCAATGCAGGCACTGCATAATTTACAAACTAAGATTAAGGAGGTGCCCCAGAAAGTTAGTTTAGTGGTTAGTTTTCAGCACTGCAATCCTGGATGCCATGACTTTTGGGGCTCTGTTACCAATGACTGTGATTTTGCTACTAATATACTTTGTGATACAGAAAATACTACCATGTTTTAGGAGAATAGGCACTAAGGTGGGAGGGATCTTTTCAATTAGGACACTGACACACATAGTGGATTCCCATGCCAATATGTAATACCTGATACAAAAGGCAGACCAATATTTAGATAAGGTAGTTGAAATAAAAACTTGGGGGGGTGTTGTAGGAAATTTAAAAAATAAGTGCAGTAGAGTGAATATGAAATGTGAAAACATCATGCAACATCCAGCACCAGTAGAGGTCACACTGCTGTTCACAATCAAAAAACAGTTTTGGCCAAACCCCCACACTGACATGAGTGAGGTGAAAGGTTCATGCAACAGAATAAGGAACATGAAAGGGTCATCTGTAAAATGCCAACTCATGTCTGACCAACCTGCAGGAATTTAGAACTTAAACAGATGAGTTCCCGGCATGCTCTCCGTGCCTACAAACAAGATGGTGGACAGATTAGACACTGGGCACATAACTGAAGTAGCCCAAAGCACACAGGTGTGTGACTCACAAAGGGTGCAGGAAGAAACCATGGCCCATATTTAAGAAAACGTTGTGCATCAGAGCTGATGTGCCACTTTTTCCGTTCCCCCTACCAGCACCTAACTACACCATGGTTGCACTGTATTTGTGATACGGTGCACCATGGCAGTCCTTAGAACAATAGCGTCAAAAGTTTTTATGCTATTATGGCACCTTGCTACACTAGCATCAAACATTTTGACACAAGTATAGCAAAGTGCAAGGAGGCCCATAGGTTTCAAGGGGAGCGTCATTTTGATGCGTGCTCTGAGCCGGATGTTAAAAATTACCCCAAAATGGTGCAGTGAAATCTGTTTAATTTCACTGCTCCATTTTTGCGGGCCTCCTAACACTGAAATGCCTCCCTTGCATACGGTATGCCTGACACAGTCATAATGTGGCCCAAGACATTACAAAGTGGCGCAATGCACTCATTGCACCACTTTGTAAATATGGTGAGTGGTGTAAAAAAAATGATGCTATGGAAGTGCTAAGGTGGTGCTAAGGGCTCTTAAATATGCCCCCAAAGTCTGATCACCCAGCAGTCTCAGACACACAATGCTGTCAGCACACACTTAAAAACAAATTACATGTACACAAAAGCATGTACACATTCATAGGTCAAAGAATGCTCGGTCATAAATCTTTGCCGAATATATAATAAAGAGCGAGTAATGTCTTAACTTAGGAATTCGGGGATATTGGGTCTCATGTTTTTGAGTGTTTTTCATTTTAATCTGTCACTTGAAAGTTATCTATTGTTAAAAGTATTGTACAGCTTTGCATAAAAGGGCAGGTCTGTGAACAGGTGAATGAGAAAAACTGTAGAGGCAGGTCTTGCAGGGCTGAGTTGCAGTCTGCATTGTATTTCTCCCTGTCACAATAGGTAAATACTGTCTTTAGAACTGTCAAGAAGAGTCTTTGTGGTAATTTCTGAGTCAATTCATTCACCCCGTAACACAATAACAATAGTCTCCCTATAGAATGACTTCAAAGTGTTACAAAAGGAAGATGTTTGCTTGCAAATATTATAGTTATGTTCTGGCCTCTTCTTAAGGCTCTTGGACTGTTACTCAGTAGGTTGAAGGTTCAAGTCCTTGTATGTCATGGAGAGTGTCCATTTACTAGTGTTTTGAATGTTAAACATTCTTAATGATGTAATATTTAAGTATTTTTCATTAACGCAATCTTTGACTTGAATTTCAAAGATATGTCTGGACACTATACTCTAAGGAATCATCTGTGGAGTAGTGGTTAAGGTCTCTGACCCTCTCACTGAAGGTTGAGGGTTCCCGTTTTAGTGGGTCTGGTAGTTTGCCTAATTGAATTTCTTTTCAACTTCAAACATTTAAGGTAAATACTGAAAGGTGATCTCACTCTATTTATCTAAAAATTACATTTTTCTTCTTAATTTGTCCTTACATATAGCATTCTAAATATATAATGTATTAAAGTTTAGAAAAACTTTCTTGATGGTTATAGGGAGTTGGCAGACCAACCCCTGCTGCACACAGCCAAAGGCTGTGGGTGGCACATGGTTGGGTATGTATAGGGTCTTGGCTGCAGACCAGGACCTGTGGCTAACTCCTGCTGCACACGGCCAAAGACCCTGTATTGTACAAGGTTGGGCTGTTATAGGGGTTGCCCGCAAGGCCTGGCTGCAAGCAACCTCTGCTGGTCATGGCTGAACGCCATGCACGGTGGTAGTTGGGCTAACGCAAGTAATTAAAATTACTTTGCATTCAAACAAAAACATAGAAATTCACTGAAAAAAACAAAGGTTACAGGGATGTTATAGTTAGGTTCTAAATTTACTCACACAAAACCAAAGAAATTCAGCAGTTAGAGTTATCTCAAGTAAATATAACTTGCTCCCTAGGTAACTGTAACTCGCCACTAGGTAGTTATAGTTAGGACCTAGTTTCTACAGAAGAAGAGCTTTTTTACTTGCTTATATCGTTGGTGCCGGTTGACTAATCTTCACCGAATTTTTAGAGAAAATTTGACGCTCACATGAGCTGATGTCTGAAAAGATCCGCTAAGCAGAGGCTGAGAAAAACAGGGGGTCTCAAAACCCTTTTTCTTAATTCTTTTTTCCATGGGTTTTTTGAACAGCGATAACGCCTGAGCCACGGAATGGAACTATCCCAAATTTGGCAGAAAGGTAGCTCTTGGTCCAGAAAGCAATCTTTAAGTTATTTGGCGTAAATCTGTTCAGTAGTTAATAATTAAGCAAAAAACAAATATGTATATATAGGGAAGTGAAAGCTTCACAAACCCTCCTATCTCGTGCTGAGATCTGATTGGTTGCAAACACTTCAGCAAGAAGTGTTGGCAGCCATGTTGGGACTTGGCTTCTGATGAGTACCAACAAAAATGTAAAAAATAAGATAAGGGCTCTAGGTAGGGATACCCTGACCCCTCAGCTCAGGTGCTGGGTTTCCAGAGTCCCCCCCCCCCCCACCAGCACAAAAACATGTTTTCACATTTATATCAAAACCTGTGGCAGATGCACTAAAAAACAAAGAAAAAACAGTGCACAAGCTCCTGGGATTGTTTCGTTAACGCCCCAGTTGGTCCAGGTCCCGAGGGCATTGTGGAGCCACTGATGGCCTTGTGGACTGCCACCCTCAGCAAGGCCCTAAGGTAACTATAACTCGCTCCCTCGCCATGCATTGCTAATTACCCCAAATATTACAGAAGGCATGACAACATATACAACATCCTTAAAACTATAAATTAAACATTAGCAGTCAATTTTTTAAAGAAAAATCTGTGCATGGCGAGGGCGCTAGATATAGTGACCTTAGGGAGCAAGTTATAGTTACTTGAAAAAACTATAACTGTAGAATTGCTATGGTTGTGTACAAGTAAATATAGAACCTAACTGTAACGTCTCTGTAACCTTTTTTTCTGTGAATATATATATATATATATATATATATATATATATATATATATATACATATATACACATATACACACACACACACACACTGGTGGTCACCAGTAGGCGGTTATAGTTAGGACCTACTTTCCATAGACAAACCATTTTTTGTTTTGCTTGTAGCTTTCGCAATGTTTGAAGAATCTTCCCGAAGTTTTCAAAAGTTGTGTACTAGTAACTTCAGCTGCTGTGTAAAAAACTACAGTGTGATTCATGAAGTGGGGTCAAGAAAAAGAGGGATCCCAAAATGTATTTGCCCATGCAATTTCCCATAAGGATTTTAGACGTTACTATAGACTGAACCACTGAACAGAATTACACCAAATTTGGCTGAAAGCTAGCACTTGGTCCAGAAAGAGCCCCTTTGGCAATTTGGTCTAAATCCATTCAGTAGTTTTGGAGTCATTGAAGGTAAAAGAAATATAGATATCCAGATAAGCAGTGGATTTGTGGACCCATGCACCATCAGTACTGCCTTTATTGGCTGGCCACAACCTGACTGGAAAGTCACCATTTCACATATCGGGACATGGTCCCTGGGCCTCAAAATGTAAGTGTACAGTGATTGAAGTGGTCGGGTAGAGGTACCCTGACCTCATGCGTGTGTTGAAGGGATCACAAAGGGATCCCGAAAGGGCAAGAAATTGCCTTTAAATATTTTTTTTCCACATGAGTAGATCTGCGGATCCACTGATCAATCACGGGGCTCAGCGCAGACTTCTGTGTGAATTCACAATAGATCTGCGGAACCAGACCCTATTGAAAACAATATACACACTCACAGACCCACTTACCCACTCTCGTATAGCCCACACTACAACAGATTAATCCACTCACACACCCACTACCACACACACATCCTCAAAACCACTCACACACTCACTCACAGACTCACACTGCCACTTACACACCTACCCACACGGCCATACAGCTCCTCAGACACCGACTCACACATCTATACAGCCAGTCTCACACCCACTCACAGCCCCATGTAGCCAATCACACACCCGCTTAACACTCAATCACACACTCATACACCGACTTACACATCCAGAGAAGCATTCACACACCTGCTCGCACACCCATCCAGTCTTAGACATACTCACACACACCCTCACACACACCCATAAAGCCACTAAGAAATGAACTCACAAACCCATACAGTCACTCACATACCCACTCAGAGTCCTACAAAACCACACACACACACACACACTCACATACCTATACAGCCACTCACATACCCACTCACACACCCTCAAAACCTTTACACACCCACTCACAGACCCATGCTACCACTCACACAGCCATACAGCAATTGACACACCCACTTATACTACCACACACTTACACACCCACTCACAGATGCATACACCCACTCTCACACCCACTCACAAACCCATACCACCATTCACATACTCACTCACATCTCTAACACACCCACTCACACAATCATACAACTACTCACACACCTGTTGAGACACTCAGGAAGCTACTCACACACCCATGCAGTGTCTCACACAGCCAGTCACAGGCCTGCAAAACCACTTACACACTCACTCACATACTCATACAACCACTCATAGATGCAGTCACATACCCTCAAAACCACTCACACACCCACTCACAGACCAGTACACCCACTGACACACCCACTCATACAGCCCTACAGCCACTCACATACCCATATAACCACTTACACATCCACTCACAGACCCACTCACACACTTTCTCACACCCCCACACAACCACTCACACTCCCATTTCAATTCCCACTCACACACTCACATACCCAGTCACAGAGCCACACAGTCACACAGAAAGCCATTCACACAGCCATACAGCCACTCCCACACTCTCTCAGTACCCATGTAGTCTGTCATACTGTATTAAATGTATTGTTGTTTTGTATGAGTGGTTTTGGTTAGGAACAGATCTGCGGATTAATTAGAGAGCCAAAATGTGTTGCTATTTTGTGTTGAATGTGTCCTTTTGGCTTGGGACCTGCGGCAGATTCGCAGTTCTGAGTGACAAAAATGTGTTTTTAAAAGAAAATAAACTAGTGTTTGGGAATAGGGTTGACTCTGAAAAGAGCCTTTGCAGTCATGATGTGTAGGTGACTATTACACATAGAACAGGATGCAGTCTTTCAAGTTGTTGAATTTCTTTATTAAATGAACTCCATCATTTTGGTATATTCCATCCATATCAAAGCATAAATTGTAGTGGTATAGAGAGCCCATGCTGTGTCTCTGAGGAATGCAGAAACAGTTTTATTGATATGTTTCCTCGATTTTTCTTTCAGTGGACAAAAATCTGTTGACCATTTCCACTTCTGCCTTTGGTAAAAGTTTGAGAATACAAAGGCAGTGTGTTGGAAAAGTGCCATTAATTACCAAATGTATCTTTCATTTGGATTTTCAGGCCTCCCCACAATTGTGCCTAGGTGTGAGAAACTAAGCTGATTGCAGAAGCACCCTCACTTTTTGCCCCCATTGTTACCTGATACTCTTGTTTTCTGACCCTGGTGAGCACTGGGCACTGCTAACCAGTCCGACGGCCAATGCTCTGTTTAGAATGGTATATGCAAATTAGGCATAATTATTATTGGCTCTGACAACCTACCTAGAAGTCCCTAGTATATGGTAGGGCATGTAGGTTTAGAGACCCCGTGCAGTTAGGGCACCTGTGGGTGCCCTGCTGTGGTCTCTAGTGTCATTGTGAAAGCAGGCCTGCCTTTCTGGCTGCTTTTAAATTAAAGATAACCCCTAATTTGACTCTGGGGTTAAAAGTATGTCCAAAGTCCTCAACTAGCTTATTTTTACATATGTCACCCCTAAGGTCTGCCCTAGGTGCCCTAAGGTTTGGGTGTAATGTAAATGTAAGCAGGGAGTTTATAAAGATGTCTCATAAGCCCTGATAAGGGAAAAACAGCCAAATTATGTTTCTCAATTGTAGTGCATTAGCTCCATAGGCTAACAGCGAGAGGCTTCATTTAAAAATAATAAATTCTTATTTCCACTGGAAAAGAGCTAAATGGTCAAGTTTGATATCAAACTAAAACAACTTGCCAGGATTGGATCTGTTATAACTATTACAGAGAATGTGTTTTCGAACTATTTCTGAAAGTTAAAAAATCAGAACTGTAGTGCCCTTTCCTGATTGGTCAGTCTCTGGCAGCCTGAGCCAAGCTACCTTAATGAGGTGTGAAGTGGCCTGGGCTGAAATAAAGGAAGCATTTGGTGAGAAGAATACTGCTGCAGCCAGTGTCAGAGCAGGATGGGGCTAGAGTTGCCAAATTGGTTTTAAAAGGAGGAAAAGCCACATGGGACAGAAACTAGACCTCCCCCTTTCCTGCTCCCCCAGCCAGATGGGAGCCCGAGTAATTAGATTAGGAAAGGGTCTAGAAGGGGTGGTTTAAGGAAACTTACCCACACCAGTGATTGGGCTCAGCTGTATGTAACCTCCAAGGAGAGATTTTCTCCATGTTGGATTTTTAAAGAATGTTGCTTTCTGGGAAGATGTTTGCCACACTTTGCAGGAAGTGGTCATACCAGAGAGTGGCACCCTGCACCCCATTGTTCAGGGGTGCACTCCTGCTTACCATCCTAGGAGCAGGGATAAATATGGTACAGCTCTTCAACAGTTCAGATTCCTGCTGGAAGAACAAACTAGAGGAGAAGGACTGCCCTGCTGAATTACTGGTCTGCGCCTGAAGGACTGCACACCAAGGCTGCACAGATTGGGCTTCATCCAGGAAAGGACTTTGCCTTGCTTCTGCAACTCCAGGAGTGGATTTCCTATAAACTACAAGTACAAAGGAGTTGAACCGAGTCCCCTGAATCAAGTCCAGCAAGAAGAGCCCAGCTGACCAACGTCCTGTGGCCATTTGCAAATTCTGACCAGGTGCATTTTGGGAATTGTAGTCCCAATTCCTAAGGAGCAACTCAGAACTTCTGGAACATTGGATCAAGTTGTGGACAGTCCAAGGGCCCAAACTGGACTTCTGGAATAATATCCAGGAGTTTGGAGAAGTTTGGAGCAACTTTGTAAAAAACTCCATAAGTGGACTGATCCAACATCGTGAGTCATGCTGGATACCTTCAAGTGTGACCTGGCCTTAGTTTCAGGTTCGTCCCGCTGAAAGCTCCGGAGCTCCTGACTTCCATTATATGACTTGGTTCTCGTGGAAAGGAAATCCGATGATGGTGCATTAAAATCAGCTTGCTGGAAAGGACTGCACAAAGTCGAGTAAGAAAAGCTCCAGAAAGATTTCTAAGTATGAAGAAAAAACTTTATATGAGACGTTTCATTAGCCTTGGTGTGGGAAAACAGCCAAATTCATTTTTCTTCATTGTAGTACATTAGCGCCATAGGCTAACATTGGGAGGCTTTATTTAAAAATAATAAAGTCTCTTTAATACAAAAAAAAGAGATAAATCTGTCAATTTTTATATATAATTAAAAGTTAGAATACATACCACACCTTTCCAAGGTTAGATCTATTATAACTAGTACAAAGAAAGAGTTTTATAACTCTTTCTCAAAGTTACCAAAATCAGCCCCTGAGTGCCCTTTCCTGATTGGTCAAATTATTTTTCTCAATTGTAGTGCATTAGCTCCATAGGCTAACAGCGAGAGGCTTCATTGAAAAATAATAAATTCTTATTTCCATGGAAAAGAGCTAAATGGTCAAGTTTGATATCAAACTAAAACAACTTGCCAGGGTTGGATCTATTATAACTAGTACAAAGAAAGAGTTGTATAACTCTTTCTCAAAGTTACCAAAATCAGCCCCTTAGTGCCCTTTCCTGATTGGTCAGTCTCTGTCGGCCTGAGCCTAGCTATCTGAATGAGGTGTGAAGTGATGTGGGCTGAAAGAAAAGAAGTATCTGGTGTGAGGGGAACCGCTGCAGCGGATAGAAGAGCAGGATGAGGGTAGAGTGGCCAAACTAGTTTTAAAAGGAGGGAAAGCCACCTAGGATAGAAACTAGACCTCCCCCATTTCCTGTTCCCAAGGCAGATGGGAGGCTAAGTAATGAGATTAGAAGAGGGTCTGGAAGGGGTGTGTTAGAGAAACTTAGCCACATCAGAGGGTGGGCTCAACCAGATGTAGCCTCTAAGAAGAGATTTTCTACAGGTTGGATTTTTAAAGACTGTTGCTTTCTGGGATTGATTTTTGCCACACTTCACAGGAAGTGGTCATCTCAGAGGAAGGCACCCCACACCCTATTGGTCAGGAGGAGCCTCCTGCTTGCCAACACTGGAGCAATGATAAATATGGCAAAGCTGCTCAGCAATTCTGATCCCTGCTGGAGGAAAAAACTGGAGGAGAAGGACTGCCCTGCTGAACCCCGGGTCTGCTCCTGAAGGACTGTGTCTACAAGGACTGCACCAGCTGAAAACTTTTGGTTTCACCAAGAAAAGGGCTTTGCCTTTCTTCTGCAACTCCAAGAGTGTACTTCCTATATGCTACAAGTACAAAGGAGCTGAATGAAGTTCCTTGCATCAAGTCCACCAAGAACAGCCCAGCTGACAAGTGTCCAGTGGCCATTTGCAGATTCTGACCAGGTGGATCTTGGGACTTATAGTCCCAACTTCCAAAGAGCAACTCAGAGTTTCTGGAACCTTGGATCAAGTTGTGGACAGCCCAAAGGTCCCAAAATGGACTTCTGGAAGAAAATCCAGAAGTTTGGAGACGTTTGGAGCAACTTTGTAAAAAAGCTCCATAAGTGGACCGACCCAACATAGTGAGTCATGCCGGATACCTTCAACTGCGACCTGGCCTGAGTTTCAGGTTTGTCCCACTGAAAGCTCCGGAGCTCCCGACTTCCAGTTTTGACTTGGGTCCTATGGAAAGGAAATCCGATGATGTTCCATCAAAATCAGTTTGCTGGAGAGGACCGCACAAAGTCAAGGAAGAAAAGTTCCAGAAAAATGTCAGAGTATGAAGAAAAAACTTTGACCCAGGCCTCCCACTCAGTGTATTCGAGCAGGGCTCCATTGCTGCCGGCCTCAACTTTTGACTTTGCCCCAGTCAAGTGCAACAGATGTCCCTGTTTGGTGCTTTTTGTTTTTGAGCACTTGAAAGTATTGTTTTTCTTGAATTGAATCTTTTAAAATTACTATCTCCGGTTACCTACACTGGATTTTTCCTCTTATATTGTCATTTTCAAGATAAAAAAAATCCTATTTTGATAAATTGGTGTCAGAATTGTTTTTTGTGTTGTGTTTTACTTATCTACTTTTTTTGTTGATATTAAATGCTTTACACAACTTTTTCCTAAGTTAAGTCTAACTGCTGAGGGGCCAAGCTACCAAGGGTTGAGCAAGGACAGATTTATTGAGACCTTGACTGGACCTAGTATGGGATTGTGGCCTGTTACTAAGTTGAGGTACCTACCTGCTCTTACTAGTATTCCATTTTTCAACACTAGGTCATTGTCACCACAGTGCATAATCATGAGGTCTGGATGTTGGCAATCGTCAATGCTTTCAACCAAAAGGCAGCAACTGATGTCACTTTATTACTCTCTGGCCAACCCAAGTAATGTTTATATTAGGTAAATCCAAGTCCCTGTCAATGCCACTCTTTTTAGCAATCTCTATAGGCCAAAACACAAAACTTTGGCACATAATCTCCGCTCTGACCATTTTGGTAGTGTTAGAGTGTGAAAAATGCTAATAAAATTGCATGATTAACTGAAAGTAAAACGTGTATTTAAAAGTACTGGGCTGTAATGAAAATGAGGCCTACACTGATAATTGACACAAATAATTTGAAAATGAAAATAAATCACTGTCTAATTAAATGTATTTTATGTTTTACTAACTGAGAGTAATGAACAAATAATATTTACATGTTTAGAAAATAAATAAGTTTGAGTTTTATGAAATGATGTACTGCACATTTTACTTCGTTTTTAAACAGGCCTATGTTAATCTAATTTAAAATGGAAATAATGTGATGCTTAGAAATTGCTGATGTAACTGTAAAGTCACTGCCAATGTTCTGTCGTTTCTGAAACATCCTGTGTGATGATCTAATGTCTGTGCTGTAACATTTATAACATTTTATTTAATTTCCAGATAGATAATGTTCCACAGAAAACAATGGCTTTCAGTAGTTGTTTGTAGCTTGAAACATTTTATCTGTGCAATAGAAACTGGCGTGACAGCAGAAGAAGCTGAACCAATGAGAGAGAAAAATGGAAACAACAGTGCAAGGAAGAAATGTGCATAGCTTTTTATTGGTTCTGTCCTAACTACCTCATAGTCTGACCAATGGTACAGTAGCTAGATATTTTCTGGGGCTTTAATATAGCAATGTATAGGTGATGTCAGATTCAGATTTTATTCTCTCTTGCCCAAGTGCAGTTCTTATTCTTTCCTGTTGAAGAGAGACTTAGGGCCCTATTTATAGGCCCCTAGTGCCAGAGGAGTGTTACTTTTTGTGATGCTCTTGTGGTGCTAAGCGCAGCGCCGTATTTACAAGGTGGCGTCAAGCCACTTTTTGTGGCTTAACGCCATCTTGGAAATACAGCCCTTTCCCACGCAGCACTGTGCAATGGATGTTGCTGTGGGCGTGCCACAGCAACACCCATTGCATTTTGACACTGCCTCAGATTTATGAAAGTTTGTAAACCTGAGGCAGCACCAAAATCTAACGTCACCCCCAGGTGTGCCGTTAGCAGGGTGCAACGAGGAGGAATACTTTTATGTCTCCTCGTTTTTGGCTTTTTCTATGCATGCGGCATTCTGCAGCATGCCCAGAAAGAGCAAAATTCCAGAAATGAATCCTTATGTGCGGGAAGGTGTCTCTTCCTGCACTTAAACAATCATTTGAAAATGACGCTTTGGCACTTCTGTGTGTGCTGCACTGAGCAGCACACAGAGAAGCGCCAAAGTGCCATTAGTGATTGTTTATATGCAGGAAGGGACACCTTCCCGGACATAAACAATCGCACAATCACACCCCTCAACACAGACATCATTGTACGATGGTGCAAGGTGCCTGCGTTGGCACTGGCAGCTAAATTTAGCGCCAGAGCAGGGGAAAACGCATGGGTGCACCGTATTCCCTTAAATATGTTGCATCCCTGCGTTTCTAAAGTGACGCAGCACCACACTGCCAATTTTGGCACAGCACCGTGCTGCGACACTTTTCTTTACATCTGGCCCTTATTCTTTTTTGCTCGAGCTCAGATTTATTTTTCTGCTGCAGTTACTCTTTGTGCTGTATTAAAAAGTGCATTTGTTTCTGTTAGGGAAATAATGTGCTATGTGCCACTCACAGTTCAGATGCATTTACGGTCAAACATTAATGAACTGTTTCCCTATATATCATTGTCCACTATAGATGACCAGAAGATGCTCAACTGAAGAAGACTTCACTGCCTGCTGAACCCATTAAGGAGAGGTATAACAAAATTGTGTGCATTTGTCTATCTTGCAGGTTTACATGTTTTCATGGTTCCATGTTTTTCTCTTCTATAAACCCAACCGCTATTTTTGCTAATGGTGTTGTTTATTGTTGAATTCATTTTTTTCAGAGCCAAACACTCACACCTATTTGATTCCAAATGTTCATTCAACTTTATGAGGGGAGATGGTTATTTACCCTTACGTGTCCCCTTTTAAATGAATTATCAAAACAAATATAAGGTAGGACGCTCCAACAGTGGCAATCAGGATTAGCACACAGGAGAAGGCTGCAGCTGAATGAGGCAGTTTTGAAGATGAAAGGTAGTTAAAATGGAGGACAGCATCTAAAAACAAAAAAAGAACATGTTTGAATGGTGGGGATGTGCAGGGAAGTAAAATTAGATATTAATTTGGAGGAAAACAGTAAGTACATCTGCGATTGGCTTTGCAAAAATAAAAAAAGTTGTTTTAGGGATATGCTTGAAATTACAACCAGTCAACCACACCTGCTGCAGTTTAATTTTAAGTTAGTATGCTGCTTATAGAAACTAATGTAAACTATTGACTTAGTGGTAGCTAGCGGGTGTTGTAAACATGGTTACCATGTAAACTGATCTAGGAGAGCGTAAGAGGAAGGGAACAAAAAACCTGCGTTGTGAAACTCAAAAGAAGAGTGGTGTACAAACATTGCTCATTAGAGAGTATTTGGCTTTTAACTGAGTACTTTTTTCAAAGAAAAAGATAAACTATGAGCATCAAGAGTAGATTGTTAAATGCTTTTACGTGCTTCCCTTTGAATCCACCTTGAATTTACACGGGCCACGCTGACTGCCACAGTGGATCCATGGATCTGCCCCAAAACACTACCAAATTGGGCTTCTTAACTGGAGTCTTATAAAGAATTAAAAACACTGACCATTTAAAAGTGGCATAAAAAAAAAATGAAATGAAGGTTGTAATTTACTCAGCACAGGACTATCAATGAAAGCCCAGTGGGAAAGGTAGCTATTATTGATACTTTTGTACTGATAGTGGAACACCATTTCTATATTTCTGACTTGAGATTTTCACTGACAGCATATTCTAAGTGATACTGAGAAAGAAATTGGAGAACAGCAAAGAGATTTCAAAGGTATTTGAATTAGGGTGTACTTTTAAAAAGTATACGCATATAAAGGGTTATGAGTGTACATCAGATGAAAGAAAATGTGTAGGTTCTACACAACAGTAAATGGGAAAATAAAATGGAGGGAAGATGAGGATATTGAGTGAAAACATTTGGCCCCATTCGCAAAGATAAATTTACACTTTTGGTCTAAGTTTAGACCAAAAGTGTAAGTTCACGATTTTCAGGTATATACAAATGTAAGTTACAAGTATTCCACACTTGGGGTGGATGATCTGCACTTGGGTGGATCATCCGCACTCGGGTCGGAAACTCAGCACTCGGCCCATATCACCTGCACTTGGGCTGGATGAAGCAAAAATGCATACTGACACAACAGTTTAATGGCTTACCACCCCCCCTCAGCCCCAGCTGAAACTCCTCAGCACACATCCAAATCCCAGTCTTGCTGCACACATAAAAGCAGAGTTGCCACAAATAAACCCTTTCAGTCCGTTCAACATGTCGCTGAATTTGTTTGTTGGTTTGTCCCTTGCTATGCGACAGGATGATTTGAGGAGGAGAAGGAGAGTAGAGAAGATCTTCAGATAAAGGATCAACCTCTTTGGGATGTCCAGCCAAGATGTCATGGCCAGATACAATTTTCTCCCTGATACCATCTTGGAAATAGTTTGTGAGTTGGAGAAGGATCTTGACTCTGTGACCTGCTGCTCCCATGTCATCCCAGCCTATGTCAAGATCCTAGCAGCTCTCCATTTCTCTGCTACAGGGTGATTCCAGAGGGACTCCAGTGACTTTGTGGGCATCTCCCAGGCAACCCAGTCCTGATGCCTGCATCAGGTACTGAGCTGCATCAATAGGAGAGCCCATCACCACATACAAATGCCCCACACACTGGCCAGAAAGCAAAGGGTAGCTAGGGATCTCTACATCATTTCCCACTTTCCATTTGTGCTGGGTGCAATTGATTGCATTCATGTGGCTCTATTGCCACCTTGCCACAATGCACACATCTTCTGTAACAGACACTGCTGGTACACTTCATCAATATGCAGGGTACCTGTGATGCCAATGGTAGCTTCATTGATTTGCATGCAGTGTTCCAAGGCAGTACCCATGACAGCTATGTATTCTACAGGTCACCCCTTGCACATCAGATGGCAGCAGGAGAATTTGGCAACATGTGGCTACAGGGTAAGTACCAAGCACCACACAAGTGTTATATGTATAATTCTGTTTCTACATGTGCACAACGATTAGACAACACTAATCCTCAATCCACATTCATGCCCCCAACAGACACAGTATGTACCATTTCATATAGCATGTACTATACAGATGCATGAGGGACGTTTACAAACATTACTCTGTTTCTTTCCTCAGGCAGTGCTGCATATGCACTCTTCCCTCATATCCTCACATCATACAGATGTTCAACCATTGTACCTCAGCATAGGTAAAATAGGGCACACAGACGTACATGAGCCATCATTGATCACAGTTGTGGGCTCCTCAAGGGAAGATTCAGATGTCTCGACCTTACAGGGTGGGTGCTGCTGTACTCCACTCAAGGTGTGCACAAGCTCATAATAGCCCGCTGTGGTTTGCACAACATAGCATTGAATCATGGCTTACACATATCGCTGGACCCTCAGCTAGGTCTGAATCTGGGCAACTGGGCCATTGTACAAAACAGAGGGCAGGGTATGCAGATGTGTGACCTGCTGGTTGACATTTGTTTCACCTGATCAACATGTAATGTCATGACCTTCATGTGGTTTACAGTGTGCTGTCAATGATGATTGGTGGATTATTAACACTCTTTCCACATATGCCATCCTGAGACTACTTTTGTAATCCATACATGATGTCTGTATACAACAGCCATTGCCAAGAGTCAAAAGATTGGCCATGCATTATGTTGTGTGCACATGACAGGGATCAGCATGGAAAATGTATCTTAGGGCTTCATTTGCTCTGGGGATCCAATATCTGCATGTGTGAGTTCTCCCTGGACAGTGCCACAAAAGGGGTTTGCTTCACAAAGGGCTCGCCCGTTGGGGTGAAGGTGCCAGATCAGAGGGTGAATACCTGTAAACAAGGGGAAATTTCTGCTATGAGATTTCACATTGTAGTGATCCTGCCCCAAGTGAGGTGAATCACCTATAACTGTGTGGCCTCTGCCCCAGAGGCAGAGGCCCCTTGCTGCCCAGGCCCCTTCTATGTGTGTGTGTGTGGCAAATCATATGATGGAGTGGCCGTATGTCCAACATAGGTACACCATGGAACAAGTGGACCAGTTTGGAGATATGGATAGTCCATGCTCATAGCTGACATGTTTGGCAGCTGCACATGGGATGTCACACTCCAGGCCTTCTGGTGAATTATAGTGGATTTGGGGCATTTTGTCCCTGTTTCACCATGGAATGACTGAGACTACAAGATCCTGAATACATTATGATAATCTGGCCCAGATCACCACATCATTAATGGATCAGGTAAAATTTGCGGGGCTCTATGAATACAGTCTTCCTCATGAATCAGACTAGCACCTACTGGTCACATTCAAAATGTGGAGCCATTTTGTATTGTGTGTAATGGAGAGTACCTCACACATGCAGGTCTCATGTACCCAATGATGACAGGTCACTGTCTCCTGTCAAACCACATATGCACCTTGTGAGACATATGACATGGAGTGGCTGCCACTATCTGGGCAGGTAATGTTAGTCTTACACATACCCTGCTCCAAAGGTACATGTCGGACTATTGCAGGTAACAAGATTCACAAACCTGCAGCATGCAATGAATAAAGTCTATTGGCTGTCTCATACAAAGTGCCCCAGGTATGCATTGTGAATGTGCACCCACTCTGTGCATCCCCAAGGCACATCTGTAGTGTAGAAATGCCAGCAGGTGCTCCTTTTGCCCATTCTGCAAAACGGATGGTGCTGGTGGAGATATGGTGCCTGCACTAGCACCAGTGGGTGTACACTCATTGGAATAGGGGTATAGCCCTATGCTGCTGATGGAAACATTTTGCCACTGCAGCAACGGCACAGATTAGTTGAAGGTGCAGAGGCAAAGAAGCTGTTAGGAGGTGCTCTAACGGTGTGCCATATAAAAGGTGGCCCACTGTCAGTGCATACCCTGATAGGAGCCCCCTGTAGGGGGAACAGGTTGTCCTACAGAAATCACAGACATACCTTTGCAGGTGGGTTTAGCCACCCACTGCACCTGCCTGCAAGGGCATCTCCAATTCCCCCTCAAATATGCATGTGGGTTGACATCTGCACAGTCTACATGGAGGGGCTGCTGTATGACAGCTCGTTTGTCATCATGACTGGGCTTCACTCAGGGCAGTATGAGTGTGTGGCTGGCCTAGGGGCACTGCATTCATTGTTATATGACTCACTTTCTTACACTGCACCTTTTTAGAGCTCTGTTGTGGTGCAGATAGAGAATATGTGTCCCATGTACAATCAAGCCCCAGTCATCATTATGGACAGCAGCATGCATCTGTTTTCCTGGGCCCACATAATACAGGGACTACCTAGCAAACACTCTCCCAGTGTGTATGTCAATGTCAGTATCACTGACTTTGTTGGTGCCTCGTCCACACATCCTTCACCCATGTTGGGTGAGTTTGGTTCAACAGTGCAGCAGGATGGCAGGGGATCCTACTTGGAGTTGAGGCTGACTTTGAATGAACATGAAATGGATGTCAGCCCCTCCATATATTGAAGGAAATTTGCAGTGCTGGTCACAACTGATGGTGGCTGAAATTCCAGAACACGGGTCTGAGCATGAGTCACAATGGGTCGTCACACTTAGATGTCTCATTGTGGAGATTGTTCCCCAAGTGCAATGACTGAGGGGTATCTGTGCGAGTGTGTAGGTAATGGACATGGCCAGACTGGCAAGGGGGGCTATTGGGCATTTGACAGGGCAACTGAAGGGGTGGGGCAGGTCTCATTGCTGTGTTTTGGTTTAGACCTGGTACTGCATTATGTGTCCCCAGTTACAAAGCAGCAATCCTGCATGATCCAGACACTTGTGTTTATTGTCTCTGTTATGGGGCTAGTATGACAAACATGCCAGCACTGCTATGGGTTCCCAGTTTTGCTCTGTACCACTGGCCCTTGTTGTACTTGGCAATATGTGTCCAGGGACTGACATCACTACCTGCACCTACTTTGGTGATACAGTACAGTCTTCTTAGATGTAAGCAAGATATGTTGACCACATTTACCATAATAAAATGCAAAGGGCCAAACTGTACCAGAAAATACTGTAGTGTGTAGTGTATCTACCAGACCTTTCCTTCATCCCGCAGTATACCTGCTCTTCTTACATGTTTGAAGATGTCACACCTGTCCTCTTTTTGTTGCTCTCTAATTGTGAATCCTACGTCCCACATGCAGATCCTGCACCCCACATGCAAATCCTATACTCTGAATGTGGAGCATTAGCTCGGGGTGTGGATGATCTACAATCGGGGATAGAATCTGGAGACAGGCTGGAACCCAATGTATTTGTCAAGGAAATTGCACAGAGGAAATGCAAGCCTGGAAGATCATGACAGGGAGTTGCAGGCAGCCATTTTGTTGTCATTCTGAGTCATCCCCACCTTTTTATAGGATCCTCTGCCCTCCTTGAGCTCTTTTTACCCTAACTACCCCCAACATGGCTGAGGGAGTTGATGAGCGGGCACCCCCCTTCAGCGAATGTGAATTGGACATTTTATCTGGGGGGTGCTGGGCCACTACCCTCAGCTTTATAGGGGGCAAGAAGACCAGCTGAGCAATGCAGTGAATGCCTGACTCTGGGAGGAGATTGTGCAGTGCTGCAGTGCAGTGGGATTCTACTGGTGGTGGGCGAGGATATGCCTCAAGAGCTGGGAGGACCTGAAACATGGCCCGGCTGAGGGCCAAAGAACGATTGGGCCAAACCTCCCTGCCCCGAGGACAGTCTGGCTGACCCTCCATGCCCAGTGTAGGAATCTGGCCTAGTGTGTGGTGAGCACCTATGGTATTATTACCATATACCAGGTCCAGGTATCCCCTATTAGTGAAGTAGACAATGTTTAGGAAGCCAGGACTCTCTAGAGGTAGCTGTGGATGAGCAGCCAAGACCTGTCTAGGAGACATGCAAAGCTTATGCAATACCACTACAGTCACACAGCACTTACCCACATGAAAGAACCACACAATGTGACAAATTTAAATGTGCTTTATTATGGTAACACAAATACTAAAATACTATATAGGCAATATTCCACTAACAGGTGAGTAAACACACTATTATATACACCTTAGAAGTCAGTGACTAGCATAGAAAACACTAGCAAATAGTAAAACATTAGAAAATAGTGAAGGCCCTAGGGGGAGGCCAAACCATATACTAAGTAAGTGGAATGGAAAAGGCAGTCCCCCACCCTAGGAAGTAGAATCTGTAGAGGGGAGCTGGAGGAACTAGGAACCCCAAAAGGTAAGTACTAGGGTACCCCCTGGCGACCAGGAGAGAAGAGGTAAGTAACTGGTTCTTCCCCAAGCCCTCAGGTAAAATTTGAAAAAGGACTGTGCAAAACCTAAGCAGGACTGGAAGTAAGCAAAGGTGGATCCTGACAGAAAAAGACCTGCAAAAGTAGGGGACCAAGTCCAGTTCAAGTTGGAGCGTTCATTTAGGGCAGGAGTCACTACCCACCCTTCTGGAGATACAGGACCTGGTCAACGATGGAGACAAGGCATTCGCTGTGCAGCACTGGAGTAGGAGAAGTGTTCCAGAAGTGATGCAGGTGATTTTCCACAACAGAATAGGAGTTGCAGTCCGTGGTGTTGGAAAACTACCAACATGCCTTGACTAGGGCAAGAGTCGCAGATAAAGAATTGCAGAGCTGCCGGAGACAAGCAAGGTCCAATGGGACTCAGCCCAAGAAGGGGAGTCCCAGGTGACCCTCAGCAGTGAGGAGAGCCAGAAGATAAGGAGGCAGCCCTCACAGCCAACTCACAAGCATCCAGCACAGGAGTCGCAGTGCAGACCACTCAGCACACTTGGAGAGGAGTTCCACATTGCTGGAGCAGCAGGCAGGAGACTGTGCTGTGCAGGAAAGTGTGCAGAGGCTGCGGATACAGGGAGCCTGAAGATACCTTGGACGAAGTGCCAACAAGACTTGGTAGCTACAAGAGTCCGGGTGCACAGGGGTTCTGTCCTACAAGGAGAGGCATGGGTTCACCTTCTCCCAAGTTGGACAACTGGTAGAAAGGAATGAGGGGACCACTCCAGACCACCACCTTTGATGCAGGGTCCACACAGGTCTGGAGGAGAGAGGATCTATGCAGCCGGCCATCATTGCAGTTGGTGCCTGCGGATACAGGGGACTGACTATTTCATTCCAACGGAGATTCCTTATTTCTTCTTGGTGGTGGTGATCCCTGTGCAGGCTGAAGACTCATCACACTCAGAGGATGCACAGCCAGGGAAATGTTGCAGTTGCTGGAAGGAGTCGGAGAAACAATGTTGCAAAGCAGAGTCATTGCTGGAGTTGCAAATTGTCAGTTCCTGGAGGGTCTAGTTGCAGTCCTGATGGCCAGAATCTGAAGTAAATGATGCAGAGGAGTCGTGTTGTAATCTAGCACATCGTATCTGAAGACCCACCCTGGAAGGAGACCCTAAATAGCCCAGAAAGGGGGATTCACCACCTTTCAGGGTGACTACCTATCAGGAAGGGGCTGTGACATCATCTGCCTGACCTGTCCACTCAGATGCTCCCAGGGGACTCCACCCACCTCAGATTCAAGATGGCAGAATCCAGTGGCTACCTGGAGGAGCTCTAGGGACCACCCCTGGGGTGATGATGGACAATAGAGGGGTCACTCCCCTTTCCATTGTCCAGTTTTGTGCCAGAACAGGGACCAGGGGTCCGTGGACTAGTGCAGACAAGTTTATGCAAGGAGGGCATCAATTGTGCCCTTCAAAGTATACTGTTTGCATGGGGAGGCTACCACTCCCAAGCAATGTAACACCTATTTCACAAGGGAGAGGGTGTTGCCTGCCTCTCCCAAACAAAATCCTTTGTCCTGTCTTTCTCTCCTTGGGCATGTTAAGCAGCAGGGGGGTACCTGTCTGTGGTATGGCAGCAGAGCGGGTGCCAGAAAACCTCATAAGACTAATAGGAGCAATGCTGGGGGTCCTCTAAGGAGCCACCAGAGTGGATTGAACCATACAACCAATACAGTCAACAGTATTGGGGTATGACTCCAACATGTTTGATACCCAACATGCCCAGGTTTGGAGTTATCATGGCTGAACACAGGTAGTGACACAGGTAAAATGGCTTCCCTGCACTTATGAAGTCCATAAAAATGTAGGTGGAGTTCTCAGGGGTACCTCTGCTCATGCAGGGATGCCCTCACACACAGGTACATTCACTCTGTCCTCTGGGCTAGGAGGGCCTGCCATAGGGGTGACTTACAGTGACCTGGTGCTGTGACCTGTAGTGAAAGGGTGCATGCACCTTTTTCATGCAGCCTGCAAAGGCAGGCCTGCAGACACATTTTGCATGGGCTCCCATGGGTGGCACAATACATGTTGCAGCCCATGAGGAACCCCTGGTGTGCCAATGCCCTGGGTACCTAAGTAGTATGTTCTAGGGACTTACATGGGGGCACCAGTATGCCGATTGTGGGGTGTGCTAAGTTCTATGCAACCACATTTAAAGGGAGAGAGCACAGTCACAGGGGTTCTGGTTAGCAGGATCCCAGTGAACACAGTCAAAACACACTGACAGCAGGCAAAAGTGGATGTAACCATGTCAAAAAGAGAGTACTTTCCTATACCCAGCTGGAGGTTTGGAGCAGCAGTGACCTGGTAAGTGAATGGGCTGCATACTGTGTCTGGTAATCTGATGTGAGTAGTGACTGAGTTGTACCAACATGTATCACATGTCACCATGTACACATTCTGAGCAATTGCTGCAGTAGTCATAAGGCTGATACCCCATTAGAGCACATGGGAAGCACTAACTAGAGTGCATCCTGGGACTTGTAGTGTACTGGCCACTACAGGGCAAATAGCCATCACTCTTGCAATTATATGAAACAATGCAATGTCAACACCATGACTGATGAACCAAGGGCTTATTACTGCTGAGTGCTGTGTCAAAGGGATGGCCCAGACACTGACCAGTGTGAGGTCAAGACATTTATTTGTGGTGTTGGATGCCTTATCATGCATGCTCTTTGTGTGTCTCTTATGTCTCTTTTCACATACTCCCAGCAATTGCTACAGCCGTCATAAGACCAATGCCCCATGGAAGGACATTGGAAGAATAAATTAGAGAGCATCCAGAGACTTGCAGTGTCCTAACCACTACAGGGCAAACAGCCATCACTCTTGAAACTATCTGAAAAAATGCAATACTACCACAATGACTGGTGAACCAAGGGCCTTATCACTGCTGGGTGCAATGGTAAAAAGGTGGTCAAGACACTGTCCAGTGCGCAGACATTTTGTTTTTGGTGTTGGATGCCATATCATGCATGCCTTTGGTCATGTTTCATCTGAGTAAAGTATTGTTTCATGTATCTTTGAGTAAAGGCTGACTTTGGAATATTTGTCCCACACAAAATGATACCAGCATTTCTAAAGGGAAACACATGCACATGTCTTCACAACAGTGGCTTGTAGGTCCTATGTAACATCTAGCCACCTGGGTCAACTTTGCACATGCGCCAACTGGTGTACAGCATTGACAGGCAGACTTGGCATGCCAATGTGCCACATGCCATGCATATTGGCTGTTATTTTCAGGGATCCACCAATACATGGACTCATAGATTACCATAGGTTAGAACCAAGGCCTGGTTTTTACATGTATACTCATTCAAGCATTTATGTGGAATCAGGCCACGCTACACATCAGATGACATGCAATAGTTTGAGACTATCAGGTTTACACTTGGCAGGGTGATCATGGACAAATGCTTTGGGTGGACAGCTCCATCCAGACTGGGTCCCAACTTCACGTGTAGACTGACTTGGGAAGATGACTAGGTAGCAAGGACAGGAAACCCTTGGCCCAATTTACTTAGGTAAATGTGAACTCTTGTCCAATCTTTCACACATACAGCTTTAATGGCCTCTGTGAATTTGGTCTAGATATTGCAATATTGCTTAAGGTTAGGCTTTGTTACTACAGAAGTGTATACTCCCCATAGTTGTCACAGATGTCAATGTGTGAGTTATGTATGGACACCACAGTGATTGTACACACAAATTTGGGATCTAAGTCACCTCAAATTATTTAGTGAGATCAAAGAAGAACACAATCAGCACTTACTTCTGGTACTCATGTACCTTGTCTTGAATTGGACACCAACTACATAATGTTCTCACTTTATTTCAATGGCCCCAGCTGGTCGGGAAACCCAGGGAGAGGACCAAGGACCAAGGAGAGCTTCCAGGGAATGTCAGGATGGCACAGGCTCTTTTGTCCACAGAATAGGAGGAGGTGGAGGAGGATCAAGGACAATCAACAGGCAGGGGGAGTGCGCCCACCCCGACAGTGCAGACAGCAGACAGTGACTGGGTGAAGGCTACGGAAAGTGTAGGGGGCCTTGACCTGGACACCACTGGCCAAGGGGAAGAGGATTTTGCCTCTCCCCCGGACACTAAAGAACTTGACTTGCTGGAGGTGTCCCTATAGTGGGAATTATCAACATGTGGACCTCCATCTGACCCCTCCCTACCACACGGAGCCCCCAGTCTGTTGGGGCACCCAGCGGTCACCCCTGCCACCAGTCCCCCTTGAAGCGCCTGCCTCCGTCTCCTGAGAAGCTTCCATGTGACCAACACCCCACATCTGTTGTGCTCCACACAAACCCCTTCCTGTATTGTAACACCTGTGACTGCATCCCAGTAAGGGGTGGTGGCACCTGAGGGGGACCAGGGCATCTTCTCTCGGCCCCTACCACAGTTGCTTGAGCAACAGTGTAGGTCCCTAGAGAAGCTTACAGTTCCTTGGATGCAATCAATGCCACCCTCACTTCCTTGAGTGCAGACATGATTGCAGCCTGGTCTCAGCGTCCCTTCCATACCACCCTCCTTGTGTCTCCCTATTCATCCTCTCACTGTATTTCCACCCATACCACTCGTGTCCCCAGTGTGTCCCAGTCCCATGTGGCGTCAGGTTCTCCACCAGCCACCCAGGAAGTGGCAACCACTGCAGAAGATCTCATTGTCATGCAGAAGAAGGATGACCAGGATGACATTTGACTGGACAATATAATTTGATTGGGCATTTTTTTTGCCCCTGAACATAGACTGATTTCCCCAATGTTTCCTAACTTATTTTTTTTATTTTGTCCCACCCCGTCCAAGTCCCCTGCCCACACTCCGTGAAGAGCATTATTTGATCTAGTTTCTCCCTTTCCAATAGTCAGTTTTTGTTTAAGTTACTATCATATTAATATAAAGAAAAATAAAACAAAAAAGCTGTATTGTGCAGTTCATTTGATGTGCTGGAACAAAAATATAGAAGTGTACGTCTGGAGTTGATTAGCTATGGCTTCCATGTGACACAACTGTACACAGATGGTTCTAGTGATGAACATGTCTTACCCACATTGTTGACACATATGTGACCTACAGACCATTAAGCATTTGACCATCATCAACTAAGGAACAATTTAAATGTGGAATATGTCTGTTATTTACATAGTGTTGTGTAAACATATGCTACAGTGCTCTTGGGGAATCTCACTTGCATCTTCTCAGTTTTGGTCATTAGGATCATTGAGGTGTGGTGAGTAGGCTGGAGTTCGTAGTTGCAGATGGATGTGGTTCCTGTACAGGTGGGGGTCTGCCTGGACAGAGGGTGGTGATCCCTGTACAAGGTGGGGATCTGCCTGGAGAGGGGGTGGTGATCCCTGTACAAGGTGGGGATCTGCCTGGACAGGGAGTGCTAATTTCTGTACAAAGTGGGAGTCTGTCTGGACAGGGGTGGTAATCCCTGTACAAGGTGGGGGTCTGCCTGGACAGGGGGTTATGAACCCTGTACCAAGTGGGGGTCTGCCTGGACAGGGGGTGGTGATCCCTGTACAAGGTGGGGGTCTGCCTGGACAGGGGGTGGTGATCCCTGCACAGGTTGGGGGTCTGCCTGGCTAGGGAGTATTGGGAGGACGTGACTGTGCAGTGGAGGGCATGTTCAAGGGTTGTGTTCCTGTTATGGATTGCTTGTGGCCCTGTGCAGGTTTTCTAACCAGGGGTTGGGGGTGAGATGGTACAGATAGATGTGTTGGCTCCCCTCCATGCACTGACTGTGAAGGATTTGGTATAATTTTGAGTATCCTCTCCTTCATCTTCACAGCCAATGCATGCTATCTTGCACTGTCTTCCCCCTGTATGGCCATGATGACATTCAGCATCTTCCCCATCTCTTTTTAGGATGTATCCATCCTCTCCGAAACTTGGATCATTCTGTGACCAACTGTGGATTTGGTGCATGTCCTCTAGTTAGGACAGACATGTCAGACACTGTAACCTCTATGTCTCAACTGTCCTACCTCACATCTGCCTGCTATCAGGAAAAATCTTCCTTCCACTCTCCAACAGAAATATCTGCCAGCATTCTCTGCCTGGGATGGCCTAGGATGTGACTGTCCACAAGCAGGGAGAAGGGTGGCAGGTTGTGAGTGGGAGATTTTTGCATAGGGCCTACCTGTTTCTAACCAGGGCTGGCATGTCCCTGAGATGTTGGAGAGAAAGCTTGGGAAATACTGTCAGAGTAAGTAGTGTTTAGAGGAACCAACATGTCTAACCTGGATGTTAGGGCTGTGAGGAGGTGAGGTTTGGGTTGGGGTGTGTTGCCAATGGGCAATCCTTCAGGCTATAGGAGGAGGAACCATGCCAACCACAGAAGATATGGGTTTTGTTGGCAAGCTGCATGTGCCAACAAGAGTGGTCAGGGGATTGGCCTCCACACCTCTTGAAATTATCCCCTGATCTTCCTCCTCCTCTACTTCCTCCTCCTGTGCATTTCTGGCAGATGATATGACAACTTAGAAGACAAAGGGGTTCTCCCCTTGAAATGCCTATCACCTTGCCACTAGTTTTGCATGAATTATATTTGGATATGCACACCAGACACACACGTCACTGATTTTGCTGGGTACATATTACACCCCAACTTCAGATGTCATGCTAAAATGGCAATATCTGTGCATACCTCTCCACATGGATTTGGTTGTTGTGCATGGGTATGGTATCGATAGACTACAACACTATATGACACACTTACCTGATGGACAGATGGAAGTAGGTTTGACTGCTGCAACCAGGATGTCTCCTAAACCACTGGATGGTGTCATTCGTATTACTGAAGTGGTCCTGGCAGCAGCTGAAATGTGACAAATATCCATTGCTAAGTGCAAAGGATGATGGAGATGATTCTACATGTACATGTCTGAGGAATGGACCAGTGATCTACAAGTTACAGGCTGCCCTCATATCAACCAGGTATCACACTTATAGGCAAACATGTACTTTGAAGTTACTGAGAGCTATAGGACGGAAATAACTAGGGTGTCCTGCACTAGCTACCTTTGGACACCCCCACATTTTTATTGACATCATGCATCCTACGTATGATGTTGTATCTGCTAATTTGTATAGGAGGCTTCCAGAACATGCAGCGCTGGTTCACCTTTGCATATCAGATTTTGTCAGTACATTGACAAGTTAAAGTTTGATATACACAATTGTCAACCAAGGTGTGGGTAACATTTAATCAACCACCCCCCAACAGGACAACATTGCTAATTTTGGACTGTGAGGTCAGCCATTTCTGCTGTGCACTTTTCCTTTGGCCTGTGTATCCAATGTACATGTACAACATCATGGTCTATTTTACCTGACACTGGATACAGTTGAGTACAGCACACATCCTGTAATCCTCTATTCAGTGGTTCACTCATTTGTGGTCATGGTGGCTAAGTGCAAAGAACATTGTCCTAGGATCCCATAATTTTGTCAAGTTGAAAAGCTGGGCTGACCCCCCGTTTACTGTTTTAAAATTGTGCAGTTCAACCACTAGCTGTCTAGGCTTCCCCTCCTCTACACCCACCTTGCCAGCCACTATTACACTCCCAAAATGCAAGCCTGCTGGTTTCAGCACACCACTCATCCACATCATTACTTTAGCTCGTTTTTCCTGGCATTGTGTCAGCAAGTATCTATGTCATGAACTTAGGAACAGGTTATGACTCTTCCTCTCCATGATGGGCTTGGGGACAGATTTAGGAGCCCCTCAAGGCACTGGAGCATCACTCTTTGTGCAAATCCAGCTGCATCTGCTCACACCAGTAAATCATGTCTATGTGGCCACGATAAGCCATGTTGCATGTTTTGAAATGTCCTACTGGAGTGTGTCAAGGCTGAGCAAATCACTATGTTGCCTCACTCTACACTTGACTGACATTCCATGAACATTGGGGATACCTGTGTCACTTCCCCAGAGCGAAAGAACCATGTGCACCTGTGGAAGCACAAACATTTTACACCTCCTAAGGTGAGGCATACTGACTTGTAACGTATAGACTTGCTGCACTGACCTATGTAAAATCCACCTAGATGACTGCCAATATAAACACTTAGGAAGGGACTGTACACATGCATTTTTGGTTAACCTATTATTTCCCTACATATCAGGATGTGGTAGACTGTTATGAGCCATATCTGAGCATTTGGGGATGAGTGACAAGTGTCATTAGACATATACCATATACTGCTGACATTTACGCCACGATTTAGGAACATAAGCATTTGGAAAGGCCATTTTTATGCATTCTTACCAGTGTCTGACATCCGCCCAGTGTGTGGTGCCTAACCAGATGTCACACGCATACATGTTTCAGAGGTCACTGCTGCCTGGGTCTTTCTGGACAATGTCACAGGACCTACAATGATATGTGTGTGTTTAATTAACATACTAGTTGACACATGTGATACACAACATTAGCTAGTTCATTTCACAGGTTTGGCCCAGTTTATTAATTCTGTGTGATATATCTATAAGCTAAATGATAAAAATGTAGGAGATAATGCCTTCCCCTGGCCATATTTACATACCAGTTGGTGCTGATGGTATGGGTTGTTTAGCTTATGAAAAACTCTCCTGAGAGCATGAGAAGCAGACACCGAATGGGACTATACACAAGACTCACACCAACCCACAGAAGAGCACCCTCACTGCGACTCCAGCCCAACACCATTCACCACACCCACCATGTCACCCCCAAACATCCACGCTTCATAGAAAGTGAGCTAAGGACCATGGTGGATGAGATCCTGAAGGTGGAGCCACAAATATTCGGGGCCCAGGTACAGCACACACCCATCGGCAGGAAGATGGAGCTATGGCAGACCATTGTCAACAGGGTCAATGCAAGTGGGACACCTCCACGCACCAGGGACGACATTTGCAAGAAATGGAACAACCTGCGGGGAAAGGTCAGGGCCATGGCATCTAGGCACCACATTGCAGTCCAGAAGACTGGGGAAGGACCTGCATCAACACCACCTGAATACACAGACTGGGAGGAAAAGGTACTGGCCATCCTGCACCCTGAGGGACTCACTGGACTCACTGGAGGAATGGACTTGGGTAAGCTGTCCACATTTACCACATGTACATCACACCTGTGATGCATGCACCACCCCACCCCACCAACACCCACCAGTACTACTACCCCTCCCAGCCCACAGCCACTGAATCCACCCCCCCTCTGCATGCCAACAAACCCACTAACAGGCCCACATCCCTCCCCCTGTGCACAGCCACCTACCCCTGCAAGGATTCACAATGGCACTACACCACCCACAATGCAACTCCACACCCTAAGCAAAATGTGGTGCAAACCTCACAAAGGCACCCTGCATGGCCCCTAAAAAGATATACCTGCACAAAACAGCCTAGCCCTGTGTACCCCATCCGATCATGCATTTGTAACAGACATGTCCATTTCCCCTAACAGGCACCACCACCCATGCCACCCTGACGGACAGGACAAGGAGTGCCAGTGCCCCCCAGGGAGACAGAGTCACCTCACAGGACACTGGCGATGGATCCCTGGACACTGATGAGCAGGTTGGCCCCTCACACAGTCCTGGACTGTCACCATCCAGCAGCCCCACCCAGGATACCACTGACACCCCTACCCCAGCCAAGAACATCAGCCCAGGGCAAGAGTTCCCACACCAGTGTACCCAGGCCACAGACTGGTGGAACACAGGTACAGAGGCCACAGTCACCCCCTATGAACAGGCAGGAAGACGATGGCCCCAGTACAAGTTGTACCACCCGACCTTTGCAGGGGACACTGGCATGGGGGGCTAGGCCCAGTAGTAGGGCCTCAGTGGACAAGGGGGGAGGCCACAGAGTGGATGCTGCAGCCCAGGATGTGATCTCTGAGGTCCTGGGGTCCTACCAGCATACCCATGACAGATTGGCCCAGATAGTATCCACCCTGGAGCATAGTCAGACGATGTAGCAGGAACACCATTAAGAGGCCATGGAGCAGTGGAAACAGCACAACGCCACAATGGCCAGCATAGCAGGAGCATTGCTGCAGCTGGCACAAACCCAGTCTGAGACCCACAGAGGACAGGAACCCCCCGCTACAGCACAGGAGACAGACCAGACAATGACAGCATCAGCAGCAACTTTTCAGGAACTACCCTCAGAGGAAGC
The DNA here is from genome assembly GCF_031143425.1 of Pleurodeles waltl. Classification (NCBI taxonomy): domain Eukaryota; kingdom Metazoa; phylum Chordata; class Amphibia; order Caudata; family Salamandridae; genus Pleurodeles; species Pleurodeles waltl. The sequence continues at coordinate 372,884,559 of NC_090451.1, forward strand.
ACAAGGAACAACCATGTCATCCCCTCTAAGTCAACAGCAGGCGCCCAAACTGACCCTCAGACCAAGATATGGGACTGGAACCCTTGCCAAAAACAAGGCCCCCTTCAAGAAGTAACTCTGCAACAATCTGCACACCAACCAATGCCACACAATCAACCACCAAACAGTGCTAACAATCAATAAGAACTCATGTAAGCATTGATGGACCCATCAATACTAACAACAAGGCTGCCAGCATGTTGGCATTGAGGACAACCACCCATGACCAACTGCCATCACTGTAAATTGCACTATTCAATCCCTGCCACCAATAAAACACATATCACACCTGTAACACTGTCCCCTGTCATAAAGTGTGAACAAAGTGAAGTATGGATGCAGCTGGCTGATAACTACTTTATTGGTAATGCGTAGCATGAAAGTACACCTGTGTGCCTGAATGTTGTAAAAAAAAAAAAACACTAAATTGTATTTGGTACCATGCAGACCTGGACCCAGTTGCAAATAGTAGTTTCAAACCCCCCTAGATGACAAAGCACACTGGCAGTATGTGTCAGAAACACCAATGTCAGCCCTTAGTCCCACATAGTTACTGGAAGTAGAGTTGTATCAGTTGACATATTCCCCTTCCTCATCATCACCATCAATCTCCTCCCCTCTCTGAGGAAGCTGGTCAGGATTTACAGCACCATCCACATCCAAGAGGGGGATAGAATTTCTCACTGCCACGTTGTGCAGCATGCAGCAGGCCACCACTATTCTACACACCTTTCCAGGGCCATAGGCCAGGGAAAACCCAGAGATATGTAGACAATAAAATCTAGCCTTCAGGATACCTATTGTGCGCCCTATCACTCTCCTACTACATCCATGGGCCTCATTGTAATTCCTCTCTGCATCTGTCCCAGGGTTCCTCACTGGTGTCAGGAGACAATGCAAGTTGGGATAGCCAGAATCACCTAGAAAAAGGTGCAAAACAGAGTAGTCATTGTCAAGTCTCTGAGTCAGACAGCCTGGCTGTCTGCTAGGTGGCACTCAGTGACAGTAACACCTACCTAGGATCCACCCTCTGTCCTCTTGTAGTTGTTCCATCTTGTGTGGCACACTACTGTTCTTCAGCACAAAGGAATCATGGACTGAACCGGGGAACATGGCATTCACATGTGAGATGTACTGGTCTGCAGAACATACCAATTGGATGTTCATGGAGTGAAAGTTCTTTCTGTTTCTGTACACCTGTTCACTGACTCTTGGGGGTATGATAGGTATGTGGGAGCCATCGATGGCACCAATCACATGGGGTATGTTTGCAAATGCATAGAATTCAGATTTGATGGCAGGGAGGTCAGTACTTTGGGGAAACCTCACATAGGACCGCAGGTGTCGTACAAATGCATTTAGAAATCTTGTCAGAACCATGCTGAACATTGGCTGTGAAAATCCTGCACCCATGCACACTGTCACTTGAAATTGGCCCGTGGCCAGGAAATGGAGTGCAGAGAGCACCTGCACTTCAGTAGGGATGGCATGCTGATTACGATTTGCCAGAGGTAGTGCAGGATCCAGTATTGCACAAAGTTTGAGAATAGTTGCATGGGTGAGTCTGTAATTGATTATGATGTGAAGCTCCACCATGGTGCAAAATCAACAAGTGGTCTGTACACCGATGGGGCCCTTCCTCGCCACAAGGGTCGGTACCTAGGAGGGATTTGAAACAAATGTGAGGAACACACATACATAGTCACACATTGTCATTCATTGTGTACTGCTTTCTTGATTGTAGGGACTCAAAAGTAACATGTACTTGAGAGAATTTCATCTAGACCTTAATGAGTGAACAGGATGTATGTGTGGTTTTGTAAACGGTCACATGCATAGGTGTTTTAGGTGAACTATAGGGACTGCATTGTGCACTTTTCATTTTTATTAATGCGTAGTTAAGGCCAAAATGTCTGCCCCCTGTAATCCAGAACTGTTGTTGTGGAAGTGACCTCATACCGCTTGCGGTTGACGTAACAGCTTAAGGTGGTGTTTACCGCCGTTCTCACTGTCGTTGGTTAACATGGATGCCAATGGGGAATCCTGGCGTATCATGATCGCCTCTGCCAGTGATAGTGCACTCCGCCACGGTACGCATGCGAATTCGTCACCCCAAATTCACTTGACTCCCTGATCTTGTGCGAGCAGGTACTCCACTGAATGTACTGCTGTGTCCTGCCTCTGGTCATGGAAGTGGCTCGTGTTGCAGGGGAAAGGGCCCCAGCCTTCACCCAGGAGGAATTGGAGAGGCTAGTGGACAGGGTCCTGCCTCTGTACGGCAAGCTCTACGGACGGCCAGAGATACAGGTGAGTCGGGGGTTTGGGGGCACTGTTTGGGTGTAATGGATGGTGTTGTAAGTACATATGTGTGCACCTCTGAGCCTGCATGGGCCATGGTTCATGCCATGCTGCGTGCGTATGTTCTCTAAGTCTGTCAGTACTGTCTGTCCCATGGTGGACATATAGCCAGCTGTACATATTTTCCAACTACCTGACCTCTGTGTTCCATTTCTGTGTCCCCCACCAGAAGAAGGCACTTTGGCATGCCATCGCCAAGGAGGTGCGGATCCTGGGGGTCTACAACCGGTGGAGCACCCACTGCAGGAAGAGGTGGGTGGGTGTTTGTCTGGCCACTATGTTCACTCCTTTCAGCTATTTACAAGTGTCTCTCCTGTTTTGTCTCCCAATCCCTGCTCTCTTGTGTTGTTTGTGTACATCTGCATCATCTGTCGAGGGAGCTGAGGCACCGGCAAGTGGGGATGCAGCAGCCCACGGATCCTCAGAGGCAGAGTCATCCGACACCAAGGGTACCAGTGGGTTAGAGGGCGAGGGGAGTACAACGGGGGAGTCAACTACCACTGGAGGTAGTGACTCCGATGCCTCCTCCGATGGGGACTTCCTGGCAGTGGCGGACGCCAGTGGGCACACCCCTACAGTATCATCTTCCGCCATCACCGCCCTCCCTTTTGCTCTCCACCGAGTTGCCCGTGCCCACTCACTCAGAAGGGTGGGTGTCTACTTCACCCCAGGCACCTCCTCCCCTGCCCCAGCCAGCCTTGCTGCCCTCAAAGAGGAGGCTATTGACCTCCTGAGAACCATCTCTGTACGGCAGACAACCATCGTCAATGCCATCCAGGGGCTAGCATCAGAGATGCAGCAGACAAATGCCTATCTGGATGGCATTCACGGTGCCGTGTCTGGCCTACAGAGATCTTGTCAGGCTCTGGCCTCCTCTTGGATGGCAGCCAGATTCCCTGGTAATTCCGTCCCCCCTCCAACCTCCTCTACCCCTTTCCGCACCCCACTCCCTTCACCCATCCAAAGCACACAATCTGACACGCAGTCAATCACCTCAACACACAAAAAGCACACTTCTAAACACAGGGATCACACCTCCCACCACAAGCATTCACACAGCCAACATACACATGCATACACAACAACATCCACTTCCCCTAGTGTGCCCACCTCTTCCACCTCCTTGTCTGTCCCCTCTACATGCACACGTCCAAGCACTGCACCTTCAATCACTTTTGCTGAGGCTCTTCCTGCACTCACCACAATAGCAGATATCCAGACATGCACCCCAGACACCATGCCTGCACTCACCACAACTGCTGTAGATGACACATGCAGCACACTCACCAGACTTGCAGACACCCACACAACATACATCCACACTGGCAGACTGTGTTCTCCCACTGTGTCCACGCTGCCCTAAAAAAACACACAAACGCACCAAGACACCCACCCATCACACATCCACCACGCCTCAGCATACTGTCCAGTCACCTGCACCAACAACACGTATCCCTATACCACTTACATCCACACCCTCTGCCTCCACTCCCACACCCTCCTACAGGCCCAACACAATTGCTCCAAAAAAACCTTTCCTCTCCCGTGCAGACCTCTTCCAACCCACTGGCCCACCCCATCTTGTCCCTAAGCGTGCGCACCTCCTTGCCCTTTCCACTCCTTCCACTTCACAGCCTGTCCCTGTCTGCCCTTCACATTTCTGTGCCCTTTCCCCAGAGAGGAAGGAGCCCCGTGAAGAGCCAAATCCATCTGGCTCCACCTGGTCAAAGCACCCCCCCCCCATCTTCCAAAGCCAAAGCCAAACCCAAACCCCCTCCACCTTCTGAGTGCAAGTCCAAGCCCCACCCCCATCGCAAATCTCCATCCCCACCACCCCCTGCCCCTGTTCCCTGAGGTGCCTGGATGCCTCATTTTTGCCCCATTAGGTGGAGTACTGTACACTTTTGGGAGTCAAGTTGGGGTCATTGTAGCCCAAACACGTCTGGCACTATGGAATAGCCATTGGCCTTGTTGTGAATAGTTAGCTATGTGAGCTGAAATAAATATGTGTGGCCTGTGTTTTGGCAGCACACTCTTGAACCCTGGTCTTTCGTTTCATTGTTTGTGGGTGTGGGGCATTTGTATGTACTATGGTCAGGTTGGATATGTCTTGTGTCGGGTAAGTACCTATTGCTGTGGGGTGTATGGGTTGTGCTGCTGTGAAGGGTTGTGGGAGCGTTGCAGGATGGTTAGACTGGGTGGGTATGTAACTGTGCACTTTCTTCCCTTGTTTCGTAGGTTGCGGTACTTACCGTCGTCGTCTTCATCGGCGGTCTCAGTCATGGAGGAATATGGCAAGGAGCAGGGCTGGCATGATCTGCAGCTCTCTATCTATGTCTGCTTTGGCGTGTTGTGTGGGCCTCCGGTGAGTGTATTAGGTTCATTTCTGCCTTCCATTGCGTGGCAGTGGTTCCCGCCCCGGAACTGATGGCGGTCTAGTGGTTCATTATTTGATGGGCGGGTTGGGCCTTTCCGTCGGCCTGTGGGCAGACTCTGCCGTCGTCGTCGGCACTCCTCTATTGGTGGTGGGTGGTTTTCAGGATGCCTGTTTTTCAGTTGGTTCATTATTTGGCGATCTGGATCGCTCCTCTGTTGGCGGTTTTTACCGCCACCGTCGGCGGCGCGGTTTGGACCGCTGTGTTCATAATGAGGGCCTTAGTCTTTTTCTTGAAGATTTTCTTCACCTGGACTAAGTCAGGTCCGACCTCCCTGGAGCCCACTTTGGATACCACTCGCTGGACACCGTAGTGAAGAATTCTAACTTCGGGCTTAGATGATTTTTCATGACAGAAATCTTCGTCCGGGCCGAACTTGAAATTGGATCCAACATCCCTGGAGCCTTCTTCAGATACGCTGTGCAGGAAGTCCCGGTCAATTTTTTACATTCAGACTTTGTCACTTTTTAAAAACTTTTTCTCTCCGGTATCGGACGACCCTCCACAGCAAGCTGATCTCAAGTCAATGTCATTGGATTGCCTTCTCAGGAGCCCCTGAAGAATCCTGGAAGTCCGGAGCTCTGGAACTTTTCAGCTGGACGAACCTGCAAGCCGACTTGACTCACGACGTCGGGTCCGTCCCTTTATGGATTTTTTTGACAAAAGTTCTCCATCTCCTCCAAACGTCTGGCTCCTCTTCCAGAAGGTCTTTTAAGGTCCTTTATGAGTCCACAACTCACCCCAAGGTTCAAGAAGCTCTAAGTTGCTTTTTGAGGGTTGGGACTCTATCTCCCAGAATGCATCTGGCTCAAATCCAAAAATGACCAGTGGACAGTTTCTTCATGTTTTGATGCAGGGGACTCTGGGTTGCTATTTTCTACCTGCAGCAAACAGAGAGTCCCTTCTAGAAGCAGTTGAAGACAGGCAAAATCATTTTAGTAGTGAAGCCCATGTGTGCAGCTGGTGTAGTCCTGCAGACCAACCACCCTCTTAAGTGACCACTTCCTGGGAAGTGTGGTCAAAATCAATCCCAGGGAACAACATTCTCCCAAAATCCAAAATGGCAGAAATTCAATCTTGGAGGTTAGGTCTGGCTGAGCCCACCCACTGGTGTGGCTAAGTTCCCTTGACATACCCCTCTCCAACTCTCTCCTAATCTACTCAAGGGGGTACCAGGTTGTCTGGGATTGCAGGAAGTAAGGGAGGCCCTGAGCTGCTCCACATGCCCTTCTCTCCTTTAAAGTCAGTTTGGCTGTTCTCCTCCCATCCTGCTTCATCATCTGCTGAGTCAGATCTCCTCCCCCAAGCACTTCCTTTGTCCTCAGCCAAGGCAACTTTACACCTCATCAAGGCAGTCTGTCCCAGCTGCCAGAGGCCGGCGAAACAGAGAAGGGCACTAAAAAGCTGAAGTTGGCAACTTTCAGGAAGAGTTCCAAAACACTTTCCCTGAACTGGTTATATTAAATTCAACAATGGAAAAATGTTGGAATTATTATTGGAATAAGTTTGATACCAAACCTGAAATTTCTAGCTCCTTTTGAGACTTTATTAATTAAAAATGAAGTCTTCCCATGTTAGCTTATAGAGCCCATTCACTACAGTGAGGGAAAACAGATTTGGCTATTTTGCCATCACCAGGGCTTATAAAACATATTTTATAAAGTCCCTGCTTGTAGTTACATAGCACCCAACCTTAGGGGCACTCAGGACACTCCTTAGTGGTGACTTATATGTAAAAATAAGGTAGTTTAATACTTTAGAAGTACTTTTATTTCCAAAGTCGAATTTGAAGGTAAATTTAATTTAAAAGCATCTGGTAAGGCAGACCCGCCTTTAAAATGACACTGGGTACCTTAGCAGTGCACCTATGGGTGCACCACCTATCCTGGGATCGCTAATCCTACATGCCCTACCTCATACTAGGGACTTATAGGTAGGTTGAGACAGCCAATTATAATAAGCCTAATTTGAATTTTGATTTTACACTGAGCACAGGCCCTGGGACTGGCTAGCAGTGCCCAGGACACCATCACAGTCAGGAAAACACCAGCAAAAAGTACAAAATCATGACAAAAAGTTAGAGGACTTTTACAATCAGCCAGATTTTCCCCCACACATCCACTCACACACTGATACAGCCACTCACACATACACTCACATACTGATAAAGTGCCTCATACAGCCAGGCCTACACAGACACAGGAACTCACTCACCCACTTACACACCAATACAGTAACTCAAACACTAAGTCCCATTCTGTTACTGCCACTCACATACCCACTTGCACACTGATACATCTACTCACACACCCAACCACATACTGATACAGCCTCTCACACATCCACTCACACATCAATACAGCTACTCAAATACCCAGCCATACACGATACAGCCATTCACATACCCCCTCATACACTGATACATCTACTCAAACACAGCTACTCATACACACACTCACACACTGATACAGCCACTCAAACGCTGAAATAGAAACTCATGCACCAGTCTCACAATGATACAGTCACTGATGCACCAAGCTACACACTGATATGACCACTCACACACCCACTCACACACCGATACAGCTACTCGCACAACAAGCAACACACTGATGCAGCCACTCCCCCACCCAACCACATACCAATACAGCCACTCACACACTGAAAAAAACATTTAGATAGCCAGCCACACACTGACACATTCACTCACACCCCCACTCACACACTGATACAGCCACTGAGACACCCAGCCATACACTGATACAACCACTCATCGACAAATTCACACAGTGACAAATCTACTCACACACCTAGTCACATACTGATACAGCCACTCACACACCCACTCACACACTGATATAGACACTCACACACCTAGCCACACATCAATCAATCAATCAATCATTACAGTTGTAAAGTTCTCATTCTGAAGTCCGACAGAGAGGGAGCTGTTTGGAGGTGGATGGTAGGCTGTTCCAGGACGTGGCTGCTGTATAGGAGAAGGAGCAGCCTCTGATGCAACTGTAATGGATGTGGGTGTGTGTGTGAGGTTTAGCGAGGCAGAGCATAATTCTGAATTCCATCTCTTCTGGACAGGGAACCAATGGACGTTCCTGAGGTGTAAGGTGATGCTTGAGTACTGTGGGAGGTCTGACTGCTGTGTTCTGTAGAGTCTGAAGACTTTTAAGTAGCTGGGAGAACACTCCGGCATAGAGAGCATTACCATAGTGGAGACTGCTGGTTGAACAGGACATATGTGATTGTCTTTCTGGTGTGGGTAGGAATCCATTTGAACATTCAGAGGAGCATGCGGAGGATGTAGAATCAGAAGGAGGTGACTCAGTTTACCAGTTGATTTATGAATAGTTAGCAGTCGAGGATGATGCTGAGGTTTTGTGCGTGGTCTGATGGAGAAGCCTTTAGTCCAAGTTCTGCTAGCCACCAGCTGTGGTCCCGAACAGTGGTGTTTTTCCTGAAGATCAGGACTTCCATTTTGTCAGTGTTTAGTTTGAGGCAGCTGTTTTTCATCCATGCTGCCATGTTGGTCATGATGTTGCAGAAGTTGACTTTCGCCTTGTGGAGGTCTTCGGTGAGTGAGAGGATTAGTTAAGTGTCATCGGCATTGGAGACTATATTGAGTTCGTATGACCTGACAATGTCTGCGAGGTTGGTTATGTGGATGTTGAACAGAATTGGGCTGAGGGAGGATCCTTGGGGTACACCTTAGGTGATGTTATTGGGTGTAGAAGTGGAAGAAGGAAGGGGGATTCTCTGCGTGTGGCCTGGGAGGAAAGAGGTGACAAAAAAGGTATTTTGTTAAATGCCTATGTAGTGTAGTCTGTTGAGGAGAGTGTGGTGGGAGACTGCATTGAACACTGCAGAGAGGTCCAGAAGGATCTGAGCTGCCCATTTTCCTTGGATGAGGAGGATCCTGATGCTGTCCGTGGTGGTGATCACCGCAGTCTCCATGCTGTAGTGCCCAGAATCCTGATTGTGAGGTGTTGAGAAGATGGTTTTGTTCGAGTAGTGGGTGAGCTGTTGATTGATAGCTTTGTCTAGCATTTTAGCTGGGAACGGGAACAGGGAGATCAGTCTGTAGTTTTTTAGGTCACTGGGGTCGGTCAATGGTTTCTTTAGAAGGGGGCTGACCTCTGCGTGCTTCCATTCATCTGGGAAGATTGCCATGGAGATGGAGGTTTTGAGGATGCTGGTTTGTTCCATGCTAATAGTGTTGGCTCTGAGGTTGAACAGCCAGTGGTCTGTGGATGGCCCAGAGTGGATGGATGACATGATGGCTGCAGTGGTCTGTGTGGTAATTGGGAACCAGGAGGTTATCTTTTGGCTGCTGTTTGCTGCTTGAAAGATGTGGTCTAGGCTAGAGGTGGAGAGTTGGGGGTCGAAATTGTTGTATATGGTGATGATCTTGCTGTGGATATAGTTTCAGAGAGTGTTGTAGAGTGCATGGAATGGGTGAATGGTGAGCTCTGTGGCTATTGGGTTAGAGAATTCCTTGATGATTCAGAAGAGTTCTTTCATGTGATTGGCTGCAGTGTTGATGCAGGCAGTGATTGCTGCTCTTTTTGCTGCCTTGATGTGGCGATGGTAGTTATTGAAGGCTGCCTTGTAGGTGGCTGTCGAAGGGGTCCTTGGTTACATGCTATTGTTCCTCGAGTCAATGGCAGGTTCGTTTGAAGTTTCTGGAGTTACTTAGGGTGCAAATTATAGTTACTTAAAAGACCTCTAACTATAACTGCTGAGTTTCTATGGTTTTGTACTAGTAAATTCAGAACCTAACTATAACAACTGTATAACCTTTGTTTTTTACAGAAAAAATAAATAAATAAAATATATATATATATATATATATATATATATATATATATATATATATATATATATATATACATATATATATATATATATGTGTGTGTGTGTGTATATATATATATATATATATATATATATATATTTCTTACAGAAAACAGCCGCCATCTTAAAACTTGCATTTCATCATTGCTATATAGCATTTTAACAATATTACCCTGTAATGTCAAGTCATGTAAGGTTCATCTAAATCTTATTCCCATTCAAATAATTTATACCACATTATTACGTATTTTTAGGCTTATTTTAAATTTCTTGAGATGTTATTCAGTACGAGCCTTAAACATTTGTAGTTATAAAAACAAAGGAGGGAAACAAACCCAGCTGGACTCGAACCCTTAGCGCTAAGTGTGATGGTCACAGACCTATACTTTTTTTTATTAAATCCTTCTTTTAATAGCCTTTTATGGGCTATCTGGGTCTGTGGTGGAGCCCTCAAGGACTCCCCTGCAGTCCATAGATGTTTTTTTTAATACATTTTATAATGTGCTGTTACTGGCTATCAATCACCATGGTGGAAGCCTCATGGCCTCCCCGGTGGTCCACTTGCTTTAGCAAGCAAGGAGCTGCTTTAAGCAGCAGCTATGTGGTTGCTGAAGCAATGTTTTCATCTCTGTTCCTGCATGCATATCTGTGTGCAGAGAACAGAGATGAAAGTTCTGCTTTCTGACACAGGACCTCTTTGACAGGGATGGGCAACCCAGGGCCATTAGTGGTGCCTTGAGGGAGGCTGCATGCCCCCCTCCAAAAGCTATAGCCCCAGGTTGGTGATGGTCCCTGGGGCTACAGGAGGTCTGAAACGGACCCTCTTCACTTCTTTTTAATCTTTGGCCAGGGGAGGTGGTGATCTCTGGGTTGTGCTCCCGTTTATTAATTACTTAAAGCCCCAGAAAGGTGGTGGTCTTCGGGGCTGTGGAGGAAGCCCTCAGGTATCCCCCACTTTAAAAAAAGCATTTTGCTCTTGGGGGGGTGGTGGTCCCCGTGATGTGGGGGGGCTTCACCCGCCCCACCCATTTTGCCAAATCGGCCCAGGGAGCTGGTGGTCCCCAGGGCTTATTAAAGCCCAAGGGGGGGTGTCTCCTTTCTGGTGTCTTAATTGTGTTGCTACATGAGTGGGTTGCACCAGTGCTTTGCACATTTGGCTCTGGGGATAAGCCTGACTGCGCTGTGCAAAACTACCAGGGGATCGGCAGAAGTTATCTTCAGTGTGTAACCCACTTGCCCTGACTAGAGTGATGGGTTATGCCTGGCTTAGGTGCACACCCTAGCCAACCAGAAAGCCAATTTCTAACAGTCATGATTTAATTTTTTGTGGTGAATAGTTAAGGGGGTGCAAAGTTAAAAGGGGGGGTCTTTAAATGTGTTTTTTCACCCATGCATTTTCCATAACCTATCGTATTTGACATAGATTGAAAAGAGTTTAATAGTTTACATTAAATTCAGCAAGATTATACATTGCTCAGATGGTCCTTTTTGGGTAACACAGGTAAATAGGTTAAGTATCTACAATTCTTCTAAACTTAGTAATATCTGTATTGCGGTGCCTTCGTGGAATTACACAAAATTTAGCAAAACTACAAGCCACATGGTGATGACAAGTCATTTTCTGATTGGATAATGATTGCCTTTACAAAATTTTAAGGCAGCCATGTGGTTTTAAGACCACTTTGCCATATTTAGCAAAGTGGTAATAGGTAGGGAAAAATAATTACACGTTTCTACATATTTAAAAAAATGTTACAGGAAGTACTGCAGTGCTTCAAAATCTTTAAATAAATATTTTTAAAAGTTTCAAGAACACTGTTCTTCACAATATTTCACAAATACTGTATAGTACAGTGTATTTACAATTTTAAATATATATTATTCTGTAAAACAAAAGCACAGAGTACTGCAGAAATATTTTAAAATATCTTGCAAATACTTCCCAACTTAAAATTAAAAAGAAACATTTCCTTAAAAAAATACGGTACTTACTAGGTACTAACTAGGTACTAGCGCAATACTCTTGTAATTATGTTTCCAAAAGTAAAAAAATATAAATACATTTCCCTACCTAATACAGCTTTAATTAAGTGGTAATAGTTAGGGCACCACAAGAAAATCTACAACTTACCTATAGCTAAGGCCTCAACACAGAACACAAACAAAGTGTAGTATAAACAATATGGATGTCTTTTAATTTTCTAACAAAAGCCATTACTCAATTATATGCTAGCTTTGTTATCGCCATTTACCACGGCATACAGTAACCCTACAACTGGCAAAACTTCTCTTTGCAGGTTGCAAGTGTTCTATCCTCCTTCTATGTCGTCCTGGAGTACTCAATCACCACCATTACACGGGGCCGGCTCGGCCACTCACACACTGCCTACCCCTGTAATTGGTTCTAGACGTCCTCTATCCTCCCTCTCCGAGGCAGACTGACTAGGAGATGCCTTTCAGGATGCGGCAATGTCTAACTGCGAAGCTGAGTCCATTTGCCCTATTGGTCTTAACATCTCGGCCGATTTTGTTGTCCCGGGTTCACCCAATAGTTCAATATGCCAAGCATCTGAGGAATGCATTTCTAATCAGTCAAACGCTCCCTATACCTTGGGTCACATCTGCATGGCCAACCCATCAAATCCTAACACTATTGAGGATATACCCAGCGAGGTTTTAAAGACTCAGAGTGAGAAACCTTCTGATCTTAATTCACCCGAGGGAAGCACCATGGTCCTTGACAGTCCCTCCCCTAGTATTCTATATGCCCAGAATAGAGTTGGGTCCTCATGCCCAGAGGATCTCGATAAGGTGCTCAGCTGGAATATAGCTGGATTGGAAAGCAAATTACACAGCCCAGGTTGGGGTAACCTTATTGATGATCACTTGATTTGTCTTTTTCAAGAAACATGGGCATTAGAACCCAAATATAAACTCGGTTTTAAAAGCTTTTGGGTTCCGGCCCGTAAGTCATCTTCTGGGAGACCTTCGGGAGGGTTGCTCGTGTGGCTAAATATTTCTCTCAGGTGCAAGATAGAAGAATTAGACACTGGTTGCCCGGACTTGCAAGCCCTATTGTTAATGATTTCTGAAGAAAAACCCCTCCTTTTAATTAATATCTATAACAGGAATGTGAGTCCCCACTTTGAGTCTGACGTTCTGTCAAACTTGGACTATGTTCTTAAAAGTAATTCCCCCTCTTTTGTTTTAATTGGTGGAGATTTTAATGTTACCTTCGAACCTAATCCTTTAGTCCAAGGAATCTGTAAAGAAGAGGATGCCCATTGGGGCATCCCCCAGTTAGTCTCCAACAAAAAACCAAGATTGAACAAATCTGCACGCTTTTTGGCTGACATCGCACTAGCTCATGGCCTCCGAGCCTGCAATGGCCGCTCACACTCGGATGCTATTTTGCGACCCACTTTTAGGCGCGGAGTACATAGCAGTCGCATTGACTACATACTTCTTGATATCCGTCTTTGGTGTTACATGGTAGATATGAGGGTAGATGAGCAGCCTGTGAGCGACCACGATCCCCTGATTCTATCAACCAGAGGTCTTTTTCCTTCGCTTATAGTGCCTCACTCTAGGTCCAACGTGTCCCAACTGGCCTTAACCAATAATAGACGCAATCTAAAATGGGAATCTGTTATCTCCTCCCCTAAACATTTAGCATCTATCTACAGTTTGCTTGCGAATCAAATGGAGCGTATGATCCGGTTAGATGAGTCCGAGGAGGGCGATAGCCTTCTTACAGCCCACACTGATCTGTTCCAATCTTTAAAACAATTTTTCACAAAAGAGACTGTTAACAACTCCAATAAAAAACATAATGCCCCTTGGTTCAATAATTCCTGCAGATCAGCACAACTAGCTCTCCTGGATGTAATTAAAGAAGGCCATGCCGCGACGCTGAGAATAGCCAGGGCCGCTTATAAGAAGGAATGCTCAAAGGCACGCAGAAGTTGGGAGGAGGCCAGATGGGCCACTATCCTGGTTTCAGCCTCATCTAATAATACTTCCAAGTTTTGGAAACTAATAGCTGATAATGACAGTGACTCTCCAGCCGCGCCTGGCTCTACAATCCTCTCAGCAACTTGGGTAGAGCATTTTGGGCAACTTTATGGAGATCCACCCGAAGTTTCTCTGTGGCCCCCCAATGATTCAACAAACCAAGAGATCATTCCAATTTCTTTTTCTCTTTCCGAAACTAGAGCTGCAATAGACTCCCTGAAATGGGGGAAGGCTCCTGGCCCAGATAAAATTCCAGGTGATCTATATAAATCTAGACCTGATATATGGGCTCCCTAACTCAATTTTATCTGCAATACTATTGCAGCAGGCGCTCCAGTTCCATCTACTTGGAAAGGGGCAGAAATTGTACCGATCTTCAAAAAAGGAAATCCAAACATTCCGGCTAACTACCGTCCAATTAGTCTCCTCGATAACTTCCAAAAAATGTATGCGAAACATCTTCTGTCCCACCTTGAGGAATGGATTATTGAGTCTGAAGCCCTTTCTGATTTACAAGCGGGCTTCAGACCCGCTGTGAGCACAGTTGACCAAGCTCTAAGATTTATGTCAATAAAATGGAAGAATGTCGACCTGGGGGGGGGGTAACCTTTACGTGGTCTTTATAGACCTAAGAGCCGCATTTGACCTGATCCCCAGGAATCTGCTGTGGTCAACATTATTAAACATGGGAGTGCCATTTGGCCTCCTGAAACTCATAGCCCAGTTGCACCAAAATACCTTTGCCCAAATCAGGTGTGGACAAGGGGGCGAGCTGACTGACCCTGTAGCTATCAAAAAAGGAGTTAGACAAGGTTGTGTTTTGGCACCTACTCTTTTTCTGCTCTACATTAATAATTGCATCCACTACCTAGAGAACTGCATAAATGATTCTCCAAAACTAGGTGGGAAAAAAATCCCCTGCCTGCTTTATGCAGATGATACGATCCTACTATCAAAATCGCCAATGGGAATTCAACACCTAATTAACCAGTTCTGTGCTTACTGTAGTGATTATGGTTTAGATGTAAACATTAAGAAAACTAAATTTATGATATTCACTACCTCTAAAAAACGACTGCGTACTAATATTGAGATGAATTCGACCCCATTGGAGAAAGTTGAAGAGTTTGATTATTTGGGTTTCAGATTATCTACATCGGGCAAATGGAAGGCAGCCATTGACAAGGGGGCTCTGATCATAAGCCAAAGAGGTGGGGCCTTAGTCCGCAGATCTAGAAAGGCACCGAGCCCCCCTCTGAACATTCTTGCGGAGATTTATAACTCAAATCAGAGCAGCAGCCCTATATGGAGCGGAACTTTGGGGGTCCCATAAAAACCTGGACATTCTGCAAACTAAGGAAAATATCTTCCTTAGGCAGGTGTCCAGGCTAGGTACGGGCACTCCAATGACCCCTTTAAGGCTTGACCTTGGTTTAAATGGCATTAAAACTATAGCGGCCTTAAGACCCCTTTCCTACTGGATTCGTCTATGGAAATCTGCTGAACTAGAACCATATAGGCTGGCTATAAGAGAGTTGATAGCCGCCCCTAAGGCATTGGAGAGAATCCCTTGGCTGAAAGAGATGAAAATTGCCTGGGACAAAATGGGTCTTCCCCATTATTGGAATCACCCGGATCAAATCCCTGACAAGGCTAGGAGATTTGTTACGAACAGATACTGGGAGAAAGTTAACGAAGATTCCCTGCACCAAAAGAGGGCGGGTAGGTTAACTATGGATTTTCTCCAAATTAAGCATGAACCCTGGGCTGAGATTTTCCTGAACCTCCCTATCCCTCCGTATGCCCGTGCTCTATACCTGCAGTTAAGATATGGCACATTGCCTACCAATGGTTTCACGGCCCATTGGCCATCTAACATCGCTACAAATGATAGGTGTATCTTCTGTCAACTTTGCAAAGAAACATCAGAGCATGTATTATTCTTCTGCCCTTTGTACAAGACACCAAGAAAGAGGTGGATTATTCCCCTCTGTAAAAACATGTCATTTCAGGACAGAGTAACAGCCATTAGAATCTGTACGCATGATCCTTCTCCCAGGGTTGCCATTCCAGTTACCAAATATTTATCGGAGGCCTGGTACATCCGTCGCAACTTCATTGCACCCAAAGGCTCCTGAGCCATTTCTATACTTGTTTTCAGAAGGATTTTAATCTTCTTTTTTTATCCTTTTTGTATTGTTTTTAGTTGGAAATTTCCATTATGAATTTGTTGCCTTCCCTATGACTACCAAGACTGCACAAGCCCATATAGCCTTCTCATATAAGTTATCCTGTTGTTTTCCTAGATTGGTACTCTGATAATGTCGTCTTTTAGTCCAATCAGACTATCTTCTGTCTTTTTTGTCTTTTGGTTGTGCATACTGGTCCTCCAGACAAAAAGTCTTATATTTCAGTTTTTAGCTCTGTCCCCTTTTTTTACTATATTTATTCATGTTTTATTTTATTGTATTTATATATTTGATGAAATGCTTTGTTTTGTTGTTCTTATTGTTACACTGTTTTGACGTCTATTGGTTTTACATTGTTACCATGTTTTTATTATATCCTTTTTTAAGTATGATTGTTATTATTATTTTAAATGGACTAGATTTCTAGACCGAATGAACTTAATAAATAAATACTGTGGTATGTTGTGGCTCTAAATATAACAAATGCTTAGCTGCATTATTGTATTGTGGTACCCTGGTGCCATGCACAGTTCCTCATGGTCAAAGCAATACTTACGTCAGATTTACAAAACATTGTAAGGCCACCATGCATGGCCCTGCATTGATTGGTAAATCCAGAGAAATGCAAGGCAGTGAAATTGCCTGTTTTGCATTACTGTACACACCATAATCTACATTGCTGCTAAATTTCACATTCATCTGTACACTACTCCGCTGTACTCCACTACACTGTACACCACTCCACTATACAGTATTCCAGTATTTGCCACTCCAGTGTACACCACTCGACTCTGTGCCACTTTACTGAATACCACTGCACCATACGTCCCTCCAATATATACTATTCCACCACTCAGCTCCACGACTAAGCACTCTACAACTCTCCACTGTATGAGATTCCACTCTATGCCATCCTACTCTATGCTATTACACTGTTCACGACTCTACTGTATTCCACTACACTATGCTCTTGCATAATACGCATCTCCACTCTACGCCACTCTACGCCACTCCAGTATATTCAACTCCACTGTATGCCAAGTCACTGGATGCTAATCTACTATGTGGTATTCCACTGTATGCCATTCCACTGTATGCCATTCCACTCTACAACACTCCACTCTGCGCTATTTCACTGTATGCCACTCCACTATACGCTATTCCACTCTACAACAATCCAGTGTGTGGCACACCAATCTACACTAGTTTACCCCACGCCTTTATATGCAACACAACTCCCCTCTATGCTAGTTCACTCTACGCTATTACATTGTACTCAACTCCACTCAATGTCACTTGACTGTATGCCACTCCACTATATGCTACTCTACTATATGTAATTCCACTCTGCTATTCCACTGTCTGCCACTCCACTCTGTGTTACACCACTGTATGCCACTCCACTCTACAACAGTCTATAGTATGCTACACCACTGTCTGTCACAAAAGTGTACACCACTCCATCCTATGCTACTCCATTCTATGCTATTCCATTAGATACCACTTCAAAGTATGCCACTCCACTATATAGTATTACACTATACCGCGCTCCACTGTATGCCACTCCAGACTTCACCACTCCACTGCATGCTGCTCCACTATATGCTATTCTACTCTATGAGACTCCACTGTAAGATATTCCACTGTATGACAATCTAAAACACTCCATTGTATGCATTGTATGCTATTTCCCTGTATGCCACTACATTGTATACTACTCCACTCTATGCCACTCTAGTTTATGTCATGCCACTCTATGCCACTCCAGTGTACGCCACTCCACTCAATGCCACTCCATTTAATGTTATCCCATTGGATGCCACTCCGCTGTATGCTACTCCACTGAATGATATTACACTCTAAACCAGTCCAGTATACGCCACTCCAGTCTACACCACTCCACTGTATAATAATGCACTATACGCAACTCCACAAATACACTATTCACCTTTATACTGCCCCACGTTATGCCACATTATTGTGTGCCAATCCACAGTACACTACCCTTCTATTTGCTATTCCAATCTATGCCACTGCACTCTCTGCTATTCCACTGTAGGCCACTCCACTCTACAACACTACAGTGTATGCTATTCAATGGTATGCCAGTCCACTGTCTGTTACTCCAGTCCATACAACTCCAATGTACTCTACTCTACTCTATATAACTTCACTCTACCATAGTCTACTGTACTCTGTGCTAATCTACCAGACTCTATTCCACTCCATCTATGTACACTCCACAGTTCATATTTGTACTCAACTCTCTGCCTATATTTTCTATTGCAGAACATTCTATTCCACTCTACAACAGTTTCCAACACTGTACGAACAGCAATTGCTTCTAATGTATGAGATGCCACTCCAATTTATAATAACTTAATCAACTCCATGCTACCCCATGGCAATGTAAGCCACTCTACTCTCTGCTAATCCACTCTGTATGCCCTATTCTACTATACACCAGTCGACTGTACACTACTCTACTTTGTACGATTGCACTCTATGCCACTCCACTCTCCTAAACTCACTGTAAGGTATTCCACTGTATGCTATTCCACTGTACCTTAATCATATCACTCTACGCTTCTGTAAAACATCCACTGTTTGACACACTACTGTTCTCTATGCAATGCTACTCTACAATACTCTACCACACAGTACACTACTCTGACACTGTTTTCCAGTGTATACCCCTACAGTACACTGTACAACATTGTACTATACTGTATGCCACTGTAATACACTCTACTCCATTCTATACTGCTCTACAATACTCTAGTCCACTATAAAACACTATATAAAACTATTTTATACCACTGCACCACACTTTACTCCACTCCACTTTATGAAACAATATTCTACTCTACTCCACTACT
Organism: Pleurodeles waltl; assembly: GCF_031143425.1. Classification (NCBI taxonomy): domain Eukaryota; kingdom Metazoa; phylum Chordata; class Amphibia; order Caudata; family Salamandridae; genus Pleurodeles; species Pleurodeles waltl. The sequence continues at coordinate 372,903,342 of NC_090451.1, forward strand.
TCCCTTTACTCCACTCCACGCCACCCTATGCCTTTGTACTTTGTTACACTGCATGCCAATCCACTCTACCACACTCTAACACACTGGACTGTACTTTGTACACCCCTCCACTCTAGAAAATTCAACTAGACTGTATGGCATATATTCTACGGTCATCTACAACACATTTGAATATTATATGACACATCACTACACTGTACTGTACAACACAGTTTTCCAGTTTATGATACTTTACTTGAGTAGATGCTACACCACTCCACTCTACTACACCCTGTTGTATATGACAAGCTACTGCACTCAGTGACACTTTATAATACACTATGGCCCTCATTACAACCCTGGCGGCAAATCCCACTTTCTGCTGTGCAGAAGACCGCCAACATACCGCTGCGGCCGTGGAATTCTGCTATAGATATTTCGACCCACAGCTCGGAATCCGCCACAATACAGACACCAACACAAGTCCGCCACACCAAAGGTCAGTGATAAACTGGCGATACCAAAACTGACACCGTCACGCCCACAGTATCATGACCCACGAATCAACGCAGTGGTCATTCAACCGCGATAATCCATTGGCGTTTACACACCGCCGTGCTCAAAATACACACACACTTACAAAACACAACCACATTGGAAAATTCGAAATACACACACCTCATACACTTACACACACCACACCCACACACCCAATCCAATATGAAGCACACACACACATCACCCACAAACCCTTACTACTAACATTTTGAAAGAAGGCCAGAGAGAGAGACTACCTAAAACAACACCAGCATCCACAGACACACAACACCATCACTTATACAACATTCACGACCTCAAACAACACACACCAACACATCCCCTCACACATCACAACAGACACCACCTCACACATCACCCATACCACATCATGGCACCTCCAAGACACCCCAGGTTCTCTGAGGAGGAGCTCAGGGTCATGGTGGAGGAAATCGTCCGGGTAGAGCCACAGCTATTTGGATCACAGGTGTAGCAGACATCCATTGGAGCTATGGTGCAGAATTGTCGACAGGGTCAACGCAGTGGAATAGCATCTAAGAACACGGGATGACATCATGAAGAGGTGGAACGACCTACAGGGGAAGGTGCGTTCTGTGGTATCCAGACACCAGATTGCTGTACAGAGGACTGGCGGTGGACCCCCACCTCCTCCCCCACAACTAACAACATGGGAGGAGCAAGTCTTGGCAATACTGCATCCTGAGTGCCTCGCAGGATTAGCAGGAGGACTGGATTCTGGTAAGGCTAATCTTTACTACTTTATCCCCCACCTGCATGCCATCACATACCGCAACCCTTACCCTCACACCCATCACCCCAACAACCAACAGATACCCCACTAACACAACCCACACATCCCAAAACCAAGCCCTGCATGTAACACCAATGCATGGACACCCATCACCAAAGCATGTCCAGTACAGAGACTCACTCATGCCCCAAAATCACCGATCACACAAGGACCAAGCCAATAATGCAAGCACAGGAGTAGAGGGTCACTCACCCATTGCACAAGATGGCACACACACATACAATAACTATGCATTTACACCCCAACAGGACCCAAACCCAACGTCACCGGACAGGAGGTGCCAGACATATCCAGTCCCCCCACAAAAGAGACCCACAGTGATGACAGCAGCTCTGCACGCCTGGATCAAGATGACCAGCCTGGCTCATCAGGGACCTCGGGACAGTCGGTTCCCCTGACACAGTCAAAAACCACCAGAGAGCCTCCCCCTCAGGAAACACCAGCACAGCACCCACCCAGCGGGCCCATCCCTCTGTCCCCAGGACACTTCAATCAGCAGTATGTCCACCACTACAGGGAACCCAGGCAACCCCACAAACACAGGACGATCAGGGTCCTGGGGGCAGTGACAGTGGGCACATGGTTCAGGGGACAGAGGCACAGGATAACAGGGAAGCTGGGAGGAATGCTGTACGACAGGGGGAGGACAGGCACAGGGAACCAACACTCCACGAGGCACTCTCCAACATCATGGGAGCTTACCACCATTCCCAGGAGACCATGTGCACGGTAGTGGCCCAGTTTCAGGAGACCCAGCGGCTGCAGAAGGAACACTACCTGGGGATCAGGGAGGACTTGAAGTCCCTCAACACCACACTGGTCACCATTGCAGGGGTGCTGGCAGACCTTCTCAACACCATGAGGGACACAGTGGCACACCAATGGGCCCCTGACACTAGCCTGGATGATAAACAGCCCTCCACCTCTGCCGGCACTAGTGGACAGGAGACACCGCCACAGGAACAACAGCCCACCAGCACCCCACCCCCTGCATATGGAGAACCACCCCGCAAATGGTCCCTGAGATCCACGAACAAGACAGAGAACATTGCCAAGATCCCCGCCAGGAAATAAGACCCCCCTGAATGTCACCCTTCTGTGCCACTATGTCACCCTGTCCATCTTTAAACTGCCATTGCTCCACTTCCTATGCCCCTTTGGTCAATGCACCTGTGAAACAAATAGACTGGACTCTGCCATGGACATACCTCCACCATCACCCCAGCCCATTTTACAACCACCTCCACTTATTAGCACAGAAATAAACACCCTTGAATCACAAATCAATCTGGAGTCAGTCTGTGCGTTCACAAATGTGTAATTGCAATATCTATGGAATATAGCAATGTCAATTTACTTGTTCAGATACCAATGTAACACAGCTGTAGGCCAGGAGTAAACAGAGCAGAGGGCACACAGTGGGACCCAGATCTGTGAAATGGAAAGTCAAAGTGACAAGTCAGGGTCCATACACTGACAGACTTCTGCTAGCTCCAACAATAGTATGAGATGTGGGAAGCAGTGACATCTTCTTGCCTGTGTCTCACTGGAAGTATTGCATGATGATGTTGTTTCGGTTCTCAATATCCTCTTCTTCTGCATCCTCTTCTTCACTGTCCACAGGCTCCACAGCTGCCACAAGACCACCATCTGGCCCATCCTCCTGCAGAAAAGGCACCTGGCATCGCAAAGCCAGGTTGTGCAGCATACAGCAGGCCACAATTATCTGGCACACCTTCTTCGGTGAGTAGTGTAGGGAACCACCTGTCAGATGGAGGCACCGGAATCTGGCCTTCAGGAGGCCGAAGGTGCGCTCGATTATCCTCCTAGTTCACCCATGTGCCTCATTGTAGCGTTCCTCTGCCCTTGTCCTGGGATTCCTCACTGTGGTCAGTAGCCATGACAGGTTGGGGTAACCAGAGTCACCTGCAAATGTCGAGCAACAACTGTTAGACACACACTAACCCTTGGGGATTATATGACGGAACACCGAATTAAAAACAACTACTAACCTTAACAACGAGGTCGGAACACCGACCTCGTCCTTACTACTAATGATTTTACCACGAATGCCTTAACAACGATATTTTGTTGTAAAGGCATTCCTGATAAAATCATTAGCAATAGGCACCATTCACCCTACATCCCTCACCTCACCCCACCCCCCCAACCCCACCCCAAAACCTAAAACCCCCTGACCCCCACCCACTCCCCAAAACCAAAAACGCCCCACCCCCCCAACCCCACCCTAAAACCTAAAACCCCCTGACCCCCACCCACTCCCCAAAACCAAAAACGCCCCACCCCCCAACCCCACCCCACCCCAAAACCTAAAACCCCCTAACCCCCCACCCACTCCCCAAAACCAAAAACGCCCCATCCTCCCAACCCCACCCCAAAACCTAAAACCCCCTGACCCCCCACCCCCTCCCCAAAACCAAAAACGCCCCAACCCCACCCCAAAATCTAAACCCACCACTTACCTTCGCCAACTCCCTTCTTTGTACCTTAACCACTCATGTTCGTTGTTCGGAACATACGTAGTTAAGGCACAAAAATACGAAGTCGTGGTTAAAAAAAGCGTTGTTACGCTTTCGTTAACCACGACTTTCGTAATAAAAAAGTCGTAAAAAAGGATGTTACCCACCCTTGGGGAAAACCCCATACCCAGAGACCTATGTCAACTGTATTGGGACCTTGGGCTCACCTATTAGCCACACACGGTGCCTCCGGAGTTGCCCCATCACATAAGGGATGCTGCTATTTCTTAAAATGTAAGCGTCATGCACTGAGCCAGGATGCTTGGCATTCACATGAGAGATGTACTGGTCTGCCAAACACACCATCTGCACATTCATCGGATGGTAGCTTTTCTGGTTTCTGTACACCTGTTTATTCCTGCGGTGGGACAAATGCCACATGTGTACCATCAATGGCACCAATGATGTTGGGGATATGTCCCAGGGCATATAAGTCACCTTTTACTGTGGGCAAATCCGTCACCTGAGGGAAAATGATGTAGCTGCGCATGTGTTTCAGCAGGGCAGATAACACTCTGGATGACACGTTAGAGAACTTTGGCTGGGACATCCCTGAATCCATGGCCACTGTTGTTTGAAAAGACCCACTGGCCAGGAAATGGAGTACAGACAGGACCTGCACTAGAGGGGGTATCCCTGTGGGATAACGGATAGCTGACATCAGGTCTGGCTCCAACTGGGCACGCAATTCCAGGATTGTTGCACGATCAAGTCTGTATGTGATTATGATGTGTCTCTCTTCCATTGTCGACAGGTCCACCAGGGGTCTGTACACCTGAGGATGCTGCCCTCTCATCACCTGCCACAGCAGACATGCCCTATGGAGAACAGCATGCAGAGAGTCATCCAACACTGAGGTATCACAATGTGTTATTTGCAGAAACTTTATTAATCCACAATGTGCCGGTATCTGTCTGTATTCCTGGCCTAGATAGGTGTAATGCAGTTTTTATCCAACCCATGTGGCTGCCTGAAATGGCGGCTGTCTGACCTGTAAGGTGGGACAAGATGATATGAGGTAACTGCGCTAGTGTTGTACACCGTCGTGGTGGGCGGTCGAAGACCACGGCGCAATTCTGCATTAGTTAACATTGGGCCCTATGGGTCCCAGGAGCCAATTACGATGTACGTCGGTGGTGATGGTACGCACCGCTGTGGACGTGACTGCCATTTTCTGTCTGTTCATTCACTTGATACCTGACCTTCAACAGGAGAGGACCTACACTGCAAGTGCTGCTGTGACCTGTGTCTGGAAGCGACAATGGCTACAGTGTCTGGGGAAAGGGCCCCTGCCTTTACTTCAGAGGAGTTGGAGAAACTAGTGGATGGGGTCCTCCCACAGTACACGCAACTGTACAGTCTTACAGACAAACAGGTGAGTACACTGCCGGCATGCTGCATGGGCAATGCCTGCTTTGAGTGGCGTGGATGGAAAATACATGGGGGGGCTGAGGCCTGCATGTGTGGATGGTTAGTGTATGTGCGTCAGGGCATGGGTGGGAACTGATGGGCAATTAGTATGACGGTCCGGACGGGTGAGTAATTTCCATTCCCCCTATACCATTCTTCTCGGTCAGCGCCCACCAGAAGAAGGGTGTTTGGCATTCCATCGCCAAGTGCGTCCGGACCCTCGGGGTCTACCACAGACAGAGCACCCACTGCCCTAAAAGATGGAAGGACCAGCGCCACGGCGGGGACAGGAGCAGATACCAGTGACAGCGACTCCTCCTCTGATGGGGGTTCCCTTGTGGTGGCAGGCACCTCTGTGACCACCGAATCAACAGGTACAGCCGCCACCCCCCTACCAGCACCACCCTCCCAGAAGCCCCTCAGCGTGTGTCCCGTGCCCGCTCACCCAGGAGGGTGGGCATCTCCTTGCGCCCCAGGCACCTCAGGCCCTGCCCCAGTCAGCCCTGCTGCCCTCAGTGAAGAGGCTATTGACCTCCTGAGATCCCTCAATGTTGGGCAATCTACCATTTTGAATGCCATCCAGGGTGTTGAGAGGCATTTGAAACAAACAAATGCATACCTGGAGGGCATTCATTCTGGGCAGGTGGCCACAGTATCTTGACGGCCATCAGCACGGTGGTAAGCGGGATTCACCGCCAAGGTTGTACTGATGGTCATAGTGATGTGTTTTATATGACCTGACAGTGAAATATTGCTAAATTCATTTTTCACTGTTGCAAGGCCTGTCTCTCTCCAAGGTTAATATGGGGGCTACCTTTAAATCTGATTAACGTGTAGATTCCCTTTGGTAGTGGATGGACATGTGGAGTTTGGGGTCTTTGACCTCACATTTTAAAAATTCATCTTTTAGTAAAGTTGATTTTGAGATTGTGTGTTTAAAAATGCAATTTTTTGAAAGTGGGCATTTTCTTGCTTGTACCATTTCTGTGACTCTGCCTGTTTGTGGATTCCCTGTCTGTGTCAGTTTGAAAGTTGGGCTGGTTGAACATCACACTAGACAGTGACACAAAGGGAGCTGGGGTGTAGCCTGCATATCCCGATGAGCCATTTGTGCTAGGTGGGGGGGGAGGAGTGGTCACTCACACCTGAAAGGGCTGTGCCTGCCCTCACACAATGCAGTCTTCAACCCCCTGTTGAGTGTCTGGGGCCTGGTATGGGCAAGGCAGGATTTCACATTCAAAAGAGACTTTACTTTGAAGTAGGCCCACTTCAAAGGAGAAATAGGGTATAAGAAGGGCACCCAAAACCACAGACTTTAGAAAACCCTTCTGGAAACAAGAGGAACCTCTGCCTGGAGAAGAGCTGAAGAGCTGAGGAAGAAGAGCTGCCCTGCCTGTGACTGTGTTTTGTGGAGCTATCCTGCAGTTGCTGCTTCTGCAAGAGTAAAAGGGCAAAGACAGGACTTTGTGTACCTTCCATCTTGAGAAGAAATCTCCAAGGTTTGATTTAGAGCCTGCCTCCTGTTGTTTGAAGTCTCAGGGACAGCAAAGACTTCTCACTGCCAGCACCTGGAGTCTCTGGAGAGACTCCTACTCTGCCCTGTGGTGCCCATCCAGTTCCTGGGATCCTGAATGGAGAAGCTGGCAGCCTAAAGATAAGGAAATCCACGCACAGAGCGCCGTGAGGGGAAAAGATCGACGCAATTCCGATCTGCAGCTTAAGAAACGACGCGCACAGGTTCCGCAGCTGAGAAACGACACTGCAGGGAACGCGACCGAAGAATCACCGCGTGGAGCAGGAGAAACGTTAGGCAACATTGCTGACAGAGGCTGGGAGATCACAACCTGTGCTGCGGGTTTTTGGAACATCGTGCTGCTGGATTTCTGACTCAAGGACCGATGTGCGTGGAAAAACAGTACAAGGCCTGCCCGGATCCGAGAGTGCTGACGGGATCGATGCATCCTCTCCTGCGGAGAGAGGAAATGACGTGCCCGACCCAGAAAAAGGAGAAACGACGCACGGTCCCGCTTGTGAGTGGAATCAATGCCTCGCAAGCCCTTTTGGATGCGCACTCGCCCGTGCAGGGTTATTTTTGACGCACCCAAGGTACTTTTTCACACTGACAGCGTTAGTGTGTGTTTAAAACTACTTAAAGACTCTTTTTGATTTTTAATTGAGAACTTGACTTGTGTATTGTGGATTTTTGTCGTTTTGGCCTTGTTTTCTTTAGATAAATGTTTCCTATTTTTCTAAACCTGTGTTGTGTCATTTTGTAGTGTTCTCATTGAATTACTGTGTGTGTTGGTAGAAATACTTTACACCTAGCACTCTGAAGTTAAGCCTACTGCTCTGCCAAGCTACCAAGGGGGTAAGCAGGGGTTAGCTGAGGGTGATTCTCATTTACCCTGACTAGAGTGAGGGTCCTTGCTTGAACAGGGGGTAACCTGACTGTCAACCAAAGACCCCATTTCTAACAATCTGCTACCCCACTCCAGTGTACTCTATTCCACTATATTATACTCTACTATGCTTTATTCCACTCTGTGCCACTGTACCATACTCCATTCTATGTTGCTCCACTGTCCAACACTCTACCCCACTGTGTGCAACTCTGCTCTACAACACTGTACTGCACTCTATGTCACTCAACGACATTCTACTCCACTCTTTGCCCATCTACTCATCACCACAGTACTACACTGTCTGACACATGACAACAAGCTGCTCCTCTACGATACAACACTCCAGTGTATGACACACCCTCCACTATGTGACATTCTCCTTCATAATACTCTATGACACTGAGGGGCATATTTAAGAAAAGTGGCACTGCATCCCATGCAGCGCCGCTTTTCTTGCGACCCTTAGCTCCCCCTATTGCCACCATGTGTGTGCCGTTTTTAATATATGACGCACCATGGCGCAGGGTAGGGGCAATGGCATCAACATTTTGGACACTATTGATGTACTTTGCAGGACTAGTGACAAAAGTGTTAGTGCTAGTCCTGAAAAGTACATAGAGGCCCATTTTAATAAATGGTGTGCATCCTTTTTGTGCTCAGAGCAGGCATTAAAAAATGCTGCTAAAATGGTGCAAAGAAATCTTCTAGTTTTCATTGAGCCATTTTTTCAGCCCGCCTATTGAGGGAACGCATCCCTTGCATACATTATGCCTGTCACAGGCATAATTTGGCGCAAGGGGCTACAAAGTGACGCAATCCATGCATTGCCACACTTTGTAAATGTGGCGTTGCCTAACACCACATTAGTGTTAAAAACATGATGATAATGTGGCACTAGAGATTATTAAATTTGGGCCTGTACTCGAAGATACTCCATTCTACTGCACTCAAACTTACCCAATTCCACTGTAAAACACTTTACTCCACTCTAGAACAGTCTATGACACTCTACTGTACTGCTGGACACACCTGTCCACTGTACAACTCAACTCCCTCTCTATGATACTTAACTTGATTATATAAAACATCATGCCATTATACTATATTACTCTGTAAGCTTTGTCACTCCACTCTAGTCTGCTCCACTGTATTCCACTCTACAATAATTCACTCTATGATACTAGACTTTACAACACTCTCCTCTGCTGTGTTCTCACAACTAATGAAACTCCACTGCACAGCACTACATTTTATGAGACTCTCTGCCCCTCTCCTGTATGCCACTGCACTTAAAACTGAAATGCAAGACACTCTTCTCCACTGAACTTCATTGACATACAATGAAAAAATAAAGATTAAGGATAATTTAGCAATAGTTTAAGGACAATATATAATAAGAAATACCTCATTTATTCTGTCTATACAAACCCAACTTAAAATACACAAATATTAAAAATGTATAATATACACATCACCTTCAAGCTACTGTAAGTTGCATACCTAAAAACACAGTCTTATCACTTTACTCGTAACACTACATTAACTATAACTCACGCCTTTTCCATTCACTGGTCATTCCTCTGCATACGACATCACTTATAGAATGTGAATCATAGCATTCACAACATCACTTATAACATTTTAAATGTTATAATTTGTCACAACACAGTGCATGGTACAATATCGAGTTATAGTTAGTGTTGTTTGGTTAGCAAGCTGAAAAGAGGGTGAACAATTTGAAGGTGGTGGATACATTGTCAATAAAAGTTATAACCAGAACTCTAGAATTTCTAGAGTTTATGCAGTTTAAAATTGGTTTATATAGGGAAAAATGTGTCCTATCTATAAACAAGATTTAATCTTTATTTGTGTTCATTAAAATATATATGTATACATTAATATATTTTCATATATTTATATATTTTTTATTAAAATGTATATATTTAAATATATATATATAGTTAGGACCTAGTTCATATAGAAAAAGTACCTTCTTGTGAATGGAAGGTTTGGGGTGATCCGTCAAGTGAGGCTGAGAAAAAGAGATGGTCAAAAAAGTGTGTTTTCCGTATTAATTCCCATAAACTCTTTAGACACGCCTGTAGCTTGAACCACTGGACGGAATTACACCAAATTTGGCAGAAAGGTAGCTTTTGGTCTGCAAATCACATTTCTTGTTGTTAGTGTAAATCCATTCATTAGTTTTGAGATAATAAAGGGAAAACAATATAGATGTATATAGCAGTCGGTCCTGCTGAGATTTGATTGGCTGGCAACACTTCAAACAGAATTTTTGGCAGCCATGTTGGGACTCAGCTTCAGCCGAGTGCAAAAAAAAAAACACAAAAAAATGAAAAGGTGTGAAGGGTGTATACCCTAACTCCCTAGCCTTAGTCCAGGGGTCTCCCTTGGACCCTGCCAGGGCTAAAGAGTATTTCTTTTTTAATTCTCTGAGAAATCTGTGACTGGAGCTGAAGATGTTTCTGAGAATTTAAAGGGTGTTAAAGTATATGTACCCAGACCCTTTTTGTTTTATTTTGTGAAGGCCGTGCGAGGTGTGGGGTTTGATGCTTTTAGGGAGTTAGCTGCAGGGCCTGGCCGAAGGCTGTGCAAAGCATGTGGTTGGCGGCTTATCGCGGTAGGATGCAGGGCCTGGCCTAATGCCAGGAACTGCAGTTAACCCCCACAACACATGGCAGAAAGCTGTGCGTGGTGCGGGGTTTGGATCTTAAAGGGGGTTGACCACAAGGCCTGGCCACAGGCAAGGCCCTGCGACCAACCTCTGCAGTGCAAATCCAAAGGTTGTGCATGGGACCAGTTTTGGACCTTAAAGGGGGTTGACCGCAGGGCCTGGTCACAGTCCTGGCCCTGCAACCAACCTCTGATGCGTATGGCTAAAGATTGTTTGGTGCGGCGGTTGGATTAATGTAAAGTGATTACAAATTATTTACATTCAAAACCAAAGAAACTCAATGAAAAAAACAATGGTAACAGGAAAGTTAGAGTTAGGAAACCGAATTAAAAAGCTTTGAAATTCACTTAAAAAGCCAAAGGTTACAAGAAGGTTATAGTTAGGTTCAGAATTCATATATATACAGTATATATATATACATATATATATATATATATATATAGTGTTTAAGACACACCTGGAGTGCCCTTTCTTTTTAGTGTGGAATCACACTTTCCTGGGACCCATTTTGGGCCCAATGATACCCAATGTCAACTAAGCATGTTTCTGTTGAACAACTTATAACCAAAATAAACTGTGCTTACTGATATATTTTAATGTTGCTTGGAACGCATTATGTTGCACAGCTTGCTATTAGAACAGCCACCATGAAATATCATTGCATGCTAGCTGAAGCAATCTTCATTCTGGAAAGTACCATCCTGTGTATGTGTTGTTCTCAGTTCTGTCTTAAGATGTATCACGCAATATTAGACATGTAGGATATATTATGTAATTTCCTTGTCTGTGCTCTTATTTTACTACATGATGCGTTATGAAGAATTAATGGTAACACCTTTAGCAATGTTGAAAAAATGATCATGCATCAATGTCAAGAACCAATGAAATATACAAATTTGTTTGTGGTTTGATAGTATAAAAGATCATGTATTACTTCCTTATTTAGACTGTTCGGGCTTGATCTCCCAGGCTGTTCAATCTCGGTGTACACCTAAAAAATTACTTAATTTATCTACGGAGCAGGCTGGTCTTTGGTTTCTGAGCTGAACTTGGCTGAGCTGATTTGGCTTCAACATTAGTGTCTGTCAGGCATCGGAGCAATATATTGAAATCACTGCAAAAACGTTGAACTCAAAGGAACACACACTCCTTGCACAGGTTTTCCTTTCTTTATTAAAGCCACAACAAATGTGGTAGTTCGCATTGAAGCAATTTCCTTTGCCTAGCGTGTTTTGGACTCTCCTAGTCCTTGTTCATAGGCGAATGTGTTGCAAGACAACAAAGCTGATGCAGATCACTAATTAGCTTGGTAAATACCAGTAGTGCCTGCCGGTGGGCCTCTTAAGTGAGTTACCAGTTCAAATGCATGCTGGAATTAGTAGTTCTGCACAATACCATATTTACCCTTTGTGGGTTTGCACAGCCAAACATTTATGAATACCAGTGTCCATCTCGCTTCAGTGGGCTTTCCAATGTCGTGTGCCATATTTGTAAAAATATTTCACTGCCAACCTGACGTTCCGTTTTTGGCCATAAACAGTTCTAAGCAAAACTGGACCCGCTTCAAACTGCTGTGGAAATGCTGTCTTCACTTCTGGATGGGCCGTCACATCACTGCAAAAGTGTTGTCCCCATAACAAAGTTGCACTCCTCTTACAGGTTTTCCTTTGCTTATTAAGGCCACAACAAATCTGATAGTTTGCATTAGAACAATTTCCTTTGCCTATTGTGTTTTGGACTTTCCTAGTCCTTGTTCACAGGCTAATGTGTGGTATTTCTACAAAGCTGCTGCAGATCACTAATTAGCTTGTTAAATACCAGGAATGCCTGCCAGCTGGCCTCTCAACGGAGTCACCAGTTCAAATGCATGCTGGAATTAGTAGTTCTGCACAGTACTATACTTAGCCTTTAATAGGTTACAACTGCCAAACATTTATGATTACCAATTTCCATCTCCCCTTGGTGGGCTTTCCAAAGTCATGTACCAGATTAGTGAAAATCTTTCACTGCCAACCTGACATTCAGTTTTTGGCCATAAACTGTTCTAACCGGACCCGCTTCAAATTGCTGCGGTGGTGCTATCTTCACAGCTGGACCAGCCCTCATATCACTCAAAAAACGTCCTCAAACAAAGACGTACTCCTTGTACAGGTTTCCCTTTGTTTAATAATGCCACAAGAAATCCAGCAGTTTGCATTAGCGCAATTTCCTTTGCCTAACATATTTCGGTCTCTCGTAGTCCTTGTTCACAAGCGAATGTGTGGCATTAGAGCAAAACTGCTTCAGATCAATAATTAGCTTGCTAAATACCTGTAATGCCTTCCGGTGGGCATCTCAAGTGATTTAGCGTTTCAAATTCATATTGGCATTAGTATTTCTGCACAGCACTATATTTACCTTTCAGTGGGTTTGCACTGCCAAACATTTATATTTGCCAATCTCCATCTCTCTCCAGTTTTCTTTTGGGCAATAAACAGTTCTAAGCCAAACCGGGCATGCTTCAAATTGCTGCAGTGATGCTGTCTTCTCAGCTCCACTTGACTGCTAAGGGTAGTTTAGGGCCAAGAACCCCTCCTGTTACCACCAGTAAGTACCATATTAAGGTATTGCTGAGAGCTCATCGAAGACCCCGCCCCTTTTCTCCACCACTCTTCAAACGCACCTCATGGCACACTACTCTTTGGGTGATGAAGTCCTCTTGGCTGCTGAGGGTAGTTGGGGTGAAGAACCCCTCCTCTTACCACCAGTAAGTCCACACAGCGGTATTGCTGAGAGCTTGTCAGACGCTCCGCCCCTTTCTCCACAACTCTGCAAATGCACCTCCTGATACACTACTTGTTGGCAGATTAAGTCCCCTCAGCTGCGGAGGGTCATTGGGGGCCAAGAGCCCCTCTTGTTACCACTAGTAAGTTCCACCCAGCGTTATTGGGGAGAGCTCATTGGAGGCCTTCCCCCCTTTATCTGCCACTTTGCAAACATACTTCCTGGTGCACTACTGGTTGGGGGATAAAGTCCCCTTGGCTGTTAAGGGTCGCTGGGGGAGAGTAACCCATCCTGTTACCACCAGTGAGTCCCACACAGCTTATTGCTGAGAGCTCGTCAGAGGTCCCGCTCCTTTCTCCACTACTCTGCAAATGCACCTCCTGACTCACTACTGGTTGGGGGATGAAGTCCTCTTGGATGCTGTGGGTCGCTGGGGCCAAGAACTTCTCCCATTAGAACCAGTAAGTCCCACACAGTGGTATTGCTGAGAACTCATCGAAGGCCCCGACCCTTTCTCCACCACTCTGCAAATGCACCTCCTGGCACACTACTCATTGGGGGATGATGTCCCCTTGGCTGCTGAGGATTGTTGGAGTCCAAGAACCCCTCCTGTTACCACTTTTAAGTTCCACACAGCCGTACTTCTGTGAGCTCGTCTGAGGCCATACCCCCTTTCTCCACCACTCTGAAAGTGCCTCCTGGTACACTACTGATTGGGGGATAAAGTCCCCTTGGCTGCTGAAGGTCGTTGTGGAACAAATGGCCCTCCTGTTACCACCAGTATGCCCCGCACAGCAGTATTGCTGAGTGGTTGCCAGATACCCCGGCCTTTCTACAACACTCTGCAAACACACCTCCTGGTGCACTGCTGGTTGGGGGATGAAGTCCCCTTGGATGCTGATAGTTGCTGGGGGCCAAGAACACCTCCTGTTACCACCAGTAAGTCCCACACAGCAGTATTGCCGAGAACTCATCTGTAACCCCAACCCCCTTTGTCCACCACTTAGGAAACATGCCTCTTGGTGTACTACTCGTTGGTGGATAAAATCCCTCTGCCCGTTGAGGGTCTTTGAGAGCCAAGAATGCCTCCTGTTACCACGATTAAGTCCCACGCAGTGGTATTGATGAGACCTCATCAGAAGCCCCGCACCCTTTCCTCACCAGTGTGCAAGCACCTCCTGATGTGCTATTGGTTGGGAGATGAAGTCCCCTTGGCTGCTGAGGGTCATTGGGGACCAAGAGCCTCTCCTCTTACCACCAGTAAGTCCCACACAGTGGTATTGCTAAGAACTCATTAGATGCCCTTCCCCCTTTCTCCACCACTCACACGCAACTCCTGGTGATCTACTCATTGGGGGATGAAGTTTCTTTGGCTGCTGGCGGTCGTTGGGGGACAAGAAACTGTCCTGTCAGTAAATTCCACACAGCTGGGTTGCCGAGAGCTCTTTGGAGGCCCCACCCAGCACTATAAAACACACCTCCTGATTCACTACTGGTTGGGGAAAGAAATCCCCTTGGCGGCTGAAGATTGTTGGGGGCCCAGAACTCCTCCCGTTACCACCAGTATGTCCCACACAGCGGTATTGCTGAGAGCTCATCTGAGACCCTGTCCCCTTTCTCCACCACTCTGCAAGAACCTCCTGGCATACTACTCGTTGAGGAATGAAGTCACCTTGGCTGACAAGGGTGCTTGGGGGCCAAGAACCCCTCCTGTTACCACCAGTATGTACAACACAGTGATATTGTTGAGAGCTCATTGGAAGCCCTACCCCCTTTTTCCACCACTCTGCAAACGCACCTCCTCATGCACTACTCATTGGGGGATGAAGTTCCCTCACCTGCAGAGGGTCATTGGGGGCCAAGAACCCCTCCTGTAACTACCAGTAAGTCCCACACAGTGGTATTCCTGAGAACTCGTTAGTTGCCCTGCCCCCTTTCTCCACCACTCACACGCAACTCCTGGTGCTGTACTCGTTGGGGAATGAAGTCCCTTTGGTTGCTGACAGTCGTTGGGGGACAAGAACCCCTCTTGTTACTACCAGTAAATTCCACACAGATGGATTGCTGAGAGCTCCTTGGAGGCCCCGCCCCCTTTCTCCAGCACTCTGATAATACACCTCCTGGTTAACTACTGGTTGGGGAAAGAAATCACCTTGGCTGCTGAAAATTGTTGGGGGGCCCAGAACCCCTCCTGTTACCACCAGTATGTCCCACACAGCGGTATTGCTGAGAGCTCATCTGAGACCCTGCCCCATTCTCCACCACTCTGCAAGCACCTCCTGGCACACTACTCGTTGAGGGATGAAGTCAACTTGGCCAATGAGGGTGCTTGGGGGCCAAGAATCCCTCCTGTTACTATTAGAAAGTCCCACACATTGGTATTGCTCCGAGCTTGTTGGAGACCCTACCCCCTTTCTCCACCACTCTGCAAACGTGCCTCCTGGTGCACTACTCATTTGGGGATGAAGTTCCCTCAGCTGCGGAGGGTCATTGGGGGCCAAGAACCCCTCATGTTACCACCAGTAGGTCCAACACAGCGGTATTGCTGCGAGCTCGTAAGAGGCCCAACCCCCTTTCTCCACCCCATGCAAATGTGCCTTCTGGCACAGTACTGGTTGGGGGATGAAGTCCTTTTGGATGCTGAGGGTGGGTGGGGTACAAGAATCCCTTCTGTTACCACTAGTAAGTCCCACACAGTGGGATTGCTGAAAGTTCATGGGAGGCTGCTTCCCCTTTCTGAATCACTCTGCAAACACACCTCCTGGCACACTACTCCTTGGGGGATTAACTCCCCTTGGAGGCTGAGGGTTGGTGGGGGCCAAGAACCCCTCCTGTTACCACCAGCAGGTGGGATTGCTGAGAGCTCATCAGAGCTCATCGATGACCCCGTCCCCTTTCTCCACCTACTGAACAAACCTGTACAGACACTCATTCAACCACTCATATACCCACTCACAGGCCCCTACAGCCACTCACTCACACACCCACTCACACACCCAAACAGCTACTCACACACACTCTCACAGACCCATACAGTCACTTACACACCCACTCACAAACCAATACAGCTTCTCACAAACCCACAGAGCTACTCACAAATCCATTCACACACCATCATAACTATTCACACACACCCAGTTACAGACCCATGCAACCACTCTCACACCCTCTCACCGACCTCTACAGCCACTCACACACCCACTCTGAAAGGTTACAGTTTACATTTAGGAAATACACTGTAAATAACCTAAGAAATTCACTAAAAAATGAAAGGTTACAGGGTTGATATAGTTAGGTAATTACATTAAACAACCATGGACTTTTAAATGAATTCAGAAAAGGTTACAGGGATGTTATGGTTACAAATTTACTGAAAAAACAGAAAGGTTACAAAGACATTATAGTTAAGCTGAAATTTCACTCTTCATAAAGCCTGTAATTAGTCAGTGGCAGTCACAAACCACAATCACCAGCAGCCCGTGTGGCAGAAGGGCCACTTCTGACATTCTTCACACCCGAGGCGCATTAAAGTAGCCCTGCAGTACTGCTGCGTGGGAGACCTGTAATAAGCCAGGGGGCCACGAACTACAATCACTAGCAGCTCATGAGGCAAAAGGGCCTTTTTTGTCATTCTTCGCGCATTAAAGAGCCCTGTGGTCCCCCTGCATGGGAGACCTGTAATCAGCCAGGGATGCCGCAAACCACAATCACCTGCAGTCCTTGTGGCAGAAGGGCCACTTCTGTCATTCTTCATGCCTCTTGGTACATTAAAGGAGCACTGCAGTCCAGCTGTGCAGGAGACCTGTAAGCGGTCAGGGGGCCACAAACCATAACCACCACCAGCCTGCGCAGTAGAAGGGCCACTTCTGTCATCCTTTTCACCCAGAGGTGCATTAAAGGAGCCCATAGATGCAATAAAGGAGCCGCTATGTGGGAGACCTATAACCTGCCCCGGGGGTTGTGAACCACAATCGCCAGCAGCCTGTGAGGCAGAGAGCCACTTCTATCATTCTTCACGCCAGGAGGTGCATTAAAGGAGCCACTCGGTCCTGCTGTGCTGGAAACCTGTAAGCATCCATGGGGGCTGCAAACCACAATCACCAGCAGCCCGTGCAGTAAAAGGGCCTCTTTTTTCATTTTTCACACCCGGAGGCACATTAAATGAGCAGTTTGTGTCTGCGGATGCAGGGAAGTGACTCCTTCACTCCAAGGGAGATTGCTTCTTGCTTCTTGTGCAGACTGAGGACTTGCCACCCTGAGAGGTTGCACAGCCAAGGAAATGCTGCAGTTGCTGGGAAGAGCCAGAGAAAGAATGTTGCAGGGCGAAGTTGTCGCTGTTGCTGCAGATGTGGTTCCAGTGGCCAGAATCCGAGGACCCACCCAAGAGGGAGACACTAAATTGCCCTGGAAGGGGGATTGGTCACCTAACCAAGTGACCACCTATAAGTAGGGGGCTCTGACATCACCTGCCTGACCTGGCCACTCAGATGCTCCCAGAGACCTCTGCCCACCTTATATTCAAAATGGCATATTCAAGGGGTCATCTGGGCACTACCCCTGGCACGGTGATGGACAGGGGAGTGGTTACTCCCCTTTCCATTGTCCAGTTTCATACCAGAGCAGGGACTGGAGTTCCCTGAACCACTGCAAGCTGGTTTATGCAAGCAGGGCACCCCTTCCAAGCCATGTAACACCTATTTCCAAAGGGAGAGGGTGTTGCACTCCTATCCCAAATAAAAACCTTTGTTCTGCCTCCCTGGGCTTGAGCTGGTCAAGCAGCAGGAGGGCAGAAACCTATCTGAGCGTGGGCTGCCCGGAAACCCCCGTAAGGCTGGTAGGAGCAATACTGGTGGTCCTCTAAGGAGTCCCCAGACTGCATGGAATTATAAAACCAATACCAACAACAGTATTGGGGTACGCTTCCAACATGTTTGATACCAAACATGCCCAGGTTCAGAGTTACCATTATGTAGCTGGACATATATAGTGATCTATGTCCAGAACACGTGTAAAATGGTGTCACCACAGTCACAATGTCTAGGAAGATAGAGCTGGAGTTCGTGGGGGCACCTCTGCTCATGTAGGGGTGCCCTTACACACAAGTAACTGCACCCTGAGGGCCTACCATAGGGGTGACTTACAGTGACCTGGTGTACTGACCTGTAGTGAAAGGGTGCATGCACCTTTTGATGCAGGCTGCAATAGCAGGCCTGCAGACACATTTTACATGGGCTCCCCTGGGTGACATAATACATGCTGCAGCCCATGGGGACCCCTTGTGCCCCAATGCCCTGGGTACCTGGGTACCATACACTAGGGACTTGTAAGGGGGACAAGTATGCCAAATGTGGGGTGTATGTGGTCCAAGACACCAAGTTTAAAGGGAGAGGGCACAGTCACAGAGGTCCTCGTTAGCAGGATCCCAGTGCACACAGTCAAAACATACTGACAACAGGCAAAAAGTGGGGGCAACCATGCCAAAAAGAGGGTACTTTCCTACATCCTCCCACTAGTGACCTTGGCTATTGTGTTGGGGGTTCAACGTCTGTAGCTCCTCTAATCAATGAAGAGGTGGCACTGGACAAGGGTGAGGCTGGTGGAAGAAGGAGATAAAAAAGAAACTCTAACAGCAAGTCCAAATGCCCCGGTGGGAATACCCTAGACCTTCATCTCCACCTTGCATAGGTGTGGGTCCAAAGGAGTATGTAAAGATGTACACCTTTTTTAAAATCTTGTTTAATAAATTAATTGCTACCTTGGAAGGCAAATAGGAACAGCTATTTTTCAGGCTTTGTGCCATCGAACAGAAACTTGCAAATTGGCCATCACTGGTTTTCCCACAGGGGCCTCCTGTGACCACCCCTGCACCTCCCCCTCCACTCAATCTTCAGTTATAGCCATTCCATCATTGCTAGTGCCAGCATGTAGACGGAACGAGCAAGTTACTCTTGGCCTATGTTCTTCAACTCTACATGGTGCCATTGAAGACTGCCTCCCACTTCAGGCAACCCGTGATTCCCAGAATCATCAAGGGCCAGATGTTTCAAACTTCCATTTTGCATTACCTAAATAGCATATTTTTAAGAAATTGCTATTTAGGTAATGCAAAATGGAATGTAAAAAAATAGTAATTCCCCATTAGTGATCTCTAAAAATTCGTAATCGCTATTAGGGAATGAGACTCCATTTGTTCTTATTGGCCTGAAGGCCCATAGGTGCGAATGGTTCTGCATTTCCTAATTTGCTAATTCCTTTCAGGAATTTGCAAATTAGGTAATGCAAAATCAAGGGTGCTGAGGGCCTAAGGCCACCTCTGGTGCACCCCTCAAACAAATTGTGCACATGTTAAGCGCACACATGTCATGGGGGCATATGGGCGCTACATTGCTCTTCAAAAAATGAATTTTTCATGCATTTATTTAAAGTGCACATGGATACCACCAACTTGGATTTTGCAGCAATTGCATTTCCTACATTCCCAGTTCACATTTAGGAAATTCATTGTACATGTACATATAAAATCGCAAATAGGAATTTCCTATTTAGGGAATCGCAAAAAATTGTGATTCTCTAAAATTTAACTGTGATGCCTTTCAAACATTGTAAAAGGCTATTTTGCATTCACAAATGGTGGAATCTTGTGATTCGCACCATTTGTGAATGCAAAATGTTTTGATACATCCAAAGTCTTTACACCACAGTGAGGAGGACAGGGTACAAACAGTGGCTTTGGGGGATCCAGGAGGGCGGGTATGTAATCTTCACAGTCGGGTCCTTACGGGGCCCTTGGGGTTCAATGCTACAGCTACTCAGGAGGATAAACTATTTGCAACCACAAGACTGGTCCACATCAATTTACCTCAGGAAACAGCACCCTACGCTGTTATTATTGGAAATATGCTTCCATTAAAAGTCGAAGTAGTGGAAGATCATGAGCAGTTAAGGAACAAGGTCATGCATTGCCTGCGATTGTACTCTTCTCATGAGAGGGTGGTTGGGGAGTGGATCAATATGGTTAGGATGCCAAACTGAGTTGGAAAGGTGCCAAAATTCTTGTGAGGGGATTGTGTAATAATTCATTTTAATTGCCCTTCGGTTGCTGGCAGCATTCTGGCCTTTGTTCATCGTCAAAGTCCTGCCCTCCCTTCAACTTCTATTGTAGCTCTTCCTCTTGTCTTTTTATATAGATGCATTAGGGTCGGTTTGGAATACTTCCCATGAGGGCCAGTTGCTCTAAGGGATGCGGGGGAGAGGGTGTGTGTGCCCCCTGGCCACAGTTGTGTGGCTATTGCAAATAGATTAGCTCTGTTATCTTCCATTGATGCTTGTGATTGACTTGCTTGCAGTGGGCCACAATAGTTTTCAAATTTGTGTGAGGCATCCCAGATCGGCTCTCAGATTGCAGCAAAATAAACATAGACCCTCATGTCGTGGAATTTATCTGGAATCAAGCCGAAACTTTGGGATCCTGATTGGGGGCTATTTATCGATGAACATGATAAATGTGTTTTTCTAGAGACCTGGTTCCCCAGCCCTTGCTACCAATGTGGCTACACAAGCTTTTTTTGTCTTGCTGTTGCAAAAGAAAGCGGTTGCCCTGTAGGGGGGCTGTTGATTTGAGTTAGAAACTCATTGGCCTGTAACTTTACTGTACTGAGGAGTTTAACATCTGAACTGCTAGGCCTCCTAGTGTACAAAGAAGGTGTTAGTATTTCTCTCTGCAATGTTTATAATATGCCCTTGGGAGAAAACAAGGAATCTCCCATTCTTGCTGCTTTAGACAGTCATTTGACTGCCCTGCCCCATAATGCTTCCATGATAGTGGTGGGGATTTTAATATGACGTTAGAGCTGCTGGACTTCTGTATGTTGGCCATTTCTGAGGCGGAAGATGCTTAATGGGGCATATCAAAACTAGGCTCCTAGAAGGGAAATAAATACTCAGCTGTGACATTGCAGTTGCTGGGCATCAACTTGAGAGTCGGTCTTAGGGTCTGCGATGGGAGGGCCTTGTCAGATCAGGGCAGTGCTATGACCTACAATCTTTTGAATTGTCCAAGTTGGATTGATTATATATTTCTATAATTGAACCTCTGGGCCTATCTGGGAAGCATGTCTGTATTGCAGCAGGGGTATATTTACCATAATGCCTTGAATCTGGAAATGATGGGCTTGCTTGAGCCCAATGTAGCAGCTGGGAAGTCCAGCCTCCTGGGGGATTCTGTCCTTTTAAATAAGAAGAAATGGCCTTAAAGGGAAGTAAGTGAAGGTCAATCCTAAAATTTTGGAACAGGTTTATGATAGACTAGGTAATGCTATGGCCCAGATGAAAAAATGATTTGATGAAGGTGCAACCCCTAGTCTTATTGTGATTATTCAAAAGGGCATATTTGCTGGTTTGAGAGATCTATTCTCAAGGGAAGTGCAGAATCCAGCAAGGTGTGTCCGAAACCTCTATCATGGTATAATGATAACTACAGGGCTGTAAAAGCTCTGCTTCTTGGTTATATCAGGGCTGGTGATCAGAGTAGAATCCCAGAGGCTCGGAAAATGTACAAGAATAAGCTAAAATTAGCTAAAAATGCCTGGGTCATGGGGTTTTTGGTAATGTTAGTTCATGCAGCAAGGAGGGGAGATTCAAAATCCTTGTGGGCCATTATTGCCAATAACAGTCAGTTTGCAACAACCACAGTAGCCCTTCATATTGAGCAAAGTAAGTGGGTTGAACACTTTACAGATTTGTATTCAGTTAAAACTTGTATGCTAATTGGGGAGGGAAGCATAGGAAACCCCACAGCTAAATTGCATGGGCAGGAAGAGGTTCTTGATTTCACTTATGCTGACTTTCAGGAGACATTGGAGCAAATCGTTCATCACAAATTTCCAGACTGTGTCCCTTCTGACCTTTTTGCCTTAGAACCAGACATCTGGGCTGTATATTTAAAATTACTATCTAAGGCAATTTTGAATGGGTGACAAATACCCGCATCATGGCACCAAGCAGAGATTGTCCCCATATATAACAAAAGCTGGTGGGATGATCCCAGGAACTTTAGGCCGATCAGTTTACTAGACAGGCTACAGAAGATCGTTTGTCGACAGGCTCTAGGGAAACTTACTGATAGGATCCAGCAAAATAGAATACTTACAGACTTATAGGGAGGCTTTTATTCAAAAGTATGTAAAAGAAAACAATTGGTCCCCAGGGCGAAGTGTATGCCTTGACCCCCACGGCATTAGTTTAATCACTTATTATCAAAAGAAGCTCTTATGAATCAATGCGGTTCTCAGGTATCACTTCATATCATTTATTTATTTCGCATATCAATTAAATATTTCAATAATTAGGTGCTCCTTTAGTGACGGCGTAGAGAAAGTGAATAAGGTGATATATAAAGTGCCAAAGTGTTAAATAAAGTATGTACAAACATGTGGTTAAAATGATCAGTGAACTTCACAAAGACCCATTTAAACCAGGTGTCTGGAAGTCACCTTTTTATCTCCTCGTTAATACACATCAAATTTTATCTGTCGATGTTTCGACCCTACATATAAGCGTAAATCAAAAGATGGGTCATCATCAGGACTGTTATTCTTTTAGATGGTAGCACCCACTAGTTAAGTTATCAAAATTTCTTTAGATTATTTCTTATTACCAGCTGTTACTGGTCAAATAGGGGCGTTCCTGCAATATCAGTGTTAATTTCCCATCAAAGTCTATTAATCCCTGGGGATCGTTGGGAACGGTGGTAACAGTTTCCTCTGCCTTTATGTTTCATTCCTTTTTAATCATTTTCTTTCTCGAACTTTTTTGTTTCAGCGATTCAGAGGACACCAACTTGCATCTCATTTATTCAAAAGTAAGCACCCTTGATCAGATATTCAGGTTCATTTTGATTTACTGGAAAATAGTTTTTTCTGGGGAAAGGCCACCTTTATGTCATCTTTGTTGAACTTAAGTCAGCTTTTGATTCAGTCCCCAGATATAGGCTGTGGGAAGTCTTAGAGAATATGGGAGTACCATCTACCATCCAGGATGTAATAATAAGAATACATGAGAATAGTCAAGCCTGAGTGAGGTTTTGGAAGAATGTGGAGCAAACAGATAAGTTTGGTATTGAGAGCGGAGTAACGTAGGACTATGTTTTGGCCCTGACTCTCTGCCCCCTTTTCATCAATGACCTTGCTGAAATCCTTAACTTCCCAAACAATGAGACTCCCAGGATTGGTGATATGACAATCGCGATGTTACTATTTGCGATGATACCTTCCTCATCTCAAAAACTCCTGTAGGCCTGAAAGCAATTCTGGACCACTTTTTATTGTTTTGTGCTGATCGCTGTCTAGAGTTGAATGCAAGTAAGACCAAGTATGTGGTGTTTAACCCCTATAAATCTATACAACCCAGGATAAGTCCTTACAACTCAACACTTAAACATGTCTCAAACTTTGTGTACTTGGGGGTGACCCTTTCCACTAATTTCAGCTAGAAGGCTGAAATAGCTAGTAGTGCGTTGAAATTCCAGCAGGATACTGGGGCAATACTAAAGCTGGTGAAGAAAATTAAGTCTATTAGTCTATTGCCTGCATTAGAGTTATGTGGGGTCAAGACAAAAAGTTCAGCTATGTTTGGGGCTAAACTTTGGGGGCACACTGCCACAAACGATCTTAAAATGGTAGAGAGCAAGTTTGTTAAGCATATACCTAATCTCCCACTCAGCACTCAAACTTTTCCTCTGCTGCCAGACTTGGGCCTGTACCCAATTTCCTTGACAGTACAGATGAGACGCCTCCTATTCTGGCACAGATTCTGGGCCACGCCAGAGCTTGAACCCTGTAGATCTGCTCTAAGAAAGATCCTGAGCACAGCCGGTCTTTCAAAGATTGTATGGCTATCCTACTAAAACAAATTATTGAAGTTACTTGTGCTTGAAGACCGGTGGGCCAGCCCGGAAGATTCCCACATAATCTCAAGGCAGTTAATTAAGGATTGTTGCAGGGACTTTCTCTGGAGTGAAATAATTCAGAATTGTAAACAGGGGAATCTATCTGATCAATTTTTCTACTATAAGATTGTACAAGCATTTGAGCCTGCTCCAGGTGTTATTCAGGGCTCTGTTCCGAGACAGTTATATCTGAAGTTCGGATATGGGATTTTTCCTACGCTGGAGTTTATGACTAGGTGAAGTGCCCTAAGTAATGTTTGTCCAACTTGTGGTAGTGCCCCGAGACAATTTTGAACCTTGTCTTCTTTTGCAAGGCTTATAGGTTTCAAAAGAGGAAGTCGATAATGTCAATATGCAAGATCTTGGGTGTAAGAACCCTTTGGACAACCTTTAGGTTGGTAAAAGTTGACACACACAAGGTGGTTGTTATGTTGCTATTAGCCTAGCCAAATTTCTGCAACCAGCCTAGATTATTCACAAAAGACAGGGATTCAGTGATGCGTTTTAGCTAAATCCCAAGGGGCATATTTATACTCTGTTTGCGCCGGAATTGCGTCGTTTTTTTTTACGCAATTCCGATGCAAAACTAACTCCATATTTATACTTTGGCGTTAGACGTGTCTAGCGCCAAAGTCCATGGAGTTTGCGTCATTTTTTAGCGTGGACACCTACTTTGCGTTAATGATATGCAAGGTAGGCGTTCCCGTCTAAAAAATGGACTCCGAGGCATGTGCGCCGTATTTACACTCCCGGGCAAAATTCACGCCCGGGAGTGGGCGGGTCAAAAAAAATGACGTCCGGCCGCTTTTGCGACGTTTTTTAGCGCCTGGTCAGGGCAGGCGTTAAGGGACCTGTGGGCTCGGAAGGAGCCCAGAGGTGCCTTCCCAAGCCCCCAGGGACACCCCCTGACACCCTTGCCCACCCAAGGAGGACACCCAAGGCTGGAGGGACCCATCCCATGGACATTAAGGTAAGTTCAGGTAATTTTTTTTTTTTTTTTGTGGCATAAGGGGGCCTGATTTGTGCCCCCCTACATGCCACTATGCCCAATGACCATGCCCAGCGGACATAAGTCCCCTGGGCATGGCCATTGGGCAAGGGGGCATGACTCCAGTCTTTTCTAAGACAGGAGTCATTTCAATGGGGGTTGGGAGTCGAAAAAAATGGCGCAAATCGGGTTGAGGCGAAAAATTTGCCTCAGCCTGACTTGCCCCATTTTTTGGCGCCCAAGCTCCATATCCCCCTACGCCAGCACTGCCTGGTGTACGTCGTTTTTTATCATGCACACCAGGCAGTGCCGGCGGCTAACGCCGGCTAACGCCGGCTAACGTCATTGAATAAATACGGCGCCCGCATGGCGCTTCAGAATGGCGTTAGCCGGCGCTAATTTTTTTTACGCAAAACTGCGTTAGCGCAGTTTTGCGTCAAAAAGTATAAATATGGCCCCAAGTGCCTACGATGCTCTAGACGAGATAGCAAAGGTTGTATCACTTTTTAGGTGTGCCTTGGTGAATATTGCAATTTTACGCCTTGTGAATTTGTTAATTGAAGGTTTTGTTTGATTATCGGGAGTCCAATTTTATCTGGTTAAAGGAACATATTTTCACATTTACGTATTATGGATTGTATGCATTTTTTAAACTGTATTTATTATATATTTGTATTTGTGCTTTTATGGGGTTTTTTTTTACCTAAAACAAAGCTATATTTTTTTTCTAGGTTTTTTTATTCCTTTTTTTAGTTCCTAACTATAACGTCCTGTAATGTATTCAAATGTATAAAATCCATAACAAATGATGTAAAAAAAAAATGTTTTTTCTTCTAGCCTAATAATTTGGTTGACACAGTCATTCATGGGTATTTCTCTATTTATTGATTTTGGGGGTTTTGTTTTGCAGCTGAATTTGTGAATTTGGGGCCCCAGAAATTAGCCCAAATAAACCCTGTCTATTGGAATCACACCCAGAGTAGACGTGCGTACCAGGAAGACGCTCTTCCTGGTGTGAGCTAAAACGCGAAAACACACAGGGGCATATTTATACTCAGTTTGCGCCGAATTTGCGTCGTTTTTTTCGACGCAAATCCGACGCAAAACTAACTCCATATTTATACTTTGGCGTTAGACGCGTCTAGCGCCAAAGTCCATGGAATTAGCGTCATTTGTTTGCGTGAACACCTTCCTTGCGTTAATGATATGCAAGGTAGGCGTTCCCGTCTTAAAAAATGACTGCAATGCTATTGCGTCGTATTTATACTCCCAGGCAAAAATGACGCCCAGGAGTGGGCGGGTCTAAAAAACCCACATTTGCTCCGGATTTTAGCGCCTGGGTCAGGGCAGGCGTTAAGAGACCTGTGGGCTCAGAATGAGCCCAGAGGTGCCCTCCCCTGCCCCCAGGGACACCCCCTGCCACCCTTGCCCACCCCAGGAGGACACCCAAGGCTGGAGGGACCCACCCCAGGGACATTAAGGTAAGTCAAGGTAAGTAATTTTTTTTTTTTTTTTTGTGGCATGGGGGGCCTGATTTGTGCCCCCCTACATGCCACTATGCCCAATGACCATGCCCAGAGGACAGAAGTCCCCTGGGCATGGCCATTGGGCAAGGGGGCATGACTCCTGTCTTTGCTAAGACAGGAGTCATTTCAATGGGGGATGGGCGTCGTAAAAAAATGGCGCAAATCGGGTTAAGACGATTTTTTTGCCTCAGCCTGACTTGCCCCATTTGTGGACGCCCAAACGCCATTTTTCCCTACGCCGGCGCTGCCTGGTGTACGTGGTTTTTTTTCACGCACACCAGGCAGCGCCGGTCGGCTAAAGCCATTCAATAAATACGGCGCCCGCATGGTGCTTCAGAATGGCGTTAGCCGGCGCTAATTTTTTGGGCGCAAAACTGCGTTAGCGCAGTTTTGCGTCAAAAAGTATAAATATGGGCCACAGTTTAATCAGCGTAATTGTTTTTCTATAGGCTCTGGGTCCGAGACATCTAAGCATGCTGATAAGGGTAAGAGGCGAGGTTTATATAATTATTGTTTTCTCGCCTGTGATTTTCCCAATAAAAGGGACATGCTCTGCTCCCCCACCCCATCCCCACTCCCGTCGCCTGCCTCTGTGCCCAGTTCAGATGGACTCGGTTGGCACAGCAGCTGGTACAGATTACAGGCTCCTCCTTGTAGTATCTGGCGTTTGCGTATGTCTGTTCCTTCAGGGCATCTCTGTATTCTGGGAGATAAGGATTTCGGGGATGAGAAGTGGGTACCCCACAGCAAAGTCTGGGGCTGCTAAGGAGAGTTCTTATCGTTTATATTGTACACACCATCAACTGAAATATTCGCATTTAAATCCTGCATCTTAATAACCCATAACTTAATGATACTCCCATTGTTGAGGAGGAAAGGTACCTTGGACCTCCACGCTCGTTCAGATATCGGAGTTGAAGTTGAAGAACATCTGAAGTAAATTAAATGGGGGAGGGGGCAGATCACATCATTTGCACACGTCTCGTACAATTTTGCATTAATTGTGTGAAACATTGCTCGGATTGCCTACTGAAAGGAGTAATTTTTGTTGTTATCAACAGGTGAAAAGTTCGCTTTGGCATCTCTCACTCAGCATGTAATTTCTGTCCTGGTCGCAAGAGCAACAGTTTCTGCAAAACTAACTAGTGTTGATAAAATATTTCAGCCCGGAAGCAGTGTAATAGTATCTGGCATAAGTGCAGTTTATCTGATACGGCCCTGAAGGTGCATAGGCAATAATGTATTTAATTAAAGAGTTTTGCAAAGCGCCATGTATATCATTGCAGTTATTTCATGGCGCTGAGCCATACATCAGTGATCGTTTTACCGAATTACACTTATCTCTTTGCTATTTTCTTAGCGCCAACATGCCCTTGGGTGACAGTTCTGCGTAATATAGAAATAATTTTTTAAAAAGTACTATAACAGCCCAATTATTTCCCTCTTTCAACACATCTACGCTGTTTTTAAATGTCGATGGTTAATTAGTGCCGCTGATAACAATTTCAGCAGTCCAGCCAGCAGCAATTGATTGCTTACAGGGCCATAGCCAGCAGGGAAAGGCAGCAGAATTGGCTACTGAAGAGATAACTTAGAGCCTGATTTAGAAGTTGATGGAGGGAATTCTCCATCACAAAGTGACAGATATCGCGTCCACCATATTAGGATTCCCATAGGATAGAATGGGATCATAATATGGTGGGTGGGATATCCGTCACATTTGTGACAGAGTAATCCCCAACTTCTAAATCAGACCCTTAGGCCCATATTTATACTTTTTTAGCGCCGCATTTTCGTCATTTTTTGCTGTAAAAGCAGTGCTAGCTTACAAAATACCATTGTTTTTGTAAGTTTGCGCAGCTTTTGCATCAAAAAGCGGCACTAATGCTGCACTAAGAGTATAAATATGGGTCAAAAATGTATTTTGTAAGTTTGTGCAGCTTTTGCATCAAAAGCGGCGCAAATGTGGTGCTAAAAAAGTATAAATATGGGCCTTAATCTTTTCTTCCCTCCCCAGAACAAAGGCTCCCTCCCTTTGGAGCCCCACCCACTCATCCTTTCACTCCTGTTTAGTGAAAGCCCATAGTGAATTTGCATCTATAACTCTGTAATCAGGGAGAGACCAGTGCAGGAACTAGAAAACAAAACAATATTTTTTCATGTACAAATTTGCTGACACTCCCAAACACTCCTTATTCCCTGGACCTTTCTGGTCCTTTTTTTCTAACCTTCTTTTGTACTTTACCACCCTCTTTAACTAATCACGGCCTTTAATTCCTGATCGACAGATGAGAATAATAACTTCGGATTCGCTCCTACAGGCTTGTTGGGTGGTGTAGTCCGACCGGCATACCTGGCACCGCAGGTTCAAGTCCCACCACAAATCAAAACATACTGTAATACAATACAATAATAAAAAAACAAGCCAAACTGTTGTTCAAGGTCATATTCCTTCTTGACAAAATGAAACGCAACATTCAGAACCCATCCTAACACGTAACAAGTTACAAAGCAAGCGCCTCACACACTGTAAGGCGCTGTATGAGTGAAACGTACGGGCAGAGGAACGACCAGGATAAAGGTCCCTCAAATTACCCAAATGAGCCCAAAGCTAGCTTGTCCTTCTGGGCTCTCACACGTTGGTAATTGGTAATTAACAGGCTGTGAAAAATATGCTCAGAAGTTTTGGAAGTGTTTGTACTAAATCAGTAAAATGTGAGGCTATTTATTTTGCAGAAAGAAGTTTTGTTTTCTAAAAAGTACAAACGTCCGTGTATTGTCAGTCCAGGGGAAAATAATCAGAAGACTGATATTATTATTATTATATATATTTTTTTTTTAAAAGGGTTTTCTGCAGATTTAGGGATCTGCTGTAAATTTTAAGAAAAAATGCTTTTGGCCCCAGGCAAGGTCCCCGTGGGACCCTACCACCCACTCAGGGGCCAGAGTATTCGTATCTATTGTTTCTTTTAATGTTTTTTTCTTGGGACTCGGATGAGTCTGAGTTCCCAAATGGCTGCCAACACTTCTTCATTGAAGTGTTGGTAGCCAATCAGATATCAAACCTGGGACTGTTGGGTCCCTGGAAGATCAGCATCCCTAGGCATACAAACTTATTTTTTCTTTAATAATTCCAAAACTACTGATTTACACGAAATAACAAAAATGGTGCTATCTATCTATCTATCTATCTATCTATCTATCTATCTATCTATCTATCTATCTATCTATCTATCTTAAACCTTACCATGGCTCCTCAGAGAAAAAGTCAGCATTCAGGCTGTTAGGTCACATCTATATTTCTCAATTTGTATGTGAAATACATTCACAAGTGGTATGATTGTGTATGATCACATACAGTGAACACATTATTTGTTATAATTGCTTTGTGAAGTAAATGAACAGCAGCAACTCAGAGTCTTGCATGCAAATTCTTGTAAGGGTTTGTTTCTGGACTTAGGGACATTATTGTGAACATTTGCAGAGCTTGTCATTTTAAAAGTTACTTACATGTAGACTAAGATTTCTCCATCCTTCTAAAAATGGGCTCACTCATTTCCCACCGATGGGCCACGATCCACAGTTTGAGAAATCCAGATCTATTAAATTCATCATGTCATGATTTCGACTGCTTTTGTGTTAGGCTACAGCAGCATCCATAATTTCGGAATGTAGTAGCACAGATAAAAAGTTGTGCATAGCACATGGTACACGCATGGTAGATGGAAATAAATAGACATGTCTCAGGGTCACAGCAAGGACCAGTGGTTGTTGATTCCCAATACACTTGGTGCCTATGCACTTTTAAAATCAGAAATGCAGTACAAAACAATATAACTAATCATCAGACTCTAACCTTTGCAATCAGTCAGCAACACAAATGAATTGAAACATAACAGGCAAGTAGCTATTATTGATTCTTAGAGCTCTTCTTGTCTGGGTACCTTAAGATACCTCACAGCCCTTAGAACATTGTTAATATTCAAATATTCAAATATAATACATTTCATCTTTCTCAGCTCCGGTCATTTTCGTCTACAATATCCCTCTGGACAAATACTTTCCTGGGGCGCTGAAAGGAGGAGAAAAATGTGTGCATTTGTATTCACTCATTTGGGTCAGCAACTCTAAGATAATGCTCTTCTGTCAAAAAAGCACAAAATAATTGATGAGCTTATGGTGACCCTTGTTTAGAAGTGATTATCTTGATTTACCGTAGATGAGACGAGCACAGCATTTGCACTGAATAAAGTGTAGGACATCTTTCTTCTAACATATATCACATTTTTATGGAAATCTGCCCTTCGATGACCATTGTTTATAAATAATTATTATCTAGCATATTACATTCATTACTTGCATTAACCATAGTAATGTAAAAGCAGTGGCAGGCAGATTATGGTCTTGCATTAGTGTGCCCATCATAGTTCAAAGTAGTAGATAAATTCCAATTATTTTAGACATTAAATCAAAATGCATGCCAATTATTGACACCATTAAATATCATCTTCCCATTTATTGATAATTAATATTTATGAAATAAGTAATTCCCCTTAAAAGGGCTAAATCAAGGCAAAATACGAGAAATGACTGGATGATACAGTGCCCTCCGATTTTGCTGGTTGATTGTATAGATGAGTATTAGACTTAACAGGGGCAGAGCTTTCCCCTTTCATTCTTGCAACATCTACATGAGCACACTCACAAAGGACTTCATATTTGCCTATTGTACCTACAGAGAGACCAGCACAGCAAGGTAAGGAATTAGGGATATTTTTTTAGAGGGAATAATCAATAAGTTTCTTCCACTTCAAAATAGGCACCAGGTATTAAAAAAGTACCCTCAGACCCACTCTTCAGAATACTTCTATACCTGTGGATACTATAGAAGGACTGCACTGCTCCTTGAGGTCCGCCCTGCTGATTGAGAAGGAAGGCTGGACCTACACCCTTCATTCCAGGCTGAAGTGATTAAAAGGGTCACATGACTGACTTCATATTCTGAGCTAAAGGGACACAAGAAGCTCCTGAAGACTCTCTGCAAATTCCCTGTTGGCCTGCAATGTACCTGGAACTGGACCTGAGTGAGCCCTGCTGGCCTCATTGTTGGGAGTTACTGATCTCAAAGAGGAGTACTGGACATTAGGTGTGACATCAATTGAGCTTCTTTGGAAGAAAAAGAGTCATCCTGAAGTTTTGGGCTACTTGCAACCAAAATAAGTCCATTGTTGCCAAAATCTTGCTGTCCATGCTGCTCCCCAATGCAAAGCCCTGTTGAACCCGACTCTTCCCACTACAGTGACCGCCAGCAGTGCCTGGAAATGCAAGATCTGTACTTTGAGCTACTGGGCTACTCTGAGCAACAGTCTGCAGGGACTGCCAATGTATAGCTCCAGTGACGACTGTTCACGGCGTTTGACAGGATCTTTGGGCCACAGTAAAGACCATACATGATGCCCAACAGGATCTTCGTGCTACAGCGATGATCATCTGCAACATTCTCCCTGTTCTTCATGGCATCCGCCATGTGAACAAAACTCTTCATGCTGGACTTTAGAAGGTAATATTTTCAGCAGGACTGACCTCGTCTCTGTACCCAAACCACGCCCTATCACAGTCGACCTGAACTTGTGACTTTCACCCAGTCTCACTTGAACAGATAATCATGCGTGGCGCTTTGTGATTTTAGGCACTATATTACTATATTTACCTGAAATCTTTGAAATTGCATATCTCTGGTTCTACAGATTAGATTTTTTTTTTTTATTTTGCTGTCAATTTATAAAATTTTACTCTATTGTTCTAAGTTGGTTTAGGATTTTTCTTGTTTTGTGTTTTCAATGTATTACTTTTTAAGTGCTACATAAATACTTTACACAATGCTTTAAGCCTGACTGCTTTTGTGCCAGCCTATCAGACTGTTAAGCACAGGTTAATTTAGTGACTATTCATGGTTCACCCTGACAGGGATTTTAGCAGTTGCGTGAGAAGGACTCACACCCTTCTCAACCAAAAACCTAATTTCTCACACAAAGCAATCATTTAAGTAGCTCTGTATGTACTGGCCTGACGAAGGTTGATACAAGCTCACCGAGATCACTGGGTGGAAGCTCAACTCTAGATTTGGCTAGTGACAGATGTAAAAGCCTTGGCCACCCACTCTGACTGCCTTTTTTTGTCTATCCGCCAAACTCTAAAATGACCCAAAATGAGTTGCTTCCCGAAAGATTGAATGAAAATAATTCATTTTGCAATGCAAGGCAAACAGTTAAGTTTAACAACAAAAAGCTATGCACTTTTGAATCTAACTCCAATCAATCTTCAATCTGCTTTCTAACTGAAGAGATCAACAGCACTGTTTCAAATTAATGCATTGTGGCTAAAGCGGACCTGGCCTTTAAATCTTACAGTGTTAGCATTTATTACTCATGAGATTCAAGACGTCGAAACTAATCTTCAATTAATCCTGTTTCTCCCAGTGACTTCATGAATTCCGTGAGGTATTAGTGACCATGTGCATTGCACATAACACAGGTTACATTTAATTATTTCCTTCACCGAAAGGTGGATTTCTTTTAATTTTCTGCTAAAACATGTAAACATGTACAATTTACTTCAGTGACAGACATTTTCA
Organism: Pleurodeles waltl; assembly: GCF_031143425.1. Lineage (NCBI taxonomy): Eukaryota > Metazoa > Chordata > Amphibia > Caudata > Salamandridae > Pleurodeles > Pleurodeles waltl. Next base: position 372,936,590 of record NC_090451.1, read on the forward strand.
ACTAGTTATAAGGCACAGTAGCATCTTTAATTCTGAACACGTACTGAACACTTAGGGCCAGAATAATACTTTTTGACGGAAAACAGCGCCGATGCAGTTTTGCGTCAAAAACTTTACCTCCGGCTAACGCCATTTCTTTGCGCTGTTCGGGTGTCAAGTGTATACTTTGACACACAGCGACGCAAACAACTGGTGTGAGTCATGTTTTTTTTACTCAAACCAATGTGTCACGTCGTAAAGAAAAACAATGATAAGGCAGTGAAAATGACTTTGATCCGGTTTATGACGTCGCAAACCGGATACGCTCTGTTTTTTTACGCACTTGCGTCAAAAAGCGGCACAAACACAGCAAAATGTGCAAAGGAGAGCTAAAATGGATCCCAGATGCTTGCATAGACCCCAAGAAGATGACCCAGGACAGGGAGAAGAAGAAAAGAAAGTGTTGCTTCAGTGCAGAGGAGCAGGAAATTCTGGTGAAAGATGTGACGGAACACCAGCACCAATTCTTTGTCACCTCAAAGTTGCCAATTAGTAGGAGAGAGACAATATGGCAACAAATTGTTGACAAGATCAACAGTGTGGCAGAAGTACGGAGAACTGTCATTGAATGCAAGAAATGCTGGCATGACTGCAAGTGCAGGACCAAGGAAAAGATGGCCAGGAACAGGAAGGCATCATTGCAGACTGGACGTGGGAGTCCAGCACCGCTGGAGGCCCTGGTCCACATGAAGGAGATGGTGGCAGCCGTCATCCAAGAGGATATCGTCACAGGGATTCAAGGACAGGACAGCACAGACTACCAGGAGACAACACAGATGCAGGGTTAGTGGCATGGGGAACTAAAATGCCTAATTGTTAACTGCAGCCGGGGGGGACATACCTACTACACAATGCATGTAAGTCATGATATTCAGGGAGTGGCATGGGTAAAGGGTCACAGTAAGGGGGCATGGCCCATTCAGAGGAAACCTGGGGCACAGTAAATCACTACACCAACAACCTTTGCATGGGGGTATGCTGCCATGGCAAGGATGTTGGAAAGGTAAAGCCAGACCAGGAGGGTAGGGTACAACGTTAAACTGGCCTGCTGTCACACGTCAGCTAGTATTCTCCCTACATGAACTAGGGCTCAATTAACAATCTCAGGCCATATCTGCAAGTGGAATTTAACATTGACAACAGTTGCCACTACCACCTCTGCTGTGTGTGCAGGTCAAGTAGCTAATGGCAGTAACTTCCCCATGGATCAAACACACCCAAGTTAGAGGGTTCAGGATGACAAAGTTATCAATCCCCTGAAATCAATACAAATGTTCCAATCCTGTCAAATGTGATTGTCCATAGTTGCTACAAACATCAGCCATTGTCATAAACATTATGAGGTACACAGCACTAATGTCATACCCATGCTGCATATGTCAGGGTCCACCCTGTGCCTGGGTCACAATAGCTCCAATGACACCATGCAACATCTCAAATGTCATACTGCTCAGGCAACAGCATTGAGGGGGAGGACATATGTAACTGGCTAGTGAAATACACCCACATAGTCAGAGGAGGAATTGGAACACTGCTAGGACCATCAGTGCAATCCAATGTAGCACACATTTCCCAACATCAGCAGTACAAACTACCAATGCTGACACCTGTATTGTGCCATGCCAATGCAATACATAGTATATGCTAGGCCTCAGCAACATATAGGTGGATGTGAAATATCTGAGACTGGGTCAGTTCCAGAATGTTAAGTGTGGTTCAAGTGCCATCATAACACCCACAGCCAGTGAAAGACCTCACCATGAGAATGGAAGTAGACAGAGGGTTGAGTAGGACAAGAAGGTGACACATCACAAATTGGCCAGAACCAACACCTAGAGGATATGATGCTGACAAGTCCCCAAACTGACCACAATACATGTGACATGCAGGTGGGGCATAGGCCCTGGAGAATGCTAATATGAAAGACAGGAACAATGAACAGGAACCAAGATCACAATGTGCAACTAATAGGAAGGCAGGCACGTCACATTACAAATCCCACACGGACACACTAATTGTACCATATCTCATTGCAGAGGACGATGGCTCTCCTGCAGATATGCCTGTCCAGGACTACCCTGATGACATGGATGACAAGCTGACAAAAATAAGCCAGCAGACCCTCCAAGATGTCCTTGGAACCCTCCAGACTCCACCTTCAGTCACAAGGAGGAGCACAGAAGTAGAAGCCATCACTGAGGACCCACCCACCACCCCGATTGTCCGACCTGCCAGCTCCAACCCAGCTGAGGTCTCTGATGACACTGGCAACAGCTTTGAGAGAACTGTAGTTGGAGTACAGCGGGAGCTGGACAAGGAGGTGCGGGTTGGGGATGGAAAATATGGCCTCCAGCCTAGAGGGGGGGGTGTTTGTGCATGATGTTAAGTGCAGAACAGGCAGCAGACATGCAAGGGCGAATATCAATCTTGCAGGAACTTGAAAAAAGGTTGAAGGAAATCAGCACAGCTGTAGGGGAGTTGACACAACACCTACAACACCAATCCTGTCAACGCATGCACAAATGCAATATTGAACCCCTCAGGGCCGACCTGGCTGCCTACCATAGTGATGTGGCTGCTATACTTAAGAACCAGCAGCTCCTCCTTGCTGCAATACTGTCCTTAATAGCCCTACAGTTGGCAACTACCGGGATGTCTGACTCCGCATCTTTCAACACAGGTGTGTGTTGCCCCTTCACAACCACCACCATCAAGGGCAGAGGAGACTACACACACATCAGAAGATGAAGACGTGGAACAGATCACCTTCACCCATAAGAGTACCCGGTAGCACTAGTCCCTGAAACATGGCCACCTATAACCAAGGTCTTGTGCTTTGCAATATGCCAGTCTTGCAACAACTGCACTCAAGCACTGTTCTTCAGCCCACTGTTTATCTTGTCACCCTGCCCTGTGATTGTCTCTCACTAACTCATTGGCAAATCCTGTCCCTCTGCACTGTCTGACACTTCACCCCAGCATGTCCAATGACATGTCCTTTTGCACTTGTGCAGGATCACAATAGAAGGTGCCACACTAATGGACTCACAATCATGGACAATGTACATATAGCACTTACAAATAAATAGCACTTACACAACAACTTTGTCTCTGTGTAGTGTGACATATCAACCGTGATGGCCATCAGTGATGTTTCCCTCAGATCAATGATTATAGATTGTCAATACAACTGACCTGAAAGAATGTTGGCTGATAACTATACACAGTGGTCTGGATTGTACCATCATCTGCCCTTCCTGAAGGTTAATTCTGAGGAAAATAGAAACTATACACCATAATGCTGTGTTGGACAGAATAACGCTTCCTCAAGGGATGTCTAAGCCAAAGATTATTGCCTTCAACTTTTTCTTCAAGCCGAAACTTACGTATGTGACATATGACCCAGATTTTACCTAACACACACCATACTGAAAGAATGGATGTGTATGAGTGTACGTGCAAATATGTAACCTGGCTGAACATTGTAACAAATGATAGGTGTGAGTTATGAATACTATGCTACATGAGAGCATACTACCACTCACCTAATAAGGCTTCACTTGGACATCAGGCTGCAGGCAGACTTAACACAGTGTCCTCAATACCAATTCTGGTCGCAAAGTATGTGAGATTGAAAACATACATCAAAAATTAATAACACTTTTGGATACATGGTAACCGTGAGTGGTGGTTGAAATGGATGGCAGAATCTTAGCAAAGTAGCTTTGGTGTAGCTGCCAATGTAACAGCTCAATTGGGATTTGGTTGCAGGATGGGACTCAAAAGCTAATACTAAAGAGACACTGTTCACCCATGCCAAGGTCCTGATCCCCAAGAATGTGACACATACTGTAAAGGGTTACCTAAATATTTATTAAACAGTAAAAACAGAAGCTAAAACCAGGGGAAACACCTTACCTAACCTATCCTAACTACACATTACCCACAACAGGCCCTAACTAACCTAAGCTAAACTTACTTATCACATTTAACGAAACAATTTAAACATCAACACCCCACCCCCCCTTATAAGACGGGACACATGGAGGACAATATATACTAACCTAATCACATACTATCTTATACTAAACAAATATTTTCTTTTTGTATTTTTATATATATAAATATATATTTGTTTTTTAAACACCAAAACCCAAACATCATCCCCCATCCACCCACCAACACACATAATAAAAAATGGATATTAAAAATATCATATCCCCACCCCCCACCCACTACTACTAACTAAACTAACAGCCTATTCTAACCTAACACTAAGCCCCCTAAACCCACTAATAAAAAAAAAGAACCAAGAAAGAGGAGGGAGGGGAGGGAATCAAGGCTGAGGGTAAAATGTTTACAAGTTCGCCCTCCGCAGGGTCTTCCTTATGGCACGCACCCTCCTATTAACTTGTGCCACCTCCTGCTGCACCCTGGTCATTTTCCTCAACATACGGACCAAGTTCCATTGCATCCGCTAAAAATCTGCTGGGTCATTGACTGCATCAGGGGTGGTCTGGGTGCCAGTTGAAGATGTATGTCCCCTTGTCGGTGCCATGCCTGTAGGAGGAGATGCAGGTGGTGATGTGACAGGACCTGGAGCAGTGAAGGTTGATGGTCCAGCAAAGGTGCCTGCTATGGTTGGTGCCACCTGGGTGGTAGTGGTGGTGGTGGTGGTGGCTTTGGTGGACACCGAAGGGCCCCTTTGGGCAAAAGCCCTCCACACTCCAGAGGCTCTTTCATGGCGATAATGCCTTGCCATGTTGCGGAACCCAGACTCCACATCCAGAATGTGGCAGTAGCGCATCGCCCTGCGCTGAAACTCCCAAATCTGGATGGGATTCATATTGGCAGCTGTTAAAACAAATATAAAACCAAACATTAGGTACTTCATTGTGTGATATGGCTCCAGAAGTAAATCAGACAATACATCTAATGTACCAGAAACAGCCCATATCATCATACAGATCACTGATTGTCCCTGAGGAAGTACATGCCAATGCGGCCTACACATGTCGTATCAAACAGCACAGTAATACTCTAAAAGATGGGTAACAACTTAAATGACCTATGCATCATTGTTCAGCCATTTGTCATGTAAAAAAATGCTGCAAGTCTTCCACATGTGACAGGCCAACTAATGACTATCTTCTGGATGACAATCAAGGGCCACAAGATCTGTGAGTTGTAAATGGAATTGCCAAGATAGAATGCAGTTGCTAATCATGAGTGGGTATCCTAGTTTTGGACAAGTGACTTACAGATTTACATGTCTGTGTACTAAACTTGGATCATCAGTCCTAGGTACACTTTTCACAACCCTACGCCTGGTGGGGGGGGGGGAGGGGCAAGCAACAAATACTTTCAAACATCAAGGACACCCAGGAAGCTTTGGACAGCTGTACATGGGTTTGGGCAGTCAACCACAGGTAAGGAGGATGTCCAACTAGGATACACCCAAACCTTGGACAATCCCATCCAAACTTATGTTGGGAAATGCAGACAAGTGTCAAAATCATTTCCTACCAGTAACACATGACTTACAACAAGCAGATAGATGCAAGCACACATTTGGCCATGAGCTGCATGCACACCTAGGCCATTGTACGCAAGTTAAAACTACCCCTGACATCACAGTGATCATCTCTATGTGACAATGTATGTGTTTTGTTAATCAAAGTACTAATAGTTTGTTTTAAAGTGGTGCACTGAAAGCTATATTAATGTGCATTCACTGTAGGTCACTGGACTAAAGTGTTGTGGTATAGCCTTGAAACTTCACGTTTATTGAATTATTTTTTCTATTTTTCCTGATGTTAAATAATAATAATCTGCATGAAAAGGATAAAGAATTTTGAGAGAGAAATGTTTAAAAGATGACATGTAAAAGGTGAAGAATGTCATTCTGCACCATACTATAATGTATTAACAGAGTTATTTCATTTTAAATCTATTTTAAAATGAACATTGACAAAACGTATTAATGTTGGATTCATAATTTTGAATGTTATATGAGTATTATTTGCATAAATGAATGTGCTGCTTTAATTCACTTTGCTTAGCCTCAGTGAAGCTTGCAAGGCCCTGTTTTCTGACTGCATAGAAAAATGCATAGTCATTTTTGCTAACATGAACTTTTCTTTCAGACTTCGTTCCCAGAAAAGCCAGCTTGGTAATAGATGTGTTTTACACATAGTGAGCCTGAGAAACTAACCCTGAGCAAAGTACATTCAGGAAGTGTAGAAAGGAGTATGTATACATTTGTTTCAACCCACTCGGATGAGCTAAGATGGATGTGTTCTACATGTTGGGAATGGGAATTTCCACTGATGTTGCAGTTCCATGTTGTATAACTGACTTTCATTGGACAGTTATACCTTCTGCATCATGTGAAGTGATGGATAAAGAAATCATTGTGCACTATTAACCTTAATATACTGTTACCCAGCTGGATTTGCAGCAGTTTCCTGCCCTCCTTTCAGGAACAGACCATTTGGACTCTGAGAGGTACAGTCCTCTGTACCCTTGCCCTTCTTGAAGTGCTTTGCTGAGATGTAGCACGGTGAAGGTATTACATGGTATGACTAGGTAGTTCTACCATGGAATACCAACTAAAATGTCCAGTAGTGGACTCGGATTCACTCTCAGCAAACCTTAGCTCAGTCCTGGTAGTTTGGCAAAGAGCAGTCAGGCTACTTAGAGGAACATGTACAAATAATTTCACATTACTAACATGGACGATAAGTAAATGACACAGCTCGACAGAAATCCCCCACCAATTTAGAAGAATAGATTGGAGTTTAATCTTAATTTAAACACCAAAACAAACTTTGTAGCTTTTGTACAACTCAAGTTGTGAATTTTTAAGTCTTTGGAAAATACAGTACTCTGCAGATTTAAAGGGCTTCCATTGAAGCCAATGGGGAATATAGCAGTGTGCACTCGGGCACTTGTAGGGTGAGTTCCAGTGAACCCACAGGAACTTAAGGTGCTGTGGGGACCTAGACCAAGAGTCAACAGACCAACTTTTGTTACCTTGCACAGGGAGTCTGGTTGCAGAGGTGACTTGGCTGTCCTTGGTGCTGTACAGTCCGCAGTGGCTGGTGCATTTTACATTGTGTTGCAAAACTGGACTTGGGAGTAGACTCACACTCTTCCCTTCAGATATAGAGGTCTTTGGGGGGGCCAGAACCAGGAGTCAATGCTTGGATGTCTACGACCTCATCCGGTGGCTCTGGGTGCAACTGTAGCTCCTAGCTTTCAATCTTTCAATCACCGGGCTGGTCATGCAAAGCTGCTTGGCTGTTCCATTCAAGGTCACTTTCTTCAGGCTGCAAACCCACATGAGGGTGTCACTGGCAATATCGATCCCTATGCTGGGAAGTGCTCTGGAGTCAGTGCATGTCATGTGGCCATCAATCGGGGCAGGCGACAGACAAGCCTTGGTAGCTGCAAGGGTGGTCCTTGGCCATTCTGGCGGATGGGGTCATTAGGCAGGGAGGGGAGGCTAGAAATTCAGCACAGGCCTCACTCCCACTACTTAGATGCTGGACACCAAGTTTCTGTGGGCTCAGGTACTGAAAGCCCATCAGGTTGCAGATCTCCTTCCTCAGCACTTCTTTACTGCTGCAATTTGCAGGGGACTGGTGCCACCAGTCAGGGGAGTCTTCCTTGGAGCTTCAGTGCCCACAGTGTTCCCTCTGGTCGGGGCCAACGAGTTTACACCTCCAGCACACATTGGGCACTTGGTTTCAGTACTGGTCCCCTTGAGTCACTCTTTGTCCTCTTCATTCTGGGGTTGGAGTCCAAGTCCTGTTGTTGGTGCAGGTACCTCTTTGTGCTTCTTTCTTCTTTTCCAGGTAAGATCTAAATTCCGGTGCCAGATGAGTCCCTTAAATCCTGGTTAAGGGTGTGAAGGACAGTGGCCAATGGGCACTGTTCCTGTGGCTAGTCCACCCCTGCAGTGATGACTTCCTGGGGGGATTATGTCACTTTCTACCCAGAACCCACTACTCTTAGGGTCTGCCAAGATGGCAGAACTCTTCCTCGGCCTTGCAGACCTCCTAACTCATCTCAAAGGTGTGGCTAGTTTGAGGGAGGTGCATGCCTCCTGAGTAGCTAATTTCCCACCTGATCACCCGGGCAGGGCAAGAAGATCATTGTCCTCCACTGAGGGGACAGCTCTCCACACATCAAAGGTAGAGGAGCCTTTGAGGCTCACAGCCCTGATGCTAATCTTCCTAGCCAGCCTGGGAGGGGGAGGTGGTGTGACCCCCTGCCTGCCCAGGCCCTTTGTTTTACATCGTGCAAGGTGCTAGCACCACCGGCAAAAGGTCAGACTTCTGTTTTAGGCAGCATCAGCTTGGGAAAGCCTGCTAAAACACTACAGGACTGAGTAACTTGGTGGGCACCCTCTGAGGGTGCCACCTGCTTTTTAATCCTAAACATGGGCATCATGTTCAAGGTTAAAAAGCACAGTGTTTGATACCAAGCATGACAGAATTCAGCTGGGCCATTGTAGAGCTGGACATCTGAACAATGGTCAGATGCCAGCCCGTGTTATCCAATGGACCGCTGGTTACGCAGGCCGGCATTGCGTTCTAGATGCCAGCACAGGGGCATATGTGGTCCTGCACATTTGCCTTCACTCGTGGAGCAGTGCACCCTGTGCCCTGAGATAGAGGGGGCCTGCCTTAGGAGTGACTGACCTCTCCATGGGCAGTAACTGGGACTCTGTCTGTACCTGGTGTGGGCAGAGTCTCACTCACCAGCAGGCTGCTCATGCATGCTGACATGGCAGCTCTGCAGTCTCTCTTTTTCTTGGGGTACTCAGGATGGCATGTTCACTGCTACAGCTCTCTTACCCCCTTTACCACCCTTGCCCTGGTTACCATTTACTGGCGACTTACAGGGGTGGTAAGGTGTTTGGCAATTGGCCTATGCAATTCAGAATACACTTTAAGGGAAAGAGTATTGGTACAGGAGCCTGGTTAGCAGGCCTCAGTACACTAACAGGTCAAAAATCACAGAACTGTCAGCAAAATGTGGAGAGTGACCTTCCAAAAAGGCTTCTTTTTTCCTTGACCCCAAGAAAAAGACTCCTGACAAAGCTTCAGATGCTTTCTGTTTTCACTTACCTTTTGCCAACTTTAGTTACTTACTTTTTGCCCCAGGTGTCATGTTACCAAATATTTTTTATCCTTTTTCTTTTTAGTTTTTGCCCCCATGCATTTAGTCTAGCGCATGATAGCTTTTGACTTGCTAATTTGTACGGATTTTCCTTGCCCTAACTAGCTAAGTTTAGATGACTTTCGAATTGCCTTAATGCATAAGAATTGAACAGCACTTTTATTCTGTAACTCAGGATATTCTTCTGATATTTTGCATTGCTTTTGTCGAATGCTTGTTCCTTTTAATGTTAGTTCTTTTGTATATTTTCCGTCACATTGGTCAACCAATTGTGATTCTGTATCTTTATAACTTTATCTTGAGAACTGTCTACATGACTTTAAGTCTGAGTTTGTAATAAAACCCATTCACTTTCTTTCCGACTGGAGCTTTCCTTGTGTGACCAAATGGGTCATATTGTCATTCTAAATTGATTGGTTGTTAAATTTTGATGCCTTATGTCTCCACAGCCTTATGCTGGGTGAAAAGATGTATTGGCCTTGTTTAAAGCATAATCCTGAGAAGGAAAATGCTTCAGCAAATCCTTCATGTACCCTTAGAACAGTCTTTAGCTGTTGCATGTGCCAGCCTCTCGACAGTAAGTTGGCTAGAGCAATGCAAGTGGGAATAAGCTGGGTTTGTACTGAGTAGTCCAGATCACGTTGCCCAGTCGGCTTGTTCAAAGTAGGTGGCACTCTCAGGCTCGACAAACAGAAAGAATGTTACTATGCTGTTTCCACTTTGCCACAGCAGTACTCTGACAATGTTTTCGGAAAATCAATTTTTCTTGAGATCTCCAAGTATGTTCTGTAGTAGCAGAACAGCAAGTGGGTTGACCTGAGAAGACAGCGTGCACTGGAGAAGGGATACAATGAGACCCCAAAAACACCTTGGAAGTTGAGAGTCCCATTTAACAACATTAATCCCAATTCCAGCCTTGATCTCACTAAAATATGTCATTGTAACTTCAGTAAAGCTTAGTTTATTTTTTGTCACAGGTTCACATTGCAGAGAGATAGTCTTAATAGCTGTCTTTGGATTCACAAATCCCTCTTTAAGGCGTGGGCCCATTAAATGTATTGCTGGTTTACTAGCAGTTGATTTTCTCGTAGCTTACACTAAACCTGTTCATCCATGAATTGCATTTTTATGACGCACATTTTCAATCTGCCTTTTAATTAATTACAAGTTCTTCTTAAACCCTAGCAATTTCTCATATTCTCTATCATAATGGCAAACATACCTCTCTCCTTATTCTTAAGTTGCACAAACTTTCAATACTCATTCTTATTCAGCCTCAGCAATCACAACACTTTTTTTCATGCCTGCCATTGTGGGGCTGATTAAAAAACTAAGCATCCATAGGGAATATGGGTACCAGCTAGCACAAAATATAGGCATTTGGATCCTGTTTAAAACTTTGGGTCTGAACCAAATAAAGCTCAGCTTTCAGAAGTTTAAATATTTTATTTAAAAGGATGCCTGAGGACCATCTGTGCCCTCTGGACTAGGCAGTATCCCAAGCTGTTCTAGATGCCACCACTGATGTAGGAATGATGCGCACAGTGTTATACCTTAGGGAGGTTAGCGTGGGTGGTCTCAGGCATCCTATGTCATCTGTATCCCTATCTCTAGCTTTTATTCGTTTATGGCACAGACTGCGTTGGTGTACAATGTAAGACAATAGGAAACAACTGAGTCAGAATCAAATTAATTTGGCCCTATTTTGCCTAACATTGTATTATTTATTGCGAATTATAAGTAATGATTTGTCAAAAATGTTTATTTTTCCTTCAGTAATATCTTTAAATTATTATTTCAGATTGTTTTTCTTTATTGGCAGGTACTTCTAAGTAACAAATAAGAAAGTACATTTTCTTGTTTCTAGTTATTTAAAACCATGACAATTTGGCAAAGAAGATGAAAATTGTTAGACAAAGCAAAGTCAATAATATCACAGTTGATCAATGCATACAATTGTCAATTCAATGCATCATAAAAATGCTTAAGCATTGCATCTTTTCCAATCACTGGTAAAATCATGATATGTAAAGCATTTGTTTTAAGTTTTAAAAGAAAGTTAATTAGCAATTAATATAATAATAAAACAATAGAAGTACATGTGATAGGTTGGATATGTGATACAAGATTCTTTTTTAAAGGCAATAATAAAAATATAGGAAAAAGAAAACTGCAAAAGAAAATTCTCTCCTAAATATTACTTAAACATTAATATCATTGATTTAAAACATACATTGGCTATAAATATGTATTAGACTTCTAAAAGTGCTTCCAACAACAATAATTTAAACAAAAACAATTTATGGAGGTTTAAAAACTTCTTCATTTCTAGGAGTATGAGTACATGATGAAAAAGACAAAGAGTTTAGGAAATTTGTGATGAGTATCCATAGTAAGTATCTTATAATAGCAAGCGATAATGGGGTTATATAAGCTCTGTCCAGCCAGGGTTATAGCAGACACCATACAACCAAGCCAGAAAGGACAATTTTGAAGAATCCTTCCAAGATTTGGTAACCTGTTGAAATGCAACAGTGAGTAATAGGTCTAAGATTAAAATATTTTTCTGATAAGGTATCTGTTCCTCCACAAGACTACCCAAAAATATATTTATGAAATTAAAAGTGACATGAGCATTGAATATGCTATTTATTTGATTCCAAACCTTAATCCAAAATTGATATGTGAACGGGCATTATATAACTTATGTTGAAGACACTAGGATGAATTATTACAGGACCAGCAAGATGAAGGAGATGCACAGTTCATTTTCTGTAGTGCCAGTGGAGTAATTAGTAATCTATTATATGCAAAGCACAAAGTTTGGATTGCGTTAGCCGCTCTTGAGGACTTTCATATTTTAATCCAAACTTAATTCCATAAGGAAATTGGGAAAGAAAAATTTGCCTTCCTCCCACTGCAATTCTACTGTGGATTTATGTCACTCTTCTGGGAGGGTAGAGATTGCCAGATATATGAGATGCTGATGGGAAATTTAATAACAGAGTTTTAATTTGAGCAGTATGAAAAGTAAAATTATGTTGAATAGGAAAAACCTGATAGGATCTTTGTTTGATAATTATTAAAGTAGAATATTTTTGGGAAAATTGATGTTGAGCTTGCACAGAGGAAAGATAGTTCCTTTATCAAATAATTGATTAACCCATTTTAAACCTTTTATATGCCATGTTTTCCAGTAAAGAGTTTTCGTTGTTAATCTTGATATATTTGTTATACCAAATTGATGAGTTAGGAAACGGATCTTTAATATCATTATGAAAATTATAGATGGGCTGTAAAATCCTACAAGAGTTTCTCAAAAAGGAAGAGACAAGGAAGTTGGTTTCTGTGTTAGAGTTAGGACTTCTTGGAATGCAAACGGGTCAAAAAAGATCTTTCAACATCTACCCATAAGGGTGATATAATAGAATTGTTTTCATTTAATAAAAAAGAGGCTTGTTTGAGGAAAAAAAGCCATATGATATGAGCCCAAATCTGGGAAGTTAACTTGTCCCAGAGATTTAGGTTTCATTAGTTTTTGAAGAGACATTTGAGGTTTTTTAGTATTCCATAAGAATTTAGATAGAATATAATTATTGTTTTAAAATAATCACAAGGGATGTTAATTGGAATATTAGATAAATAAAAAAGAATTACAGGAAGCAACATCATTTTAAGAGTGTCCATTCTGCCCCACCAAGATAGAAATAGAGCATTCAATTTAGATATAAGGAAGTTGAGAGTGGAAAATAGATTGTAGGATATTTGAGGAGACTGTGGTGGTCATTATGAGTTTGGCGGTCCTGCTCCACCACACTGGCGGTGGTGGTAACACCGCCAACAGCGTGGCGGAGCAGGACTACCAAATTATGACCACAGCGGTGTATGGGCTGCAAAGCAGTCAGTTCACTGCCAGTACTGCCAGGGCAGTGGGACCACTAGGCCAGAGGTGTACCACCTTCGGCCCGGCGGTCCACCTTATACCGCCGACAGTATTATGAGTCTCCTTTCCACCAGGGATTTCCTGACGGCAACCCCACCAGGAAATCCATGGCAAAAGGATACTGGCAACAGGAATTAACAGTCCCGTCACCGATATGCGACCTCCCCACCCCCGAAACGGTCACGGCCCCCCCTCCCGCCCCTGAACCCTGTAGACACCACCCTCCCCTGCCCCTGAACCTGTACATCCCCCGTCCCTCATCCACGCATGCACACACCACACACTCACACCTCTACGCACACACATTCAAACGCATACACGTATCCACGACATCCCCCCCACCTCTGCTGACACACATTCACACGTTAACACAGATACCTGCACACACATGCACACAAACATCCTTCCCTCCATTTACACACACTCTCACATCCATTCACGCACACAACACTCAACACCCAACATCCTCCCTCGCCCTGTCGGACGATCACCTTACCTGCTCACAGTGGTTCTTCGGGAGGAAAGGGGTTCATGGGGCCTGCACCGCCGGCACCGCCCGTCACCACAACACCGCCATTCTGATTACAATTTTGTAATACGGCAGGCGCTGCTCTGATGATGATGTGGTGTGCCAGCGGAGCAACCTCCACTAGACCACCGACCACCAGTATGGCTACTGGCTGCTCTCCACCGAATTTATGGTGGAGAGCTGCCATGAGTCATAACATGGCGGTCTCAAGACCACCATCCCTGGAGGTTTCCTGGCTGGCGTGACTTCGACAGTCAACGGTTTTGACCTCTAAAGTCATAATGAGGGCCTTGGCCTTTAGTAGATGGTTTAAACCGAAGTCCCAAATATTTACTTTTATCATTGTTCCAATGGAAATTTGACATTTTAAAATCTGCAGAAAAACTGAAGTTATTTAAAGGAAGTATTTCACATTTGTCTTTGTTCAATATATATACCAAAATAGAGGCAAAACGTTCACTTTCCAACAAGAAAACAGGAAGCAAAGATTGTGGTTTTGATATAAAAAGCAAGATATTGTCCGCATAAGCTGAAAATTGATTTTTTTTTCCCCATATTGAAAGCCATGTTAATCAGAATTAGCACAAAGTTTCATTAGAAAGGGCTCCAAAGCAAGAATAAATAGAAGTGGTGACAAAGGGCATCTCTGACGATCCCCACTATGAAGTGCAAATGAAGGAGATATTAGACCATTTACAAAAATGGCTGCTCGAGGTGAAGAATACATTAATGACATTAGTTTTATTAATTTTGTTCCAAACCCAAAAAAGGAAAGGGTGGAGAAAATAAAAAGGCAATTAACTCGACCGAAAGCTTTTTCAGCATCTAGAGCAATTGCTGATACTAACTCTTTATAGGTGACAGATTTACTTAACATTTTAAAAAATTATCTTGTATCATCTGATAACGTACGACCTTTGAAAAAAAACAGATTACTCTCTACCAATTAATTTAGGGAGAAGAGGTTCCAGGTGAAGAGCCAGAATTTTAGCAAAGATTTTATAGCCTAGATTAACTAGGGATATAGACCTATACTTTTTTCACAACTTTGAGTCCTTATTATCTTTTAATATAACGCAAATTAAAGCATCTAGAAAAGATCCTCCAGCCAAATTAGATGTGATGAAATATGAAAAAGTTGGTATAATCTTGGAGTTAATATTTTAGAGAAATGCAAATAAAATTCTATGGTGAAGCCATCCGGTCCTGGAGCTCTTACTTGTTTGATAAGAATAATTGCATTGAGAACATCTTTAGTACAGATGTCTTTATCTAGGGAGGAGAATTCAATGTTTGAAAGTGGTGGTGGTTCAATGGATGATAAATATAGGAGAATATGTTCCTGTGATGGGTGTGAGTCAGGAGTATATAGTTCCGAAAGGAATCAAACAAGCTCATTTAAAATATCTTCATGCTTATGCAAAAGAGAATTAGAAGTGTGTAAAATAGACTCTATCTTTGTTCTATCTTTTTTAATTTTAAGATAGTTTACTGAAAGCTTTCCAGATTTATTTTGTCCTCCATGAAATTTAGCACTGGACTTGAGGAGATAAGAGTTGCCAATTTCCGCTGAATTCTTATTAAAAGCACATTTAGCTTGAAGTAGTTCATTAAGTCAAACTGTAGATTTCGAATTATAATAGAGATGTTCTAATCACTTAATATGGTTCATGGATTGAAGTAGTTTTTTGGAAGCAGATTTCCTTTTATTAGCAACATGTGATATAACAAAATTGACGCTGTTTAAATGCATCCCACATTGTTATCCACCAGCCTGGAGGGGAGAAGATAAACCAACCACTAAAATGTGTAACTCAGTGTCAGAAAGTCATGTGGGCTCTGTCCTAGTTCAAAAGGTGCAACTAACAATTTGAAAGGGCCTACCAAGCCTCTCTCACAATAGTCCCAATTACAATTAGCAGCAAAGGGACATCTCAGAAGCTGTTCTGAGGCTGGGTTTGGGTAGAGATAGACAGGCTACTGCTTTAGGTACCCACGGGGCTTGAGTTCAATAACTCAAGAGCTTCTCTGAGAAATTTCACATACCTAACTGAGAGCTGTGCACCTACTCCACTCAAGCAAGCAGTAGCAGCTTTGTTCATTGATATTATCAAGGCGTATCTCAGTTATCCTTTTCCGCATTCCTACCCTCCACCTTCGATGCCATAATATGCCTCACACCCTAGCACCTCATGTTCCCCAAAACACAGCGGAAAGAACTTGAAAACAATCAAGACTTCTATGCCACTGCCGGATTTCCACATGTGATGGAGTCAATGGACGGCACCAATGTGAAACTGGTGCCTCCTGCTGCTACATCCCATCTATACCACAATTGGAAGCACACATTTTCCATCAATGTGCAGACAATAGTGGACAATCTGGGGATGTTCATCAATGTGCTAGCAAAGTACCCTGGGAGTTCTCATGATGCATACATCTTCAGACATTCCATTATAAAGGAGCACTTCCAGAATGGGAGATATGGGAATGGCCTACTGGTTTGTAAATACATCTCAAGCACATGACTTACCTCGTGACAGTAAATTGTGTTACATTAAATAGCTGTATTTTATTAGGTGAATAATGCAGTGCATACATGGCAGGTGTGGGCCTCATACGTGCACCATACTACATGGTACATGAGCAATACAACCCTCCAAGTCACACATGTTAAGACCTATTAAGCCACAATGGGCCTGGAGCATCCATTTCCATGACGCTATGGTGGAGCAGGTCTCTAAATAATATCTAGGAGGCAATCCAAAGTCACCCTGCATGCCCTTGCATGGCCTCAAGGATATGAACTAAGGCAAGGCAGAGCAAAGTGCTTCAATGCCTTATTCTATGTCAATGATGTGTTCCTTGGGCCTTACAGTAGGTTTCCCCATGCAATACCAATGGAGTTTTAAACATTCCCAGAATTACAGGGACCTAGGAAACTGTGTGCCTCCCCAGGGGATGTGTAACAAGGAGAAATAACTTCATTTTCTTCTCTTTATTTACTGCTATATGTGCTGCATTCTGCAGTACACATACAAAGAGGAAAAAACCTCCATTGCTTGTTTTTGTGCAGGAAAGTGTCCATTACTACATAAAATCAATTGAGCCCACAACACAGATGCACCATGGTGCAAGTGTGCATGTGTTTGTGTTAGTCACTAATCGGTGATCCTGTGCATGCATAAGGAACACCAATGTTTTGTATTTCATTAATATGGCACATTCCTGCCCTTGTCTTTTGACAAAGGGCAAAGCAAGTAAGTGAATCCCTGTGCTGCTCTGTGGCAACAACCCGTAAGTGAGGATCTGTGTGTTTCAAAATGGTGGAAAGATCCTCAGCAATGTAACACCATGTAAAATACTATGTCACATTACTGTGTTGAAGGAAGGGCTTCCACATCTGTTGTCTATGTGTCCACATGTAACTCCCATGGTCATGAGGCATGTCATGGTATCCAAAACCTGTGAAAATCAGAAAGTATCCAATATTTTTCCCTCCCCAAGTCATGTGTACCATGGAAAACTACATTAATCATCTTATCTACAAACTTACCATCCTATTTGCACTCCATGTTGTACCACACAAACTTACCCTATCAGTCCTCCAAGGGTTGGATCAGACTGTGCAGCAAGGTAGACCCTCAAGCACAAAGTACAGCTCTAAGGACAGGCAGACACACATTCACATTTCATAAAATGTACCTATCTTTGTGCAATGCTGCCCATTGTCTGTCACTGCAGACTGTAAACCCAGGGCACTGAATCATGTTGAAAAACATGTCCTACACTGTCCTAAATCAGTGAGCCAGCGCAGTTCTGAGAGTTTACTAATTGCACTGTGCAGCACAAGACTCCCACATATCTCTCCCATTGTGTACTGTTCACATAGTGGGCACAGTGCACTTCCATGTTTAGACTATCCTGTCTCACAATGACATGCACTCACTAATCTTGCCATGGCAGTGGCTAATGAACAGCAGTGACTACTACTGTCACATCCAAATATGTGTGAATGACTGAGACAACATCATCTGCCCTGGCTAAATTTTGTAAAATCTGGCATGTGTTACTTCATAAATGCTAATAATAGTCCTAAACAAACATAATAGAAGAGTGTGAAAGAAGTGTCTCATCAATGGCTAACTGACTATTCATACTACAAAAGATTAATCACCTTCATGGCATTGGCACTCCCAAGTATTATAAGTAGTAAGTATGTCACACAGGCCAGTATACTTGTATATGTAGTACATAGGCATACCAAAAATGAAAGTGTGTACATGCCAAACAATGCAAATACACATCCCATACTGGTTGCAAAGTGTATGAGTCATTCATGACACAGAATATATGAAAATGTGGGCACATCAACCATCATGAACATTGACTGATTGTTCCCCTCCTGTCTTTTCAGCAGACCAAGCAGCCAGGCATTACGACCCCATATGCACATCCCCAGATGGATGGCCAGCAGAGCTACAACCATACACTTAGGAGGACCCGATCCATAGTGAAGCGGACATTTTGAGCCCTTAAATCACACTTTTGCTGTCTCGACATATCCAGGAGAGACTGCTTGTTAGAAATGGTTGGCAGTCAGGTTACCCCCTGTCCAAGCATGGACCCTCACTCTAGTGAGGGTAAGTCACACACCATCCAAATTATCCTATGCCCACCCTCTGGTAGCTTAACTTAGAAGGCAATGTGTAAAGTATTTGTGCAATAAATCATACAATAACACAATATAGCACCACAAAAATACACCACACAATGTTTAGAAAAATATATAATATTTATCTGATAAGATACAGGTCAAAACAATTAAAATGCAATAAGTAGATGTTGAGATATCACTGTAAAAGTGATATAAAGTGTATTAAGTCTTTGCAAAACAAGTAAATGTCTCTTAAAAACCATAAAGGTCTCTTGAAAGCACAAAGTACTTGGTTTGTGTTAAAAATCTCCGCAAGGGACCGCAGAGGCGGCGATGTGTGGAAAATGAGGAGGTGTGCATAGGTTTTGCCTCTTCGCACACAGACTTGCATCGTTATTTTCCATGCAGGGGAAGGCTTTGTGTCAATTTCCATCACGCGGATTTGGTTTCTCTTCGAGTTGCGGGGTTTTCTGGCGCCCCGGGGACTGTGCGTGGAATCCTGGGCTTGCAGAGCGAAGTCACAAGCGATGTGTAGATCCAGTGGGCGTTGCGTGGAAATTTCACCCTCATAGCAGGTGCTGCATCGATTCCTATCTGGAAGTAGGGCTGCGTCATCCCAGGTCAGCTGTGCGCGATCCGGTGAGGCGTGAGTCGAAGGTCCGGTCACAACGCAGGCGCCGCATCTATCTTCTCCTTGCGAAGTCGGGCTGCGTTGTCCCGGTTCGGCGTGTGGTGAATTTCTCACTGCGGGGCAGGCTGTGCGTCATTTTTAGCAGGCTGTGCTTCGAATTTTCACCGCACAAGGAGTCCAGTTGCAGGAGTGAAGTCTTTTTGGTCTTGAGACTTCAGGGAACAGCAGGCAAGCGCTATCCAAGCCCTTGGAGAGCACTTCTCAGCACAGCCAGAGAGCATCAAGGCAGCAGGGCAACAGCAAGGCTGCAGTCCTTGTCAGAAAAGCAGTCCCAGTGAGTCCTTTGGGCAGCCAGGCAGTTCCTCTTGGCAGGTCTGCTTCAGGGATTCTTCACCAGCAGGTGTCTTGTCCAGAAGTGTCTGTGAGATAGATTGTCTACCCCAAGAAGTGTCTAAAGTCTGTGGTTTTGGGTCCTCTTCCTATACCCATTTTGGCCTTTGAAGTAGGCTTACTTCAAAGAAAAGTCTCACTTGTTTGTGACATCCTGCCTTGCCCAGGCAAGGCCTCAGACACACACCAGGGAATTGGAGTCTGCATTGTGTGAGGGCAGGCACAGCCCTTCCAGGTACACGTAACCACTCCTCCCCTCCCTCCTAGCACAGATGGCTCATCAGAATATGCAGGCTACACCGCAGCCCCCTTTGTGTCACTGTCTGGAGAGAGGTGCAAACAGCCCAACCGTGAGACTGACCCAGACAGGGAATCCACAAACAGGCAGAGTCACAAAAATGGTTAAAGCAAGAAAATGCACACTTTCGAAAAGTGGCATTTTCAAACACACAATCTCAAAACTAACTTTACTAAAAGATGTATTTTTAAATTGTGAGTTCAGAGGTCCCAAACTCCACATGTCTATCTGCTCCCAAAGGGAATCTACGCTTTAATCATGTTTGAAGGCAGCCCCCACGTTAATGTATGAGAGAGATAGGCCTTGCAACAGTGAAAACCAAATTTGGCAGTATTTCACTGACAGGACAGATAAAACACAATAGTATATGTCCTACCTTAACCATACACTGCACCCTTCCCATGGGGCTGCCCACGGGGTAACTTAGGGGTGTCTTATATGTAGGAAAAGGAAAGGGTTAGGCCAGGCAAGTGGGTACACTTGTCAAGTTGAATTTACAGTTTAAAATTGCACACACAGACACTGCAGTGGCAGGTATGATACATGATTACAGAGCTACTTATGTGGGTGGCACAATCAATGCCGCAGGCCCACTAGTAGCATTTGATTTACAGGCCCTGGGCACCTCTAGTGCACTTTACTAGGGACTTACCAGCAAATCAAATCTGCCCATCATGGATAAACCAATTAACACTACAATTTACTCAGAGACACATGCACTTTAGCACTGCTTAGCAGTGGTGAAGTGCTCAGAGTTCAGAAAGCCAACAAAAACAGGTCAGGAAAAATAGGAGGAAGGAGGCAAAAAGTTTGGGGATGACCCTGCAAAAAGGGCCAGGTCCAACACTGCTCTACTTCTCTCTCTGATATGTAAGATCATACTTGTGTGCTTCATTTTGCACAACATATGTGTGAGGGCCAAGGTCACATGGGGCAACGGAAATGGGGACCATGAAGGCCTGGAGGATGATGATGAAGAAGAAGAGGACCAAAATGTACCTTAAATTGCTGAGACGTGATAGAGAGACGAAATTGTGCAGAATGTTTTTGCAGATGTATGAGCCACAACAAGGGATCATAAATATATGAACTACATGTTTAAGCAATCTTATGTGTTAGTTACTATGAACATCAATACACCTACATCACACATGCTAGTAATTGGCACACAACAAATGTTTGTAGCAATGTGTAACAAATAGCACTGGACAACATCTTGTAAATCTAAAAATGTGTGCATACGAACAACCTTTGCCAAATTCAGGTCGAATGGGAAGACAGACACCAAACAAAGATTGCAATTTGGCCGGCTATGTGCAGGTTATGATGTGATCTGTTGCAGTGTAGTGACCGTCATATTTTCGGCCACAATCAAAATCATGTGCTAAAGTAAATAGTGTGCATTGGCTGGGTCTGTGCCATACAGCTAGTCATTCAACAGCCTCATTCTTGTGGAGGATAATAGAGTGAACCCATAGTGTGCTGACTGTGAATCAAGCCACATTGGCCCTCATTACAACCTTGGTGGGTGGCGGTATTGTGGCCGTGTGACCGTGCACCCATCATGCTTTTCACTGTCTGCTGTGCAGACAGTGAAAAGCAGGGTGGGCCTGTGCCTGGGGGCCTCTGCACTGCCCATGCCAAGTGCATGGGCAGTGCAGGGGCCCCCAGGCGCCCAATGACTCCCCTTCCTGCCAGCCTTTCCATGGCAGTCTCGACCGCCATGGACAGGCTGGTGGGAAGGGGATTCATAATCCCCAGGGCAGCGCTGCCCTGGTGGATTATAACTGCCGGGACAACGATGGCGGGAAACTGCAGGTCTCGGCCGTGCGACCGCGGCGCTACCGCCGCGGTCATAATACGGCAAATTGTACCACCAGCCTGTTGGTGGTACAATCGCCAAAACAACCCTGGTGGTCTTTGACCGTCAGGGTTGTAATGAGGCCTATGTGCATGGGAACACAGTCCAACCAAAACAGTCTAAATATGCTACATCAATGTCTGCAGGCACATATGAAATCCATTGTGAAATCTCACATCGCACAAATAAATGCAAGATAATCAAGTGTGCTACTGCAAGACTGACTACTTAGAACCATGCCACCACACTTGCCCCACTAGACAAAGATGCAACTGAAACAAGCAGGGATGTATCTTACTATGTTGGTGTATTGCACTCAGATACAAAAAATAGGTTAACTCCTACGTCTACATTTTTGTGTGATTGTAAAAACACAAACAAAGAGTCAGAATATGAAACATTTGCCCAGAAGCAATAAATAAATGCAAGCTGAATCCAGCCAAGGTACCATGAACTGATGCATTCCAAGTCATAGTGGCAGATTGTGTCAATAAATGCCCAGGTGACCATCTTGTGTAAATGCATACCAACATCCTAAGTTCGAATAACCCCTCAAAATAGAAACATGATGTGATGCATACCAATAGGAAACATAACTCCTTGGAATAAATCGGACTCATTTTGGCTACACAAATTGGCCTCTTGATCACCAAAATATAGAAAATAATTTGAAGCAAACACTAATGTGCATTGGCACTGTGGAGGTACTACACATATCCTTCCAGAACCAAGTCCATACAGCAGATGTTTGTGTACCATAACATGATATGGTCATACTTGGTTATGACTCTCTGGTAACTGTTGGTATGCTTATATCACCATATGTCATATATGCCTAGACACCTCCTTGTAAATCTAGCTAGTGTATGTCAGTCCCTGAAAGGGTAATTTATCAACAAGACACCCTAGGATCGTAATGTATATAGATATGAGCCTATGTACCACAGGTTTGTTCCGCTGGTGTCCCACTAGCCTTGGACCGCTGGTGGCACAAGTCTCTCAATCATTTCCATGAGGCCATGCTCAGACACCCTGTGTTGCTCATCCTGGCCTCATAGCTATAGAGTAAATGAAGGCACGTCATTAGACTGCCTAGGTTTACTGTGCACCATAGGTGCCTTGCAGGGGCCCTGGTTGGAGGTTTGCCAGGCAACACCCATGGATATTCAGGATGTCTCATGTAAACTTATGGATGTAAACCTGGTGCCGTAGAAAAGTCCTATGCCTTCACCCAATCTGACATCAAGCTGCATTATAGTTCTTTCTACATCTTCCTACAGATAGCCCATGCATGGACTTATTTTGCATGTTCTATGGGTGCTACAGAATGCAGCACACATAGAAATGGAAAAGTCAGGGAGATTTTTAAATACCTTTACTTGTTTTGCCTCTTTTGGGGGTGTTTCGTTTTTTTGGGCTGCACCAGGTTTTATTGAGTATGATTCCCTGGGTCAGTGTCAAACTCCATGTGTGTTTTGCAGTTAAACACCTACTGCAAGGCACATGCAACACCTCCTTGGTGCAGAATCAAGCAATGCAGTGCTTTAATCTGCCTTGCCCTACTCAATAATTATGAGGTCAAGCCAAGGCATGCATGGATGCTTTGTGTTGCACCATCAGTATGAATGAGAGTCCTGCACCACCCAACTTTGAAGAAAGTGACTCTCCTGTGGGGCAGGACCTTTGTATGGCTATATTTCATACCATTTTGTGTCATGTTTGCACCACTCTTGTTGTCCATCCATGACGGTAGAGAATTTAAAAGCCACGCAAGGGGCAATCTGCACCACCTTGTGTTGGCTAGAAAATAAGGTAATGCAAGGCAGCAGATTGTGCTGTATTGTGTAACATTTAATTCTGGAAAGAGTTCCATGGGGGTAACATGTGTGTTCTCATGCACCCACCTATGGATTTCATGTGATCCCAGATTTACAAACATTTGTACCCCAGTGGTTGTATGATTTCTCCACGCATCATGGAGGATGGTGTAACGATGAGAGAAACATGTTTGTGACCTTGTCATTTCCTCTATGCGTGTTGCATTTTGCAGCACACATAAAAAGAGAGAAATGCCTCAAGAGGTTGCTATTGTGCAGGAATGTATCCTTCCCTGCACAGAAACAATTATCCTTGCATTACTGGCAGCCAGGCACCATGGTACAAGGGTGCCTGTGTTGGCACTAGGTTGCCTGAAGTGCATTAGTGTAAGGAGAGAGAAGAAATGTTCCATATCTTCATATATGTGGGGCAGTTCTGCGCTCTCCCTGTCACGCAATTCAGTGCATCAACTTGGCTTGCTGCCCTGCATTGCATCAATGACTAGTAAATAGGCCCTCTAACATGCTAGTCCATTTGGAAATGCTACTTTGTGTGCCTCAGTATTTACACCAGGGGCTGTATTATAGAAGTGCCATGGGGGCATGATGAGCTTTTGCACTCACTTTGTGCATCCCTGGAGCACTTTGGAATGCCAGAAGGGGCTTCAGATGCTTGCACGGCCCCTCGTGAAAAAGCAATAGTGCTGGCCCACTGATAGTGCCTGCGCTATCACTAGAGGGAGTTCTTTGTAGGAGGGTTTGGCCCCATGCAAATGAAAGCATTGTTTTCTCTCTGTGTATTAAATGTAACGCAGAGGCAAAGAACATGTCAGGAGGCACACTGACATTGTACCCCCTGATGGCAGCCCTCTAAAGGGGAGAAAGGGGGTGCTATGGCTCCACCCAGACATCCCTCTGCAGGTAGGTGCAGTCACTTACTGCATGCACCTGCAAGGGGATCTGTAAACCCCAATACAATTGCACACAAGTTGCCACCTGCACTGTGGAGCATGGAGAAGCTTTATAAAAGCTGCTTCATTTGACACTTGAATGCGCTGCCCCCAGGGCATTGCAAGTTTATCACAGCTCTTGGGGAAGCACATTCAATGTAACAGGGTGCACTTTCTCAGTTTGCCCATGGCATAGCTCCTGTAAGGTGTGCCATTGCGCAAAAAGAGGAAGTGGGCATATGCATAATAGGGCCCTAGTAATGAAAGAATTCACACATATGAGCACTGTTAACATACACATGCATCACATTCAAAGACATAAAGCATGTCACCTCAAATATTCACTGGCAATAGCCTGATCCCTGCAATTGTTCACATGCATTGCACAACACACTGCACTGTAAATCAGACATTGCATCATTCAAAAAGGATGCAGTAGTGTAATGCATGAGTTATTGCAGCCGTCGTGTCAGCACAATGCCAAACATCGAAACCAATTCATTAAAAATACAGCATTGTGCATTGTCATGGCTTGCACAAAAATAATGCCCTGCCCTTTTTTCCCATGGAAGCGTAAAAAAAAAGATGCATTTGGTGAAAATGTAGCACATCTACCCAGGTAAAGATGCAATGGATCTGACATGCTGCAAACCAGGAAGTGTGAAATTCTTTTCACTTTCCCTTACATTCTTTATGTCTGTGCATGCTGGAGATTGTGTCTTATGGTTCCTGAAGAGTGCGTAGCTGTACTTAGGTCTGTGCTGTCATTAAGTTTTTTTCATATATTTTAATTATTATTTGTATTGTTTATTCCAGAGTTTTGTCAGGTGCCTGTCTTTTCAGGGTTCTGTATTGTTAGGGGTAGTTTGGGGTTCTTAGGTAATTTATTGTTAGTTAGAGTAATTTGTGTTTCGGAGAGGGACATGTCCAGGAGGGGCAGGGCACGTAACATGCCGAGCAGGAGTTCGGGGGCTTCCAGCGGCTGATAAACCACTACCTCCCAAACATGATTGCCAGTGGTGGGCAAGTTATCCAGGGCTACCCAACCCAGGACAAGAAGATGCAGTGGCAGAGGGTGCAGCAACACATGCAAAGAATCTTCAAGGTTGATTGTATGATACATCAATGCAACCATCACTGTGTAGATGTGATGGCCGGGAGGCTGACCTCCTTGATCATCCTGGAGTTGAAGTGGTTGAATTTGTTGGTAGTTACACATATGATGTGAGTACAAAGCTGTGTCTCCTTTGCTAATATGTGAATTTCATCCATTGACTATGCAGGTCACAGATGTTTTAGGGTCAAGATGCCATGCCTCCACTGAACTATTTTGATAAGAAGAAGCATGCCACAGAGTCATGTTAACACTGGGCTAGTATTAGCTCACACACAGCAAGTAGTGCATGCCAGCCCCATAGGAGCTTCTTGCCCCACCAGTACTGTGAGGATAAGGTTCCCACCGTGCATTCCAGGTCATTACTAACACACAAATGTGTGTGCCAAACACTGTGGGCCTCATATTCAAATTTTGAGCGCAGTTCAGCAAGGCTTCTTGCTCCACTGCACTGCAGAATGCAGCACACAAACAAATCAGAAAGACACAATGATAAATATAGATGTTTCTCCTCTTTACACCTCCTCTGGGGAGGCATGCAGTTATGACACATTCCCAGGTTTACAGATTTTTGTGAATCTGGGAATGTGTCAAGACCCATGGGTTTTGTTTTGGAAAAGCCACTGCAATGCACATGAAATGCCTCCTTGGTGTAGAGTAAGGCTACACAGTGCTTTGTGCTGCCTTGCCTTGCCTTACTCCTAATCTACGAACCCACGCCTAGCTACGCAGGGTGGCTTTGCATCGCCTCAAAGAGATATGATTGGGAGGGCTGAGTCACCAGAGCATTTAATAAAAATGATGCTCCACCAGTGCAAACCTCATGCAAATGAGGCCCAATGTATGTCACAGGTGAACCCACTCACATGTAATTATCATCAAATGTCTGAACATTTCTCATGCATGTTGGTGTGCAGATGTTACCAATTCCTCATTGTGCCTGATCAGGGCATGGATGGATAATGTCTATTTACTGTGCAGCATTGACAGGTACTGAGCTCAGTGAAGGCAAGAAGCAATCGTGGCTACTGTCGAATGTAAATAGCATTGTCATTATAATTACATATACATAAATAGCAATTACTTGTGAAGATATGGTAAAGGCACAGCTAATTTAATACCTTGCAGAGTGTGGTATGTCAAATCATTAGGTTCACAGACCCATGAAAGGCAGAAACCCTTGCGTCATTTTGTAAGTAGTGATGTATTTGTACTTGTTCCACAATCTGGGCACTAGATTCATGATTAAGCACATCATATTTGTATACACTTCAACCAGGCTTACCTATGTGTATCATTAAGCCATGTCAACTGTGCCATATGATTCATGTTCAATGTGAAGACGTACAAAGATAATTGTGAATTCAATGCACTGTGCTTCTCGTGTCCATAGTGTATGTGTTCTACATTTGCAGTGCAATGTGCCATGTTATATCTTGCAGGTGGGCCAGAACCCTACACAACGGGTGAGGTGAACAGTTTCAAGGATCCGGATGCTACCAGTGAGTGTCACATGAATGGTTACTGTGTTGTGCAATAATTGTATGTGATGTTAGATAATGTTTGCAATGACATCCAATGGCATACCAGTTCTAAAGGTATCATTTGTTCCAGACATGGTAAATCATAAATAGAATATGTCAAAGTTGTATGGGCATTAGCTTCTGACTAATGATAAGGTGTATGTATTGCTAATCTATGCAGGACCACATGATAGATGGGTTGACAGAGGAGCCATGACCAAAACGCTATAGTCTGTTAAGGTAAATGGGTGCAGGTTTATAGGTGAACATGGATTGGGATGGTTAACCTTCACAATGCATGTCAGATGCACATTGCTACTGTAGTCATCCACATTGCATTCTATGTACATTTTGTATGGCTAGTTCGCACAAGGTGTGATGATTCATACCTCAGTGAAGACAGAATGAGTAAGTGCAGCTGGTCCAGATGTCAGCATTCCATACCTGGTAATAAAGTTGAAGGCCTAACTCATGCCCCATTTTCATTACTGGATACATAGTCATACACTTGCACTGTCTTCTTACCAGAAATGCCAGGATGTGTTTGACCAGAAGCATGTCTGCACAGCGTTCTCATCCAACACTCCAATACACAATCCATCTTCAGGTGGTGTTATTCATAATTGCTTGCCAACATTGTCACATTTGGGTAACACTTGCTATTTACATCTCAAGATACCTGTGCATATGAGATGTATTCACACACCCATCACATTGATATGCTGAGTGATGATGTGCAGCAAGGAGCCATTAATAGCTGACATGTAGAGACAGATACCAGGCTATGTAGAGGGACACATGCTATTACTTCACCTGTATGTGATGAGCCATTGCATGGTCTGACAGGTATTTACATTAGTCAACATATGAGATGTATCCAACATCTTTGTTTGATGCAATTTAGCTAGCCAGTTTCCATTCATATTTTCAGAAGTAGGGACATAGTATGTCTGTGTAGCAATGTGTCCAAAGTTGTGTTGATGCCATATCAGGGAGACAATGTTGAGAAACAATGCTTGCCAGACATTGCTCATCTTACCTTGGTTCATGGCCAGGGAATCAAGCCCATTGCAGGCTGAAGGGACACAAATAATAAATTCATTGGAACATGTGTATCATATGATGTGTACACAACCGCATTGTTCCTAGGCATACACTGTATTGACATGGTTAATCCTAGATTTGGCCAGACAATGCAATTGCAATAGCCAACATTTGCAACAACTTGTACTTTGGCCTTGTTAAATTTGGAGAAGAAAACATATTTTTAGATGGATGGTCACTTCAGCTCAACTTTTGGAATTTAGGGATGCTAGATGTGATGTTTGATACTAAATGAAGCATTATGGTGATTGACATATTTCCAAGTTGTGCTTTATCTGATAGATTTTCATTCCACTCCAACAAGCAAGATGACCCCAGAGCAGAAGAAAACCCACCTCATCCATGCAGAACGTTACAGGCATATCGAAGGATAGACAGACAATGTGCAGAGAAGAGGGCAACCAGCACTTGGCGCATTATACTCCAGGTCCCAGCCACACATGCACCAACAGACCCAAGCCAGGATGTCAAGGCGGACCAGGGAGGTGACTCACACCCCATGCTGAGCACATCCACCAGCCATCCCACAGGACCAGCAGTGCCCCAGTCTCAACCCACTGGACATTGTTCAACATTCACAGACCTCATGATGAAGGACATGTCAGACCTCAAGCTCCAGGTGGTAGCCCTGGAACACAAGGAGGGAATGCCAACATGCTTATTTCAAACTCTGCAGCAGGCTGTCGACAGAATTATGGAGCCTTTTTAGGCCACAGGGACCCTTTCTCCCCTTCTCCACGTTTTATGTTTTGGTTATATTCTGCTGTTTTATAGCATAGTTTAGGCATAGTTAGTGTAGGCATAGAATATGTATATTAGTTTTAATATTTTCAGTGGGGTGGGTTAATTATTTTAGTATAGGAGTGTGTGGGTTATTTAGTGGGCAGGGGTCGATATTTAGGATATCAGTTTTAATAACAAAATAAAAACAAATACAATAAATTTCAAATAATACGAAAACATATCTTTGTTTAGGTTTATATGTTTAGTTAGTTTGTGTATGAGTGTAGTTTATGTTGTTTTTGTATGAAGATATTTATTAAGGGGGTGGGGCTGATGTTTAACATGTTGTGTTATATGCGTAGAGTAAGATAAGTTAAGATAAGTTAGTTTTTGATATTTTTTAGGATAAGGTACTGTAGTTGGGTAGCATAGTTTAGTTTAGGTAAGATAAGTAAATTAGTGAAGTTTAGGTGGTGGTAGGTAGATTAAGATTTATAATTACATTAAATAATAATTTTCATACATTAAATTCTCCTTTATGATTTACTGCGTAAAAGGTAACATATCTGCTTATGTTATGTTAAATATATGCACTTGGCTTTGCTAGCATTGTTTGTAGATATGTGGGACTAGGTGAAAGACCTACGGAGAGGAAGCTGTCATGTTGGGCATGGAATCATATAATGGAACTGCAAACATAGTTGTGCACTGTAAGTGGCACTCTTGATGTGAATGGATAGGTAGGCCGAAACAAGCATTCACATTCTGTTACGCGGTGTGTAGGTCATGCAAAATTCACTGGAAGGATGGTGTTGTCAAGCCATTGTCACGAATCAAGGCGATTTGAGGTCACACAGTGATGCCAGCCCCTTACACACTCACCCTTACATCATTTGCTAGTCAAACCAGTGTTGTTTGCTGGCTAGTATCCATGGATGGGCTCTCCACCAGTGTTGTGACTTCAATCACCAATTATACTGACTGCATGCTATTTGTTGCACTTGATCTGTGATCTTTAGTAACTACTTGCAAGTCTACGTACACTTAGGGTTCACCAAATATATTTTTCTCAGCCTGTGTAGCTTTGCCCATAGCTCCATACAAACATGTCACTTTGCCAACTACTTGGCGTCTTTACCTCACACAGTCACCATGTTCTACTTAGCCCAGGCCCAGGCTCCAACAGACATACAACACAGAGGTTGAACTCAGTGCTTTTATTTACATGTTCAACAATTTGCAGGATCACAGGCACAGTTATTATGGCAACAACCCCAAAAGTATGTTTGAGCCATTGAATGTCTAGACAGAGTTCATGGGGGATACACTGCATGTGACATGTGGAGGATAGGTGTGCTTCAGTGAGGAAAAGAATTAACAAATTGCCAACAGGAAAGATAGGACACATTGACAGTCCACATATGGTTGAGATCAACAGGTGGGACAGCAAACTGAGGGGAGTACCAGTTGGTAAATACACTGGCATGGTCATTGGTACTGGGGAAAGAAGAAACTGGCAATTTGGCATAAGGAAATTCTACCGGGCAGCTTTAAGTTGGCAAGAGGTGAATTCCACACCTTCCTCCTCTGATTGAAATTGTAAGTGTATTTGTATAGTGCTTACTACCCCTGATGAGGCGGTGAATAGCTTTTCAGTAAGTAGCACGTTACTCTGGAACACAAAAGGATTAGTGGTGGGTTAATATAGAGAAATATGTGCAGAGTATTATTAGTGTAGAGAGGTATGAGTTCATTTGAATTTAGGACATGTGAGCCTGTTAGATGGATTGAATAGAGTAATGGAGGTAAAAAGGAGGGAATAATCCAGAAGTATTAATTGGGAGATCATAGTTTTAAGATGAGGTTTGGGATGAGTAAAGGAGGGGTTGAGGAAGAAAGAATCAGTAGCAAGGGATTAGGGAGCCCTTAGTAGTAAACTGGGGGTTGGGTTGAGTCAAAGGAGAGATAAATGAGGGAGAATTTAGTAGGGTTGTTTGGGAGATCACAGCATAGTAGTGAACTGAGGTTTGGGGTGAGCCAAGAGGGATAGAGGAGGGAAGAGTCTAGCAGGGTCATTTTGTAGATAGTAGTAGAGTGGGGTTGGGATGAATCAGAGGATGGAGATAGAGGACAGATTGATAGAAGTATTGGGTGATGGTGAGACAGAGTAAAGCTGTAAAGTTTTTAAGAGAGTAATTACTTTTTTCTCCTCTTGTTAAGTAGGACTAAAGTAGTAAATATATAGATGCATTATTATACAGTACGGGAATGTGTGTGTAGGGAATATAATATATTGAGATTTAAAGTTGTATTGTATAAACACAGACTTTCAATATTTGCAGTATTTGAAGTTAATTTACTTTGTGTACTTTATAACATTATTTTACATCTCCTCAATAATTCAATAATGAAATGTTTGGAGATAAATAGTTAAGATAATATATACCTATTGAGATTAAAAAAAAAAAAAACAGAGACTCATAAGCATCTAATCTAGCAATTTATATAGATAGTATGCAACGACCTATGAACATGTCAAGTGTGGAATAATTTACATATATATATGTGTGTGTGTGTGTACATCTATATATATATATATTATATATGTGTGTGTGTGTATGTATAAACATATATATATACGTATATCCAAACATCAAAAGAATTTCGAAGCCCAAATCCAGAATATTCTGAGGCATTTATTCATATAAAGAGAAATGGCCTGCACATTAAAGTCCTGACGCGTTTTGGCAAAGAACATGCCTTGATCACAGGAAGAGGTTGAAAGTGCTCAAATACAGGTGCTATTTATCTCCAAAGTCACATGACTCAGTAGTGCAAAAATACATCTCCTATAATGCACCAGCATTGTTAATAAAATACTCGTTTTTACTGCAGTGTAATTCCAATTCAGCTCAAATAGCGTTAAACCACCACAGTCACATTTCCATTATAGTTCCAGTGCATTTATTTAAGTGACTTGGTGCTTTTCAATATTTATGTGTTCTTTAGTCCTTCAAACCTTACAATTACTGCTGCCTGCGTAATCATGATACTGCTATGAAAACTGGAAATGCTGATAGATAGATATCTCCCAAATCCCTTTCTCACCATATTGCAAAATCTATCTGGTTTCAGTACGTGTCAAAGCTGGCAAGTGGGTCATGCCCCCCCATGAAGTTTCCAACAAAAGACATCTCCATCGTCTGGGGCCCCCAACCCTGCAGGGCGGCTTCGTGTA
Organism: Pleurodeles waltl; assembly: GCF_031143425.1. Lineage (NCBI taxonomy): Eukaryota > Metazoa > Chordata > Amphibia > Caudata > Salamandridae > Pleurodeles > Pleurodeles waltl. The sequence continues at coordinate 372,968,596 of NC_090451.1, forward strand.
TTATATATGTTTTGTAACTGAAAGAAAAGGAACAGCGCCCAGCATCGGGAAGTATTGCAACTGCACATTGGAAGGTTTCGAAGTGGAGCGAGGAGATACTTATCCCCTGTGTGTTGCACTTTATAATGGAGATTGACACTAACCACACTTAACCAACTTCGCAACTGTTTGTGTGAACGATTAAGCCCAGAGTGTTGAAGCGGCCCTGTCCTGGACAAGGATTCCTGTGACAAGGGCGCAGGGATGAATGGCTACTTTCCTTTCTTTTAGAAAGCATTTTAAAAAAGGCTTACAGTGATAATACGAACTGCCGATTTCCAGTCTGAAGGCATGATGATTTGAGCTATTATAGGGAACATTGTTGAACTACGATTCCCAGCATGCTAGCACTGTGCATATAAGTGCACATAAGTCAAATATTAATAACTGCTGTGTGATCAGATGGAGTCACTTTGAAAAAGGCAGAGCTCAAAAGCGTCAGTGAAGTTTGCGGATATGCTAATCAATGGAGAAGGCTTGAACAGAATCCCCTGGAGTGCAGTTTTTCTTTTGTAGTGTGTGTGTGTGTGTGTATATATATATATATATACATACACATGTATATATATATATATATATATATATATATATATATATATGTATATATATATATATATATATATATATACATGTATATGTATATGCATTTATTCATATACATGCATTTATACTCTCTCTCTCTCTATATATATATATATATACATATGCATATATATATATATATATATATATATATATTCACATACATTTACATATTGATATATATATATACATATATATATATACATATATGTATACACATTCAACCATACACCCTCATGTTCATATACATACTTATATACATTTAACCACAGGCCCAAAGAGTATGTGTATATTTTAGGATAAAATAAATATTACACATATTTGTACAATGAAATATACATATCAAGATATATACATATAATCAGATTATAGAATGTTTACATACAAAGGGATATGCAGTTAATTGCTGTTTGAGTATGGTGGTTATGTAGGAAAGAGCCAACTCTTAAGTAGTCTTCCGAACATAAGATAGTTTTCTGTGGGTCTTATATTTGAGGGTAATGAATTCAATAGTTTAGCCACTTGTACAGAAAATGATTCCAATTTGAGAAGTATTTGTGTGTCATCTGAATAGTTGTAACATGTGAGTTGAAAATCATTGATCATTGCCAATAATGACATCATGTAGATGTTGAAAAGCATGGATGAAATGATTGAGTCTACAGGGACCTCTCATTTTGTGAAGTAGGCTTTGGATGAGGAAGGGTGAGTATGGATGAAATTAGTTATGTTTTGAAGGCAGGATGAGATCCAGTTGAGAGCAGCCCCTTCTATGCCGGCTTTGTTGAGTCTTTATAACAGAGTGTCATGGTCAACTGTGTTAAAGGCAGCTGAGAGGTTCAGGAGAAGTAATGCAGCAACTCCATTGTGGTCTAGTGTGCATTTTAGGATCATCCCAGATGGTGATGAGGGCAGATACAGTGCCTCTTCCTGGGCAGAATCCAGTTTGGTAGTCTGAAAGTATTGAGTTATCTTCAATGAATTGTAACATCTGGGAAAAAGCTCCTCTTTCAGTCAGTTTTTTCAGGAAAGGTCCATTTGTAATTTGTCTGTAGTTGCTGGGGTCATCTGGGTCCAGGTTTGTTTTCTTTTTTTACTGGCAGTACATAAGACTTTTTAAGGTCTTTGGGAAAGATTCTCACAGTATAAGACATATTGATGATTCTTCTTACTGGTGTGGCAGCCGAGGTAGATACAAGAATGATCTTGAAGATATGTGGTGGACAAGTGTCAGAAGGGGCAGCCTGAAGGCCACTTTCTTTGATCAGATCCATAAATTCACTTTGTGATATTTGTTAAAAAGGGTTGCAGAGGCTGGGTTGGCTTACTCTTGGAGTGGATTTTTAGAAACAGGTTGGGTGCTGGTGGTTTTCCTTTGTTTTAAATAGGAGTCCAATGTGTTTTCCTTGGTTGTATAATGGTTTGTCAGTTTGTCCGTGAAATCTTGATTAATGGTATAAGTTGCTTCCATGCATTTAGATTTTCAAAATTTGTTGAGAATGTTATAAGTGCAGATATACCATTTTTAATTTTGTCAGAGTAGTACAATGTTTTAGCTTTTTTGATTTTTGATTTGTAGAGTCTGTTAAGGTTGCTGAGCTGAAGTTTGTCTTTAATGTTATTTGTTTTGAGCCATGTTTGTTGGAGCCTTCTGATTTGTTGTTTATCTTTTTTAGTTCTATAATTTTCCAAGGTGCTTGTTTTTTTGTTCTGTTTTGTTTTTCTAAATAGTATTAGAATATCGAAAGCTTCCTGTACCCACTCATAAAGATTTTGAACAGACTTTATTGTGTCTAGATCTGTGTTGGCTGTTAGTTGTGTTTCTAAGTATTCAAAATTGAGTTTGTTCCATTGTTGATAGATGGATGTATGTAAGGTGGTTTTTTGGTGTGTTGATTTATGGTGTTTTATGTTGGAAAGTTACTAAATGGTGGTCTGACCATGTGACTGGTGTGATGCTTTCAATGCTAACTAGTTCTGAGTTTACAAAAATGACATCTGGGATGTGTCCAGCCACATGTGTGGGATTGTGTACAATCTGATATAGGTTCAATGTGACTAAGTCAGTGATGATAGCTTCTGTATGGGGAATTTTGGGTTTGTCAAACCAAAAGTTTAGATCCCCAAGAATGAATAGGCTGGAGTATAGTGTTATAAGGTTTGAAACTGTGTCTAGAAATGTGACTGGGAATGTTGAATTGCTAGGTGGTGGTCTGTGAAGGAGGATGAAGTTACAGGAGGAATTTGGTGTAGGGCGAATCTGGTGATGAGGGCCTCATAACCTTGTATGGAGATGTTGTCTGTTTTGCTGAGATTTATTGTTTGTTTGAATATAACAGCTAGTCCACCTCCTTTTTTCCCTACACAGTTTTGTGTGATGGTTTGATAACCTGGAGGAACGGCTTCATGCAACACTGGGGCCATGTTATCTCCCAACCATGATTCAGTTATGAAGAGTAAGTCAGGTTGTGTGTCAGTGAGTAGGTTGTAGATGTAAAATCCTGACTGAACTCCCTCTAATGTCCTTTGTCTTACAAGATGTTTTTATAGAGGGCATGTTTATGTTCTTGCACGGAAGCATGATGTGGGTATGTACCTAAGCACGGAGCTGTTTACATAGTCTTGTGGCGGTAATGCAAAATATTATCCTGTGTCCCTCACATTCTGTTCTTCTGAGCCCAGGGTAAAAGAACATGATGCAAAATATGTCATACATAACACTGATAGTGATGTACTCGCAGAATAGCGACTGATTATGAAAAAAAAAGATTGCCACCAAAACAGCCTAAACTAACATTAATAAAAATGTATAAATGAATCCAGAGCATATTATTTGGGTAAAAGCGCACAGGCACCAAGCCTAAGCTAAGCCACCACTATGCCAGCAGGGAACTACCAATGGGTCCACAACACACCTTTGTTGACTCTTCCTCGCTAGGCTGTTAGGGCACAGAGAAGATGGGCTCCCAAACTGGAGGTGGCTGTCTTGGGGTTGCCTCTACAAACCTAAGGGGCGAGTGCAGGTGTGAGAGGAGGGCTGAAGTTGCCTGGGAGCTATAGAGCCAATCACCAAGTCTAGGCTTCTGTGGCAGGGGGCAGGGAGGTGCGACTCTATTCAGAATCTCCTTGGATACAGACAGGCTCAATCTATACTTTCAAGCTAACAGATTCTACTTTCCAGGTAAGAGACAATTTTGAAACCACTGAAATACTGCTTTCACACACTTAAAAAATCACTTTTTCAAGCCACAAATGAGTGTGGCACACACTTTCCAAGCCTGTTACAAACCACAGAGCAAATTAAGCAGTCTCCTAAACACACTCTGGTCAGCCACTGAGGTGTATTTTTATAGCCTATTTTTTGGAACCTGGAGGGGAGGGTGAAGCTTATTGCAGTCTTTGTGAAAAACTAGGATCAAAATTCACACTGTTATGGGTAGAAAAAAACAACAGTATAAAGGTACCAAGTTTGCAGAAAAACCGGGAGCCAAATATAAACGGTCACAGGTAGGGAAAAAACACTTATTTACAAATTACAAGACATCACAGAAAGTCTGTGATCTTACCACCTTCTTTGACTCTTGCTCACTAGGATGTATAGGGCACAGAAAAGATGGGCTAATAAAATAGAGGTGGCAGTCTTGGGGGATACCTCCACAAACGTAAAGGGCCAGGTCAGCTGTGAGAAGAGGGCTCAGTTTGTCTGGGAGCTAGTAAGCCAATCTCCAAGTCAAAGATGCTGTGGCAGGGGGCAGGGAGGTGCTCCTCTAATCAGAATCTCCTTCGATACAGACCGGTACAATCCACGCTTCATAGCTAGCAGATTCTACTTTTCAGGTAAGGGACAATTTTTAAACCACTGAAATACTGCTTATCATGCACTTAAAATAATCACTTTTTCAAGCCAAAGACAAGTCCTGCGTACACTTTCCAAGCACAGTTTAAACCATAGAACAGATTATGCAGTCTACTAAACACACCTTGGTTAGCCACTGAGGTGTATTTAGCCTGTTTTATGGAACCAAGGGGAGGGGTGAAGCTTAATGCAGTCTTTGTGAAAAACTAGGAAGAAAATCCACACAGTCTGATGTGTGTGGTGCTTCCTATGATGGGGATGCTGTAGGTGAGGGAGGCAACGGAGGCACACACACATCAGGGACTGAAGATGTGGAGCCCTAGTTCACAGCAGCATTTCTCTGTGCTAACAAGTGAGGTAGCACTGCACTGAGAAGTGCCTGCTGGTTTGGAAGCACAGCCCCAAGGTCGCAGTGTCAGGCACACATTGTGGTGATGTATGTGTCCTGCATCCCCTCTATAGACTCCAGGATGTTGCTGATTGCCCCTAGCTGTTTGGTAAACTTGCTGGTGAGACTTTGGCAGGGCAGTTGTTCATGCCTCTGCCTCATGACATCAGCGATGTTAGTCAGGGACGGTTGCAGTCCATAGAGCGGAAGGTAGGTGGCTCGTATAGCAGCTGAGGTGTCCTTATTAGGACTGAGGCTCCTCTGCACTGTCTATAGAGTGCCTGCCATTGTCTTAATCCCCACCCACACCACATATAGCATCTCCTGCGGTACTCCTACCACACAATGTTGGAATTCTACTGGGGGTTCCTCGGAGTCCAAGGGCGGGGGTGGGCTGGCAGTTGGTGTCTGTTGGGTGATGGGGATCCTCTGGAGCCCCACAATACTTTCAGCCCTTCCCATAACCGGAGATGGTGTGTCAAAGGAGGCCAGAATTTGCCAGAGGGTGTCTTGGTCAAGGGTTGGTGGGCTGTCACCCTCAGCCAGATCGTCATCACAAACAGACTAATGGATACATCCTCTACAATGAGAGAGAAAAATGTTAATGGTGTCCTATGTTACATGTTGACATGAGTGTGAGAAAACAGGGCTTATTGCAGAGGCCCCCTAACTTTTTGCCCCCATTTTCCACTTTATGCTGGTGTTTTCCTGACTCTGATGGTGCCCTGGGTACTGCTAACCAGTCCCAGGGCCTGTGCTCTGTGTAAAATGAATATGCAAATTAGGCTAATTATAATTGGCTAAGTTAACCTACCTATAAGTCCCTAGTATATGGTAGGGCATGTAGGTTTAGGGACCACAGCATAGGTGGTGCACACCTAGGTGCACTGCTGAGGTGCCCAGTGTCATTTTAAAAGCAAGCCTGCCTTGCTGGCTGCTTTTAAATTAAAGTTATATGCAAATTCGACTTTGGAATTAAAGGTACTTCCAAAGTCTTAAACTACCTTATTTGTACATATAAGTCACCCCTAAGGTGTGCCCTATGTGCCCCTAGGGCTGGGTGCCATGTAACTATAAGCAGGGACTTTATAAAAATAGATTTATAAGCCCTGGTGAGGTAAAAACAGCCAAATTCGTTTTTCCCTCATTGAAGTAAATGGCCTTCATAGGCTAGAATGGGCAGACTTTATTTTAAATTTTAAAGTCTCCTTAAATGTTACATACCAGGAATTTGGTATCAAATTAATTGTTGTAATAAATCCCACAACTTCCAGTTGTTGGATTTAATATAACTCGTTCAGGTAAAAAGTTTAGACTTTACCTAAAAAGTTGCCAATTTCAGCTCTGCATTGTTTTTGCTGCTGTGCTCTGATTGGCCAGCCTGCAGCAGCTTCTGCCAGGCTGCCTTGATGAGGTGTGAAGTGGCCTGGCTTCACACAAAGGAATGTGCTTGGGGGAGAGAATCTCCCCTCAGCAGATGGTGAGGCAGGAAGGGGGAGGGCTGCCAAACTGGTCTTCAAAGGCAGAGAAGGACATCTGGAGCACCCAGCAACACCCCCACATCCTGCAACCCCAGACAATTAGGTGCCCCCTTGATTAGATTAGGAGAGGGCAGGAGAGGGGTGTGTTTATGATTTTTAGCCACACCAGTGGGTGGGCTCAGCCAGATGTAACCTCCAAAAATCAGATTCATCCATGTTGGATTTTTAGAGACTGTTGCCTTCTGGGATGGATTTTTGCCACACTTCCCAGGAAGTGGTCATCACAGGGGGACGACCCTGTCCCTGATTGGAGAACCAGGGCCCCCCTGCTTTTCACCCAGGAGCAAGGATAAAACTGGCAGACCTGCACCCACGCCTCAGATCCCCACCAAATTTCAAGAAGAAAGAACTTAAGGAGAAGAAGGACTGCCCTGCTGGACCCCTGGCCTGCACCTGGAACCTGCACTCAGAAGGACTGCACCAGCTGCACACTTGGGCTTCACCACAAGAAGGACTTTGCCTGGCTTCAACTGGTTCAAGGAGGGACTCCCTGTTTGCTACAGGTGAAAAATTGCTATCCAGAGTCCCCTGCACCAACTCCTTAAAAAGTGACCAGCTGACCACTGTCCAGTGGCCAAAAAGGAGTTTGCGCCAGGTGCATTCTGGGAGTTGAAGTCCGCACCCCCCAAGGACCATCACAGAACTTCTGGACCCTTGGGGTGAGCTGTGGATCCCAAAAGAACCTTAAAAGAACATCTGGGTGAAGCCCCAGAAGTTTGGAGAAGATTTGACACATTTTGTAAAAAAGCTCCAGAGAGGGACCGACCCGCCGCGGAAATTCTAGCCGGCTTGCCTCAACCGCGACCCGGCCTGACTTCGTGGTTCGTCCCGGTAAAGAAAAACATCCGAAAAAGAGACTAAGTCCGAACGTAAAAAGTTGACCGGGACCTCCCAGCCATCATATCCGAGAAGGGCTCCACGGACGTCGAATCAAGATCTAGGTTTACCCCGGTCGGAGGATTTTCATCTCGAAAAAACGACTAAGTCCGAAGGTAGAAATCACCACCGAGGAAACCCACATCGCGTATCCGGACAAGGGCTCCAGGAGGTCGGATTCAACTGGCAGGTTCGTCCCGGTGAAGAAAAACTTCAAAATAAAGACTAAGTCAGAAGGTAACTTTTTAACCGAGGCCTCCCGCGACCTGTAGCCGAGCAGGGCTCCATCGCGGTCGGCCTGAAAGTTTGACTTTGCCCCGGTCCTGGTGCAACCAGATGACCCGATTGGCGCTTTTTGTTTCTAAGCGCTAGAAAAATAATAATTCTTTAAAAATTCATATCTCCGGTTCCCCTGAACCGATTTTAATCGTTTTTGTGTCATTTTAAAGATAAAAATATAAACTATTTTTATAAATTGGTTTTGGTTTTTTAAACTGTTTCCTGTGTTTTATTTGATTACTGTTTTTTGATATTTGAATGCTTTACACTTTGTCTCCTAAGTTAAGCCTTGGCGCTCGTTGCCAAGCTACCAAGGGTTGAGCTGGGATTAATTTACTGAGACCTAACTGTACCTAGGTGGAGGTTAGTGGCTTGTTGCTAGGTGTAGGTACCTACCTGCCCTACCAATAACCCATTTTCCAACATAATCCAATTGGCTATCTGATTTGCTAATCTTTGATTTTCAATACAAGAATGATACATAGGATGTCTGTTACATGGAGATATGGAGTCCAAGTTTTACTGTAGTTGCCTTTCATCTGGCAGTTTCTCCTCATTCTTAATACAACCACGGTGTAGCAAGGCATACTTTTTTACTCATGCCACATATTGCAACATAGTTCCACAGGTGACCGGGCTTACCATTCCTCGATGTATGAGAGGAAGTCAGGTCCACATCTGCCAAGATAATTTGTATTATTTTTCATGATGCCTATAGTGATTGTGTTTTAGCATATTGACAACACTACTGTTCAAATCACACCTTATCCCCAGGTTGTCTGTATTCCCTGTTACCAGTATTTAGCCCACTGCTCTTCTTGTGCTTGTGGGTTTGGTCATAAATTTGTAATGATTCTGCCATCTTGCTTTAACACTGTATGTTATGACACTTTGCATTGTTGCTCTGTCTTGCATACACATTGTGCATTTATTTGGTCAAGGGTTGACTTTGTAACACGTACCCTGCACACCTCCACACACCAAACAACCTTGCTACACTGAAGGAATGTATGAGGGCATGTCATTACCATGTATTTTCTATTTCTGTCTCTTCATTTGATTTGATTGGATACACTTTTGGCTTAATCGTTGTGGACAGTGGGCACTGTGTGCCAAATCTGAGGGTCTTGGCCCTGTCACACAAGGTTGTTTGCTAGCATTGACACTCAACCCAGTTGATAATTGCCATAGTTGGGTATCTGCACAGTATAGCAAATTTTTTGACTCAGACCACCTCACTTGTACATGTACATGCCTCCTCTGCCACTCCTCATTTGTGCCAGTGACTCAACTCACGGCCACACAGTAATGTAACCCAGATCATACGTTGACTCTCTTGTGCCTACAACACCAACAATATGTGTGCCCATATCCCATGTACAGACATGTCTGGCTGTTATTGAGGGCTATTGGTCAAGCTGTACCCCACATGGTAGTAGTGCTGGAATTGTGTGACATGTATCTACCCAGGTTTGCAACATGAATTAGCATAGCCATGGCTCACTCCTGCCCTTTGTGCTGGCAGACTAGTTCTTACTGACATATCTCTATTTCGCATACTCATACTGAGACATATGTAGCATGGTGAGCCAATTTCCCTTCAGACTCCCTCTTGCCACATGTAACATCTTCACCCAGGACCACATTACATGTATGATGTTGTACCCAATGGGATCTTCTCTGTCATTCCTTCCCAGCTCCAACATAAGTGTGGCACTGTCAGACACACCAGTGTATGTGTATTGGTCTGCCTCCCTTGCAGTACACATATCCGCTCTGTCCTCCTTGCTATGCACTGTCTCACCATTCAGACAAAGTGGAAGTTCAACCAACTCAGACAGCACTTACAATGCACTGCATAACCATAGGCCCACCAGGGCTACACATAAGCTTTGGTTTCAACACACATAGGCGGTCATTCTGACCTTGGCGGGCGGCTTCCGCCGCCCTCCAGGCCGGAACCGCCAAGCGGCCGCCATGCGGCCACAATAACGCAGCCCACATTCCAACATTCCCGCTGCGCCGGCGGGCGCTAACCATGTTAGCGCCCGCCTGCCCAGCGGGAATGAGGCCGCAACACAGGAGCCGGCTCCAAATGGAGCCGGCGGTGTTGCGGCCGTGCGACGGGTGCAGTTGCACCTGTCGCGCTTTTCACTGTCTGCCATGCAGACAGTGAAAAGCAGGCCAGGGCCCTGTTAGGGGGCCCCTGCACTGCCCATGCCAGTGGCATGGGCAGTGCAGGGGCACCCAGGGGCCCCAGGACACCCCTTGCCGCCAGCCTCTTCCTGGTGGTGTAAACTGCCAGAAACAGGCTGGCGGTAAGGGGGTCATAATCCCCAGGGCAGCGCTGCTTGCAGAGCTGCCCTGGTGGATTATCACCACCGGGGGAAAATCGGCGGTCAGAATGGGAGATGAAGCACCGCCAGCCTGTTGGCGGTGCTTCTGTCATTCTTGCCCTGGTGTTCCAAGACCGCCAGGGTCAGAATGACCCCCATAGTCCTCTGATATGCATCTCTTGCATTACCCTGAACTAGTCAGATTTAGTAGATAGGTTGAATTTTGGTCTCCCTACCGTGGCAATTGACACTTGTGTCGTCTCACCATGCACATCAGGATAGCAGTGTGCTATGTATTGTCATGCCAGTTAGTATACACATGGTTCTTTTTATGTTCCTATGTGTTAATACTTCTCATACCCCACACCTGGTCCCCCTCTTGGGGGAGCTGTTTCTCCGCTGACAAGCACAGACCCATGTTTTTCTTACAGTGCACATTTGTGTTTATGGGCTCATACAAGACACAGTGACCTCATTGTGCAAGGTGGCCTGTATTGTTACAATCAGGTTCTGTAGAGTTCAGGTGTCCATGCATGATGTGTTGTTCTAGTCCATGGGGCTTATTTATATGCAGCTTCCACTGCCGGCACATCATTTTTTGTGACGCACTAGCAGAGCAGGCTGCAGTCCCATATCTAAAAGGCCACACAAATCCACTTGCATGGCTTTTACTGGCCTTGTAGATATGGAGTGAGGCAAGGCAGCACAAGTTACTGCGTTGCCTAAATCTGCATCAGTGGGTCATACCATGGGCACTGCAGTGAGTTTTCAAATGCAAAACCCATGGGTTTTGTTGCATTTCCTGATTTACAAGGATCTGCAAAATGGGGAATGCAACAAATTCTTACACCTGCCCAGGGGAGCCTCAATAGGAAGTAATGTGTTTTTTACTCCTTATTTCTTCCTCTTTCTATGTGTTCTGTATTTTCCAGCACACATAGAAAGAGGAAAAAGCCTGATATGATTGTTAATGTCCCTTCCTGCACAGGGAGAATCCTGTCTGCGACGCTGCATACATCTAACATGGTACAAGGGTGCCTGCATTGGTGCTAATCAGCCCAGTGTGAGCCAGCACAGGGAGACAGGACAGGAAGGCATGCTATCTTGTAGTTAGCACCAATTCCTCCCCTTTCCATGTGGCACAGGACAGTGCAGCAAGGTGACTTTTAGTGCTGCCCAGCTCCACTTACTTTGTATTTTTGCCCTTATGTTTTTTTACTTACTATTGTGGGACGTGTAGTTCTGGTGACTCATGTTGTGCATTTCTATACACATGCCAGTATACAAAGGTGGTCCTGGAGTGGTGAGGCACTTCACACATGTAATGTATAACCATGACAGAGGATGACTGAGCTGTGCAACATGTAACTGGGCAGTGTGACTTACATTTCTGAGCCACTTAATTGGCGGGATTTCTCAATGCGGGTGGTCGCAGATAATTGTGACCACTCACATTGAGCAACCTTCCATTCACGTTGAGGAATCTGCTGTTCGAGTAGCAGAAAAGAAGCAGTACCCTATTGCACTGTGCAGGGAGCCATTCATGCTGATTTTTCAACACAAAACAAACACCTGGCACTGAAAATCAGCTCGAATGGAGCGACCTAATATACTCTGCCGCTTGTGGAACTCCGAGTAGCGTGGATGAGTTTTTTAGGTGCTTCGCGGAGCTCCGCATAAGGGAACTCTGGGAACTCCAACGAGGCCTAATTTTGACATGCCACTCAATCAGAACTTGATAGCTGTTGGCACTTCCTCCTTTGCCACTTGAGTCCTTTGTGGAGGCTTGAGTGTTGAGACATACACTATTTTGATTTCTGGGGATAGGGGCCAAGGAGGTTTTACAGGCTGGCCTGCAGCCACATAATTTGTGGCATGGTGTTTGGATGTAATGACTTCATAGGCTGCATCTCCATTTGAAGATTTTTTTTTTTTTTAAGTCTCCACTTGAGGTCACTTCTATGTGGGCACATGGGACATCTTACTCGGACAAGGGGAGACATTGAGCACCCTCCTCTGACTGTGAAATGAAGTTTCCACCTGTGTCTTTTGAAACTTTGACATTTTGACCGTAGAGTTTATTAATTGACACAAGATTTTGATTATGGTGGATCTATTGCAAATTGGCCTGCATATCTAGTATTTCTGAGAGGGGATTGCAACACAAAGGTTCTGGAGTTTCAATCTTTTTTATTTTGCAATATTTTCTTATTCCAGTAGCCAGGGACGCTTGATTCTCCATAGCGTAATTAGATCCTATAAAGATGATCTTAAGAATGATGCCACATTGCCAAGTTTGTGAGAGGGGAACTCTCCCTGTTTTCTTTTGCCAGAAGTTGCTTTAGCCCCTAATGCACTTGATGCTCTTCTTGCATCGACTTTCAGAAGTGATGAGCTTCTAGCGTGCAGATCAGTTGCTGAACTTTTAACACACTGATGGCTAAATCACACTTGAGCCAAACAGGATTTAGGCAGGACGGGGTAGGCCTTAAGCAATGTAATCGGATATTTATGTAGGAAATTGTTAGAGAGTGGATACCCCAACTTGGAAAGACGTTACACTGCCCACCCCGCTGACAACCTTTCCTCCAAGTTTTCTCCAATACCGGAGAACTTTGGTTGCAGAGAACAGCATAGACTGAATCACATCAAGCTTTCCATGAGTCAGATGTTTCTTCTAGAGGGAAGGAGGACTGGCCCAATGGTAGGGGAGGGACGGCAGAGTGCTCTGAACAAGAAACATATTCAATATTTGATGGTCTGCAGTCTGTAATGCATAGAGTGTGAGAAGTAACAAGTGGGGGAGTGGGCAGCTGAAAATTAGTTGAAAATGAGGCTCCACCAACTCTACCAAGCCTACTGCTGACCACTTGCAGTAGGGAGGGGGCCCACCAGTGTCTAGCACTCACAGAAGCTGCACCCCTTGCACCTCTAATGCACCCTTAATGCTCCTTGGTTTGTTAACCAGGGAATGATCCTGTTGTGGAAATGAGGGATGGGATCCTTAAATCAATAAAACAGAATGAAAATACCCCCTACACCATAAATTATACAAACTATTTTTAGTAGGTTGCATAATCATACAGTGCCACTTGACCATAACTATTATGGCCAGTTATTTATCTCAACCTCTATGTGGGAACTGTAACAGGGTCCATGTGACCCCGTTCCATGACGGTACCACAAGACCAGCAACCCGGTACCCCGGGGGCACCGTTGACAGCCAGGAAAAAGGAACGCCCGGCTATAACCTGGACGTCTGGGTTAACATAAAGGAAGACGGATGAGCCGGGAAGGAGGAGGGATGCGCTGAGGAGGGATGCACTGAGGAGGGACACGCTGAGGCGGAAGACGCAAATGGAAACGCAGAGAACAAAGCGAGGAGGGAGACACCAGAGACGCGCGCAGGACCAGGCAGGGAGTCGGGGACGCTCCCTTGGGAAGACACACCACTGACGGGCAGAACGTCAAGCTCCAACTCCCGCTATATCCCTGGAGGGACGTTGCTTACGCAGGTACGTGCCTGCTTGATGAACCCTACGGGGTACTGGTGGTGGGGGGGGCACGAGTGTGGAAAGACAAACAGCGGGAAGCAGTAAAGGGAGAAAGACCACTTCGGTATCCCCTCTATTTCCTTTTTTTTTTCGTTTTTCATTTTTTTTTTCTTTTTCTTTTTCTAACAGCCACGATTTTTCCCACCTGCTAAAAGTTTTCCTGTGAAAGTAGGACTAAGACAACAGGGTTCTCAAGGCCTAGAGAACAGATATTTGTATTTCTTTTATACTTTGGCACAAAAGGGGCACATTATCACTGTGGTTCATACACATTTGAAGCATTTGCTGGGTGTTATGCTCCCCACCACTCCCCCACACCCTCCTTAATCCCTATTTTAGAGAAAGAAGAGGAAGACTTCTTGCCTTATCCTTTGTTTTTGGTTTTTTGTTTGTTTTGTTCTTTTCCTCCTGGACCCAATGACTGGGGTCTATACTTCGGTGAACCAAGCTTAGTGGACATAAAAGGAAAGGAACTATATTATTCAAAAGACAGAGAACAGAAGGGCGGGAAAGAAGAAAAAAACATGTGAACAAGAAAGACCGAAAAGCGAAAACTCTTTAATAAAAGACCATTTACAAAACTTACACTGACTCCGTTAAGATCATTAACATCTCCGGCCTGGCCCCAATAACCCCACTCCCTCTACAGGAACATATACCAGCCTAGTATTATTTTCATGCTCCCTACACAACAATTCATAAAGGAAAGGAATGCACATCAGTGAAATTGTTCACAGTGGAAATTATATCCATTAAAACAGCTTTAACATAATACAATAAATTACAAGTATACTAGAGGAGGATATGTTCCCACATAGAGGTTGAGATAAATAACTATCAATAATAGTAATGGTCAAGTGGTGTGGTATGAGTACGCCACCTACTAAAAACCGTTTGTATATTTTATGGTGTAGGGGGTATTCCCTTAACGTTCCTGGTACCAACTTCTCCTGATGCGGTGTTTGAGATCCAAAGAATGGAAATGTGTGGGCTCTGGAAACTCCAGCATAGGTCACACTTGGCAGGATATAAGTATCTAAAAGTAGCGTGGTGAGCAATATGGTGAGCATGCAGAGGCTCCTATAAAACTCCTTTGAGAGTCCTCTCCTTGGGTGCAAGGAAGTTGGTAAATTCTGCAGGCTGATTTTTGTTTGCTAGGGCATGGGAAATATTGGCAGACAGAGGCTGGAGGGCCACCAAGATGTTCACAAGCCGCACCACCCTAATACTGTCCAACTCCATGCTGCTTCTGATGCTGCAGCCTAGTGCTTGTTACCGAGGTCTTTAGTCCTGCTGCCTGCCACCACCTGCAGAGATTTTCCCTCCCAATGCTCACAGCCTCGGCTAGGCCATCTCACCTCAGGTCCTCTGCTTCTGCTTCCTCATTGAAGGCCTACGGGGAGCCACTGGCTACTGGACAATCAAGATTTTCTGTGTCCCACCCTCTCTCTTCTCTCTTTCACGTCAGCCCCCTAGATTGCCAGGGCTCCAGATGCTGCAAAGGGCAGGAAGCAAAGAGAGCCAGAGGAGGGCAAGAAGGCCATCAACTAGCCCGTGGAGTAGAACGCCCATGCCTACTGAGGTGGTAGGTGAAGACAAAGTCGAGCAGCAGAGGGAGCGGTGTGGTGCGTGATTCGTCAGACAGCAAGCTGCAACTGCTAGTCCAGCTTCTCAACGTCAGCATCAGCAGCACAAGCAATGTCACTGAAAAAACACAATCAGGTAGTTGGGTTTTTATCCTTTCTTATACATTTTTATTTCATGTTTTAATGTTTAATATTTAATTCGTTAATCAGAATATTATGTACATTGTTCACTTGATAGATTATTTAACTTTTTATTTGTGAGGTGTAGCAGAAAACAAATACAATACATTAATTTGTAGCAGATAATTAGATCATAATTCACAGAAATTCATATGTGGAATTTAAAAACCCCATGCAACCCACTTATTATAAAAACCTTTTATAAAGCATGAAATCAATATTTTGAAATAATGGGAAAAAAATTATTTCCCCACAAACATATTCAAAGGTCAAGTAGCAGAGAGAAAGAGGTATTTTTCAATTATCCCGGTCTTCCCATATTCTAACAAATCTTCTTATAGACCTGACTCTTTGTGCATAAAGATTTTCCCGCAATTTAACCCTCCGAATTTTTGCAGTCCATGGAGCAAATTTTGGGATTATATCTAACTTCTAATTCACTAATATTAGTGATCTGGCCACGAGAGTGCAAATAAAAAAGAGTTGGCTCTGTCCTATTGACATTTCGAGTTGTTGGATCGCCATACCATAAGGAACACCATAGGCATCCAGGGTTACATTTACCTTGACTTTCACACTCATCTCTGAAAAGATCTCCTCTCAAAATGTAGCCAGATGAGGGCAGGTGAGTATTTTATGCAACCAGTCCCTGTTCTCGTATTTACACCTGAAACAGGCAGAAGATGCCATTGGATGCATTTCATGAATTAAAGCCGTGGTGTAATAGAACATCCATCTATTGAAGAGAGCCATTCTTGCTTTAGAACTCAGCTGATTCAGGAAACTCCATTGGGAAATATTGATTTTGGACCCACTAGTGATTGTAATTTTATTCACAAAATCTGTTATCACCCCCTTGCTAATTTTTGGGTATAGTATTATATACCAATTGCCCATACCTGATGTCAGAAATTGCCTTTTCTCCAGTTTTATATCTGGTACAAAAGTGTTTAATTTACATAATTCTAAGTAGTAGGGTGGGACTAATGGTGTGATAATTATTAAGTAACTGAAGCCTCTGGATAAATCCATTATTTTGGCAAACATCATTTATCCTCTGAAGCCACTGTTAAACCCACTGACTGAGAATTATGGTGCCTAAAGAAAGACCTAATGGAATACATTCAACTAGCTCTAATTGTGGATAAACCAGAGGGACTCTATATTCTTGCCAAATCAGGTTGAATCTATCCATAATGACCTGAGACATCTTATATCTGGACCTCTTTGATAGCTGGGTGATTTTTAAGAAGGCAAAAAGTTTGATTCCTGCTGTGTTTAGGATGTGTAAAGAACTTGTGCAACACTTTAAACAGTAAAACAGTGAAAACAATACACAAAAAGGATCCCACACCAGGTTATTAAAATAGATCTTAATTTAATAAATAAAACAAGACCAAAATAACAAAGCCAAAAAAAATCCAATAAGTAGAGCATGTTATGGATTTCTCAAGAATTAACTGTAAAATAGTGCTTGGAAGCAAGAAGGCAAACTGGGGCTATCTGGGTGTGCTGAACTGAGACAAAGTAAAAAGTTTAGGCTGACCGCGATGGAGCATTCCAGCGATGACTCCTAACCTCCACACTGCTGCCATTGCATGGATCAGAACCAATGCGTTGTCTTGACTGAGTCTCACATCCTCGACACCGGTCTTCGCATCACAAGCCCCGTTGACAGGATCTTCAATGTTGATGCATCAGGATCTATCACCAAAGCCTTGCCCCAGCTCGGCACCAATACATCTCCCCAGCTGCTGGACTTATCTTTGTTTCAGGTCCATGCAATGTTTCGCAACCAAATTTTAAGGTGCATTGGTTCAGCAGGCCGTACTGGGTCTCTATAGTCGGCCTACACTCCATTGTGGTAGACCTGAACTTTTCACTTTGTTCCGGTCTGGCGTGACCAGATATCCACAGTTGGTGTTGTGACTTCTAAGCACTGTTTTACAGTCTATTCTTTCAAAATGCATAACTCAAGCTCTACTTATTGGATTTTTATAATTTTAGTCTTGTTTTATTTATTAAATTAGATTTTAGTTTCCCAACCTGCTGTGAGATCCTTTTTGTGTGGTGTTTTTGCTGCTTTACTATTTGAAGTGTTGCACAAATACTTGACACTTTGCCTTCAAGTTAAACCTGACTACTCTGTGCCAAACTACCAGAGAGTGAACACAGGTTAATTTAGGGTTTGCTTGGTCCCCACCCTGACAAGAATTGTGGTATCTGCTTGACAAGGGCTCAGACCCCAGTCAACCAACAACCACATTTCTCACAATTACCTTAAGATTCATTCCCAAAAAGGGACCACTCTATCTTCAGAGTAGATTTTATGAATATGCTCCTGTCAGAGAGCTTTGCTCCTCTAATCAGGGATTGCTGTGTATTCCTGGAGCTGAGGAGGAAAAGATAGGCTGACAGTCATACTCTCCACTGGCAGTGAAGCTGTGGAATGCCCTACTAAAGGAACTGAAAGTGACTAAATCAGAGCCCCCTATTTAAAGCATGGCTGAAGACCTTTGTTTTCAGTGAGGATTAGGTGTTCTACCAGTCGCTGCACTGGCATGCATCAGGAAGCATCCTTAGAAGCAGCTGCCACAATTTACAAATGGCATTTAATTCATTCATGCATTCACTCATTAATTAATTAATTCATTCATTCAGATAGCCTCTCTGCCCTGCAAAAAGCACACACTTTATATTAAATACATTGATAATAATGTTGCTATCAATGGCATATAGAGTTGGCACATTTAGGGCTTTAGGGCTGATTATGATTTGAGTAGAGCATTATCCCCATTATGAGATGCCCTGTGTGTCTGTCCCAGTATTTACTGGGTGTAAGAACACTTGGCATTATTTAATTGATGCATCAGTGGTGGGCATACAACCATCAGCCGATTGTGTGGCTCCAGTAGTAACCAACTTGATGGTACAAAACAGAGCTACATGTCTCTAAATCTACAGCCTCCTTTAGGAGGACATATTTGTCCTTGCCCCTGTCCTATATGAAGATATCTGATTCAGCCTGGATTTCCCAAATGTCATTTGCAGGGCAGCAGCGGTAGACAGATGTTGCATACTGAGAAAGAATGTTTTAGCATTGCTCATGTTGGTCTTGACAAAGCGAGAGGCAAGGGCCAAAGAGGTAGCAGCCACAATCAAGGTGGGAATGATGGTAGTGGTAGAAGAGGCAAGGCAGGGAGGCCTCATCAGCTGGGGTGATGGTGAGCCTAGTGGTGGCAGAGACAGAACCCGCAGTAGTACCAGAAAGATGTCAGTAATGGTTTTTGAAGGAGAAGGAGTGGGTGTTCTGCTCTTGGTACTTCGTGTGGAAAGTGGGGTATTACTGGTAGGTGAACTTTCACACTCCTTCTTTGTAGTATCACCTTCAAGTAAGTAGGTGATATTTCAAATACTATTTTTTATAGGGCTATAACAAATGTGACTGTGTTTTCTTTAAAAAATCAGACATGACCAAGTGTGCTGCCTCTTCACTGAGATACAACATATATATGACTTAACACACAGATTTAGTGTTTGAAAATACCTATCATCCCCAAACCCAACTGATTTTATTTTATTCAAGTACCCAAGCTGAGGATTTATAGATTTTGATTTTATAGGGAGATGTTTAATACAATAATATTTAAGCGTTTAACAGATACTATTTGCAATTTATGAACAGCATCCGTTGAGTACACCTGCAAAATTGCATATGCCAAGTGTTTTGCAATCTACTGAAGAAAATCTATATATATGATAGAGGTATTTCTAATTAATTTTGCCGAGGTCGAGGGGTCGAGGATACCTATGTTTATAAAACCTTTATTTAGTCAATTGTATTTTTTCATCTGTGAGGCGTTGCTTCAACTTTTCTAAATCTAAACAATATATATATATATATATATATATATATATATATATATATATATAATATGCACATATATATATTCGCTTAAAATACCAAAGGTTGAAAGCACATTTACTCGCACAAAACCAGAAAAATTAAGCAGTTAGAGTTACAGTTATTTCAAGTAATTATTTTCCCATTTTGACATCTTGTAAGGTTATAATATCTGTCATTCAGATTTGTAAAATGAAACAATGTTCAAAGAGCATCTAGGAGCAAGGAAACCTGCTGAGGTAGGGCCCACAAATAATGACCCATGTGGTAGAGAAGAGCCAGGTTGGGGATCTTTATAGAGTTTTAAAAGATTCAAAATACCTCTGAGAGTTAATCAGAATTAATCAGAGCTGACTCCAAAGCTGAGAGCCTTACAGAGAAGTCAAATGCCTCCCCACGTGAGACAAAATCTTGTTGATGCAAATGATACATCATGAAAATTGGGTTACTTGTTGAGGGGGTGAGACCTTAATTAAGCAGCAATCACAGTCTCCATCATGGTGCAACACAAGCCACCCCACATGAGCCTGTGCCTAAACCTCTGGCAGCTTGGCCCAAAGCAGTCAGACTTAACTTAGAGGCAATGTGTACATTATTTATGCAGCACTTCAACCAATAATAAAGTGAAAACACAACCCAAGTAAAAGACTCAACCTGATTTAGAACAATAGAACACTAATTTATTAAATTATGTGAGATCAATAATGACTAATATCAAAATCAGTAGAACTGGACATATTACATTTTTAAAGGTTTAAGTGAAGATAGTGCTGAAAATCACAAAGTGCCAACTGTGGTTATCTGGTCATGTCAAACTGGGACAAAGTCACAAGGTTCAGGCTGACCAAAATGGAGAGTTAAGCCAGATGAATAAGAAAGAGTACCTTAAATTCTGGTTGAGGAAAATTGGGCGGTCCCATGTTGAAGATATGTAACACAGCCAAGGTGACGTGAGGACTCCTGCAGTGGCATCCAGGATGCCATTGATGAGAGGCTTGTGATGCAGAGAGCTGCATCAAAAATGTATTGTGCAGCAGCAGTTCTGAGAAGGGTGTGATAAATTGTGTGGAGTTTTGTGAGGCCATGCGTTGCACTGTGTCAGTTCTGCTGGAACCACAGCTGGGCTGGCAGACCCCTTCAGGCCCAATTCCAAGGGTTCAGGATGGGTTGGCACCACCTGAGGGACAAGACTTACAGCAGACAGTCCAGTTGCTGGGTTCAAGGTGGATGCAGCCTATTCTGTACCTGAGGCCTCTGATCAGGAGGCCAGCCAACTAGCCCTTGGAGTTGTTCTTGTGGTCCTGTCATCAGGAAGCAGGTCCAGTCCTTCATTCAGGAAGCAGGGCAGTAGGGCAGTAGGGGAGCAGGGTAAAAGAGTAGAAATCCTTCTGGCGGAGCAGCACAGGAGGCCTTCTGAGGTTTTCACAAGGTCCAGAAGTGTACTGAAGAGCAAGGCCTGAGGTCCAATATTTAAACCCGGTACAGTTTTGAAGTAGGAGAACATTTTGGTGGTTTCCACCTCAGAGGTGTTTGGAATTCCCTGCCTACCTGCCTTGGCCCCAGCTTGTCTGGGGTCACAAAAGCTCAGTGTCAAACCCCTTTGTGAGAGTGCCCAGGGTGAGGAAGTGTGGTAGGTAACAGCTTCTCACCCTCATCAAGTCAGAGATGGCCCCTCCTGCCAACACCTATGGCCCTTTGGTTTACTGTTTGGGAGCAATACACAAAGACCAACTGCCAACTACAACTACTGCCGTGACCCAGGATACAAGCAGCAGATCCAAATGGTTAGTACAAGATAATACCAACTTACTCAATGTGGCTTTTTCAGAATTATAACTTAAAATTGGACTCATTAAAAAGGGCTCCCAAGTACAATCCTTTAGACACTAAACATGATCTCCTGCCTGCTCCCGATTGTATGTAAGCACATGTAGTATTGCTTGATTAATTACAATCAGTCCAAACACCCAACTGACATTAAAACAACATAGCCAAACGGACATATCAGTTAAAAAAGCAAAATGTAATCATTACAGTGTTTCAGTGCCAGCTGTAGAAAACAAATCAGGTGGTTTTGTGCCTTTAAAGTACACAAATGATCAGTGCTGGCAAGCTGCGTGGAACAAAAGGTAAAGTGCACTGTAGAGAGTGAAACCTGACATGTTTGGTTAAACTCGGATGGTTAGTTCTGCCCCATCCAGGAACCAGTTCGTATGTCAGACCCATTGTTCATTTTGTCTGCCTCCTTGCATAGCTGTGTTCAATTGCCAGAGTGTGCAAGGACACAAGGGCACTCGGATAAGAGGATTTACAAAATCCCAAGATTAAAAGTAGCTACAACTGTGAGCTGGTGAAGTGTGTGCTAGACAGGTCCTCAATGCTAGGTTGTGAGGAAATTCAAATTCCGATTTTTTATTAATTGCATAGTTACTTAAAATCCTTTGCAATAAACAACAGCTTAAAACACAAGGTACTATTTATTTGCTGGCTGCCAGCAGCCTCCAAATAGCTTTATAGGGCCCCATGCATGAGCAAACAGACCCCGTGCTTAAACAGAAAGTAAGAATTTGAGTAAAAATACCACAGGTAATAAAAGCCATTAAGTTTGCTATACAGATATGTGCCACACACAGCAGTTGTAGGTGAGCAGCCGGACACAAATTACCTGTCTTTAGGATGCTGAACTGATTAAGTCTGTGCCCACAAAAGTGACAAATATTGACCGTCGCTGGTTCAGTGCAATGAGGCAGCAAGAGACCGTTACGTTGGCTAAGTAAAGTGGGAGTGGCAGAAAGAGTGCACCCAGGGGGCCAGCAGGACACAACAGAGAAGCAGATGTCTTAGTGCTGCGTTCACTAATGATCAGACCTGAGCGGGCCTCCCCTGCTAATTGCAGCAGAACTGTGCACAAAGTTAGTTTATTGCTGGCCCCAAGCATGGGACATATTGTGTTGCTCTGGTTTCAGTCATTGCTGCCCGCCCTGCAGCAACGTAACCAGGAGTGCTGTGGAGCATCATTTTCCCACCCACAGAAGAAATTTAACAAAGCAACAGTTTATCTGAATGTCTCCTGGTTTCAAAGCATGCCAGGACCACTTGCCTCCACATTTGTATGCCTCTTTAATTAAACAGGACTTTTAAAAGCAGTCTCCTTTTGCCCAGCAATGCTTCTCAAGAGCAGACCAGGTGAAGCAAGTCTTCCTTCCCGACTCCACATAATCAGCAAGTGTCGGGGAGGCCCTTCGGCAGTCAGGGGTGAGGATGACATTTTGAAGACCACATCCCGAGCCAGTACTTTAGGAATCGCTTCTTAACAAAGGCTGGATACCCAGTGTTAAAAATATTTTTGTGGCGCTAGAGTTTTGTAGTTATTTAGGGCCATATTTATACTTTTCGACGCACAACTGCGCCAACGCAGTTGTGCGTCAAAAAATCTAACGCCGGCTAACGCCATTCTGAAGCGCCATGCGGGCGCCGTATTTATTCAATGACGTTAGCCGGCGTTAGCCGGCGGAGCTGCCTGGTGTGCGTCAAAAAAAATGACGTACACCAGGAAGCGCCGGTGTAGGGGAATATGGAGCTTGGGCGTCAAAAAATGGGGCAAGTCAGGCTGAGGCAAATTTTTCGCCTCAACCCGATTAGCGCCATTTTTTTTTACTCCCAACCCCCATTGAAATGACTCCTGTCTTAGCAAAGACAGGAGTCATGCCCCCTTGCCCAATGGCCATGCCCAGGGGACTTTTAGCCCCTGGGCATGGTCATTGGGCATAGTGGCATGTAGGGGGGCACAAATCAGGCCCCCATATGCCCCAAAAAAATAAAATAAAAAATACTTACCTGAACTTACCTTAATGTCCCAGGGGTGGGTCCCTCCATCCTTGGGCGTCCTCCTGGGGTGGGCAAGGGTGGCAGGGTGTGTCCCTGGGGGCATGGGAGGGCACCTCTGGGCTCCTTCCGAGCCCACAGGTCCCTTAACGCTTGCCCTGACCAGGCGTTAAAAAATGACGCAAAAGCGGCTGGGCGTCATTTTTTTTGACCCGCCCACTCCCGGGCGTCATTTTTGCCCGGGAGTATAAATACGGCGCACATGCCTCGGAGTCATTTTTTAGACGGGAACGCCTACCTTGCATATCATTAACGCAAGGAAGGCGTCCACGCTAAAAAATGACGCAAACTCCATGAACTTTGGCGCTAGATGCGTCTAACGCCAAAGTATAAATATGGAGTTCGTTTTGCGTCAAATTTGCGTTAAAAAAAACGACGCAAATCCGGCACAAACAGAGTATAAATATGGCCCTTAGTATCATCCATCTGTGAGCTCTTTGCAACAATGTAACCTTAACTTCGGCGCACAAGAGGATTTTCAATGATTTCCAAACTAGCTTCTTAAATACCTGATGGCTGGTTGGTGTAAACCAGAGCAGTGTGAACCCAGTCATTGCTAGTGATTCTCTAACATAGACCTTTACCAGCAACAAGCCTCAATCCTACACCTCCTTCAATAGGAGATAGTTCAGAGTATTGGGTAACGCTTTCCTGATTTTATTCTAGCTTAGTAGGTAGGCTCACCTCCTGGGCTGTGACTGTTTTAGCAGGCCAACCTCCAGCCAAATCTGTGCCGGGGAGGTAAACCCAGGAAGGAAAAGATGTTTCTGTATGAGCGCACCGTCATTTTATCCAAAACTCTACCATCGTATGCCATCATCGGTATAAGTTTAGCTTGTGATACTTGAAGAAGGGGTGCCAGTGAAGGCCCTGACAGTTTCCCCTTCAGGCTTTGAACAGTTAAAGCCAGAACCAAACCTTTTATTTTTATGACTTTTTTTCTGGGCAGTGATGAGCCTTTTTTATTGGTAATGATACCTAAATATTTACACAAGTCTGTGTTTTCATTGCAAATATCTACCCAGAACCCTGTCAGTGTGCGTATTTTCTTGTAGTTGTACGTCATGGTCATGGTTTTCCAGGATAATGTCATCGGCATAGAGAAAGCTAGAGATTGCTGTGCCCCTAATTTAGACGTTTGGGAGTTGCAAGATTGCAACTGCTGTGTCAGGTCCATCATAAAAATATTGAAGAGGGTCAGCACCAGAACGCACCCCTGCTTCAAACAGTGAGTCTTTGGAATTTCCCCTACAGAGGTGCATTGAAGCACCCAGCTTGACCCACACCCACCAATCCTTGTGAAGCCGGATAAGAATGTATTGCGGGGCTTGAGGTGTATTCTAGCATGCCAGCTTCTCCAAAGCTTTCCCCAGTCAACGAGATCGAAGGCCGCTTTAAAATCAATGAAGCAGAAGTACAAAGGTATTTTGGCACCTTGTGCTGCATCCATTAAAAGAGAGATTGCCAAAACTTTGTCACAGTACGTGACGTTTTAGAAAAGCATGTCTGATTGAATGGGATGATACAATTGCTGGAGGCCCAGATTGATAGTTCTTCAAGTAAAGTTCTGGCAAAATATTCAGTCTCACCAATCAGGGCTACTGGATGATAGTTTGTTGACAGAGATCTATTGCCACTTCTAAAAATGGGCAAAATTCTCGAGCCCTTCCACAAGGCAGGCAGTATGCCCAAACTCCTGATCTGTGAGAAAACCAGTGCTAAGGTTTCTGCCCAGAAAGAGACATCCTGCTTAAAAACTACTGAAGAAATGCCGTCAGGGCCTAGGGCGCCTTCCCTTCACCTTTTGGCTATCTGCCTCTTGATTATATATACATTAACTTTATTTTGCCCAGTGGGTTGGGTAGTGTGTGCGTCATCCTGTGTGACCTGTGGAGCACTACTGGTCTCTGGGCAGTTAAGGTGTTGCACTAGAAACTTTGTCCAAGAGGCTTCAGAGTTGTGGGAGGTGATGTCTTCATGATCAGGCTAGAGTAGGTTATTAGCAAAGGCCCAGAACCTGGTGTTATCATTGTATTTTAAGTCCGAGAACAACTTGGCCCAGAGATCTTCATCCTGTGCTCTTCTGATGGCCCACTTCTGTTTTTTTAGCTGGGTTTTCTGTTGTCTTATTAGTGCTTGGGCACTTTCATTCCCTGGTCTTTTCTGAAGAGTTCTGAGAGACTAGTTTACCGCCTTTTTAAGGAGCTTAAGTTGTGATGCTTATGGCATAAATCTATTGCTACAGTGGACTGTGTTAGCTGGCTTGGCCTTGGCTGATGTTACAAACATGGCCTTGAGTGTTTGTGTGAAGAAATCCCACATGAACACAGCATCACAGGTCAGTGCCCAATTCTTTATAGCATGTCCGGTGCAGCCTGGAACAAATCCCTGGTAGTAGTCAGTGAGGTCTTAATTTGTGTGTAGTTGATGGTATAAGTGGTATCCAGTACCTCCCAGATCCGACTGGGAACAGATAAGCCAGATGAAATGGTCACCTCCTGCGGAAGTGATCACTGCCAGTTCTGTCACCAATTTGATATGTGTATACACATTGAAATAGCGGGAGGGTGACAAAGATGTAGTCCCACTTTGAACTGATTCTATAAGAGTGATATGTGGCAACCAGTGGATTGTCTCCTGTAAACCTGCTAATCTATGCCCTGAAACTGAAGTGTTCAAAGTCGTCCAACAAGCTACTTCCAATTTGTGCCCCACAATAGTTCCTACCTTGCTCGGGGATCTCACAGTATGATGACTGGGCTGCTACAATGTCGCTCGAAGAAGAGCCCAGTATGTGCACGATGAAATCCCCACAAATGACAAGGTGTGAAGAGCTCTCAGGAGTTCCTGTGCAGTTGCCTGGATGATTTTTACTTGCTCTTTAGATGGACATAAACTTTGATAAGGACCACATTGAGTTCTACATTGTTAACTGAGATGGCACATTTAATTGTGTTGACTCCCGAGAATTTGGTGTTCAGAGCTGTGGCAGAGGCTATGCTCACTATAGAGACATATGTTGTCAAGCCTCCCAAGAGGTGACCTTATTTGGCCCTTTTCTCAGCTGGAGCAGAGAAGTTCATGAAACCTTGAATGAGGGCATGTTCAGCAAGCCAGGCCTTTTCTCAGAGAATGATATCAAATGTTCCCATGTACTCACCGAAATCTGGATCATTTAGTTTTGCAGCAAGGCCATTAATATTCCAGGAACACAAGTGCAGACAGTGGTGTTTGGCTCAATCAGATGGCCCATGGGCCAAATTCTTTCATCTTCTCATATGCAAGCAAATTATTTATCACCCTCATTTAGTACCTCAATTCCATCTCTTGCAAGGCTCCGTTGGTCACTGAATGCTGCCAATTTCCTTGGTGAAGCTCCCATTTCCCCCTTAAGCACGGAGATGGTTGCTTGTCACCAGGGCTCAACCTCTTGATTGGCCAGGGGAGCGGAGAGGGAGTGGGTATCTTGGTTCATAGAGTGGAGAGATCTTTGTACCGCACCTCTCAAAGGTGCGCCATTCCGAGAACACTCTTTTGACGATTTCAGCTGAGGTCCAAATAGCCTTGGTTGACTCCCCTTCTAGTGCTTTGTCTGTCCACACAAATCCAATTGCCAAAAGATCCACTGATCTCATGGCAGATAATGTTGGCATTGATGATAATAGCTGAAGGGTATTGCTCCTGTTAAAGGATGTCATGATGTCCTCAAGAGTCATATTCTGGGATGAAGTTTAGCACTGTAGTGCTGGCATGATAGTGCAACAGAACATTTGAGGGGGTTTCGTATCCCCAAAGACCTTGGTGAAATGTTGATATATTCTCTTGTTGGGTCCGTCTGGTTGCTTCTGTTCCAAGATCAGCCCTAGGTGCACTGCTTTGGGTTGTTCAAGAGGGAAGAGGAAGTTCATGCCCAGTGTATGGTTCTTGTATGGGCCCATGTGCTGTTGCTGCTTACCCTTCGTCATGATGTTGTTTGCGGGGGTCGCTTCCCCTGGTTTCCCACGTATGCTCGTTTGAGAGGAGGTTTGAAGCTCAGTGGAGCAAGTGGTGGTAACTGCCGGTACCTTTAGCAGTTCCCTTGTGCTTCTGGAAATGACATCGTCCAATGGTGGTTGTCAGGGCAGTGTAGCCAACGGATTGGTGTCCAGAGGCCTGGCCCAGACCACTTCCATGGGCGTATTTTCAAACCCTAAGATGTCTGTTGCAGGGGACGTTTGACCTTTCTCTTGGTGGGTTTGATAGGCAATCCTGTGTTGTCTTGCTGCTATGCTGAATAGGGAGTGTACTCCCTTCTTGGTAGCAAGTTTTTTTTTTTTGATCTTGTCCCTTCCTCCTTTCTGACTGTGTTTGGCATTATTTTTTATATTCAAAACCGTATTCATGCCAGGGTGCAGATCATCTGTACCTGCTGACTGCTCCGTTTGAACAGGATCCAATGCTTCACCCATGATGCTACTGCTGTGTGGGTTTGGGGTTAAGCTATTTCAATCCACAGAGCTTGCAGTACATGCATCTGCCATAAAGGTAGGGTTTGCATTACCAGTGGATCCTCCATTAGTTGAGAGAGAGTGTATGTGTCCCTGACAGGTTGGTATCTTGAAGCAAGATAGATGCAACTTAACAGCCAAAACCCCTTGTGGGGATAAATTCTGTTTATGAGGTTTCTGAACGTGATAGGGAGAATTTAATATATCTATGATGTTTGTGCAGGGGCTGTTTCATTGTGTTACTGTGGTATCTGAATGTATACAGAGTTTAGTTCCCCTAGTTAGTCATCTATCTCTGCTACAAAGATGGACTGAAATCTGGATGTCCATCTTGTTTGATTGGTACTGTAGAGCCTCCACAGATAGCTGTACTGTATTCAGAAGGGGTACCCAGACACCGACCAAAGGTGATTGTGTTTCCCCACTTGAAACATCCTCTCCGCCTTGTGGGCTGGACGTCCGGGAGGTCCCGGGCGATTGTTGGAGATCTTGTGAATAGGTTGCTAGCATTCTTCCCACTTT
This sequence comes from Pleurodeles waltl, assembly GCF_031143425.1. Lineage (NCBI taxonomy): Eukaryota > Metazoa > Chordata > Amphibia > Caudata > Salamandridae > Pleurodeles > Pleurodeles waltl. The sequence continues at coordinate 372,996,611 of NC_090451.1, forward strand.
GGTGCTCTTAAATATGAGAGGGCTCTATGATCCTTTTCTGCTGCAGCTTCATGGCCCCCTGAGGCCTGGGCCACAGAGCATTCAAGGGGGCCAGAGGTGTTATGATCATTTCCACTGTTCCCTGGACCATTAAGATGGCCTAAACCGACCCCCATCTTGGGGCTCTTCAGCCAAACTTTGTGGCTCAGTCGGTCGAGGGAAACCATGCGCCCCACTGAGCGGTTGAGTGACGGGAGTGATCCCATAATTTTTGCTTTTGAGGACACAGGAGTTGTCAGGTAAGAGCCCATTCGATGCTAAATGAGACATTTGAACTGACGGTATCATGCCCCTTCTAGACACTTTATTGATGAGTTAGTAAAGGGCTTAGGGTCTGAACAAGAAGTTGAAGGCAAGGCAAGTTGTCCTGGAATCGCTTCAGTGACACTGATGGTCTCTACTGATGATAAGGGAAGTAGGGGAGTCTGCAGCCCTGTAATAAGTCTGAGCCTGCGTCCTTCAGAAAACTGAACTTTCAGTAGATTTTTTTGGCTATTTTATACAGATGCCAAACTTGTTCAGAATGGTACTTGTAATCGGCTTGTTGGAGGAGGTTGAGTGGTTCGCTGGCCTCTCAAACTTCTCCTCTTGGCTTGTGCCCATGATGTTTATTAAGGATTTCTCTGTGGGTTGCATTTTAGGCTGGGACTTAGGTCTCATTATTTTCATCACCTGGCCCAGAGAGCAGTTATCCCTGACTCATTTCCTCCTTAAAGATGCTGTTGGGGCGATCGCCCTGACCTTCCCAGACCTCATGAAGTTATCCGGTATATCCAGAGACCTGGTATGCAATCTGTGAAGGTTCTGCCTCACTCCTGTCCAACTGAATTCACTGCTGTGACTTCAAGGAGGTCAAGGAGGTACACGAGCATGCTTGAATTTCAGGAAGCTGGAGAAGCTACTGCCACACTTCACCTTCCATGAAGCTGGGCAGTACAGCTACAGTGCTTGTAAGTACCAGAAAGCAGATTGGGCTCAATAGCCATGTCGGATGGTTAGGTGTGTAGTCCAGAGGACAGGCCCCCCCCAATGAAGGAGAGATAGCCAGTGATGTGGATGCTATGCTCCAGCCTCTCAGTACTGCCTTACCCCTTCTGCATATCTTTTTATGCCTTGTACGAGTAATTGAAGGGGGTCACGAGCACGCTGGTGTGTTTAGTAAGTATGGTGTTGGCTAGCTGATCTGCTGGGTATACAACCCAGTCCCTCGCCATCTCCACTCAGCTCTCTACAGCAGAGACTTGGAGGTTGATGCTGTGGGGTGGGATCTGAGCAGACAGAATTGAAACTTAGCGCAATCTGCATTCGACCAAGCCAGGCCACTTCCGCAGCTTGGGTTTTCGGTGGGAAGTGGCCTCACTTGCCCTCCCTTGCCCCCCCTTCCCCTTTGTCTTCCCATTGGGGCTTGAGGAGATGCAAATGAACTTGATGATGCCCCCAAAGCCAGGTACAGAGGAGTTCAATGAGATTGATGTGGCAGTGGAGGCACAGAAGTTGAGACTCAGCAGCTGCAGGCAGAAAACAGGGGGAGCCAGAGCAGTGAATAAATGTGAGTAAACTGTGGCTGTGCCACATGCAGCCAGCCAACCAGCCAGCTGTGGTCTCTGGCCTCTGGCTGTGCCCATGCCTCTCTCCATGCTCTCTCAGCGAGCTGCCTCTCGGTTGCTTCCAGGCCCACAAACATCCTTCCCGCTGCTCACCACCCAAACCACAAAATGTTATCCTATTTGACACCTAGGCCTCAGAGTAGTGGAAAACAAATATGAGTTTTTCATTATCAGGACAAGTTGAACTTAAAAGCACATATCCAACTTTTTAAATAGTCTGCACACTGCCCTCTGGGCCATCTGGGCTGTGTATGGACTACACTAGAAATGACCGGTATATATTATTTGAGCCTGGCAGGTGGTTTATCTGAATTGGTCGAAATGGCAATGTAAAACTGTACACACAGGCCCTCATTACAACCCTGGCGGTTGGTGCCAAAGCAGCGGTAATACCGCCAACAGGCTGGTGGGAAAGAAAATGGACTCACTACCATGACGGAAACCACCAACATAGACAGCCACTTTAACACTCCGACCGCCACGGCGGTAGAAACAAGCACCGCAGTAGTAACTGCCTACAGACAGACGGAAGACAAGGTTCCACCCACTGTATTACAACAGGCCTATCTGCCGCCTTTTCCGGGGCGGTACCAACGCTATCAAAAGCACGGCGGAAACAGGACTTGGAAGGGAAACCACTCACTTCTTGACATCCAACGAGGAACCAGGACGCCATGGAGCCCGAACTACAGGTCCTGCCACTGCTGGTCTTCTTCCTCTTGTATCAGGAGCAGGAAAGACTCTGTCGACGACCACAGTGAGTACTGCACCTACAACACAGGGTGGGGGGAAGGGAAAAGGGAGTGACACACACACACAACATCCCCACCCCCACCCACAACACCATACACACAAATACATGCAGCAGCATTACATACACACCCCCTCGCCCCCTGGAAGAATGCAAGGACAAAATTAAATGATTGTAACAAGTGTAATCAATATAAATCAGATAGGTCAATTTAAAAAATCTGTATATAAAAATATGTACACCAATTACACAAGTCCGGATATTAATCAAATCATTGTCCATGTATCAGTGTCCCAGAATGCATGGGCAAAGCCCACACAAGATACCTGACTTGAAACGCAGAGAACACTGCAGGGGCATCAGATGGAAAATAAACAGGCACCTCAGGGGAGGGGGAGGGGGGCACCTCAACCAGATGAACGGACGACGCCACTGCTCCACGAGGGGTCTCCGTGCCCACTGATTGGTCCTGGGGAGTGCAAAGCCACAGTCTCTCAAGTCTCTCCATTGGGTGGTTTGACCACTGCTGTATCCTGGGGAGTGCAAAGCCACAGTCTCTCAAGTGGATAACAGTCACCACTGGTTCTGGAGGGGGCTTTGTGCCCAGAGTGCTTCATCCTGCCAAGGACTGAGGTAGTGGATGTGAATCTCCACTGATTCTGGAGGGGGCTTGGTACCCAGAGTGCTTCATCCTGCCAAGGACTGAGGTAGTGGATGTGAATCTCCACTGGTTCTGGAGGGAGCTTGGTGCCCACAGTGCTTCATCCTGCCAAGGACTGAGGTAGTGGATGTGAATCTCCACTGGTTCTGTAGGGGGCTTGGTGCTTAGAGTGCTTCATCCTGACAAGGACTGAGGTAGTGGATGTGAATCTCCACTAGTTCTGGAGGGGGCTTTGTGCCCAGAGTGCTTCATCCTGCCAAGGACTAGGGTAGTGGATGTCATTCTCCACTGGTTCTGGAGGGGGCGTGGTGCCCAGAGTGCTTCATATGCTGTGTGGCAGGTCTCATTCCCTCACCTGGGTATGTGTGCCACTAGATTGCCCGGGAACAGGTAGCATGATACGCCATGGAGGCAGAGACAGACTCCACCCTGCTGCGACTTCCCCTGCCACCTGCAGGTACAAACAGTGCTGGGAGTCATGCCTCATGGACGCTGGGCAGGGTCCAGGATGTCTCCTGCAGCCTCGGATGGCTGGCCACTGGGGATGATTACCATGTCAGCTGTGGTGGCACTGTCTGAGCACATCGCGGGGCTGGTGGCAGTGGTCGCGGCGGTGTCTGTGACGGAGGTGCTAGCGGTGGTGCATGTGTCTGCACCTGTTGAAGGACACAGCAGGACGTCTCTTGCAGCCTCGGACGGCTGCCCACTGGGGATGGTGCTGGGGACTGTTGCTGAGGCAGAAGACATGCAGGTGGCAGTGCTGGTGGCAGTGCTGGTGGTGGTGTCCACCGCCGTACAGGTTGGTGCTGTGGTTGACAGAAGGGGTGACTCTGGTCCCTCAGCCGGAGCCTCTGTGCCCTGTCCTGACCTGCTCTTCGGCTTGTGTCCCTTCCCCACCTGATGTCACTGCTGTTGTCTTCCCACTGTCCCCTTTTGGTTTGGAGGAGCCCTTGCTTGCTGTTAGGTGCAGCTTCTCACTCCGGCATGTGGGCACCTTCTTCACCTTTGCAGGTGGTAGAATGGCCTGCTCCTTGGCCTCGCTAGCAGGCACACTGGTAGCCCTGATGGGTGCCACCCGCGATGAGACCGGAGTTGCTGGGACCAATGTGCTTGCGGATTTGGTGGCTGAGGTGCTGGGCTAGTATCTGGACAGCCTGGCCCTAGGGGAAGGAAGGGGGGGAGGTGTAGGGAAGAAGTCAATGTTAGCCAGGAAAAGTTTCTTAGACACACTGGGACGGGAAGATGGAGGGGTTTGGGAGTGGAGGAAGAGGTAGTGGTTGTAGGAGGTGTACATTTGATGAATTTGGGTGAAGGTGCATGGGCCGGAGGCTGTGGTGAGGTGGACGGCTATTGGGTGGGTGTGTGCCTGCGTTTGTGTACTTTAAGAGGAGGGCTCATAGACACACTGGGAGAGGACACAGGATGTGTGAATGGTGGTGGGGGTGATGAGTGCACGTGAGCGGTGTGTGGTGATGGGCGTGCTGGTGATGGAGGTAGTGGCTGAGGATGTAGTTATGCAGGTGTGAGTGGAGACGAGACAGGGAGGGAGGAGGAGGATGTGGAGGAGGGGGACACAGTGGAGGCAGTGGATGTTGGTGTGTCTGCATGGGGATGGTGCTTGTGCGAGTCCTGGTGGGATGTGTGGTGCTTATGTTTGCCATGTCCACTCTTGTGTGTTGATGAGTGTGCATGCTGGTCTGATGGTGTGCTTGGGATAAAGCTGAGGTACAGGGGATTGGGTTTGGGTGGAGGAAGTTGGAGGGGGGAGGCTGGACACAGGAACAATGGCTGCCATCAGTGCTGAGGCCAGAGCCTGAAATGCTCTCTGTTGGGCCGCCTGGCCAGAATGAATGCCCTCCAAGTATGCATTTGTTTGCTGCAAATGCTTCTCAACATCATGGATGGCATTCAAAATGATAGATTGCCCAACAGTGAGGGATCTCAGGGGGTCAATAACCTCCTCACTGAGGGCAGCAGGGCTGACTGGGGCAGGGGCTGAGGTTCCTGGGACGAAGGAGATGGCCACTCTCCTGGGTGAGCAGGCACGGGAAACACACTGAGGGGCTGCTGGGAGGGCGGTGCTGGTAGGGGGGAGGCGGCTTTGCCTGTTGATGTGGTGGGCACAGAGGTGCCCGCCACCGCATGGGAGCTTCCATCAGAGGAGGAGCCGCTGTTGCTGGTGTATGATCCTGTCCCCGTCGTGGAGCTCCCTTGCCCTCCGTCCCACTGGTGCCTTCAGACTCTGTTACTTCACCCACCAGGGCCATGTGGGATGCAGCTCCCTCCTGCTCCGGTGCCACTACTCCTCCGCCAGATTATGCTAATGCACGCAAGGACAGGGTGACAAACAAAAAGGGGGGGAAAGACAGAAGAGACACATGGTAAGTACATGCAACACTACTACTGTTGGCGGACACAACACACAGGGAGAAGCCCTATGCACTAAGCCATACACTAACAGTGCAGGGGAAAAGCACAAGCCCAAGGGGGACTCTGTCTAGACCCATTTCATGCACAGCTGGAACCCATGGGAGCCTGATTAGGTGTAGAGGGCAAATACCACCTTTTGGGTTGGAGTGGGAATGAGCTGCAAATCAATGGATCTACCTTTGCACGTCTGCCCTGGCCTAGGGGAACCCACAGCCCACCACCCCCATCCAGACACCTTGTCAAGCACGCAGAGTCAGCTGAATGAGAGTGTACTCATCCCCTTATGGCTGCTGTGATGCCCTCAGGCGCCCATCCAACTCCAGGATCTGGTACATCAGGGAGGTCATAGTGCGATGGGCACCCCTTCCACTTTGGGAGGCCATCCCCAGCTGGGCCTCTGCCATCTTCTTGCTCCAGCGGCGAACGTCCTCCTATCTCTTATGGCAGTGGGTGGTCCGTCTGTGATAGACCCCCAGGGTCCAGACGTACTTGGCGATGGCACGCCAAATATCCATCTTCTGGTGGGCACTGACCTACAGGAATTGTACAGGGGAAAAAGAGAAGTTATTACCAACTGCACCGTCACAGTCATTGGCCCGCATCCCTACCTTTGCCATGTGGCACATGCACTCACTGTTGTTTCATGCATGCCTCATTCTCCCCTCCCCCTATATTTCATCCACCCCACTCCACATAGGCATAGCCCATCCAGCATGCTCCCAGTGTACTTACCTGTTTGTCTGGAGGACCATAGAGTAGCGTGTACTGGGGGAGGACCCCATCCACGCGTTTCTCCAACTCCTCCGTTCTGAAGGCAGGGGCCCTTTCCCCAGATGCATGAGCCATTGTCTCTTCCAGACTGAGGTCACAGCAGCACTTGCAGTGTAGGTCCTCTCCTGTCGAAGATTAGGTATTGAGTGATTGAACAGATAGAAAATGGCAGTCACGCCTACCGCGACGGTGTACAACGTCAGCGCAGTTACCTCACATCCCATTGTCCCACTTTACAGGTCAGGCAGCTGCCATATCAGGGGCCCACATGGCTTTATTTTAAACTGCGTCACACATACCTTGGCCTTGCCTCAACACTCATACATGCAAATTTTGGATTGTGAATCGTGTTCTGTGTAAGCTGTGTGTGCGTACCTCTAAGTTGGTTGACTCTGTGCTCGCTGTTGTCCTTCATAGGCACCATCTGCTGGGACATGTGAGGAGATGGCGGCATCCTCCGGTGTACAGACCGCTGGTGGACCTGTCGATAATGGAGGAAAGACATGTAATCATCACCTACAGGCTTGATCGTGCCACAATCCTGGAACTGTGTGCCCAGTTGGAGCCAGACCTGATGTCAGCTATCCGCCATCCCACAGGAATCCCCCCTCAAGTGCAGGTGCTGTCAGTACTCCATTTCCTTGCAAGTGGGTCATTTCAAACAACAGTGGCCATAGCATCAGGGATGTCCCAGCCTCTGTTTTCCAACATGTTGTCCAGAGTGTTGTCTGCCCTGCTGAAACACATGCGGAGCTACATCGTTTTCCCTCAGGTGGAGGATTTGCCTACAGTGAAAGGTGACTTCTATGCCCTGGGATATATCCCCAACATCATAGGTGCCATTGATGGGACACATGTGGCCTTGGTCCCCCCCTGCAGGAGTGAACAGGTGGACAGAAACCGGAAGAGTTATCATTCGATTAATGTGCAGATGGTGTGTTTGGCAGACCAGTACATCTCCCATGTGAATGCCAAATTCCCTGGCTCAGTGCATGACGCTTACATCCTGCGGATTAGCAGCATCCCTTATGTGATGGGTCAACTCCAGAGGCACCATGTGTGGCTATTAGGTGAGCACCTGGAAGCAAGTCAGTGGGAATAGTTGTCTGGGTCTGGGGATATCCCTACAGGTTAGTGTGTGTCTAACAGTTGTACCTCACCTTTTTCAGGTGACTCTGGTTACCCCAACCTGTCATGGCTACTGACCCCAGTGAGGAATCCCAGGACAAGGGCAGAGGAACGCTACAATGAGGCCCATGGGTGAACTAGGAGGATTATAGAGAGGACCTTCGGCCTCCTGAAGGCCAGGTTCAGGTGCCTCCATATGACAGGTGGTTCCCTATTCTACTCACCAAAGAAGGTGTGCCAGATCATTGTGGCCTGCTGTATGTTTCACAACTTAGCTTTGTGACGACAGGTGCCTTTTCTGCAGGAGGATGGTCCAGATGGAGGTGTTGTGGCAGCTGTGGAGCCTGTGGACAGTGAAGACGAGGAAGCAGAAGAAGAGAACATCGACAACAGGAACTCGGTTATCCTGCAATACTTCCAGTGAAACACAGGTAAGAAGACAAACCTGCCTACTACATGTACTTTAACACTACTACCTCTCTACTGTCTGTCCTTTTCACCCAGTGTATGGTCACTGAGTTGTCACTTTCCCTTACGATTTCACATATGTGGGTCCCACTGTGTGACATCTGCTTTGTTTCCTCATGGATTAGAGCTGTGTGACCTAGGTATGCTGACATTACAATAGAAAGAGCATTTTGTCACTGTAATTGCTAATACACTATTTCGAAATCACAGACAGACTCCAGATTGTTTTGTGATCTAAGGGTGTTTATTTAAGTGCTCAATATTGGAGGGTGCTGTAAAATGGTGAGGGGTGATGGTGGAGGAATGTCCATGGCAGAGTCCAGCCTATTAATCTGAGAGGTGCATTGCCCAAAGGGGCAGAGGAAGTGGAGCTGGGGCAGTTGATGGATGGACAGGGTGACAAGGTGGGACAAAAGGATGACATTCAGGGCGGTCTAATTTCTTGGCAGGGGTCTTGGCATCGTTCTCTGTCTTTGTCCTGGATCTCAGGGACCGTTTGTGGGGTGGTTCTCCATCTGCAGTGGGTGGGGTGCTGGTATGGTGGTCCTGTGGCAGTGCCTCCTGTCCACTAGCGCCGGCAGAGGTGGTGGGCAGTTCATCGTCCAGGCTAGTGTCAGGGGCCCCTTGTTTGTGCCACAGTGTCCCTCCTGGTGTTGAGGACTTCCTTCAGCACCCCTACGATGGTGCCCAGGGTGGAATTGATGGATCTGAGTTCCTCCCTGAAGCCCAAATACTGTTTCTCCTGCAGCCGCTGGGTCTCCTGAAACTTGGCCAGTACTGTTGCCATCGTCTCCTGGGAATGTTGGCATGCTCCCATGATGTTGGAGAGGGCCTCGTGGAGAGTGGGTTCCCTGGGCCTGTCCTCCCTCTGTCGCACAGCAGCCCTCCCAGTTCCCCTGTGTTCCTTGGCCTCTGTCCCCTGAACGGTGTGCCCACTGCCACTGCCCCCAGGTCCCTGTTGTTGTTGGGGTGGCGGGTTAGCCTGGGTTCCCTGTAGTGGTGGACACACTGCTGCTTGATGTATCCTGGGGACAGAGGTATGGGCCCGCTGGGTGGGTGCTGTGCTGGTGTTTCCAGAGGGGGGAAGCTCTGTGGTGGCCTGTGACTGTGTGAGGGGAACCGACTGTCCCGAGGTCCCAGATGGGCCGGGCTGGTCGTCTAGATCCAGTTGGACAGAGCTGCTGTCATCACTGTAGGCCTCTTCTGTTGGTGGTGTGGACATGTGTGGACCCTCCTGTGCGGTGACGTTGGGTAGGGGTCCTGCAGGGGTGTAAAAGCATGATTATTGCATCCGTGTGTATCATGGTGTAAAATGGGTGGGTGACCGTGTACCCCAGTGCTTGCATTCCTGTGTGGGACCTTGTGTGATGATGGTTTAGAGGTGTGTATGGGTATGTGCCGTGGCCATGCATTGGTGATGGGTGTCCATGCTTTGGTGTTGCATGCAGGGCTTGGTGTTGGGATGTGTGGTTTGTGATAGTGGGACATCTGTGAGGAGTTGGAGTGATGGGGGTGAGGGCGAGGGTGGGGGCATGTGATAGCATGCAGGTAGGGTGGGGGATAAGGTAGTTAAGTTTGACTTACCAGAGTCCATTCCTACAGCTACTCCTTCGAGGCCATCAGGATGCAGTATAGCCAAGACTTGCTCCTCCCATGTTGTTAGTTGTGGGGGAGGAGGTGGGGGTTCGCTGCCAGTCTTCTGAACCGCAAGGTGGTGTCTGGATACCACGGAACGCACCTTCCCCCATAGGTCGTTCCACCTCTTCCTGATGTCATTCCTGTCCACTATTCTGCGCCATAGCTCCATCTTCCTAGTTATGGAGGTGTGCTGCACCTGTGATCCGAATAGCTATGGCTCTACCCGGATGATTTCCTCTACCATGACCCTGAGCTCCTCCTCAGAGAACCTGGGGTGTCTTTGCCGTGCCATGGAGTAGTGTGGGTGATGTGTGGGGAAAGTGTGTTGTGATTTGTGGGGTGATATTTATTGGTGTGTTGTGTGGGGTGCGTGGATGTTATGTGGGTGATGGTGTTGTGTGCCTGTGGATGCTTGGTTGTAGATTGTAGTGTCTCTCTCTGGCCTTCTTTCAGGATTTTGGTCATAGGGGTTTGTGGGTGATGTGGGTAGGTGTTTTATATTGTATTGGGTGTGTGGGAGTGGTGTGTGTATGTGTATCATGTGTGTGTATTTTGAATTGCCCAATGTGGTAGTGTTTTGGATATGTGTGTGTGTTTTGAGCGCAGCGGTGTGTACCGCCAATGGAATACCGCGGTTGAAAGACCGCTGCGTGGATTCGTGGGTTGTGGTAGGGTGGGTGGATTCCTGTTGGCATGATGGTGGAGGTTTTGTTTTTGCCAATTTATCACTGACCTTTGGTGTGTTGGACTTGTGTGGGTGTCTGAATTTTGGCGGATTCCGAGCTGTGGGTTATAATGGCCGTGGCAGAATTCCGTGGCCGCGGCGGTGTGTTGGCGGTCTTCTGCACAGCAGTAAGCAGCTTTTACCGCCAATGTTGTAATGACCACCTCTGTGTTTTGTACTGTTCAAATTCCACAAAAAATTATCAAAGATGTCAATAGTTTTCAAAGTAGATGTCAAAGTAGATAGATGCTGATTTTTTTGTGTTTCATTCATCTTTGCTGGTGCCGGCAGTAGTGAGATTTTGGGCCAGGTTCAAAATAGGTGTTGACTGTGCTTGTTTGCAAAGTTGTGGAATCTAAGCAGAGTTACTGGAGATGTTTAAAAATGTTGCCAAGTATGGGAGCAGTAGTGGAGGCTCCAACATTATGACATGGGGGTGGAGAGGGTTGGTGGACAGATTCACCTTGATGTCTCTTGTGGGGAGATGGGGATGCAGTCCTTAAGACAGCAAGTATACCTTGAAGATGAAATTGAAACATTGCTGTCATGGGGGAAATCAACTGGGGGTAGAAACGAGTCCTGAATGCTAAGAATTTTATGTTTTTTTAATATAGCTAAGTTGTCACACATAAGAGGAGCATGTATGATGTCTTCACTTTAAGAGACAGGGTGCGTCATAGATTTGACGATAGAAAAAATCTCTCCTGATGAGTTTTTTACAGATTTAGGCCCTCATTATAACATTGGCAGGCAGCAATCGCCGCCCGCCAAGTTGTATCCGCCGGGCGGCCGCCAATGCAGCCGCACTCCCGCGGAGGCCATTTGGAGATCCCTGCTGGGCCGGCGGGGATGTCGGCCGCAACACGGGAGCCAGCTCAAAATGGAGCGAGCGGTGTTGCGGCCTTGCGACGGGTGCAGTTGCACCCGACCTGCTTTTCACTGTCTGCTAAACAGACAGTGAAAAGCTCCATGGGGCTGTGGCAGGGCAGTGGCATGGGCAGTGCAGGGGCCCCGCGAATCCCCTTTCCGCCAGCCTTTTCATGGCGGTTCATACCGCCATGAAAAGGCTAGTGGGAGGGGGACTCGTAATCCCCTCGGCAGTGCTGCAACCAGCACTGCCGTTGGAGGATTGCAACCGCTGGGACAAAAGTGGCTGGACACTGTCAGTCCGATTGCAGCGCTTCCACCGCGGTCGTAATGCCCGAGTTTGTACCGCCAGCCTATTGGCGGTACAAACTCCAGAACAGTCCTGGCGGTCTTTGACAAGAAAGTTTTTCTGTCTTCTTCAATGTGGCTCGCCATTTCCTCTTTATTTGACAGTAGTTTCATTTCCTAAGGAGTGCAGCTTTATTAAATCAACTAGCTGATGATTTTCTGGATCAGCAGTTGTGTGCAACCTGTTGGGATGAGCCATCCACAGCTGATATAATTCTCTCAGATGGGATATTATGGCCCTCATTACAACCTTAGCAGTAAATCCTGCTTACTGCCGTGCTGACAACCGTCAAGATACCGTGGCCGTGGCGTAAACCCGCTACAGGTATTATGACCCACATCTCATAATCCGCCACAATACAGACACCTACACAAGTCTGCCACACCAAAGGTCAGTGATAAACTGGCGATAGCAAAACCTCCACCATCACGCCAACAGGAATACGCCCACAATATCATGACCCACGAATCAACGCGGCGGTCATTCAACCGCGGTAATCCATTGGCGGTACACACCGCCGCGCTAAAAAAACACACACATTTACAAAACACAACCAGATTGGAAAATTCGAAATGCACACCCCTGATACACATACACACACCACACCCACACACCCACATTACCCACAACCCCTTACAACAATTTGTTTGGGAAGAAGCAGAGAGAGAGTGTTAGACCTGGCAGCCTTAGGGTGGTCAACCCTAACTTTTTGCCTGCCTCCCTCCACTTTTTGGACACTGTTTTTGCTGGTTTTTGGACTCTGCGCACTTTACCACTGCTAACCAGTGCTAAAGTGAATACGTTCTCTCCCTTTAAACATGGTAACATTGGATCACATCCAATTGGACTATTTAATTTACTTATATGTCCCTAGTACTGTGCACTATATGTGCCCTGGGCCTGTAGACTAAATGCTACTAGTGTGGCTACAGCACTGGTTGTGCGACCCACTTAAGTAGCCCCTTATCCTTGTCTCAGACTCGCCATTGCAAGGCCTGTGTGTGCAGTTTCACTGCCAATTCGACTTGGCATTTAAAAGTACTTGCCAAGCCTAAAACTCCCCTTTTTCTACATATAAGACTCCTCTAAGGTATGCCCTAGGTAACCCATAGGGCAGGGTGCTGTGTAGGCAAAAGGCAGAACATGTGCCTATGTAGTTTACATGTCCTGGCAGTATAAATCTCCCAAATTCATTTTTACACTGCTATGAGACCTGCTCCCCTTACAGGCTAACATTGGGGCTGTCCTCATATGTTGTTTGAGTGGTAGCTGCTGATCTGAAAGGAGTAGGAAGGTCATATTTAGTATGGCCAGAATGGTGATATAAAATCCTGCTGACTGGTGAAGTTGGATTTAATAGTACTATTTTAGAAATGTCCCTTTTAGAAAGTGAGCATTTCTCTGCACTTAAATCTTTCTGTGCCTTACAATCCACGTCTGGCGGGCTTTAGTTGACAACTCCTTGTGCATTCGCTCAGATGCACCCGAAACACAGGATACTCAGCCCCACTTGCATACATCTGCATTTTGAATGGGTCTTCCTGGGCTGGGAGGGTGGAGGGCCTGCTCTCACACAAAGGACTGCCACACCCCCTACTGGGACCCTGGCAAACAGGATTGAACTGAAAGGGGACCTGGTGCACTTCTAAGCCACTCTTTGAAGTCTCCCCCACTTCAAAGGCACATTTGGTTATGTAAACAGGTCCTTTGCCCCTTCCAACTCAGACACTTCCTGGAGAAGGAACTTGTAACCAGAACCTGCATCCTGCCAAGAAGAACTGCCTGGCTGCCCAAAAGACTCACCTAACTGCTTTCTGTGAAGGACTGCTGCCTTGCTGTTGGCCTGCTGCCTTGCTGCTCCCTGGTTGTGGTGAAGAAGTGCTCTCCAAGGGCTAGGATAGAGCTTGCATCCTGTTCCCTGAAGTCTCCGGACCACAAAGACTTCTCTCTTGCAACTGGACTCCTTGTGCGGTGAAAATTCGACGCACACCTTACTAAAAACGATGCACAGCCTGCCCTGCGGTTGGAAATTCACTGCACGCCAAACCGGAACGATGCAGCCCGACTTCGCAAGGAGAAGGTCGACGCGGCGCCTGCGTTGCACCCGGAACTTCGACGCCCGGCCCACTGGATCGACGCACAGCCGACCTGGGACGATGGGGCCCGACTTCCAGAGGGGAAATTGACGCAGCACCTGCCGTGCAGAAGAAATGTCCACGCAACTCCCACCGGAACGACGCAGCGCTTGTGACTCCACTCCACAAGCCCAGGATTCCACGCACATAACCCAGGGCGTCTGAAAACCCCGCAACCCGAAGAGGATCCACGACCGAGTGCCGGAAATTGATGCACAGCCATCCCTGCGTGGAAACTAAACGATGCATCACCGTGTAGGCCCAAGAAATCGACGCACACCCCCTTTGTTTCCACGCTTCTCCTCCTCTGCGGCCCATTGCAGAGCTTTTTCACGCGAACCAGGTACTTTGTGCTAAAAAGAGACTTTGTTTGCTTCTAAAAGACTTAAGACACTTTATATCACATTTCAGTGATATTTCTACATTTACTTATTGCATTTTTGATCGTTTTGACCTACAAATATCCAGATAAATATTATATATTTTTCTAAACACTGTGTGGTGTATTTTCGTGGTGCTATATTGTGTTATTGTATGATTCATTGCACAAATACTTTACACATTGCCTTCTAAGTTAAGCCTGACTGCTCAGTGCCAAGCTACCAGAAGGTGGGCACAGGATAATTTGGATTGTGTGTGACTTACCCTGCTAGAGTGAGGGTCCTTGCTTGGACGGGGCTAACAGAGAGAAAATAGCAAACAGAACACCAGCATCCACAGGCACACAACACCATCACTCATAGAACATCCACGCACCTTAAGAACACACACCAATGCAACACATCACACAGCACAACAAATATCACCACACACATCGCCCCCCACCACATTATGGCACCTCAAAGACACCCCAGGTTTGCTGAGGAGGAGCTCAGGGTCACGGTGGAGGAAATCATCCAGGTAGAGCCACAGCTATTCGGATCACAGGTGCAGCAGACATCCTTTGCAAGGAAGATGGAGCTATGGCGGAGAACTGTCGACAGGTTCAAAGTAGTGGGACAGTATCCAAGAACACAGGATAATATCAGCAAGAGGTGGAACGACTTACGGGGGAAGGTACGTTCCATGGTATCCAGACACCAGGTAGCCATACAGAGGACTGGCGGTGGACCCCCACCTCCTCCCCCACAACTAACAACATGGGAGGAGCAAGTCTTGGTGATCATGCATCCTCAGGGCTGTGCAGGAGTAGCAGGAGGACTGGACTCCGGTAAGTCAACTCTATACTATTATATCTCCCCCACCCGATCTGCATGCTATCACAAACTCCTACCCCTACCTTCACAGCCATCACCCCAACACCTCACAGATAACCCACTATCACAACCCACCCATCCCATTACCAAGTCCTACATGTAATACCAATGCATGGACACCCATTACAGACCTGTATGGACACCCATCACCAAAGCATGTCAAGCAGAGATACTCACCCAGGCACCAAAATCACAAATCATATAAGGTCAAGGACAATAATGCAAGCACAGGAGTAGAGGGTAACTCACCCATTGCACAAGATGGCACACACAGATACAATAGCTATGCATTAACACCCCAACAGGACCCCTACTCAACGTCACCAGACAGGAGGTTCCAGACATATCCGGTTCCCCCACAGAAGAGGCCCACAGTGACAACAGGGCTCTGCATGCCTTGATCAAGATGACCAGCCTGGCCCATCAGGGACCTCGGGACAGTCGGTTCCCCTGCCACAGTCACAAACCACCACTGAACCTCCCCCCTCGGGAAACACCACCACAACCCCCACCCAGCGGACCCATGCCACTGTCCCCAGGACACATCAATCAGCAGTGTGTCCACCACTACAGGGACCCCAGGCAAACCCACTAACCCAAGACAATCAGGGTCCTGGGGTCAGTGGCAGTGGGCACACGGTTCATGGGACAGAGGCACAGGATAACAGGGAAGCTGGGAGGACTGCTGTGTGACAGGGGGAGGATAGGCCCAGGGAACCCACTCTCCACGAGGCACTCTCCAACATCATGGGAGCACACCACCATTCCCAGGAGACCATGGGCACGGTACTGGCCAAGTTTCAGGAGACCCAGCGGCTGCAGGAGGAACAGTACCTGGGGATCAGGGAGGACTTGAAGTCCATTGACACCACCCTGGTAACCATTGCAGGGGTGCTGACAGACATGGCCAACACCATGAGGGGTACAGTGGCACACCAAGGGGCCCCTGACATTAGCCTGAATGATGAACAGCCCTCCACCTCCGCTGGCGCTAGTGGACAGGAGGTCCCGCCACAGGACCAACAGGCCACCTGCACCCCACCCCTGCAGAAGGAGAACCACCCCGCAAACGGTCCTTGCGATCCAGGCTAGAATGAGGGATTGGTATATGAATGTGTGAGGATAAATATGGCTAGAGGTCTGAAAACATCGTATTTAATCAACCCAGACCCCCGCCAGGAATTAAGACTCTCCTGATTGTCACCCTTCTGTCCCACTATGTCACCCTGACAACCTTGAACTGCCATTACTCCACTTCCAATGCCCCCTTGGACAATGCATCTGTGATACCAATAGACTGGACACCGCCATGGACATTCCTCCACCATCAACTCAGCCCATTGCACAGCCCCCTCCACTTATTAGCCCAGAAATAAACACCCTTGAATCACATATCAATCTGGAGTCAATCTGTACTTTCACAAATGTGTAATTGCAACCTCTGAAAAATAGCAATGTCAAAGTTCATTTTCACATACCAATGTTCGACAGTTGTTGGGCAGCAGTAAACATAGCAGAAGGAAGAAAGTGGTACACAGATCTGTGAAATGGAAAGCCAAAGTGAACTGTCAGGGTCCATACACAGTGGTCAAAAGGCAGTATCATGCAATGTCCTACTGTAGTCTGATATGAGAGGAGCAGTGCCAGCCTCTTACCTGTGTCTCACTAGAAGTATTGCATGATGATGTTGTTTCGGTTGTCTTTTTCTTCTTCTTCTGCCTCCTCTTCCTCACTGTCCACAGGCTCCACACCTGCCAAAAGACCAACATCAGGCCCATCCTCCTGTAGAAAAGGCACCTGCCGTTGCAAAGCCAGGTTGTGCAAAATACAGCATTCCACAATGATCTGGCACACCTTCTTCGGTGAGTAGTATAGGGAGCCACCTGTCAGATGGAGGCACCGGAACCTGGCCTTCAGGAGGCCGAAGGTTCACTCTATTATCCGCCTAGTTTGCCCATGTGCCTCATTGTAGCATTCCTCTGCCCTTGTCCTGGGATTCCTCACTGGGGTCAGTAGCCATGACAGGTTGGGGTACCCAGAGTCACCTGCAAATATCGAGAAGTATCTGTTAGACACACACCAACCCTTAGTGACTCTCCCATACCCAGACACCTATTCAAACTGTGTAGGGACCTTGGGCTCACCTATTAGCCACACACAGTGCCTCTGGAGTTGCCCCATCACGTAAGGGATGCTGCTATTCCTCAAAATGTAAGTGTCATGCACTGAGCCTGGATACTTGGCATTCACATGGGAGATGTACTGGTCTGCCAAACACACCATCTGCACATTCATGGAATGGTAGCTTTTGCGATTTCTGTACACCTGTTCATTCCTGCGGGGTGGGACATATGCCACGTGTGTACCATCAATGGCATCAATGATGTTGGTGATATGTCACAGGGCATAAAAGTCACCTTTCACTGTGGGCAAATCCTCCACCTGGGGGAAAACGATGTAGCTGCGCATGTGTTTCAGCAGAGCAGACAACACTCTGGACAACACGTTAAAGAACATTGGCTGTGACATCACTGATGTCATGGCCACTGTTGTTTGAAAGGACCCACTGTCCAGGAACTGGAGTACTGACAGGACCTGCAATAGAGGGGGGATTCCTGTGGGATGGCGGATAGCTGACATCAAGTCTGGCTCCAACTGGGCACACAGTTCATGGATTGTGGCACTATCAAGTCTGTAGGTGATAATGATGTGTCTGTCTTCCATTGTCAACAGGTCCACCAGGGACTGTACACCGGAGGATGACGCCATCTCATCATCTGCCCCAGGGGACATGCCCTATGGAGGAGAAAGGTGAGCAGAGGGTCATACACCACATAGGTTTCACAAGGGTGTTTAGAACGATTGTGATGTAATCAGTGTGTGGCGCTGTCTGTCCGTATTCCTGAAAACAAACAAAGAAGGGCTAATATGTCAGGAGTGTTTAAAGAAATGTTGGTCCTGTGTATGATACTCCCATCATATTTTTAAAAAAACCAAAAGTACACAGTTCCAGACAATAGATTCCGTACAGATGCATACAGTGAACAATAGAGCCCATGAGTCTGCTCGTTTTAGAACAAGAGCCCTCACTCACCATTTGGTGACATGCTTCATCATCAGGCTTTTGCTCCTCGTCAGGCCGGCATTTCAATGCCTGACGGGCCCCTCGTGGGAGCTGTTTGCCAGAGATCTTTTGAGTGTAAAAATGCCGGTTGCTGAGTGCTAGAATGAGGGATTGGTATATGAATGCGTGAGGATAAATATGGCTAGAGGTCTGAAAACATCGTATTTAATCAACCCAGACCCCTGTCATGATTAAAAACAGAATATGGGTAAGGATTAGAAGTAATGTCTAGTCCACCCTCAAAGACAAAAAACTGACAGTCCCTGAATTGGGGGAATGTGGAAAGCTTGAGTACAGAAATTACTATACTTCTATTATAAAGATCAACATGTTTCTTGCAAAAAATGTCATTTAAAATCGGTGCGATTCGTCAGGACCAAAAATTTACCTAATCCACATGTTATAACCCAATAGGGGATCTATTCATACCACAGGAACCTAAAAAGAGAAAAGAGTACAGACTCATAATGCAAATACAATCATGTGCACAGTGAGCTCAATCAGGTGAAAATCCCTAATGTGCAGTGTATCACACGGTGAAATATATATCGAAAAAACTCCTCTCAATTCAGAGGATAAATCCTTACCCTCCTTGAATTAAAGGATTGGCCCCATCGGGATAACGGTGAGCATCAGTAGTCCAAGCTGGTATAAATGTAGATGGCATGTCATACATAACAGTTGTATATAAATAAATTAAAACTGTCAGAACAAGCTCAAAATATGGGTCAAACATGTCCAATCACAATCAAAAGAATGTGCATAATATGGAGACAAAGACAGTAGATTGTTAAAGTCTGTGACCAGCACAATGATGTTATGTACTCAATTAGTCTTAGTAATAAGAACATGATCGTAATAATGCCCAGTGTAACAATGATTCTTGAGTTGATGACAGCTCCCACCAAGAGTCGATATGGTGGAGAGTTAGTGGTATGTGGCATAGATATGTCCATAATATCTCATAGATGGAGGTTTTATCAATGGCCCCCAAAATGACAGCTCCCACCAAGCAGTTTCACAGAAAAATGGCACATCTCTGTTATTTTGCGTCAGGCAATACGCACGGGAAAGTAATTAATACTTTTTTTTTAAGTACTTGGTTTGAAAAATGATAGCTTCCACCAAGTTTCGATATTAGTATCGGTGTGCCCATAACATCACAAAGGTATAAATTAGTAAGGGCCCCAAACTATGACAGCTCCCACCAGGCGCTAGATAATTAATAGAAGTGTAGTAATTTCTGTACTCACGCTTTCCACATTCCCCCAATTCAGGGACTGTCAATTTTTTGTCTTTGAGGGTGGACTAGACATTACTTCTAATCCTTACCCATATTCTGTTTTTAATCATGACAGGGGTCTGGGTTGATTAAATATGATGTTTTCAGACCTCCAGCCATTTTTATCCTCACACATTCATATACCAATCCCACATTCTAGCACTCAGCAACCAGCATTTTTACACTCAAACGATCTCCGGCAAAGAGCCCCCATGAGGGGCCCGTCAGGAATTGCAGTGCCGGCCTGACGAGGAGCAAAAGCCCGGTGATGAAGCATGTCACCAATTGGTGAGTGAGGGCTCTTGTTCTAAAAAGAGCAGACTCATGGGCTCTATTGTTCACTGTATGCATCTGTACGGATTCTATTGTCTGGAACTGTGTACTTTTGTTTTTTTGGTCCGTATTCCTGCCCAAAAGTGATGTGACACAGTTAGTTGGCCTGCCATGTGGCCCACTGAAATGGTGGCTGCCTGACCTGTAAGGAGGGACAAGGGGAAATGAAGTAACTGCCCTGGCATTGTGCAGCATCGCGGTAGTCGGACGAAGACCGCGGTTCAATTCAGCATTGGTTATCATTGGGCCCTATGGGTTCCAGAAGCCAATGATGACGTACGCCGGTGGTGATGGGTCAGACCGCCGCGAATGTGACCGCCATTTTCTATCTGTTCACTCACTTGATACCTGACCTTCAACAGGAGAGGACCTACACTGCAAGTGCTGCTATGACCTGAGTCTGGAAGCAAAAATGGCTACAGTGTCTGGGGAAAGGGCCCCTGCCTTCACCACAGAGGAGTTGGACAACCTGGTGGCTGGGGTCCTCCCCCAGTACACGATACACTACGGTCCTCCAGACAAACAGGTGAGTACACTGTGAGCATGATGGATGGGACATGAATGTATGGAGTGGCGTGGATGGAAGATACAGGGGGTGGGCAGAGGCCAGCATGTGAGCATGGTCAGTGTATGTGTTTCTGGTCCAGGGTGGGAAGTTGTGGCCAATGATTAAGAAGAACCGGAATGGGGAGTAAAATCCATTCTTACTTCTCTTATCCTCTAGGTCAGCGCCCACCAGAAGAATGGTATTTGGCATGCCATCGCCAAGGAAGTGTGGATCTTGGGGGTCTACCATAGACGGAGCACCCACTGCTGCAAAAGATGGGAGGACCTGCGCCTCTGGAGCAAGAAGACGGCGGAGGCCCAGCTGGGGATGGCCTCCCAACGTGGAAGGGGTGCCCGTCGCACCATGACCCCCGTGATGTACCGAATCCTTGCAGTGGCATTACCTTAGTTGGATGGGCGCTTGAGGGCATCACAGCAGCCGCAAGGGGGTGAGTACAGTCTCATTCATCTGACTCTGCACGCTGTATGAGGTGTCTGGGTGGGGGAAGTGGGCTTTGGGTTCCCCTAGGCCAGGGCAAACGTGCCAGAGTTGGTCTATTGTTAGGCAGGCTCTGTGGCACTCCAACCCCACAAGTGGTAGTGGCCATCTACACCTAGTCAGGCTCCTGTGGGTTCCAGGTGTGCATCTAATGGGTCTAGGCACAGTCCCCCATGGGCACGTGATTTTCCCCTGAACTGTTAGTGCATGGCTTAGTGCATAGGGCTGCTCCCTGTGTGTTGTGTCCGCCAACGGTGGAGTTGTTGCAGTCATTGACCATGTGTCTCTTCTGTCTTTCCTCCCCTTTTCGTTCTGTCACCCTGTCCTTTTGTGCATTAGCATCATCTGGCGGAGGAGCATTGGCACCGGAGCAGGAGGGAGCTGCAACCCACATGGCCTAGGAGGGTGAATTTATGGAGTCTGAAGGCACCAGTGGGACGGAGGGTGAGGGGAGCTCCACGACGGGGACAGGAGGAGACACCAGCGACAGTGGTCCTCCTCTGATGGGAGAACCCTTGCTGTGTCGGGCACCTCTGTGCCCACCACATCACCAGGTACAGCCGCCACCCCCCTACCACCACCACCCCCCCAGCAGCCCCTCAGCGTGGTTCCCGTGCCCGCTCACCCAGAAGGGTGGGCATTTCCTTCACCCCAGGCACCTCAGGCCCTGCCCCAGTCAGCCCTGCTGCCCTCAGTGAGGAGGCAATTGACTTCCTGAGATCCCTCTCTGTTGGGCAATCAACCATTTTGAATGCTATCCAGGGTGTCGAGAGGCATTTTCAGCAAACAAATGCATACCTGGAGGGCATTAATTGTGGCGTGGCAGCCCAACAGAGAGCATTTCAGGCTCTGACCTCAGCACTTATGGCAGACATTGTCCCTGTGTCCAGCCTCCTCCTCCAACTTCCACTACCCAAACCCAATCCCCTCTACCTTAGCCTATCCCAAGCACACCATCAGACCAGCATGCACACTCATCAACACACAAGAGTGGACATGGCAAACATCAGCACCACACATCCCACAGGCACTCACACAAGCACCATACCCATGCTGACACACCAACATCCACTGCCTCCACTGTGTCCCCCTCCTCAACATCCTCCTACTCCCCCCAGTCTCGTCTGTACTCAAACCTGCATGCACTACATCCTCAGCCACTACCTCCATCACCAGCACGCCCATCACTGCACACCGCTCATGTGCAATCACCACCCCCACTACCATGCACACGTCCCCTGTGTTCTCTCCCAGTGTGTCTGTGAGCCCTCCTCCCAAATTACTCAAATGCAGGCACACACCCACTCAACAGCCATCCACCTCACAACAGCCTCCAGCCCATGCACCTTCACCCAAATTCAGCAGATATACACCTCCTACAACCACTACCTCTTCCTCCACTCCCAAACCCCCTCCATCTTCCCGTCCCAGTGTCAAAGAAACTTTTCCTGGCTAACATTGACTTCTCCCCTACACCTCCCCCCCCGTCCTTCCCCTAGGGCCAGGCTGTCCAGATCCCAGCCCAGCACCTCAGCCACAAAATCATTGAGCAAACAAGTATTAATGTAGCTTAGATAACGTTCATTTTCATTGTGCACATTTACTAATATATTTCAGTGCACTACATTAAAAATTTGTTTTACACATTACAAAAAGAAAACTAACTCACAAAGTCAGGCAAAGAAGAGTCAATCATCCACGTTTTGTGTCAAAATTGTCATCATCCTCCTGTATCAATATAAAACCCACACAGTTACGCCATTCCTGTACCATTTCCGGGCAACCTTCCTGTTGACATCATTCACCATGACCCTCCCTGGGCATTCATAATACATATACAACCTTGTACCTCGCATTGCTAATTATTCAGTGTGTACCCTACTGCATGCCTTACTTCATTGGCCATGCTACCCAAGTAACAGAAGTATGTTACCAATTCTTCCTAAATGGAATTTTTTCTCAACATTTGATAGCTAGGCTTCACGTGTGTTTTCCATTACTATGTTTTTGCTCATTCACCCTTGACGTGGTCATGCCCAACAATATGTATTTGTGATAGGATATTGGGCAGATGGGTTATATGTTTCCAACAATTTATTGGAATATCATGTAATTTCACATTATGGCTCGTGATATGTTAAATATTTGAAATTGCTGTTACAGTACATGGCCAAACCATACTGGTCAAATATGTACTTTGGATGACCCCCATTATTATTGTAGCATTTATTTGCATTTTGTAACACGTATGACAAACAATTCAGCATTATTATAGATGATGTGCATAGGTAAATCATGTTTAAACCTTTGAGAAAGATAGGTCGCTCACCAGTTTCTCTTGAAATTACATTTCCAGGATCTCCCTTCAGGCTGAAATTATGGGTGATGTGTTTGTTACTGCATCCAGTATCACTGAACATGTAATCGTGAGCCTGGTGTATAGAGTTTGGCCGTGTCAGACACACAGGGGCATATTTATACTCCGTTTGCGCCGAATTAGCGTTGTTTTTTTCGACGCAAATTCGACGCAAAACTAACTCCATATTTATACTTTGGCGTTAGACGTGTCTAGAGCCAAAGTTCATGGAGTTAGCGTCATTTTTTTGCGTGAACACCTTCCTTGCGTTAATGATATGCAAGGTAGGCGTTCCCGTCTTCAAAAATGACTCCGATGAGTGGGCGGGTCTAAAAAACCCGCATTTGCGCCGGATTTTAGCGCCTGGGTCAGGGCAGGCGTTAAGGGACCTGTGGGCTCAGAATGAGCCCAGAGGTGCCCTCCCAAGCCCCCAGGGACACCCCCTGCCACCCTTGCCCACCCCAGGAGGACACCCAAGGATGGAGGGACCCACCCCAGGGAAGAAAAGGTAAGTTGTGGTAAGTATATATATTTTTTTTTTTTTGGCATAGGGGGGCCTGATTTGTGCCCCCCTATATGCCACTATGCCCAATGACCATGCCCAGGGGACAGAAGTCCCCTGGGCATGGCCATTGGGCAAGGGGGCATGACTCCTGTCTTTGCTAAGACAGGAGTCATGTTAATGGCGTCTGGGTGCCCAAAAAAAATGGCGCAAGTCGGGTTAAGACGTTTTTTTTTGCCTCAGCCTGACTTGCCCCATTTTTGGACGCCCGAACGCCATTTTTCCCTACGCCGGCGCTGCCTGGTGTACGTGTTTTTTTTTCACGCACACCAGGCAGCGCCGGTGGGCTAACGCCGGCTAACGCCATTCAATAAATACGGCGCCCGCATGGCGCTTCAGAATGGCGTTAGCCGGCGCTAACTTTTTTGGCGCTAAACTGCGTTAGCGCAGTTTTGCGTCAAAAAGTATAAATATGGCCCACAGAGTTTTACTACTAAATTCTGAGACAGAAAAAGAAACATGGAATTTGCGAAACACAGTGAGTGTAGAGTCTTTCACAGTGAACTGTCCCGCAAAGTAAAAAGCTCAATATCTGGAGCTGTATATGTGACTTTTTGAACACAGCAATGCTTCGGCCTCAAAAACTGTGCATGAATCCAAACAATTTACCATCCACAAAATAACAGTGCAATATATATAGCGGATTTTTTTGTATTTATTATCATGATTGATTTAATATATTGAAATAAGGACCTGTACACAAGTGCACATGTCTGCTTAATTATTGTACCACATTTTGCCTCACATAGCACGTTAAAACGTACTAATTCGCTTGCAGAGAGATGTGAATTCCAGTTTAACAAACATGCACATATATTTTGCCTAGCGTGTGTAAACCCCTACTGCCATTCAGTCTGGGATGCAGTAAATTATGAAATGGAGTAAATCGGTTAACTTGTTAAAATATCTCCTGATAAATCTGCCCTCATATTCCTCTATAAAAGTTTTTTTACACAAGTCAATGAATCACGGCGCTAGAAAGAAATCAACTAACTTTGTGACTTTATTTAAATCAGTAAAGCGTGTGACTTTATTTAAATCAGTAAAGCGTGAAAGTAATTTTACAGTGCCTGGTAGGAAATAATACACCTTGGTAAATGTATGTGTTCAACATGAAAGCATCTGGGTGAATGTGCAGGAAGAAACGTGTTACCTAGACAGCCGGAATTGCCTAACCAAACAAAAGTAGATTATACATCAAATTTTATACAAAATAGAGAAAGTTGTCACACTGTAAGGGTTTAAGCTTTGATCTGTATGCATGTCTGCACTGAAGAAAATCTTCCCGCACAAGATCTTAACTGCTCTCACAAAGAAGCTCGGCTCAAAATTGGCTCCACGAGTGCGAAAATAGATTACAAGATGAAAGCAGAAGACAGGCAGCCAAGGAAGCTACAAGGACCTTCCTCTGACAGGCTGCATGTTTTTCCTGTGATTAGGTTATCCCTGGGTGCAGTTTAATAATTCCTCTCTACTGAGGCTTATTTCACAGGATCACAAACATGTAAAAAAGCTCAGTTTAGCTCAGGCTGAGGAGTCAATGCTTCAGATGGAAGCTACAATTAAGGCTCTGTGTGAGGCCTGGATTTGGATCTCTTTAAAGGTGCAACAGAGAAGGAAGCCTTTGATAAAGATGATTTTCCATGATATTTGTAAAAAATGATGCCCAAGTTTAGGAAAGTTACATGTTTTAATACTTTAATAAAGTAATAGGCCAAACCTTTGCTCTAATCCGTATTTCTTCGCTGGGTAAATCGTTTCTCGTTATTTTACATTCAATTTTCGACTACAATCTAGAACACATACAAACTGGATCTATTCTGGTATAAAGCTCTACATGAATAACCCTACTTGACAAACACTCTACCATGGCCTTGTTTCATTCACTACAAAGCAAAGCAAATAACTGTTGCCTATATGCATGTCACATTGCAGTGTTCATGGGGTCTTTCACCGATTGGCACCAATCGTGTTATATGTAATTACATTGAGAAAATACACTTTTATGGCTTCTCTCCTTTCCTGAATTATTCTTTAGTCTGAACCTGCTAGGCGGTATGTATGATCGTTATTCGTTGTCTTTATTGGCTTCTTCTGCTAATGCATTGTGACTGCCTCCTATTCCTTTTTTGTTTAACAGTTCGTTGCTACAGTAATACTGTGCTGTTGACACAACAATGAATATACAGTTCAAATAAAAGAGTACCTTCACAAAAGCAGTATATGGAGTGAGTACACCACGATTTGCCATCAACATGTCTTCCCTTATTTCAGAAAGCCACTTATAGAGAGATCCTTTTTTGGGTATGTTCGAAGATAACTTTAGATCTCAAAGACAAGGTCCTACAGAGAGCACTTTTGAACCAAAGACCAGACAAACACACGCACACATCAAACGTCATTTCTACAGAGAAAATACAATACTCACTCACAGACCATTTCAAAAGGACAAACAAGACACACATGCATGCACACATAAACATACTCACTTGTGTGTGCACACATACACACATATATACTAACACGATGACGGATTACATAATAGTCCCTACATTTAACTAAGAATATTCCTAGTCCCATAATCGTGCAATCATTAAAGATCTTTCATATTGCAGGCTAAGTCATGGATAATTTGCATATCAGTAACAAAGTAGCACTGAGTCTAAATACATTGCAGGTTTTGGGGCATTTTTAAGAAAAGTGGTGCTGCACTGTGTGCAGCGCCACTTTTCTTGCACCCTTTAGTGTCCTTTACCACCACCATATTTAATTTAAGGTACAGTGCACTATGGCGCAGGGTAGGAGGTAATTACTCTTTTTTTTTTTTTTTAAGCTATTGATGTACTCTGTAGGAGAAGTGCCAACATTTTGGCCCTAAATTTGCAGAGTACATAGGGGCCCATTATATTCAATGGCATGCCCCCTTTTAATGCCTGCTCTGAACAGGCGTTAAAAGTGCTGAAACAAATGATGCAAGAAAATCTATTAGATTTCCTTGCTCCATTTTTTCAGCCCCTTTGATCGGGGAATGCCCCCTATGCATACATTATACATAGTGGTGCTATGTATGCATCGTGCCACTTTGTAAATATGGCACAGCGTTTTTGGCCTTCAAACGTCATATTAGCATAAAAAATGTCACTAATGTGGAGTTAGAATGGTGCTAGGGGCACTTAAATATGCCCCTTAGTCCCTTCACTCCAACTTCTGCAGGGAGGACCACACTTAAAATGGCCACCAGATCTTGCAGTATTTCTAGTATGAGCTCCTTACAGTAAAGTATTAGCTGGGGCTGTCTAGCTTTATAGTCAATTTGAAAGAAAACCAGCGTGTGCCTTTTAAGATAAGACCAATGCTGTGGAGCTAGGGAAAGTTTCTCTGGGCTGGTTACACATAAATAAGTGAGCATACACAATCGCACATGTAGGTAAATTGCATGTCTGAAACTACTGTCTTGCGCAGCCCAGTATCTGTGCACGGGTAGTCTGCAGCAGAAGGGACACTTCAAGGACTGGTGTAGGTATTATGATGAGTGAGCAGTCGTAGTGTAGGTCTTTCAGTGCTTACTGAATGTCAGTGGTGCTTAAACTGTATCACACATTATAGACATTAAAGTATAGGTCCGCCATCTTAACCCTGCAGGTTCCTTCAAGCTATTGATGTTTGAGGTAAACATGAAACCCAGCCCTCATTTACAGTCCCTGACATCACACCTTCACTTCTAAAGGCACTTAAAGAACTGTCCTGTTTCTCTTGCACAGCTTATAATCAGATTCCACACCTTGCCTCCCCAGCTGGGCCAAGAAAATTAATCTTCTCTCCAGGAAAATGATCAAATGCCTCCCCACACAGAGCCATGACTAGTGCTTAACACAGTCCCTGGAAGAGGAAGGGGTGGACAGGGATCCTGAATCTGTTAATTAGATTGATTACTGGACCTGAGAAGGGACAGCCCAGGCCTACAGAATATAAGGAGGAGATCCAGACCACCACATCCAAACACATAAGGGGCTTCATTATTTTGCTGGGGAGGGAAGGGATCAGGCAGCCTCATCAGCTAGGGAAGGACAGCTGAGGCTCTCAGTGAAGCCCTTTCCACAGATAATATGATGTCGCCACATTGAAATCACCCAGGAGGGTTGGTGTTAGGCCTGGCATCTTTAGGGTGTTCTTACCCCAGACTTCTTGCCTTTTACGTCCTATTTTTGCTATCTCTTTTTGCTGGCCTCAAGACCCTGCACACTTTACCACTGCTGACCAGTACTAAAGTGCATGTGCTTCTCCCCTAAAAAAGGTAACACTGGTGTATGCAAATTGGCATATTTAATTTACTTGTAAGTCCCTTGTAAAGTGGTATACCATATACCCAGGGCCTATAATTTAAATGCTTCTAGTGGGCCCCTGAAACTAATTGTTCCACCCATTTCAGTAGCCTTTAAACAAGTCTCAGGCCTGCAATTGCACACCTTGTTTGTACAGTTTCACTTCCACTTCAGCTTTGCAATTAAAGCCTTAAACTCCCTTCTATTACATATAAGTCACCCCTAAGATAGGCCCTGGGTAGCCCATAGCGCAGGGTGCTATATAAGTAAAAGGCAGAACATATACTTTTATGTTTTACATATCCTCATAGTGAAAAACCACCACCAAAGTTGTTTTTCACTACTGTGAGGCCTACTTCTCTCATAGGTCAGTGTTAGAAATGGGGTCTTTGGTTGGCAGTCAGGTTACCCCCCTGTCTAAGCAAGGACCCACACTCTAGTCAGGGTAAAAGAGGATCACCCTCAACTAACCCCCGCTCACCTCCTTGGTAGCTCTGCATGAGCAGTAGGCTTCAGAGTGCTAGGTGTAAAGTATTTGTACCAACACACACAGTAATTCAATGAAAACACTACAAATGACACAACACAGGTTTAGAAAAATAGAAAATATTTATCTAAACAAAACAAGACCAAAATGACAAAAATCCACAATACACAAGTCAAGTTATCAATTAAAAAGCAAAAAGGGTCTTCGTGTAATTTTAAACACAACGCTAACGCTGTTAGCGTGAGAATGTACCTCGGTGTGTCAAAAATAACCCCGCACGGGTGAGTGTGCGTCAAAAAAGGGCTTGCGATGCATCGATATCACTCACAAGCAAGACCTTGCATCCTTTCTCCTTCAGTCGAGAAGGCATGCGTCGTTTCTTCTCTCCGCAGGCGAGCGATACGTCGATTCGGTCCTCACTCTCAGATCCGGGCAGGCCTTCCATCTTTTTTTGCACGCCCAGCAATGGTTGCATCAGAAATTCGGCCGCACGATGATCCAAAAACCATGCAGCGTGGGTTGTGATCTCACCAGCCTCCGTCAGCGAGGCTGCGCATCGTTTCTTCAGCCGTGGGCGACGATCTTTCGGTCAAGTTGCAGGCGAGCATCGATTTTCAGCCGCAAAGCCAGCGGCGTGACGTTTTTTCAGCTGCAGATCGGAGTCACGTCGCTTTTTTCTCCACACGGCGATCAGTGCGTGTATTTCTCACTCTTGGGATACCAGCTTCCCCTTTCAGGGTCCCAGGGGTCCCAGGGGTCCCAGGAACTGGATGGGCACCACTTGGCAGAGTAGGAGTCTCAGCAGAGGCTCCAGGTGCTGGCAGAGGAAGTCTTTGCTGTCCTTGAGACTTCAATCAACAGGAGGCAAGCCCTTAGAGAGTTCTTCACAAGAAGGAAGGCAACACAAAGTCCAGTCTTTGTCCTCTAGCACAGGCAGAAGGAGCAACTGCAGGATAGCTCCACAAAGCACCGTCACAGGCAGAGCAGCTCTTCTTCATCAGCTCTTCAGCTCTTCTCCAGGCAGAGGATCCTCTAGGTTTCCAGAAGTGTTCTAAAGTCTGTAGTTTTGGGTGCCCTTCTTAAACCCATTTTGCTCTTTGAAGTAGGCTTACTTCAGAGAAAAGTCTCTCTTGTTTGTGAAATCCTGCCTTGCCCAGGCCAGGCCCCAGACACACACCACGGGGTTGGAGACTGCATTGTGTGAGGGCAGGCACAGCCCCTTCAGATGTGAGTGACCCCTCCTCCCCTCCCTCCTAGCACAGATGGCTCATCAGGAGATGTAGACTACACCCCAGCTCCCTTTGTGTCACTGCCTAGTGAGAGGTGCCACCAGCCCAACTGTCAAACTGACCCAGACAGGTAATCCACAAACAGGCTGAGTTACAGGAATGGTTTAAGCAAGAAAATGCTCACTTTCTAAAAGTGGCATTTTCAAACACAAAATCTCAACATCAACTTTACTAAAAGATGTATTTTTAAATTGTGAGCTCAGAGACCCCAAACTCCACATATCTATCCACTCCCAAAGGGAATCTACACTTTAATCATATTTAAAGGTAGCCCCCATCTTAACCTATGAGAGGGATAGGCCTTGCAACAGCGAAAAACAAATTTAGCAGTATTTCACTGTCAGGACATTTAAAACCCATTACTGTATGTCCTACCTTAACCATACACTGCACCCTGCCCTTGGGACTACCCAGGGCCTTCCTTAGGGGTGTCTTACATGTAAGAAAAGGAAAGGTTTAGCCCTAGCAAGTGGGTACACTTGCCAAGTTGACTTTACAGTTAAAACTGCACACACAGACACTGCAGTGGCAGGTCTGAGACATGATTGCAGAGCTACAAAGGTGGGTGGAACAACCAGTGCTACAGGCCTACTAGTAGCATTTGGTTTACAGGCCCTGGGCACCTCTAGTGCACTTTACTAGGGACTTACTAGTAAATGTAATATGCCAATCATGGATATAAACCAATTACATACACATTTTGTTTAGGAGCACTTTAGCATTGCACTTTAGAACTGGTTAGCAGTGGTAAAGTGCCAGAGTAACAAAACAGCAAAAACAGCACACATCAACAATCTGGGAAACAGAGGCAAAAAGTTAAGGGAGACCACGCCAGGAATGAATAGTCTAACAGTCAGCATTAGGAATTCCTTAATACATGTTTACACTGTAATTCCTGCTCAGAAATGATTGGAATGCTAATGATAAACCCTCTTTATTGGTAAAGTCAAATTTAACATTACTTTTTTTAAACAACACTTTTAAAAAGTGATCAATATATACAATTGTCACATGGGACTAATTTTAACAGAGCTGAATGCCAATAAGTTTTAGAGCTCTGTGAATACTTCTAAAACTGTCTTACATTCATATTAAATTGAACAGTTTAAATTAAACAATGAAACAAATAGCAGGGAATACACTCTGTATAAACAACAGCATGCAGGGCAAGCACAGTGTTCAGCTCCCCACCACGCTAGCAACTGCTGTCTTTGCAAACTCAAAATGTTCTAAAAAAGTGTATAAAGGGGAGTGGATCCCATACTATTTGTTTTTAGCAATGACGGATATGACTGGTGCCTATTGATAGACAATTTGATAGTACTGGATCAGTCCTATGTTCTGCTTAAGTGATTATGAGGAGCTTGACAGTGACCACTTTGATTTGTTAAGGTGTGAGTGGTAGACAACGATGTCCTGAAGATACCTCATAAATCTTAGGGGGTCAAAATGTCAATATAACTTTCCCATATGTTTTAAGATTGTATTTGATCTGTAGGAGAAGCCCTGAACCACAGCCCATCCCTTATTGGTACTATCTAATCAAAAGTAATGGGAAGTTTACAGTGTGTTTGATGTATTTGGTTGAATTTGTATGTAGTTATATGTGAACATTGCTCCGTCTGCACTAATGATTCACTTTCTGACACTACATTATATGATTTTGTGCTAATTGAAATGAATACGAATAACTTTCAACTAATGGATAAATACAACATTATTGTTTCATTTAAACTAGTATGATTGTATTAGCAGTCTAATGAAAAACTCTGAAGTACGTGTTATTGAAATTAGTGTTCTAATAAGAATGTTGATGCTGGACAATACAGTCTTTTATAGTATAGTGAATGCTACTGACATAAAATGTATTGTATATTGGTACTGTCCCCTTTGGTTTCAATGATGTTGCCCTGAATTATAATATGTGGATGCTTTTACTAATATGTTGACACCCTGACAAAGCCCGTTGGCCTGCCTTATTGATAATGGCACCTCCGTCTATTGTGATGTTGCAAGTGGTGTAGGTGTTGGCATTGACTGACTGACTGGGCAATGAATTATTAGTGTGTCTGCTGACCGGTGTGCTAGACCAAACCACATATTGTAAGTAGGCCATGGAATATTGTCTAAATGGGGTTCTTGGTGTCCAGTAAAAACAGGATTGCAGACTTATTACCTTTAAAGGACTCACATCCTTTGCAACTAATAATCCAATGTCTTATACCCTGGCATTTTCAAACAGGATAGAAAAATAAAAGGAAAAGTGTACAAACATTTTTTTGAGTTATTTTAACATACTAGACATTAAGGGCCGATTCACAAAGGGAAATAAGCATACAGGAAGGAGGGTTTCCTGCAAGTATACTTCCATGAACCATTATGTGTCTTTATGAAATTTTCCACAAACAAGCTAATATTGGAAAAAATGAGACTGTTCAGGGAAGATTTATAGATAATTTTTACAAATAGTAAGGATTGTGCCATTTTTGCATGCATGTTTACTAAAGAGGATTCGGATGTTTTGAGGCCAAAAGACGACTGTTGTAGTATCACTTCCCCTAATCAAAAATGCTTTTGTGATCAACTCTGAAACTGGCATTTACAATGTCTTATTTATTGCTTTCACAAGAATTAAACATTTGTTTATTTGGAGATGATTGTAAAAAAAATGATCAGTTCTGTGCACTAGTGGTTCTTTTTCATTCTTTTACTAGCTAAGGTGAGGTATTTGGTTTATTTTTCTTGCTGACAACCCTATTACCATGTCAAAACGTTATACTCCATTCCTGAGCCAGGAGGCTTGCTTGCCTCTCTCTCTCTCGCATCAAAAGGAAAAGCAATTCTTCAAAGCGACTCAGTAGTTCATGTTAAACGTCCTATGCAATACGTTTCACTGAAAGGCAAAAGTGCCATTAAGTCAAACCTAAGATGAGACACTTTGGCCATTACAGGTCACTAGACTTGAAAGTGCCTTATTTGTCCACTCATTGTCACCCGGTGTGAAGAACAGACACGATGCATGATAAATGAATGTAGAGTATTTGAATAAATCATGAAAATTGGCGGACAAAGGTGAGGCTAGAGAGATCATTTGTCTGAAATGCAGACACACATTTAATGCTGCCCTATTGAAGGCATTGATCTGTGGGTCAGAAAGCATAGCATTGCAAAAGAATTGTTGAAAATACAGAAGCAAACTGACACAGGAATGTGAATTGGGCCAGCTCGATGAATTAACACCAACAAGAGGAAATTACATCTTCATTCCTGCCGCCTATAACTTGTACCACCGTATATTAGTTTCACAGGTTGTGTAATTTAAATCATTGTGTTATTTTACTATTAAGCAGACACGGCCCATCCTTTAGGGTGGAGAGGCCACTCCCCCCACCTTTTGCCGCTCATGAAGAGTGTCTGTCAGGCTGAACACAGGTCAGCCTGACAGGCACTCTTCATTTTCACCTCACACAGCCAGGAGTGAGACATCGCACAGACTCCTGGCTGCCTGAGCTAAACTTTGCTGGGCTGAAGAGGTCACAGCTCCTATGGGCGTGACCTCCTCTGCTCAGCAAAGGTGCCTTGAGGCCCTCCCCTGGGTGATGAAGAAAGTGTCACCCATTGACTTCGACCTGGGCACTTCAGGTTTAAGCCCTGAAGCACCCAGGGCGAGTGTCAATCAGTGACACTTCTTTACAGAGTGGGGTGGGGTCAGCAGTCTCACTGACCCCATCCCACTCTGTGACGAGGCTGGGACTGCTGCCTTCCCTTATTCCAGCCAATGAGAGAAGGCAGCAGTCCCAACCCTCCTGGGACCTCGAGGCTAAAGGTAAGTGTGTGTTTGTGTGTGGGTGTGTGTGATGTTTTAAAATGAATGTTTAGTGCATGCATGCATGTTTGAATGTTATGAGTGTTGTTAATGGACGTGCATGCATGTGTGTGTGAAAGAATGAGTGTGTGTGTGTGATGTTTTAAAATGAATGTTTGGTGTGTGCGTGCATGTTTGAATATTATGAGTGCTGTTAATGGATGTGCGTGTGTTCATGTGTGTGTTAAAGAATGTGTGTGTGTGAACTTTTAAAATTAATATTTGGTGCGTGTGTGCATGTTTGAATGTTATGCATGTTAATGGATGTGTGTGCGTGTCTGTGTGTGAAAGAATGAGTCTGTGTGTGTGTGTGTGCTTCCCGCCCTCCCCCTCCCTCCTAAAGCTGCCGGCCTCCACTGCTATTAAGCCATTCACGTACATGCTTTTCAATACGAATAAAGTGAAAATGAAAGCTGGGGTAGTAAATAAACATTGAGGTAAAAACATAATTGCACATCATTTGACCTTTCCAGGAAGGGGACAGATGCAGTGACACAGAAGACTATCATAGGTAACACAGTAAAGCAGCCACTGCACTTCTCAGAACAATAAAGATCCATTTGCAAAGAAACAAATGTCAACTGTGCACCCTGTATCCCTTTTAGAACAGATACATCTGAAACTGGCAATACCATGGAGTATGAAAATTACTGGGTGCAATATTAGCACATCATTATTGTTGTTTCCCTCCAAATAAAGCACAACTGAGGAAACTAGGGCTTGCACTAATTTCCTTAGATTTTTCCTTATGATGAGCCCTTTTGTGGTTATGAATTCTGCCAGTTTTCCTCAGAAACATGCTTCTGGGTAAAACCCTGCAAGTGTGTGTTTTTACACACAACTTGTAATCCCATGTTCTCCTCAAACTGCAGTGTATGGTGAAGCTGTCATTTCCAGGATCCCTAGAGCTTGCTGGGATCTTGAGCCAATCCCTGAATTTGGTTTATTTGCAAGTTAGATATGAAAGATTTTGCTTGGACTATAGGGAGGGCATTGAGTTGATCACAACCAAAAACACAGAAATAACTTTTAGTCACTCACTTCACTTGCCTGGCTAAACTTGGGAATGACTCAGTATAGACTACTGAAAGCGGACGTCCTTATTGAGAGTGACCATTTAAGTCCAAAAAAAACACTGGTGGTTCACAGTGATGTATGTGGATACTCACAGTATTAATTCTAGCACAGTAATATTAAAAAAAAAGCTTGAGTAATAACAACAAAATCCAGTGAACAAAGTCCCATGATGCTACCCTGTGGAAAACAAGCAAGCACCAGGGGATAAAATGATAATATTTTGCTTTGGGAATAAATATTTGCTCAGCATGAAAGCTACTGCTGTTTTCCATAAACAATCACATAGTCTGAAGCTTTAGCAAGCTTCTTGTTGTGCAATTGACAGCCCAATTAGCACACCACCGCAACAGTTATCTTGAAGTGCTTCTCTAATTTGAAACAAAGGTAAATCACTTTGATGAAAAGTTGGCAATGAGAACCATGATATAGCAATATTGTTTTTTGTGAATGCTTTATAACGGAATTAAATAGGAGCAGAGGGGTCACCAATGGAATTGTCTCCATGATGCATGGACCTCCAGCCTTATGGAGGACTAGAAGATACTATTGAATTTTTTCTTAGTATCCTCTGTCCTCGTACATATTATTTTCTTTAAGAGATGGCAGTCTCAACAATGTCCAGTGCGCACCACACCATTCTAACAATAGAAGCCTAATGCTTGACAAACCAGTATCATTATGTAAACCCTTGAAGCAAAGAGCAAGAATATGAATTTATTTTCATATACTGGGTCAGCTTTGCACTCAGGATTTGTTCAAGCACACCTCAAAAGCAGGTAGCAATGGCAGGGCAAGGAATGCCTCTCCTGCCTTTGCAAACATTTCTAACTCTGTAATTAAATACAATAGTATATCACAAAGCTATGAAAACCAACATTAAATTATTAAAGAATATACTAATAAAATACTGGTATAAGATTTGTAAAAGACCAGTGGTGTTCATGAGTAAACAGCAGGTAGTGAGTACCAAAAATCTATTTTTACTCTGTAGATATGTTGTGCTTCTATAGACTTTAGAGGCCCTAAATACACATGGGCCAGGATGAGGATTCTGCACCTAAACATCCCATTACCCTGGGGTGGTGTAATTACCATGTGCAGTAAATTCCGTCTATGCCAAGTATGCTGAAGAAAATTTGAGAATTTACACGTGAAACTATTGCATTCCCCAACAAATTCTACTTGAATCAGAATGCACTGAATACATTTCCCTTGAGAATTTGCCTGGGGAAAATTGCAGATTGGCCTGTGTCGGCTCATATCTTATAATAATTCTCACCCCTGCTCAAACATAAGCATGAGTTGGGGTCAATTTAGGTCCTTTCTCAGAAATGAGGCCCTAGTTACAAAGAAGAAATCATTCCTTTTGGGGTATGTGAAAAACTGTTTCACGGGGTGGAGGTGCTATATTTTTCTCTGTCTCTCTACTATCTGCAGCTCTTTTCTTGGAGGATTAGTTGCCTGCACATTACAGTCTAAATTAGCTTTCGGAGTTGGCACTGCAGAGCAAAACAGAGAGTAGTATTCAAGATAGGCTGCTATTTGAACTGGAGGGTCTAGATTGCTTTTGTGATAGGGAAGCTGATTCCAGAGCACGGGTGCCAGTGAGGATCATTGGTCCTCGTATTTTGCTATTCTGATGAATGGAGAAATTAATATGCTCAATTAAATCAGAGTAATCTAAACATGATTGTCTATATAATTGTTAGCAAGAAGAGGGGTTTTACTTCGAGTCTGCCAACCTACCAATTTTGCAAAACTTTGTCTGCAACTGTAATTTCGAGTTAAAAAAGTGCTTGAATGAGAGGTTTCCTTAAACAAGATATTCTTCCAAATAACTTCGGTTCTGTGGGTTTTTTATCCTGTTGGTGAAGATAAAAAAAAAAAAAAAAAAAGCTTGGTAAACATACACCTCACAAATTAGGCAATTTACAAATCACAACCCTCTTTGTGTGGATTTGAGGCGATAAAAAGTGATGCTTCTGAGTTAGAATATTGGGATGGACCTTCTTGTCGCTTTGGAGTTCTCTTATTAATGCTCTTGTCCCATTCTTAGTGAATATCCAGATTTTTCACTCATTAATAGCATGAGCAAAAATTCAGCTTGTTTGATTTGGAGAGGAAATATTGCCAAATCTGTAGCAATTTGTTTGGAATTGTTTAGACTTCCTTACAAGTTGCTGGTATTAGTAACTCTTGTGGGCAAGGAAAATCGGTCCCATCAAAAATTGGACCGTGAAGTTACACTAAGAAAAGAGGATTTACTAGAGAAATTGGTACCACTGGTCTTGATTTAGACATTAGCAGTTGACTTACATCTGTCAGTACGTCAGAGCACTTAATCCTTGCCATGTCGAGGGTCCAGTCCACTCCCCCTCAAAGATAGAGTTGTGTCATTAGACCAGAGGACATCTCTTAACATTGGCAGGGTCCGCCATCCGGGCAGTTCCTGTCAGTGTATTAAATGTTTGACGGATCGTGCAATCAAAAAGACAGCACCATCCATCAAACTTTTAACATGTTTGTATTTTCAAAGACAAAATGGGATTTTGTTTTAGAAAATACAATACCCATGGACCTCCACACCTTGGGAGTTTTCATTTTGCAGTCAGTGAGGATCAGCGCTAAGTGGCCGTTCAACTGCCCGCTCTAAAACTCTGACAGCCTTTAGTCAGGTTGTCGGAGGAATATTTCAGTGGTAGATCAAGAGTACGCTCTGTTGCTGT
This sequence comes from Pleurodeles waltl, assembly GCF_031143425.1. Classification (NCBI taxonomy): domain Eukaryota; kingdom Metazoa; phylum Chordata; class Amphibia; order Caudata; family Salamandridae; genus Pleurodeles; species Pleurodeles waltl. The sequence continues at coordinate 373,033,903 of NC_090451.1, forward strand.
CATGCCTAAGGTCTGCCAAAATCTAAACCAGCACCTCTGGTGATGTTTCCATGACTAGTTTATAATTTTGCTTTGGACATTCAACCTGAGATTTTAGATGCATTCACCAGCCAAAGTCTCTGGAACAGAGTAAACAGGTAATTGGTGTTCATTCAGATCTTATCATTCGTATAGGAACGTGGGGAATAACTGCTGTTACCAGTCTCATCAGAATTAAGTCACCAATTGTAATGAAGAGTGTAGTTTATCATTACCAACATCCTCAGAAAAGAAAATCATATCTCTAGTCTTCTACTTCTTGTGGATATGTTTTTCCTTCAATGCTACAATCCATACATCTGTCAAAAAGAACGTGTGAGGAACCATGTATTGTACTAGGAGCTGGTGGCCTGCTGCTGATTCTTCTGACAACAATAGGCTGTGATTTTGAGTTATTCACCCATTAGCAAGCCTTCTTAGTGAACCTTAAGTTGAGAGTTCCCAAGAGAGCTCAGGTAACATACAGAGGGGTCTATTCCTCATTTGTGCAATTCAGAATTGGTGTAACTTTTTCTAAAATGTGATTTGTGGAAAATATACCAAGATGCCTATTCTATTTTACCTAGTAAATAACAGTAAAGTCTTAGTGGTCAATGGAATTAAAATAGAATCTGCCATCAAAGGGGTTTTAGGTGTGAACGTTTAATCGAAAAATGACCACAGATAGGCAAGTTCATGTCATCAGTGTGACTTTACACTGTATGAGTACATGCCGGAGAATTTTCCACACCAGAAGCATACAAACCTGAGTGAAATCAAACATTACTGTAGTCTTACGAGGGGATCAAACACATGGGTATAGTTAAGCCAAAAAAAGTAGGACTACACTAGGAAGGAGGATCAACACCTACTATCACCTCGCAAACACGTGGAGGTCTTTGAATGTTATGATCAAATTATTCACAATCAAAGTATAAAGTGTTTTCCCTGTTATCATTCACGAAGGACTCAATTTTGATATTTGTTATCACATTAAACATGCCTGTCTAACCCACCTCCAAATTTAATATTCCCTCATTCCCTGTTTATTCATTTGGCTCCAAAGCCACAAGTAAGGTGACGCAAAACACTGATTGTAAATTGTTTTCTCAGTAAGAAATTTGCCCTAGCTCTAGCATGCCATCCGATTATATGTTACTGAAAGAATCCCTATTAAATATTGTTTTCCCGCACCCTATACGATACGTTGAAAATGTTGTTATGAACACGAAAATGCCTCTCAAATAAAATCACCCAAAAACAGAATCAATGAGCATTCATTCCCCTGTGAGCTTTTAAGCATGTTTCCCCCAGACAGCTGAGAAACACTTGCAAAACGCCCATGGTATACCCTGAAAAAATACTATACTAGTACTTGATGACTAAACTTTTAAAAATGCGTTGAACTCATCACACTTATATTCATATGAATATATGAGTACTTGTTAGTTTATCCAAATGAAACTGCTGAGGCCTCAGAGTCATCGAGTATCTTTAGAAATGAGGGTGAATGAAAAAAAATGATTTATCAATTTTTTGAGGTGTGTGTAACGTCCATGCTGTTTTTCAGCTCTTTCAATGTGCTAACACGGGGAGATCGGGAAAGAAGGGTCAATATTCCGCTGGATATTACCAAGCATTATGCTCCTTTCATGCTGGCAGAACCATAACATCGCTGAAAGAGATTATTTCTCAATCAGCAGCAGAACCAGATAAATCTCTCTTCAAAGTGTATTGGTGAGAGAGGCAATTTATGAGAGATGAACTTTGCATATAAAGAGATTGGTAGACCTTTCAGACTTAGGGTGGTCACCCCTCACTTTTTGCCTGCCTCCTTCCACTTTTTTCGACACCTTTGTTGCTAGTTTTAAGACTCTACGCACTTTACCACTGCTAACCAATGCTAAAGTACATATGCTTTCTCCCTTTAAACATGGTAACATTGGATCATACCCAACTGGACTATTTAATTTACTTATAAATCCCTAGTAGAGTGCACTATGTGTGCACACGGCCTGTAGATTAAATGCTACTAGTTGGCCTGCAGCACTGATTGAGCCACCCACTTAAGTAGCCCCTGAACCTTGTCTCAGGCCTGCCATTGCAAGGCCTGTGTGTGCAGTTTCACTCCCAATTCAACTTGGCATTTAAAAGTACTTGCAAAACATAAAACTCCCCTTTTTCTACACATAAGACACCCCTAAGGTATGCCCTAGGTAACACGTAGGGCAGGGTGCTGTGTAGGCAAAAGGTAGGACATGTACCTATGTAGTTTACATGTCCTGGCAGTCTAAAACTCCTAAATTCGTTTTTACACTGCTGTGAGGACTGCTCCCTTCATAGGCTAACATTAGGGCTGCCCTCATACATTGTTTGAGTGGTAGCTACTGATCTGAAAGGAGTAGGAAGATCATATTTAGTATGGCCAGAATGGTGACATTAAATCCTGCTGACTGGTGAAGTTGGATTTAATATTACTATTTTAGAAACGCCACTTTTAGAAAGTGAATATTTCTCTGCACTTAAATCTTTCTGTGTCTTGCAATCCATGTCTGGCTGCCTTTAGTTGACAGCTCCTTGTGCATTCACTCAGACACATGCCAAACACAGTATACTCAGCCTCACTTGTATACATCTGCATTTTGAATGTGTCTTCCTGGGCTGGGAGGGAGGAGGGCCTGCTCTCACACAAAGGACTGTCACACCCCCTACTTGGATCCTGGCAGACAGGATTGAACTGAAAGGGGACCTGGTACATTTCTAAGCCACTCTTTGAAGTCTCCCCCACTTCAAAGGCACATTTGGGTATATAAACAGGGCCTCTGCCCCTTCTAACTCAGACACTTCCTGGAGAAGAAACTTATAACAAGAACCTGCATCCTGCCAAGAAGAACTGCCTAGCTGCCCAAAGGACTCACCTGACTGGTTTCTGTGAAGGACTGCTGCCTTGCTGTTGCCCTGCTGCCTTGCTGCTCTCTGGCTGAGGTGAAGAAGTGCTCTCCAAGGGCTTGGATAGAGCTTGCCTCTTGTTCCCTGAAGTCTCAGGACCAAAAATACTTCATCTCTTCAAGAAGGACTCATTGTGCGGTGAAATTCGATGCACAGCCTGCCAAAAATGACGCACAACCTGCACTGCAGTGCAAATTTCACCTCATGCCGAACCGGAATGATGCAGCCCAACTTTGCAACGAGAAGATCGACGCAGCGGCAGCGTAGCGACCGGAAATTAAACGCACGGCCCACAGGATCAACACATAGCTGATCCGGAATGACGCAGCCCGACTTCCAGAGAGGAATCGACGCAGCACCTGCCGTGCAGTAAAAATTTTGATGCAACGCCCACTGGATTTACGAAGCTCCTGTGACTTTGTCCTGCCAGCGCAGGAAATCCACGGACCATCCCCGGGGCGTCGGAAAACCCCATAACCCAAAGAGGATGCACAACCGAGCACCGGAAATCGACGCTCAGCCATCCGGCGTGGAAACTAAATGACGCGTCGCTGTGTGCGGCCCGAGAAATCGACACACAACCCTTTGTTTCCACCCTTCTCTTACTTTGCGGCACTTTGGGGAGATTTTTCATGTGAGCCAGGTACTTTGTGCTTGAAAGAGACTCTGTTTGCTTTTAAAAGACTTAAGACACTTTGGCCCTCATTACAACCCTGGTGGTCGGTGTTAAAGCAGCGGTAAGACCGCCAACAGGCCGGCGGTAAAAAAAATGGAATCATGACCATGGCGGAAACCGCCAACATAGACAGCCACTTTAACACTCCGACTGCCACGGCGGTAGAAACAAACACTGCAGCGGTCACTGCCAACAGACAGGCGGAACACAATGTACCGCCCACCCTATCACAACCCGGCAATCCGCCACCTTTTCCGGGGCAGAACCAACGCGAACAAAAACACGGCGGAAACAGGACTTGGAAGGGAAAACACTCACCTCTCCACACCCTACGAGGAACCAGGATGCCAGGGAGCCAGAACTCCAGATACTCCCTGCGATGGTCTTCCTGCTCCTCTATCAGGAGCACCAAAGACGGCGGCGATGACCACGGTGAGTACTGCACCTACAACACAGGGGAGGGGGAGGGAAAAGAGAGTGACACACACACACGCAAATGCAACACCCCCACCCCCACCCTCACCCACAACAACATACACACAAATACATGGCGCAACATTACATATACACCCCCCACCTCCCCTGGAAGAACGCAAGGACAAAAGGAAATTAGTTGAACCATTGTAATCATGAAAAATCCAGTAGTCAAAACTCGAAATACAGTATATACAATTATGTACACCAACTACACAAGTCCAGATAGTGCACCAATTATTGTGCGTGGGCGACAGGGCCCAAAATGCATGGGCGAGGCCCTCACATGATACCAGACTTCAAATGGAGAGAACACTGCAGGGGCATCAGATCGAAATGAAACAGGCACCTCAGGGGGAGTGGGGGCACCTCAGCCTGATGAATACCCAACACCACTGCTCCACGAGGGGGCTCCATGCCCACTGCTGTATCCTGGGGAGTGCAAAGCCACAGTCTCTCAAATCTCTCCAGTGGGTGGTTTGCCCACTGCTGTATTCTGGGGAGTGCAAAGCCACAGTCTCTCAAGTCTCTCAAGTGGGTGGTTTGCCCACTGCTGTATCCTCAGGAGTGCAAAGCCACAGTCTCTCAAGTCTCTCCAGTGGGTGGGTTGCCCACTGCTTTATCCTGGGGAGTGCAAAGCCACAGTCTCTCAAGTCTCTCCAGTGGGTGGTTTGCCCACTGCTTTATCCTGGGGAGTGCAAAGCCACAGTCTCTCAAGTCTCTTCAGTGGGTGGTTTGCCCACTGCTTTATCCTGGGGAGTGCAAAGCCACAGTCTCTCGAGTGGATAACAGTCTGGTTCTGGAGGGGGCTTAGTGCCCAGAGTGCTTCATCCTGCAAGGACTGAGGTAGTGGATGTGATACTCCACTGGTTCTGGGGGGGGCTTTGTGCCCAGAGTGCTTCATACTGCCAAGGACTGAGGTAGTGGATGTATCTCTCCACTGGTTCTGGAGGGGGATTTGTGCCCAGAGTGCTTCATCCTGCCAAGGACTGAGGTAGTGGATGTATCTCTCCACTTGTTCTGGAGGGGGCTTTGTGCACAGAGTGCTTCATCCTGCCAAGGACTGAGGTAGGTTCTGGAGGGGGCTTTGTGCCCAGAGTGCTTCATCCTGCCAAGGACTGAGGTAGTGGATGCCTTTCTCCACTGAAAATGGTGCATCATGGAAGCTGCCTCGGTTCCTGGAACTGACCACCAGCCTCGGACGACTGACCACTGGGGATGGCAGCCATGTCTGCGGTAGTGCCACTGGCTCAGGATGTCGCGGCGGTGCTGGTGGCGGGCTCAGTGACTGCGGTGCTGTTGGCGGCCTCAATGACAGCTGTGCTGGTGGCGGTGCAGGTGGCAGTCTTCTCCGCCATACAGGTTGGCGTCTACGTGGACAGAAGGTGTGACACTGGTCCCATTGTCGGTGCCACCATGCCCTCTTCTGACCTGCCCTTTATTTTCTGGCCCTTCCCTACCTTGGATGGTGGCACAACTGTCTTGCCACTATCCCCTTTCGTTGTCCCTGAGCCCTTGGTGGCAGGTGTTTTCTGCTTCTCCCTCCGGGATGTGGGCAACTTTTTAACTTTTGCATGTGGTGGAATGTCCTTGCCCTTGCTCCGTGGCACACTGGCAGCCCTGTTGGTTGGCGCACTCCAATAGCCCGCAGTTGCTGGCACCACTGTGCCCGGTGATGTGGTGGCTGAGGTGCTGGGTTGGGACCTTGAAAGCCTGGCCCTAGGGGACGGACGGGGGGGGAGTTGTAGGGAAGAGGTCAATATTAGCCAGGAAACGTTTTTTAGACACACTGGGATGGATAGATGGAGGGGGTTTGGGAGTGGAGGAAGAGGTAGTGGTTGTAGGAGGTGTACATTTGCTGAATTTGGGTGAAGGTGCATGGGCTGGAGGTTGTTGTGAGGTGGATGGCTGTTGGGTGGGTGTGTTCCTGCGTTTGTGTACTTTGGGAGGAGGGCTCACAGACACACTGGGAGAGAACACAGGGGATGTGTGAATGGTAGTGGGGGTGGTGAGTGCACGTGAGCGGTGTGTGGTGATGGGCGTGCTGGTGATGGAGGTAGTGGCTAAAGATGTAGTGCATGCAGGTGTGAGTGGAGACGAGACTGGGGGGGAGGAGGAGGACATGGAGGAGGGTGACACAGTGGAGGCAGTGAATGTTGGTATGTCTGCATGGGTATGATGCTTGTGTGAGTGCCTGTGGGATGAGTGGTGCTTATGTTTGCCTGAGCCACCCTTGTGTGTTGAGGTGTGTGCATGCTGGTCTGATGGTGTGCTTGGGATAGGCTGAGGTACAGGGGATTGGGTCTGGGTGGAGGAAGTTGGAGGGGGGAGGCTGGACACAGGGACAATGGCTGCCATCAGTGCTGAGGCCAGAGCTTGAAATGCTCTCTGTTGGGCTGCCTGGCCAGAATGAATGCCCTCCAGGTATGCATTTGTTTGTTGCAAATGCTTCTCGACACCCTGGATGGCATTCACAATGGTAGATTGCCCAACAGTGAGGGATCTCAGGAGGTCAATAGCCTCCTCACTGAGGGCTGCAGGGCTGACTGGGGCAGGGCCTGAGGTGCCATGGGCGAAGGAGATGGCCACCCTCCTGGGTGAGCGGCCACAGGACACATGATGAGGGGCAGCTGGGAGGGCGGTGCTGGAAGGGGGTGGCGGCTGTACCTGTTGATGCGGGGGGCACAGAGGGGCCCGCCACCGCAAGGGAGCTCCCATCAGAGGAGGAGTCACTGTCGCTGCTGTCACATCCTGTCCCCGCCGTGGAGCTCCCCTCGCCCTCCGTCCCACTGGTGGCTTCAGACTCCGTTGTCTCGCCCTCCAGGGACAAGTAGGATGCAGCTCCATCCTGCTCCGGTGCCACTGCTCCTCTGCCTGATGATGCTATTGCACACAAGAACAGGGAGACCATAAAAAGGGGGGGGGGAAAGAAGAAAGACATGTTCAGTGCATGCAATACCACTACCGTTTGCGGACACAACAGACACAGAAGCCCTCTGCACTACGCCATGCACTTACAGTTCCTAGATTATTCACAGGGCCATGGGGTACAAGGCCTATGCCCGATTGCTGCACACATGGAAGTCACAGGAGCCTGACTAGGTGTAGATGGCTCTTACCACTGGTGGGGTTGGGGTGCCACATAGCCTGCCTCACAAAGGGACCTTGCCTACAAAGCTCGCCCGGCCTAGGGTAACCCACTGCCCACCTCCCCCACCCAGACACCTCGTAATGCGCGCAGAGTCAGATGGATGTGACTGTACTCACCTCCTTGTTGCTGCTGTGATGCCCTCAAGCACCCATCCAACTCTGGATACGCCACCGCCAGGATCCAGAACATCAGGGGTCTCATGGTGCGACGGGCACCCCTCCCACGTTGGGAGGCCATCCCCAGCAGGGCCTCCGCCGTCTTCTTGCTCCAGCGGCGAATGTCCTCCCATCTTTTCCGGCAGTGGGTGCTCCGTCTTTGGTGGACCCCCAGGGTCCGGACGTCCTTGGTGATGGCACGCCAAATATCCTTCTTCTGGTGGGCGCTGACCTACAGGAATAATACAGGGGAAAATGAAAAACTTTAACCGTCCGGACCGTCACAGTCATTGGCAGACATTCCCACCCTTGCCCTGACGCACATACACTCACCATCTGCTCATGCAGCTCTCAGTACCCCCACCCATGTATCTTCCATCCACACCACTCCAAACAGGCATTGCCATTGCAGCATGCTCACAGTGTACTCACCTGATTGTCTTGAGGACTGTAGAGTAGCGTGCACTGGGGGAGGACCCCATCCACTAACTTCTCCAACTCCTCTGAAGTGAAGGCAGGGGCACTTTCCCCAGACACATGAGCCATTGTCGCTTCCAGACTGAGGTCATAGCAGCACATGAGTGTACAGATCGAAAATGGCGGTCACGTCTGCAGCGGTGCGTACCGTTACCGCCACCGTACATCGTCATTGGCTCCTGGGGCTGGTGATGAGATGGTGGCATCCTCCGGTGTACAGACCCCTGGTGGACCTGTCAACAATGTAAGAGAGACACATATTAGTCACATACAGACTTGATCGTGCAAAAATCCATGAACTGTGTGCCCAGTTTGGAGCCAGACCTGATGTCAGCAATCCTCCATCCCACAGGGATACCCCCTCTAGTGCAGGTCCTGTCAGTACTCCATTTCCTGGCAAGTGGGTCTTTTCAAACTACAGTGGCCATTGCATCAGGCATGTCCCAGCCAATGTTCTCAAACGTGTTGTCCAGAGTGTTGTCTGCCCTGCTGAAACACATGCACAGCTACATCGTTTTCCCTCAGGTGGAGGATTTGCCTACAGTTGAAGGTGACTTCTATGCCCTGGGACATATCCCCTACATCATAGGTGCCATTGATGGGACACACCTGGCCTTGGTACCCCCCGCAGGAGTGATCAGGTGTACAGAAACTGGAAGAGCCACCATTCGATGAATGTGCATATGGTGTGTTTGGCAGACCAGTACATCTCCCATGTGAATGTCAAGTTTCCTGGCTCAGTGCATGACGCTTACATTCTGAGGAATATCAGCATCCCTTATGTGATGGGGCAACTCCAGAGGCACCGTGTGTGGCTAATAGGTGAGTACAAGGACCCTGTACCCTGTGAATAGTTGTCTGGGTCTGGGGTTGTCCCTACGGGTTAGTGTGTGTCTAACAGTTGTCCCTCGACATTTGCAGGTGACTCTGGGTACCCCAACCTGTCATGGCTACTGACCCCAGTGAGGAATCCCAGGACAAGTGCAGAGGAACGCTACAATGAGGCACATGGGCGACCTAGGAGGGTGATCGAACGGACCTTCGGCCTCCTGAAGGCCAGGTTCCGGTGCCTCCATATGACAGGTGGTTCTCTCTACTACTCACCAAAGAAGGTGTGTCAGATCATCGTAGCCTGCTGTATGCTTCACAACCTGGATTTGCAACGACAGGTGCCTTTTCTGCAGGAGGATGGGTCTTGTGGCAGCTGTGGAGCCTGTGGACAGTGAAGAAGAGGAGGAGAAGAAGAGGATATCTACAACAGAAACAACGTTATTCAGCAATACTTCCAGTGAGACACAGGTAAGAAGATATCACTGCCTCACACATCTCATGCAATTGCTTGACCTATCATAAATCTGTCACTTTCACCCAGTGTATGGACCCTGACTTGTCACGTTGCCTTTCCATTTAACAGATGTGGGTCCCACTGTGTAACCTCTGCTATATTACCTCATGGACTAGAGCTGTGTTACATCGGTATGTTGACAATAAAATTGACATTGCTAAATTCCATAGTTATTGCAAATACACATTTGTGAAAGCACAAACTGACTCCAGATTGTTTTGTGATTCTAGGGTGTTTATTTCTGTGCAAACAAGTGGAGGGGGTAGTAAAATGGGCATGGGTGATGGTGGAGGAATGTCCATGGCAGAGTCCAGTCTATTTGTTTCACAGGTGCATTGTCCAAAGGGGCATAGGATGTGGAGCTAGGGAAGTTTAAGGATGGACAGGGTGACAAAGTGGGATAGAAGGATGATATTCAGGGGGGTCTCATTTCCTGGCAGGGTCTTGGCATTGTTCTTTGTCTTGTTCCTGGATCTCAGGGACCTTTTGTGGGGTGGTTCTCCATCTGCAGGGGTTGGGGTGCTGGTGTCCTGTGGCGGTGCCTCCTGTCCACTAGCGCCGGGGGTGGGCTGTTCATCACCCAGGCTAGTGTCAGGGGCCCCTTGTTGTGCCACAGTGTTCCTTCTGGGGTTGACAAGGTCCTTCAGGACCCCTACAATGGTGACCAGGGTGGTGTTGATGGACTTGAATTCCTCCCTGATCCCCAGATAGTGTTCCTCCGGTAGCCGCTGGGTCTCCTGAAAGTTGGCCAGTACCGTTGCCATTGTCTCCTGGGAATGATGGTACGCTCCCATGATGTTGGAGAGTGCCTCGTGGAGAGTGGGTTCCCTGGCCCTGTCCTCCCCCTGTCGCACAGCTGTCCTCCCAGTTCCCCTGTTTTCCTGTGCCTCTGTCCCCTGAACCGTTTGCCCACTGCCCCCAGGTCCCTGATTTTTTGGGGGGCGGTGGGTTTGCCTGGGTTCCCTGTAGTGGTGGACACACTGCTGCTTGACGTGTCCTGGGGACAGAGGGATGGGCCCACTGGGTGGGTGCTGTGCTGGTGTTTCCTGAGGGGGAGGCTCTGTGGTGGCATGTGCCAGTCTGTGGGGAACCGACTGTCCCGATGTCCCAGATGGTCTGGGCTGATCATCTTGATCCAGTTGGACAGAGCTGCTGTCATCACTGTGGCCCTCTTCTGGGGAGGAGTGGACATGTCTGGAACCTCCTGTCCTGTGACGTTGGTTAGGGGTCCTGCAGGGTGTAAAAGCATGATTATTGCATCTGTGTGTGCCATCGTGTGCAATGGGTGAGTGACCCTGTACTCCAGTGCTTGCATTCTTGTCTAGAACCTTGTGTGATAATTGGTTTGAGGTCTGCATGGGTATCTGTTGTGGACATGCTTCGGTGATGGGTGTCCATGCTTTGGTGTTGCATGAAGGGCTTACTGTTGGGGTCGGTGGTTTGTGATAGTGGGGCATTTGTGAGGTGTTGGAGTGATGGGGGTAAGGGTGGGGGTATGTGATAGCAAGCAGGTAAAGTGGGGGATGTAATAGTTAAGAGTTGACTTACCAGAGTCCAGTCCTCCTGCTACTCCTGCGAGGCACTCAGGATGCAGTGTAGCCAAGACTTGCTCCTCCCATGTTGTTAGTTGTGGGGGAGGAGGTGGGGGTCCGCCGCCAGTCCTCTGTACTGCAATCTGGTGTCTGGGGACCACTGAACGCACCTTCCCCCGTAGGTCATTCCACCTCTTCCTGATGTCATCCCGTGTTCTTGGATGCTGTCCCACTGCGTTGACCCTGTCGACGATTCTGCACCATAGCTCCATCTTCCTAGCAATGGAGGTGTGCTGCACCTGTCATCCGAATAGCTGTGGCCATACCCGGATGATTTCCTCAGCCATGACCCTGAGCTCCTCCTCAGAGAACCTGGGGTGTCGTTGAGGTACCATGATGTGGTGTGGGTGATGTGTGAGTTGGTGTTGGTTGTGATGTGTGAGGGGATATTTGAGTATGTTGTCTGAGGTGCGTGGATGATGTGTGAGTGATGGTGTTGTGTGCCTGTGGAGGCTAGTGTTGTTTCTAGTGGTGTCTCTCTCTGGCCTTCTTTCTCAATGTTGGTATTGAGGGCTTGTGGGTGATGTGGGTGTGTGTTTTATATTGGATTGGGTGTGTGGGAGTGTTGTGTGTATGTGTATCAGGTGTGTGTATTTCGATTTGTCCAATGTGCTTGTGTTTTGTAAATGTGTGTGTATTTTGAGCGCAGCGGTGTGTACCGCCAATGGAATACCGCGGTTGAAAGACTGCCGCATGGATTCGTGGGTCGTGATAGTGTGGGCGGATTCCTGTTGGCGTGACGTGTCGGTTTTGTTATCGCCAGTTTATCACTGACCTTTGGTGTGGCGGACTTATGTGGGTGTCTGGATTTTGGCGGATTCCGAGCTGTGGGTCGTAATGGCTGTAGCGGAATTCCACTGCCGCAGCGGTGTGTTGGCGGTCTTCTGCATGGTGGTACGCGGGATTTACCGCCAATGTTGTAATGAGGGCCTTTATATCAATTTTCAGTGATATCTCTACATTTACTTATTGCATCTTTGTTCATTTTTTACCTACACTTGACCAGATAAATTATTATTATATATTTTTCTAAACACTGTGTGGTGTATTTTTGTGGTGCTATATTGTGTTATTGTATGATTTATTGCACAAATACTTTACACATTGCCTTCTAAGTTAGGCCTGACCGCTCCATGCTAAGCTACCAGAGGGTGGGCACAGGATAATTTGGATTGTGTGTGACTTACCCTGACTAGAGTGAGGGTCCTTGCTTGGACAGGGGGTAACCTGACTGCCAACCAAAGACCACATTTCTAACAGAGATGACCTGCTGTATTGCTTGTATGTGATGTGACGAATAGCTAGGCAATTATGAGACATCAAATATAGGCAGGCGTCTCAAGGCAGAGGAGCACCTCCCAATGTAGCTGAGAGACAATTGGTCCTGGGCTTCATGGACAACATAGAGAGTTTTAAACTGGGGTGTTCACTGCCTCGGTAGCCAATGTAGAAAGACAACATAAAAATAACATTGTCAGATAGCCAGAGAATTTAAATGGTGCAGGACTTGTGATTTTATACTACTTAAAAATACACTAAAACTACATATATAATGTATTCATTTTGCTAGTTTGCATGTAGGGTATAGGAGAAAAGAGAAAGGGATGGAAGTGACATATTGTAAAGATAAAAAGCAATACAATGCTTAGCGCTTAGGGAGCGGCTTTCCAGTTTCTGTTATTCAGATGAATAACATTAGTCTATCAGCCTATGCATAATCTAACCTGGTAGTCTCATGTCAATGGTACTTCAGTAGCTCAAGAGGATTCTAACCACTGCTCGTCACAAAGAAATCATGTGAAGCGTAGTCTTTATGAGGAGAAAACCACTGAGTGGTGTAATGTAAGTTAAGTAAGTAGTTAAGTAAGTCAGTTAACTTAAGTAACTATGTATAAGTGAAGTGGTGTAAAGTTGTTATTGTAACTCAATTAGAAGTAAGTGTAAACTAAATGGTTTAAGGTGGTTACTATAACTCAATTACGTCCTAGGCGATGAGGCATGGGCAAACCTATTAAAATCATATAAGAAATCTTCAAGCAGACATTTTGCAGCAATCACACTGAAAAGAAAGGGTTTAGCTGGAGGCTCTGTAGTGTCTGGATTACTGAACAGGAACCTTACTAGGCATCTTGGGCTTTACCTTCTCTCAAGCTATGCTGTCTTTAGTCTCAATATATAAAAACAAAGAGGGAGAATGAGGTTGTAGGGCTGGGTCTGTCCTCCTTATAGCCTATACAACATTACAAAAGTGGCCCAGCTAAAAGAACTATCACAGGATGGATAGGAATAAGGATGTTCCTGTTAGAAAAACCCTCACCAACCACAGAATCCAAATAATACTGAGTATCAACGATGGACACCATTAACGATAGGTATCGTCTTATGACACCACATTAGTAAGCTGAATTGCACCATATCACAGAGCATGTATTATTTATGCTTTCATTAGAGGTAGTCAAACAAGGAGTGGCACCAGGGAGCCCACCTTGGTCCTATCCCTCCTGTGATTCACATTGACGAGACTACATCAGTGCTCCCACGTATCCCGTAGGTCTTAGCATGCCCCGCTCCATAGCAGAACTGGAAGGAACCCAATGATGAAGCATGCCACCAAGGGATAACCCTGGTGGGTGAAGGCCTTTAGGCTCAAGCCATTTTTCTTTACAGTTCCTTTATTATATATCTGCCAAAAATACCAGCTTGCTGGGTTGTCCTCACAAGATGAACAGTAGAGCCTGTTCGAAGTCATACTTAAACAAATAGCATTCTAATTTATATTTCAGTCTTGTGATAGTCTTTTGAAATGTACATCTAATATGAATTTCAAGTTATAAGCTAAGGTGCCACCAAACTGATAGGTTTTTCATGTTGCAGCCTATTCTAACTAAGTCAAGTTAGAGCTTTATTTGTAATCTCCAGGCAAGTTGAGTAAACCCTAGAAAATATTTGGAAAACACATTGTTTTCATATTATTTGTTTCCGAATGATTGTTCCCAGTTTGGTTAATAAACCAGATTCCCAGTCGTTTTGAGTAGCTCCCATCACTGCCATAACATAAATAGGATTTTCTTGCAAGTGAACATGAAGCTCTAACCTTCCATCTGTGCAGCAGAAGTGCTGTTCTATTTAAGACTAAATTGCAACTTCAAAAAGCTGAAATTTGTTAACTCAACGCACATTCTTAACAGGTTTTTCATTTTACTATTCATCAATGTTAACAAGTGTCCCAGTTTTCTTGCCTTGTAATTCGCGATGCAAAGCTCACTGTCTCCAACGATGCAGCTTACAATAACTTCTTTTATCGCCTGACAATGCCAAGATATTTATAGACTAAACCTGCTCCGTATCATAAAAAAGGTTATAAACATGCACATTAAAATTATTATTTGTCATACATTGTTATTCTGCATCATCCAGAATAAATTTAATGAAAACTACATATTTCTCGCTGTTTTTGTTTAAATAATTATGGTAATTTTGTTTTGTCATACATTTCACATTGCAAATTCTTTAATTCAGCAACAGACACCTCAAAAGTTCCACCTCCGTGGGTTCCTATCACATATTTGATAGTTCAAGAACAAGTGATACAGATCTAGCCCTTAGATCTTCTGGGTCACAGGCAAATCAATCCTAACTGTTCCACAGTTGACACCTTTTGCAAATCACATATATATATATATATAAATAGTTTATTATATCAGAGATGCCCCAGTAATGGTCCTTAATAGTTGTTAGCCAACTACTGGATCTGTAATTGCCACAACATACCCATTCAAGATCAAGGTCATTTAGAGTGTTGCATATGCAGGACAATGGCTGTAGACTGCTTCAACATACCCCACAAATGTCACAATCACAGTTCTCCACCTCATTTAAAGGGGCAGGAACTGGTGGATTTCCAACAGTGGATCCTCATCCTACTCAAACGTGGAAAACCTTTTGTTGGCAGACCATCCTCCACATCTCTCTTGCCACCTGAACTGTTCAGGTTGGGCTGTCAAGTGTTGAGTTTTCCTGCTTGTGTTTTTGGCATGATGCATGGTGATCCCAGGCATGGAAAATCAGAAGTTACCTACACATGCTGGCAGGAACCTCCTGTTTCACTAGGGTCAGTGCTATTTTGTTTCACAGAAAAAAGCTCCAATTTGTGGGTTTGTTTCAGTACAATGCAGAGTGAATATTATATGCACTACATTTTCGTTGAAAGTGCCCCTGCTATGTCTGTGGGATCACTATCAAAACAAATTTGCAAACACAGTGCGGGGAATCTTTCAATTTGGCAGGCAGACTATCAGAAGCCAGGTGGAGCCAGGGTCTTCACCATCTCAGCAGTTTGGAAGGCCGTCTATTAATTTAAGAGTGACCCAAAATTTGTTTGGTTCTTCATTAGCGATTTTACTGAACTGTACATGGAAAACATTTTGTGACGATTTGTTAAAATCATATTCGTCAGACACTTGTTTAATTATTTTTTTAGGCTAAAATGTGCTATAAGGTTTTGGATAGGGATATGGTTAGTATGTTTATAAATCTTCAACAAAGATACCCTCTGATGCTATTTCTATCAACACACAGGTAAATTCTATTCCTTGAAATCATAAAAATCAAGCACTGCAAATCCTCTTCAGGTTATCGATTTAGGAGTTAGAAATACACTTCCTGGCTGAAACAAACAGTTGCATTTGCTTCATTATTTGTTTTTTGCCACGAATTGGGTAAGTTCAGCATTTTTTTCTTTTTGGCCTTGGATAGGAAAATGACAATATATATGGCGTCAAAAGATCCAGTTACAACAGAGGGCTCCTTATAAAGCTACATAAATTTGCAATTGACTGATAGTAAAGAATTCCCTAATGGCTGCACTGGTATGTTTTCTGCCACCAGCAAAACTGGCATCACGCGACCTATAAATGTTTAAGAGGGTGCATGAAGAGGGCTGCATGAAGAGATGCCAATGGTAGGGGCTGTCTCATTGCTACTCCCTCTTAATCAGATCATAAGTGAGCCACAGACACTGCTGAGACCCAGACAGAATTTTAAGGGTTTGTTAGATGGAATCTCTCTGACAGTATACATAAGTGAAAGAAGGTGCATATTGTGAGGTCATTTAATACATGCTATTAAAGGCATATAAAATAATTGGACACACCTATGGACTCAATAACTATGGAAACGCAAGAGTTATGCTTAACACCATGCAGTGACGGTTGTACTAAAAAGGCACGCAAACACAGACCATAGATAATAGGTCTATTGTTTCATACCTCCTGTCAAATTCTGATCCCATGTCTTCAAAGACATTTCTTTTCCTTGGAAATATGAGATATAGCAAATAAAAAATACCTTCTCTCTGGGGCATCCATCACAAAGTTCTGCTTAAGAGGCGGTTTGTAAACTCTCTTGCACAAACAACATTTGTATTATGCCATTGAAAATGTATGTCTGTTGTGAATCAGAAGTTAAGACGCACAGCGGCCCACTCTGGCAACATTTACTCCCATATAATGTCAGACTTTCTGTCAATACCATGCGCATCGTAAAAATAGTGCTGCTGATAGGAACAATATACTGCCATTACATAATGTTTTTGTTCATTTTAATATTTATGGATTTTTTTTGTCTTATTATTTGAGCCTTGCAAATCACTTTATGTTAAAATCAGTCTCCTTCAACATGACTTTGAGTTATCTTTTCACTTGTCCTTGAAATTACATATAAAGATAAAGGTATTTTGTTTTTGTTTAGTGTAGAGAAGTTCACCAATTCCAATGACAATCATAAAATCACTTAAGGTAATCTTGGATACCTAGGTACTTAGCATCCAAGTCAAAAGTTCAGCAGTCTTCCATTCATTTGAATAAAATTGCTTTGTATATGTTGGTGCCTGGTTGTTAATAGTTTCATGATATAGTTCAGACAGGACAACATAATTGTCATGTATTTACTTGGCCTGGGAATTCAAGATGAGTAGTGAGGTTTTATATTCTGCTTGAGAGGAAGTTTCAGTGCTTTGCTGCCTGTTGGTAAAGAGAGAGCATAACTTGGCTGTGCAGTTATGCGTTCCAGAATTGACATGAAACTGTAATCAGTGACATACATAATGTGTGCACAAATGTTTTAATGTTAAAGTGGTGCATCAAAATCATATTACTCAAAGTTACACTCACAACCAGTAATGTAGAAAAGTTATTTGCATGTTTTTGTAATGACATTAGTAGACTGAAATATAATACGTATATGCATTTATATTCAATGTATTAGGATTACGATAATGCAGTTAAGGGATATATAATCACAGTTATTTGCCATTTATTACACTTATGAGCAGAAATGTACGTATAGTTATGTATTCAAATGTGCATTGAATTATGTGTTTAATTGACTTAAGTGAAGTCTTGAAATGTATCTCTATGCTTAACCTTCAACTTGGAGTTTTGCTTGCGCTGAATTTTGTTATTTGTAGGTGCGTCTTTACAAGTCTACTGTTAATGAAAGTCATGTTGTATATTTGAGATAAAGGAGGATATGTTGGCAAGGATGAGAAACACTAACAAATGAAGGAGAGAGAAGAACTCTGTTGTGAGCTCCTGGACTCGAGTGGTACCCAAGGGTGTCTTGACATTTGGTCCATGGGATGAAAGTCTGATGGGAGTTGCAAATTCCAAACTGTGCACGGAAGATGGAAAACTACTGGCAATTATGACATGGATTCTCAAAGGTTCTACAAGGTCTACAGTGGTGTTAAGTTAAGTGAGACAGACCCTTCTACCCTTTGACTAGATTGGATTGCTTTCAGAGTTAGAGGAGTAAAAATCTCTCTATTTTTACTTTGGTTGAGTGGCTTCATGCTGCGCACATCTTTCTTTTCAGAATGTCTAATGAGGTTTCTGTTATTCTGACTCTTCTGACTATTTTCCCATTTCCTGCATTTCTGGAGAAAAACCTAGGCTTCCCCTTAGCTTAATTAGAATATTTAGATTTAATTTGTTTTCAAATTATTAGACAGGAGGAATCACAGTTTGGACTCTGAGCAACAGGTGTTGTTTCTTATCTTTTGTGTTGCTCCAACAGAAATCCTTGTATGTCTTATGCTTGTACGATTTAATCTGATTAGATGCTTTAATTCGCCTTTGATGATTCTTTACTGATATAGTATGTTTCTGAGGCTCATTTAAATAAGTTTGGCCTTAAATTTGTAAAAAAAAGTTTTTAACCTGAACTTCTGCCTCTGAGAGTCAATGCGTGGCCATATGGGTTACACTTTTAATAGATTTGAAAATGTTGATTTATTTTTCCTTACCCCTCGGAACCTCTAAAAAGATTCATCGGAACCAGACAAACTAGAAAATGGGCCAGATGGGTTCTCAGTAAAAAACTCTCCTTAGTCTACCAAAACCTACACAAATAATGAGGCATGCAACTTTTGATCTGAGTTTATTCATTCGGTGTCAGCTTTGAATCTTGTGTTGTAGTAAAATGTGGTCAACACTTTAAGCAGGCTGATGCATAATTGCGTGAGCCAAGCATGAGACGTGGTGTCCAACAATCAGATAGAGCACGGCCTTTGTGTTGTGGTATAAGTTCACATGAGTTAAGGGTCCTATTACTGTTTCTGATAATGCACTCCACCAACAACAGATGCAAACGTGTGGCTGTCCTAGGGCCAGGGCATTAACGAAAGACAAAGTGGCGGCTTGAAGCAGCAGCTCTGTCTTTCACTCTGCTGGTGGCAACACCTCCATTTCAAGCAAGGGATAGGGATCCCCCTGCAAGGAGAAGTATTGAGTGAATGCAACCACCTAAAGGGGGGTGTCACAATGGTCACCAGGATCCAAGGTTCCCCTTCGAGATGGCTGCTCTCAGGGTCGCACTGACTTTGCATCATCTGTTTGTGGCAAAAGCAAATGAGGGAATGCTTATTTAGGATAGCACCAGTGCTAAGTGTGCCCCAGTGTTATCTGTATTACACTCATTCTTCAACTGAACCCTAAGACAATGTTTTCTTACCAGGGTTGCTGTGATATAATGGTTCTTGATGTTTTTCTATTATTTACCATCAAATTGCATTTCTATTAATATGTTTTGCCTAAAATTAGTTTTCCAGTATTTGGGTTCTTCAAAGTATTTTTTTATTATATAAATAATGCAGTGTACTATGACACTGCCAAATTACACAGAGCACCATAATGAGTGGGGCAGAAAACAGCTCTGTTACCACCCCCCTGCTTGGTGTACCTTGGGCTTCAATAATGTAAAGGGAAGGAAGGTGTACAACCACTTCTGATTATACTTGACCTATCGTTTTCCTATGGATCTTGTAATCATGATAAGAACAGTGACTTATTTTAACAGCCAGCATAACTGGATTAGCAGGGCACTCATACTGATGCCCTTATTCCAGTAGATGATTTGAGTAATCTGAAGGAGTGTAATGTCACCCTCTAATGCCAGAGATTACAATCCACTTTATTTGAGACTGGAAACTTCATGTATAGGGTGCATTGCTGAACAAAAACAGTGTCTCTGGCTAGTGAATATGATAGGTCATTTTTCAACTTCAAATGTGTAAATCCACTCACACAGTTCAGGTGATTATTCGCTCGTGCGCTATTGTCACATTACACCGAATTTCCTAGCTGTGTAAGTTGCATATTTATATCTTGATACCTATTCCTGTATAAACATATTCATTTTAATATTGCTATTGAATATGTTAGCTGTGTTTATCAAAATGTTTTTAAGTTTTGTGAAAAAATAAAGCTGAAACTAGTGCACTTCAGCACTCATTTAGATAATAAATGAGCACACCTTTATGAATTACTCCTATAGCCAACCAACCTGCCATAAATACCCAACTATAATACAGTATCACACTGATAGAAACACGTGGTCATTTTGGTACAAATATACCTGCAGCCCTACATCTGTTTAGGCTTCCTTGGTGACCTTTTACTCATTTCCATTACCCCTATAGCCTACCAATCTGCACAGCTATTGGTCTCATAGCTATAAGCGAAAACAGTAAGGGGCATATTTATACTCTGTTTGCGCCGGAATTGCGTCGTTTTTTTTTACGCAAATCCGACGCAAAGCTAACTCCATATTTATACTTTGGCGTTAGACCCGTCTAGCGCCAAAGATCTTGGAGTTTGCGTCATTTTTTAGCGTGGACACCTACCTTGCGTTAATGATATGCAAGGTAGGCGTTCCCGTCTAAAAAATGACTCCAAGGCATGTGCGCCTTATTTAAACTCCGTGTAAAAATAGCGCACGGGAGTGGGCGGGTCAAAAAAAATGACGTCCAGCCGCTTTTACATCATTTCTTAACGCCTGATCAGGGCAGGCGTTAAGGGACCTGTGGGCTCGGAAGGAGCCCAGAGGTGCCCTCCCATGCCCCCAGGGACACCCCCTGCCACCCATGCCCACCCCAGGAGGACGCCCAAGGATGGAGGGACCCATCCCAGGGAATTTAAGGTAAGTTCAGGTAAGTATTTTATTTTTTATTTTATTGTGGCATAGGGGGGCCTGATTTGTGCCCCCCTACATGCCACTATGCCCAATGACCATGCCCAGGGGACAGAAGTTCCCTGGGCATGGCCATTGGGCAAGGGGTCATGACTCCTGTCTTTGCTAAGACAGGAGTCATGTCAATGGAGGGTGGGAGTAAAAAAAAATGGCGCTAATCAGGTTGAGGCAGATTTTTTGCCTCAGACCGACTTGCCCCATTTTTTGACGCCCAAGCTCCATTTTCCCCTAGGCCGGCGCTGCCTGGTGTGGGTCATTTTTTTTTATGCACACCCGTCAGCTCCGCCGGCTAACGTCATTCCATAAATAAGGCACCCGCATGGCGCTTTGGAATGGCATTAGCCGGCGTTAACATTTTTGACGCACAACTGCGTTGGCGCAGTTGTGCGTCAAAAAGTATAAATATGGCCCTAAGTCACTCAAAAAATACATTTGCTCCGTTTTCATCTGTGTTTAAAAAGAAATACTGGCAGAGAGGTAGGTGGATTTCTGTCTGTGTTTATTTGGAAAAATCAGAGAAAGCAGAAAAGATCTTTAACTATGCACAGTTCACATAGAATTGTGGCGGCTCAAAATATATGTTGATCTGTTAAAATAATGCACAGATGGTGAGACAGCTGTGGGGATTAAAGTATCTTCATTGCTCGGGCAGGTTTGACTTCTCCTAATGACTCTGTTTTAACTCCAGTACTCCTTATTCTTCAAATGTCACTGGGTATGTTCCACATTTTTTTCTTCTTCATCAGAAGAGTACTTTGCTTTTCTGGACTAGGGGTGCACCCGACGTTTATCCTCTTTCATTAAAGAGTGTCTCCTGTGCTCTCACCAGAAGATGGTAAGATTGAAGGTTGATGGCACTTGATTGACTAAAATTATACCATGTGGAGGACAGGACTGGGACCCCATTAACCAAAAAAGAACTGTCACATCCATGTTTATCTGCTGATTTTCCTATTGAACTCTTGAGAGAGACCTTAATGTCAACCTAGAAGATGAGCACAGTCAGAGAGGGCCGCTACCCTTGTGACACCCTTTAAAACTCTCATTAAAAACATGTGCAAGAGTGCCCTTGCATAAGTGCTGGCATTATGGCCCTTGCTCCATTACCTATGAATGTGCTTGGACACCAAATTCTGCAATTAAGAGGCTATCAAGGACGTGTTCCTGGAAGTGTCCTGTTGCTGATGTCAGGCCATTGTTGGTCTACAGACGGTCCCTGGTCCCTTTTTGCTCCATCACCAAGCACACTTAAACAGGAGTGCTAACTTTGCAAAAGGTCCCTCTTGCCAGACAGGTTGCAGCAAATACAATTAGCAGATTCTACATCAAAGGTTATTGCTACAAAATATGGGATCCAGAAACTATCCTTCATTTCAAAATTCCTGTTACATTTGTGATGATTTTTCAGTGTTTGTACTGATTTCAGAATATTTTTTTTCTGAGCATGCATATCAGTTTCAGAAGAAGGAAGATAGTTGACTATTGTCTTGCTGATAGCCAAGTGCTGATGAACAAGAAACAGTTGTGCCTTATGGAACTCATCTGAGGTGCATCTTTTTTAAATGGACACACCATAGATTTACCCTTCCAACCAGAAAAAGAATCAACGGTAGCCAGTAGTAGCAGTTACTAGTAAGAGTGTGCAAAATCTGCATAGTTTGCATAATTACAGAGATATCTGCAACATGAGGCAAAATTATGTGTAAATACATGCAATTCAAATCTGTCACTTCAATTTTTGATGTTTGGGTGAATTTCACACCACAAATGAGTGCAAAACATCAAAAGTGCCACTAACAACAACCACTTGTGTTCTGTTTTCCCCTTGTGTTTTTAGTACATGTTTTGGCAAATGGTGCATAATTATCAGAAGTGGTGTAATGGAATAATCTCAGGAATTTTGCTTAAACTTGCAATGCTTAATTCCCAAAACTCCTCAAATTACCCCTGTGTTGTTTGAATTTTGGCCAAGCCTAGTTCCTAACCCCTAGCAAACCTGGAAATCCTTGGCACTGCTTTTTCTATCATTGGTCTCAGGGTTCAGGCAGCATTGTGAATGACAGAACATAAACAGTACTCTAGAGCCATAATCTTGTTCTGGAGTTTTTACTCTTTGGCTTATGTCACAGTGTCCTTTCCTCAGGATCTGCATGTCGCTGAACAAAAGGCCAATCTTCCGGCATCACCAACTTAGCAAGCTATTATAGCACAGAGTTATGGTGAAACCAGTCGGGGGAAGGGAATTAGGATAGGGAACAGCAGGGAGAGAGATCTGAAAAGAAAAAGGTTAGAACAAATATGCATTTACTCATTCATAGAAATGCAACTTATCAATAGACTCTTGACTAAATGCGTCTCCGAGATATCAGATGGAGACCCCATGAAATTAGGGCAAAGCCCCTTCTTTGAAAGATGGAACAAGAATAAACTATGATCTCAGAAACAAGAGATGGCAAGATCTTTGGATTATGATTACACTCAGAATATCAATCCTGTAAAATCTCTGCATTCACAACATAAACCTTTGATCATGACCTAGAAAATCTCAAAGAATTAAATATGCTTTTCACATCTTAAGCTTTTCAAAGAACAATGGAAACTATTATTTGCTTATCTCCAAAAATACTTTCACATTCACAACTATAAAGACCGAAAATGTTTTACTCATTGAACTTGAAGCGCTTTACTTATAATACCAGGAAGCGCTTTTACTTGTCTTGCCTTAAAGCGCTACGCTCATTATACTAAGGGGGCGCTTTTACTCAAGTGGCCTAAATCACTTTGATTGTTGTGCCAAGAACCTTTTACTCCTGTGAATTGAAGCACTTTGATTGACATGCCAAGAGCACTTTACATCTGTGAACTGAAGCGCTTGAATTGCCGTGCCAAGAGCACTTTACATCTGTGAACTGAAGCGATTGAATTGTCGTGCCAAGAGCGCTTTACATCTGTGAACTGGAACGACTGAATTGCTGTGCAAAGAGCGCTTTACAACTGTGCTCTGAAATGCCTTTGATCGTTGCGCCAAGGCCGCTGTACTCTGGAAACTGAAAATGCTTTGCTCGTTATGCTAAGGGGTGCTTTACCTTTTGGGAGTAATGACTTCCTCCAAACTTAGATTCATCAAGGCCTTACCGCTATGAGTACGACCTACTCGTTTTTTAATGCACCATGGAAACAAGGATACTTCGGTGGGATGACACTCTGCCATTCAGGAACTCTGCTCTTCTTCAGAGAAACCCCCACAAGGTCTGGCTGTATCGAAGTCTTCAAAATAGTGAGCAACGTGCTTGGGTGTGGCTGGGCTTTATAGGCCTGCCACACCCCAAGATGGCTGCTGCCTCTAAAAACATGGGAATTGTAGTCCCTTCATGAAATAGCACTGATAAGTGCATCTTGACCACCAATGTCCTGAACCTGCAGCTCTATGAGCTTTGCCACAGGGCAGACGACGCTGATGGCCACCTTTGGAACAAGAGGGGATGACAAGTGGTGCGCATAAAGTGCCACAGAGCCGCGCAGAGGAGTTTCGAGCGAGACCTGGACCACGCATGGCCTTATTCCTGACACTTTAATCTATCTCCCACCAAAAGAAGGGGCTATTGAAAGGCTTGGGGTAAGATGAGGATGTATGCTGTTATTCCATGCTTGATGTCACTTCCGTGACATTTGACATTTTGGTGAATTGAAACGTAGACCTTCCAGAGGTATTCAGGAACACGCATCATAATCTCAGTCAGTCTTGGGAATATCTTTCATGTCACACTGTGTTTTGAATCACAGATTGGAATCATGTAAAGGTGTGTCAGTTTCACGTGAAAGGTTCTCTTGAGCTTACCGCACGTTCTCTTGAGCTAACCAACTACTTCAAAAGGATCATCAATCAGCATTAATCTAAAGGTTGGACCTGACTTGTCATTCATTGTTTGGTTAAGGGAGTCCATCTATGGAATGGTATTGCTATTGACCCAAGTTTATTCTTCAAATTATTGAGTTTTTGAAAAAAATTATCAATCATTTGTATATTGCATCACTATCACCCCTATGGGTTTCTGAGCTCTGAGGATGCAGTATCTCCGTCAAAATGCCATGTCTTGAGTTTCCTTCTGAAATCTGCTAAGGAAGGAGCTGCTCAGAGGTGGAGGGGCAGGTTGTTCCAGGATTTAGCTGTGATGTAGGAGAAGGAGTAGCCCCCCGCTGTGGGTGTGGTGGGTCCAGGTAGGGGGGTGCGAGGTTGAGAGTGGAGGAGTGCAGTTGTCTTGCGGGAACGTGAAGCTGAGATTGTGGTTGTTGTAGGACAGGCCTAGGTTGTGTGTAGTGCCTTGTACATTAGAGTGAGGATCTTGAACTGGCATCTCTTCAGGGTCGTGTGGCTGTGGAGGTCTCTTCAGTGCAGGATAATTCAGG
The DNA here is from genome assembly GCF_031143425.1 of Pleurodeles waltl. Classification (NCBI taxonomy): domain Eukaryota; kingdom Metazoa; phylum Chordata; class Amphibia; order Caudata; family Salamandridae; genus Pleurodeles; species Pleurodeles waltl. The sequence goes on from NC_090451.1 coordinate 373,058,675, forward strand.
AGTGTTTGGGGAGGTTCAGGATGAGTCTGGTTGCAATATTCTGTAGAGTCTGGAGTGTTTTGAGTAGCTTGGTGGAGATTCTGACATAGAAAGCGTTGTCATAGTTGAGGTGGCTGGTGATCAGTGCGTGAGTAATGATTTTTTTGGTGTTGGTGGAGATCAATTTAAAGATTCGGTGGATCATTCTGAGGATGTAGAGCAGGAGGAGGCAACTGAGTTTGCTTGTTGGTTCATGGACAGATGGCTGTTGAATATGATGCAGAGGTTTAATTTGCAGTCTGATGGGGTGAGAGTTGCACTGCGTTCTGCTGGCCACCATCTATGGTCCCATATGGAGATGGTCCTCCCAAAGATTAGGACTTCTGTTTTGTTAGTGCTTAATTTGAGGCAGCTGTCTTTCATCCTTGACCTTGGTGTTGCAGAAGTTGGTTTTGGCATTGAGGGGATCCTAAGTGAGCGAGAGGATCAGTTGGGTGTCGTTGGTTTAGGAAGCTATGTTCAGTCTGTAGGATCTGACAATATCTGCGAGGGGGGTCATGTAGATGTTGACGAGGGTGGGGCTTTAGCATTGAGGGGGTCCTCAGTGAGCAAGAGGATCAGTTGGGTGTTGTTAGCTTAGGAAACTATGCTGAGTCTGTGGAATCTGACAATATCTGACAGGGGGGTCATGTAGATGTTTAAGAGGGTGGGGCTGAGGGAGGATCCTTGGGGTACACCACAGGTGACAGTCTTGGTTGCGCAGGTGAAAGGAGGAATGCAGATGCTCAGAATGAGGCCTGAGAGGAATGAGGCTATACACTTTAGGGTGTTCTGTTGAATACATAGGACTAGGAGTATCAGAGCTGCCTTTTCGCCTCTGTTGGGGAGGGTCCTGATGTTATCCGTGGCTGAGATCAGTGCGGTCTCAGTGCTGTGGTTGGTCAACAATCCTGATTGTGAGGTGTCAAGAAGGAGGTTTTGTTTCATACATCATTTCTGCCAGGAAAGTTGTTCATGTAATTTTGCAATTCATTAACTTTAATTATATTTTAGTTTATTATTATTTTTGCACATATTTAATATATATTTGTAATGATTGGTTGAAGTCAAGGGGTTGGATCTTTCAAAACTTTACTCTGGTGCAAATTCACAAAACGTGATGAAAACCACCGCAACTCATCAATAAAGTGTTTACTTTCCAGAGCAAAACATTTTTTGTGCTGAAAAGTAACCCTAAGGGTACAACAGACAGCACTTCGCACTACTTTGCCTTACTGTGCATCAAGGGAGCGGTTCATGTGCATTTTAATGCTTCCTCCCATGGGTTTTGACACAAACTCCTTTCCACTTATAACTGTAAAATCATCATAAAATAAGCGTCCTCAAGACAGGCACTAACAAGGAGAAATGTTTCAGTTCTCCTATCTTTTTACATATTGCGTGTGCACTGTAGTGTGCATCATACATACCAAGTGACAAAAATTTTAAGTATGTCTATGCTTAAAACATTGTACTGTAGGAGTACTCTTTTGAAGTCAAATCCTATGCTAGACATCACATACACATCTTATCTTTGCAGTATGGTGAAAAGGTGTGTGTGTGGCGTTGGGCAATATGGAAGAATGCCAGTGATCGAGAGTAGAGCATCTGTGGCACTACCCCTCGCTATACTTTAGGGGCCTTACTTACAAGTCCCTCTGTGCCACCAGAATGTCACTTTTAGTTACAGTCCAGCAATGCACACGGCAGGGCCATATCAATAAGGCCACATAAAGCCACCTTGTGTGGATTTTCATGGCCTTGTAAATATGAACATGTTGCTGCGTTGTCTCACCTTGCAACAGGGAGGCGTGCCATGGGTATTAGGGTGGGTGTTCCCCCATAACACCCATTGCATTGACAAATTCACGGATTTATGAGATTTAGTAAAGCTGGGAATGCATCAAAAGCCTGTGCCTCCCCAGGGGAGGTGTTAGGAGGCGCAACAAGGAGAAATACCTTTCTGCAACATACATAGAAAGAGGAAAACACATCTTGTGATTTTTTTTTTTGTAGAAAGATGTCCCTATCTGCACAAAAACAATCATCCATACAATACATGCACCCTTGTACTATGGTGCAAGGGTGCTAGTGTTGGCGGATGGCAGCCCATTGTTCATCAGCGCAGGGGAAAAGGACAGGAATGTGCTGTATCTTATGGATACTATGCATTCCTGCCATTTTCATTTGACACATGGCAGTTCAGTAAGAATGCTTGTGGTGCTGCCTTGTGCCAAAAGCTTGTAAATATGCCCCTGAGTGCAATGCAATTTTGGTTGCTGCGCTTCATTGCACTATATATTAGTAAATCTCCCCCAAGATGTTTTGTCTGTGGAAATCATTTGTACATCAGCTACATTGGTTTCTAGTGCAGTGAATATACCTTCATCATAGAAAAATCATATACAAAGCTAGGGAAAGATACAATATTTATTTCACCTGAAAAGTTGGGTGAATTTGGGCAGAGCTGGGAACATTACCCATGGCAAGGAAACATTCCTGAATTTTTCCTCAAAGTTGACAGGATAGTGTGCAGCAGGGAAGGGCACAGTGAGGAGACAAGGGGCTCGGGATTGGGAGCTGTGACTGGGAATCTAAGGACTCAGGGCAGAAGAAAAGGATGTCTACAGAGAGCATTCTAATAGAAGGATTATATGTTCAATATTTGTCAGGGCGTGGCCACAATGGCGGACTGGTAGGAAGTGCTTTTTAGTCCTTCCATCCCTGCCACTGAGAGACCAGGCAGCAAGCCTATTCAGAGAACCTGGTTAAGTCCCATAACCTCTCCTCATGCAGTGGTGAAGCCCCTGAGAGCTGCGACGACCGAAGCAGGGGCCGGCGAGCCGTATTGTGAGAGACCGACTGTGAGATGGCTGACCTACAGGCCCTAAGATGACAATGCCAGCTAGCTGAGGAAGGCAGCCTGCCCATTCGTGATCCGAGGCTCCAGACTTGGTAGCGCACCTATGATACTGGAGGTCTGGAGTTCCCTGGGAAGCAGCGCTCTGCAGTTCAGCCCCTGGATGATGTTCAATAGTTGCCTAGCTCACTCTACCTTGGCCGCATTGCATCAAATTAATGGCGGCCATCTACCTGTGAGAACACCAGCCAAGGGGAAGGGTGCGCTTCCTGCCTCCACGTGTAGCGGGCCCTACACCACTGGGCACTTTAGCAACAGAACCTTGACCTCTGCGAGGAGCTCCACAGCAGTGGGTGCCCCTCCTGCTAAAACTGTCAAGACTGGTTGCTGCCTGACTCGGATCATGTGTGCCTCTTTGTTGTACCCAGGTCCCTCCTGGCCTGCTGTGCCTTACCCGTGCAGCCTAACAGTGTGTCTATAGTGCCCTCACCAGCTTGCACTTTATGGGTACAGTAAGACTCGCACAAGTAGGGGTGCCCCTCCTGGATGGAGTCAGGTTTGGCGAGCACTTCAGCCACTGAGCTTCATGCCTGCCAGAAGAGGGTGCACATTAGATTTCTGGAACTTTAGGCCTACAGAGTGACTCTGAGGCCACCCGGTGCTGCCAGTTACAAACAACTGCAACAATTCACCTAGTGCCCTCATAGACGCACACAAAGCATGAAGTGGTCATACTACCTAGCAGCATTAAACCTGGAGGTCCGCAGAGCCCCAGCAGAAGGGTGCCACCTGCTGCTGATTCCTCCCATTGGGGAGCGGACACCCTGTCACTCCTGCCCTGAAGATCAGTACTGTACTCCAGCGCACATGGTTTCATGGCCTTGGTCATTGCTACACAGGTGCTCCTCATGCAGAGTGCAGTTGGTGGTAAGAGGTGGGCACCTGGTGGTGTCCCCCGCCTGATCTCTCTGTCCCTGGAATCGGGAAGTTGCCATCCTCTGTAATTTGCTCATCGAACCACTGCTGGTACTTACTGCAGCTCCTCGCACTTCTCTTCCTTGGGACCTGAGGACATTGCAGGGGCCACTGCAGAATCATCACTGAGGAGACTGCTGACTGAACTCTACTTTCTCTCAGGCCAGTACTCCATAACAGAGGAGATCTCAGTATTCCCTAGCAAACGTTGAACACAGACACGTGGGACAGGGCAACGGCTTGTGCCAAAAAGGATCACACGATAAAAGAGATGCTGTCTAAGCAGATCAGGATCAGATCGGGAGATGGTCCTCCCCCTTCCAGCCTCAAACAGCAAGCCAACAGAATGGACAGTGAGAGCCTAGGGCCACACACCTTTCTAAAAGCCCTCTTTGCCTCACACCAGGAAGACCAGCAAATTGGGAAGAAGGATCTGTCCCATGATCTGAAGGAGGTCTGCCTCAAGCTTGTGGAGGTGGGTGACAGGGACTCCACCTTAGAAAACCATGAGATAAGTAGGGATGAGGAACTCAAACAGCTCCAGCAAGAAGTTATACAACTTTGTGAACATCAGACTGACTTACAGGCCCAGGCAGCATACCTTGAAAATTGATCCAGAAAAAACAATATACACTTTTGTTGGGCCCCCTACAATTGCTGAGGAGGATAATATCTCATTTTATGTCAGGGTCCTTTTCACCCAAATCCTGGAAACGGCACCAGAGAAGGAACTCCAGCTCTAGCGACACAAAAGGATGATGGACGGAGTGCTGACAATGCAAACACTCACCCCCAGTCACAGATCTGGGTTTAATCCATCGTTCTTTTGCTCACCATGCCACCCCAGTTTGGACCCAGCCATATGCAAATCAGTCTTGACCCTGTTCCTCATGGGACCAGGTCCCCCCGAAACTGGTCCCAGGATGCTTTTTTCCAGTCCAGGGAAGACCTGGCCTAGCAGTTCGGGCTGGACTGTTCCCATGGGGAACAGGGTCAAGACTGATTTGCATATGGCTAGGTCGAAACTGGAATGGCATGGGCAGCAAAAAAACGATGGATTTAGGCCCAGATCACTGTACTGGGGGTGAATGTTTGACAATGTTCAGCATTCCGTCCATCACTCGTTGTTTTTGCTTTGTCGCCCTAAGTGGGAAGGGCATGCCCAGACGTGGGTCCCATGCTTCCCATGCCACTGGATTCAAACTAGCCTGGCTGATGAGGGGTGAAACCCCGAAACCGGTCCCAGGATGCTTGTTTCCAGTCCAGGGAAGACCTGGCCTAGCAGTTCGGGCTGGACTGTTCCCATGGGGAACAGGGTCAAGACTGATTTGCATATGGCTGGGTCCAAACTGGAATGGCATGGGCAGCAAAAAAACTATGGATTTAGGCCCAGATCACTGTACTGGGGGTGAATGTTTGACAATGTTCAGCATTCCGTCCATCACTCGTTGTTTTTGCTTTGTCGCCCTAAGGAACTCCAGCTCAACAGAATCCACAGGGTCGGCCCAATCTGCAAACACCTGCCCAGCCGCCATTTTGGTTTGCATCCATGATTTTCCACTCAAGGAAATGATTCTTTGCAGAGTTAGGGACCTGCACCCCCTGAAGATCAGAGGACACATTCTGGTCCTGTACCAGGACTTTTCGGTGATTACTCTACAAAAGAGGAGAGACTTTTGTCCCATTAAAACCCTTCTCTATGACAAAATAAATGCCTACTTCTGGGCAACCCTTTCTGCTTTGTCTTTCATTGGGAAGGAAAATGGCACCACCTTCGATACTGACACAGGCCTGAAAGCTTCTGCTGAAGATTGAGGCACCTTCTGAGATTGTTCAGCAGGCTACCCCGTGATAGTGCAAGGTCCAGAAATGCTCTCAATGGTGGGGGCCTCCTTGGGTGACCACTGACTGGAACCTGACACTATGGCACTCAAACGCGGGCAGTGCTGGAGTAGCTGCCTGGAGAAGCTGACATGCGAGACCCTGGTTGATGACATATGAGTCTCCAGGCTGGTACTTAAGATTTAGGTGGCTGAGGTTGGTGGAGGATGGTGAGATAGGGTTAGCAGGTGGATGGCTGTGTAGAGCCACAGATCAGTCTGCTTGTTTACCTTGTGGGACTATGCTGGGCATCCCAGGATTTTCATCTTTGCTGTTGTTTTTATTGATTTATTGGATATTGGTGGTGACTATACTCATCCTCAGAGGGCACACACCGCACCAGGTAGTTTTCAAAACATGGATTCCTTATATTTCTACCATTCTTCAGCAAACATAGTTTGACTCTTGGGGCATATGACTCACGCGCCACGAATGATCCCTTTTAACACATGATGTTAAAAGTTATCACTCTCAGTGTAAAAGGGGTTAACAACCCAACCAAGCATTGAGCATTCCTTTTCTATCTAGAGCAAACAGAAGCTGACTTGTGCCTATTGCAGGAGACACACCTGCTTCCTGGAGACTTCTACAGACTTAGATCCTGGGCCTTCCCACATCAGTTCTTCCCATTTGAAAACCCTAAAACTGTTGGAGTGGCTCTTCTAGTTACTCGCTCCTTCAGTGGGAAGGTGGGTGACAAATTTGCACACAGATTACATGTGGGGGATCACCTTCTTATAGTGGGTTTCCTAAACACATCCAACAAAAACCAAGAAAGATTCCTTCCAAACCGGCACTGGAGGAATTTATGTCCAACCAAGACAAGAAAGTGCTTCTAGGTAGGGACTTGAACTTAGTTTTGCAGAACAACCTAGACCGGCCAGCACTTCAATATGAGGGGACCTGGGCTATATCTCTGGAAGGGGCCCGGTGGGTACGGAAACTGGGAGTCAGACCTCTGGCATGAATGTTACCCCATGACCCAGGATTACACATAATATTCCGACATCCACAAGACATACGCCCCACTAGATCATATTTTGGGGACTTCGGGAATCCAGAATTTCCTTAAAAATATCGAGATAGAACCTCGCTCCATGTTGGACATGCCACAGTCTCTCTTGTCATAGATCTCCCCCCCTTACTGTGGATGTCTCAGCCATGGAGAATGAGGGAAAGCCTCCTTCAGAGGCCTGAGGTGGTGGAACAGATCGTCGAAGCAATCACAAATTACCTAGACCTTAATGACACAGCCAACACTACTATCTCCCTTCTTTGGGTGACTCTAAAAACAGTGATTCGAGGTGAGCTAATAGCCATTTCCATGGCTGATAACAGACTTTGGCAGGAAAATAGGGAACAGTTGCACCAGCAAGTGCAGGAGCTGGAAAGGATACACAAATGCACCAGCATAACTCATGTCTAGAGACAGTTAGAGGGGCTAGTACACAACTTGCTTGATTGTATGTGGACAAGTCTGAGTGTGCCTTACTTAGACTCCATCATTTCTTTTATGTTGGGGGGAACAAGTGTGGACACTTTCTGGTTAACCGGCTTCATGTCCATATATAGGCGGCGGGGTTGAGTCTTTCCTGATGCCTGATGTCATCAAAATAGTAGAGGATGCCCACATTGCATCCACCTTCAGTAGACTTTACGAGGACCTTTATTCTTGCCAGACTCCTAATGAGGAGGGGCCAGACTCATACCTCAGAGGGGTCCAGAGTGTACGTCTAACATCTGCACAGGTGGAGGTACTGGGTCGCCTGATCAGGATAGATGAAGCAAGATCGAAGCCTCTTAAATCACCAGGGCTGGACAGCTTCACAGCACTGTTTTATGAAATGATCTGTCAGATCCCATCTTGACCTGAATGCTTAATGTGATACCTGGACCAGGTGCGATGTTGTCCTCCATTCTGCAGGCATTGTCATAGTCATTCCTAAATCCGGTAAAGATCTCAAACAATGTCTCTCTTGAATGTGGGCATTAAGCTGATCACCAGTATTCTGATGTCCTTGCTGAATCGTGCTAACTGACCCCGACCAGGCTGGATTTGTCCCACAGAGACAATGTAGAGACAACACCAAGCAAATCCTACACCTTCTGGATAAAGCCAAATGCTCCAAATATGAAACTAGGTTCCTGGCCATAGACACGGCGAAATCATTCGATTGGGTGCATTAGCCATATTTGAAGGCCGCACTGGGACACTTTGGCTTTGGGCCCAGATTTCGAGCCTGGGTTCTCAAAATTAGCAAGCCACCCAACTCCCCTATCTGATGGTTACTAACACAGTTCTGAAAGTATAGGATTGGATCGCACAGCGTAGGGGTCTCTCCACATTCCCTTCCCTGCTGACCCCTTTGTAGGCAATGCAGCTTTCACATGAGGCCTGATCATGCTGTAATCCACCACTGCTTGAGCATCGGCTGTCACTCTGCCGAACATTACTTTGATGACATGGGCTCGCTTTCCTTTTAGCAGCTGCTGGATGATTATGCACTCCCAGGGTTAGAGAGGATGCAGTACTTGCAAATCCGGCACTGGGTGATGGACCCAGGGATCCATTCTGGAGTACAACGGCCCCTCACGGATTTTGAAAAATGACTGCTCACGAAGACTAACAACAAAATCTTATCACTGAACTGTACAACATGCCTCCCGGCATCTAAAACACTGGGTCAAACATGCTAGAAATTGGAACTGGGGAGGCAGATCACAGCTAAGCAGTAAGAGGAGGTGCATTCCCGGGCACGCCACATAGCACGTAACACAGCTAGCATGGAGGTGGCCACAAAATCACCAAGTATTGATACCTTACCACAGTAGGTTTCCACAAGGGTAGTTCCACTTGTAGCACTGCTTGTTGGAGACAATGCAGGTCCCCAGGGGCTTTAATACACCTGCTTAGGGAATGCCCTAAGGTCACCCAATATTGGGAGGGAACTTACTGGTATAATCCATGTTATGGATACTCCCCGGAGTGGGTAGGGGCTATTACACTGTTGTGTGATTTAAGTAATTCTATTGGCACTGCCCCGCATCCTTGGTTGTTCTACTGTACTCGTTATATAATGATAATATTGCTAATAAAAAGATTTGAACCTAAATATTTGTCTACAAAATAAACTGGAGAAAAATATCCTCTGCAATATTATTGTGACTATAGGTATATATATGCAAGACTAGATTTGTTACTCATCTCTAAATATACGTACCTTAGCAACATGTCTTACTTCAAAGTATGTAGATGTGGAGTTAAGAATAGCAAATCTCTTCTTACCTATGCACAATTCTTTTAACAATACTGTTGTAGTGTATATTCTGACAATATTTTTATAGGACAAAGCTTTTGTTCTTGATATTCAGACAAACAGCTTTCTATACGGTTAGCAATCAGCTGGCAAATCAATCTACGAGTGCAATTTAAATCCATTAATTGTTCATGATTCAATAACTTTCTTGACTATGTTCGTTCCCTTCTCCTCAGTTGATTACTTTCCTTCATATTCTTGCGATTGTCCCACTCAAAATGCCTTCTTCACCTGGCACCTGAGACTCTTCATGGGTTGTTCATTTTCCAAGCTAGTTCTCATCATCTTCCTTCTCGCATGCATTTATTTCAGGTTTCACTCAGCCTTACCTACTTTCAGCTTCACTGGATTTCTGAAACTGTGCTACCACATGCATTATTACACCCAGCTCTTCTATTCTCAACCTGTTATGGGCCTTGGTTCCAAGAGTTCCAACTCTTGCTGTAAAATACACCTTCTTTTTAGCCTGCAGCGATAAACACTGAAGGTGATATTGCCGATCTACAAATTAATGTATTTTCATGTTAAATTTATGTACACATTCTGGAATAACCAGGGCTTAATTTGAATCAGTGTTTTCTGGTGCTGAGCACCCACACTTAGGCCCATATTTATACTTTTTGACGCAAAGCTGTGGCGGCGCAGTTTTGCACCAAAAATGTTACCGCCGTCTAACGCCATTTCGATGCGCTGTGCGGGCATCAAATTTATACTTTGACGCACGGCGGCGCAACCAACAGGTGGGAGTCATTTTTTTTGACGCACATCGCAGCGTCAAGTCGTAAAGGAAAACGACGTTAGCGCGACGTAAATGACTGTGGGTCGATTTACGACAGCGAAACCCGGAAAGCGCCGTTATTTTTGACGCAATAGCGTAAAAAATACCCGCGAGCACTGCCCTTTCAGCAGAGGAGAGCCAAAATGGATCCCAGATGCCACTACAGACCCCAGGAAGATGACAGCAGACCAGGAACCAGCCAGGATGATCCATACAGGAACCAGGACATTTATAGAAAAAAAAGAAAGTGTCGCTTCAGTGCAGAGGAGCAGGAAATCCTGGTTAAAGAGGTGACGGAACACCAGCACCAACTTTTCATCACCTCTAAGTTGCCAATCAGTTGGAGAGAGGCCATATGGCAACAAATTGTTGACAAGATCAACAGTGTGGCTGAAGTACGCAGGACAGTCACTGAGTGTAAGAAACGCTGGCATGACTGCAAACGTAGGACAAAGGAAAAAATGGCCAGGAACAGGAAGGCAGCACTGCAGACTGGAGGTGGGAGTCCAGCACACCAGGAGGCCCTGGACCACATGGAGGAGATGGTCGCAGCCGTCATCCCTGAGGAGATCGTCATAGGGATTCAAGGACAGGACAGCGCAGACTACCACGAGACAACGCACATGCAGGGTAAGTCGCATGGGGAATTATAATGCAATAATGTTAACTACAACCGGGGTGGGGAATACCTACTACACAATGCATGTAAGTCAGCATATATATGGAGTGGCATGGGTAAAGGGGCACGGCAGGGGAGCATGCCCTGCACAGACAGAAGCTGGGGCACAACATTACACAACACCAACAACAGTCCCATGGGGGCATCCTGTCATGACAACAATGGAGCTAAGGTAAAGCCTCGACAGGTGGGAAGGCCACTACGTCAAACTTACATCCTGGCACTCGTCATCCAACATACCTCCTACATCAACTAGGTCCTTATCAGTAATCTAGTAGCCAAAACAACAACTGCAATGTAACTGCAACAACAGTTGACACTACCACCTCTGATCTCTGTGCAGCTATAGTAGCCAATGGCAGTAACCTCCCCATGGAACATACATACCTAAATTATGGGGTGAGGATGACATCTGCAACAATCTCCAGAAATAAGACAAAGGCACCAGTACACTCAAATGTCAATGCCCATAGTTGACACATACATCAGCCAAAGTAAACAGCAATAGGAGCCACGCAGCACTAAGGACACACACATGCTGCATATGTCAGGGTCCTTCACGTGCCTGGCTAACAAGGCAACATCACAAATGTCATACTGCTCAGACAACAACATTGAGGAGGGGACACATGCAACTGGTCACTGAAATACACCTGCACAGTCAGAGGACCAAATAGGACATTGATACTATAAACAGGGCAATCCAATTAAACACACATTACCCAACATCAGCTGGAAACATTAACAATGTCTACATCCATATCACATCGTAACATTGCCATGCATAGGATATGCCACATAACAATTACAATTAGGTCAATGTGAACAATCAGAGATTGGGGCAGGTCCTGAGAGGCAAGTGTGCTGCCAGGGCAATCACAACACCCACAGCCAGTGAAAGGTCTCACCATAAGAATAGATATACACGGAGGGTCGAGTAGGACAAAAAGATGGCTATTCCCTAATTGGTACAAAGCAATACCTAGAGGCGATTAGGCAGACAAGTCTGATAACTCTATATCAAACATGTGATACACAGGTGGGCCATAGGCCTATAACAATGCCCATATGAAGGACAGCAGATACCAATAGCAAACAAGATCACAAAGTAATTTCATCCAAAGGCTTGCATGTTAAGGCAAAATTGTCACAACACAGACACACTAATTGTACCCTGTTTCATTGCAGAGGAACATGGATCTCCTGCCGATATGCCTGTCCCTGATTTCCCTGATGACATGGATGACGAGCCCATAAACATTACCCAGGAGACCATCCAAAAGGTCCTTGAAACCCTCCAGACCCCACCTTCAGTCACAAGGAGGAGCACAGAACAAGCAGCCATCACAGAAGAACCACACACCACCCCAATTGCAAGACCTGCCAGCTCCTACACAGCTGAGGACTGAGACGATACTGGAACCAGCTTTGAAAGAACTGTAGTTGGAGTACAGCGGGAGCTGGCCAAGGAGGTGCGGGTGGGGATGCAAACTATGGCAGCCAGCCTTGAGGGGGTGCGCTTGTGCATGATGTCATCTGCAGATCAGGCAGCAGCTATGCAAGCCCTAACATCCATACTGCAAGGACTACAAGAAACTATAAAGGAATTCACCACTGCAGTAAGGGAGTTGCCACAACACCTTGCACCCCAAACTTTCCACTGCATGCACGAATGCAATCATGACTCCCTCAGGACCGACCTGGCTGCCTACCATCGTGATGTAGCTGCTATTCTCAAAAAACATCAGGCCCTGCTTGCAGCAGTACTGCCCTTAAGAACTTCACAGGGAGCAGCCACCAGGATGTCTGACTCCACGTCTTCTAACACTGAGGTGTGTGTTGCCTCTTCAACAAGGACAAAGCAGGCAACACACACATCAGAAGAAGAAGACATGGAACAGATCACATTCTCACGGAAGAGTACCCGGAAGCACTAGTCCCTGCACCATGGCCTACTTTGACCAAGGTCCTACGTTTTGTCAATTGCCAGTCTCACTACAACTATACTCAATGACTGTTCTGCTAACCACTGTATGACTTGTCAGCATTGCCAGTGAATGTCTCTCTCCTACTATTCGGCAAATCCTGTCCCTCTGCACTGTCTTTTACATCACCCCAGCATGTCAGGAGCATCATCCACACCCCTTCTGTAGGATCACCATGGAAGAATGCACCAGAACGGACTCAGCAAACATGGACAATGTACATTTTGCACTACAGCACCTATCAATAAATAGCACTTGCACACCTAATATGTCTCTGTGTTATTATACACATCAACTGTGCAGTAGATAACTCAAAAGTGCCTGTGTGACAACCATGTAGCTTGTCAATACAACTGTCCTGACATCATGTAGTCTGAGACATCTGTGCAGTGGCCAGGATTGCATCATAGCCTGCCCATCCTGAGGAGAATAACTGATGAAGGGACAAACCACACACAATTATGCTGTGTTGGACAGAATAATGCTCCATCTATAGCAATCCAAGTCAACTAATGGTGGCTGATAAATGTAGGCACCATGCAATACTAAAACATGAAATTATGCAGTATAATCTAAGCAAACACAACTAAACACTGCATCAATCACCCTTTCTGAGTACACTTCCATGAAGGGAAGTCATGCTGAATTTTTGCACACATGATCTATGTCAGCAATGAAGACAACAAGACAAGAGTGTTAACAACACCTCATCTACAAAGATGTCCCTAAACATCACACTGCAGTCCGACCTAATAAATTACACACAATACCAAGTCTGGAAGCACACTTTGTGATGTAGAATACCTACTCATCAACACAAATCCTTGGTGATCCATGTAAACTACTAATGGTGGGTCTATCAAATGGTGGATACTTACCAAGTTAGCACAGGGGTAGCTGCCATTTTAAACCTCTATTTTCTTTGGTGTGTAGCATAGGACCCAAATGTCATAGAAAAACAATCACCTACACTGATGTCAAGGCCATGATCAAGTAGCAGTTAACACATAATGCAAAGGGTTAACTATATGTTTATTCATATGTATTCACACCAGAGGCAACTAAGGGAAAAGACATACCTACACTAATCTAACCTGACTACTCCTAACCCACAACTGTCCCTAACTAACCTAAGCTAAACTTACTCTACACATATAACGAATCGATCTAAACATCAACCCCCCACCCACCATTATGAGACAGGACACATGCTGGACAACACATACTAACCTACACACATACTATACTATCCTAAACAATCATATATATTTTTTTCTTTTTTTTTTTCTAAACAGACAGGAATCCCAACATTGACCAACACACAAAAATGAAATATAGAAAGAATAAGGACCCCCCACCCTCCTCACTAACACTAACTAAGCTAACAACCTACACTAACCTAACACTAATCCCCAAAACCCAACTATCATGACAAAAAGGAAAGAGGAGAGAGGGGAGGGATACATTTAAAACAATCAATAAAGTCCTAGAGGTTGGCCCTTTGTAGGGTCCGCCTGATGGACCTAACCCTCTTCTTAATGTAGGCCACATCCTGGCTCAGCTTGTCCACCTTACGAATAAACTTGTCCATTTTCCTGTCTAAAGCCAGGAATGCCGCAGGGTCAATAGGAGGGGCTGCTGCTGTCTGTGTGCTGGCAGAGGTGCTCGGTGTGGGAGTTGTTGGTAGCCCACTGGACTTTCCTGCAGCTCTGAAATTGCTGGGTCCAGGTCGTGCTGCAGAGGCAGGGTCAACTGTCCCCGCCATTGCTGGGGCCACTTGGGGAGAACTGGTGGATGTGGTGGTGGTGGCTGTAGTGGGCAATGTTGGGCCACCCTGGGGTGAGGCCCACCATGCTCCGGAGGCCCGATCCGCTTGGTATTTTTGGGCCATCCTTCGGAACCCCGACTGCACCTGCAGGATGTGCCGGTATCTCATTGCCCGCCTTTCAAACTCATACCTCTGTGTGGCACTGATGTTTACAGCTGTGAAGAGAAAGGGCAACTATTTACCATAGGAAATGCATTGGGTGTAATAGCACAATGGGTCAATTGCACATTACTTTTACTGTAGTTGTAACAGCTATTTTCACAACATAGATCATTGAAAGTCTCAGAGGAAGTACATGGGAAGCCTGCATACAAAAGGGCATCTCACACCTAGCATATACATGTCTCTACATGATGGGTGACATCAGCCTAAACTTGTCATCCAAATAATGGGTAATGCAGCTGACATTATGGCTGCACCTCTTCCGCCTACTGACTTCACTACATATGTCACTCTATGTGATAACAATCACATCCCTCAATATCTGCCATTTGTAATTGTTTTTTGCTAGTATAGAGCTCATGTGCCATAACCGAGTTTGTACACTAGGTTCAAAACAAAGTTGCAAATGGTCACAAGTATGTGTAACATACTGTTTGCTACAGTCCTAGGTACCCTATTCCCAAACACATGGCAGTCTTTGAGGGTGGGGTGGGAAGAACAACCAACAATCCCATATTCAATGCACACCCAGGAGTGTATAGAAAGGTCAACAAGTATTTGCCTCCACACACAACACCAGTGAAGGGCTAGCAACAAATTGGAGTCAGCTAAACCTTGTCCTATCCAAGGTCCACACATGTCAAAATGTACTGACTTAGGCCAACATCACATACTACCAGTGAGGCATATTTTACCACACACACAGAGGAGCAAGAACACCCATGATCATGAGTAGAATGAACACCTAGGCCATTGCACTCTAGTCCCACACACTTCTAGTTCAACTTGTGGAAGTACATGCCCCCGGAAGATCCAACCTACAGTGTACTCAGTCCATCCTCAACTAGGGAAGCTGCATATTTCAGACAAGCCTTTTGCAGAAGCTATCTGGGAGAATGTCAGTCTGAAATGCAGACTCAGTCCGAGACAAGTCCCAGAGCAACTCTTACATTAACCAGTGTATTCCACATGACTCATCCCATTCCCCATAGCGGGCCCTACTGGAATGGCCTACAGACCCATAATCTGAGAGATGGATAAGCATAGGTCTACTAAAACTGAAGTGATATTTGAAATCCCACTAATGGAACAATACTAATGAATGGGCAGCGCATCAAACCCTGAATTCTGTTCAACACACAGTAGTCCATCATGCATCACCAGCAAACAATAAAAATAGCACACATGCAACACTCACTGAAGGTGTCGGGGTCTGCAAAATGAGCCACCTCTCCCACAGTGTGCGGTGCAGGTCCACCTGTAAAGCATGGAAGGAAGAATATACTCAGAATCCGTGCACTGACAAACAATTGCAATTACAAAGACAATGTGAGAATATGACATGCGTAATGAAACACTTTCACACATGCTCATACTGCATGGAATAATTCTTGAGCAACATTTACATTGGATGAATCTCCTGCTACAGTTACACACCCTACTACACACATGCAGTGGCCTGGACAGTCATGTGGTGTCAAAGATGCACCTCCATTAGTATGCCCCAACAATATAGGGGTGCATTCATCTCATCATATGCATCCAAGAGAGACATCCAAAAGCTGGTTAATTGAGGACTGCATGACCCCTCAAACTCAAACAGCCTATGTGGTCATTTTCTCCACACACCAACCAGACACACATGTGACATATGTGTGGACAACATAGCTAACTTCAATTGACGTGAAGGCAGCACTCATTTATAGCATCATATTGGGTTTACAAATGTCAGTCTAGCTATGGCGTCTACATATGTAGGTATGATGTTTCAACATCCATTTTTCGCTGGCTATTGTGACCTGTACAGTTCAAATTGAGTCATTAACGTGTTGCTTGTCTGACACAAAGGCAGCACTACATTACATACTGCTACAGGCAACCGGTATGTGTAGAAAACATGAAGTACCTGACTGCTAGCATTTGTCTTCCTTCACATTGTGCAACAATTACCCAGTAGGTTTCCCTAGCATTACACACAGTCAGCTACTTATCTGGCAGATTGGGTAACAATCATCACATGTCCCCACACAGCTTTCAATTGTGCACATGTAATTGGTGTGTACTCACCAACATGGCCACCAATCCTGATTCCCAGGTGGTCCAGCAGATCTTGCTCCCTGGATATCAGATCAGCCCAGCGGTGCTTAAGTTGATGGTCATTCCTCAGGCTACCATAGACACGGACCAAGTGATGGCGCACCTTCCCCCACCGGACTTTACAGGCCTCCGTGTGATACCCCTGTATCACACGACCCCCAGCCTCCAGCATGAGTGGGAGGAAATGGCAAACAAGCCATATAAATCTCCCCAATTCCTCCTCACCCATCCTGGCAAGCCGTGGCCTACCTGACATCTCAGCACTAACAAAGTTGAAAAAGTTGGAGAAAAAGGAAAAGGGGGAAATGGGGAAAGGTAGAGTAGTGAAAAACAAAGAAAACTTAAGAATAAGAGCCCAACTAACCCCTAAATTACACTACCCACAACAGACTCCCACAGACAATAAAAGAAACACTGGACTTGACAAAATAATACAATACAGACTCAGACAGTATTCAACAACAAGACAATGATGACAAAAGCACAATAGAGAAGGTACACTGGACACAAAAGCAATAAAACACAGGACAACACTTTCCACACAGCCACACAGTCTAGAATAATCTGAGACTGCAAAGTGAAAGTGAAAGTACACCCACAGTACAGATTGTGTAAACAGGATATCCTATTACATCACATCCTGCATAAAATGGCCACCGTTTTTTTTCTTCTGTTATGCGTCATTTTTTCACGCATACAGATTGTGCGTCATATTTTTTGACGCACAGGAGTGCACATAATGCAGAGTCAAAAATTATTTCATCATTGTTCCCTTATATTTGTTTGAGGCATTTTTTACAGTTTTAGAGTTGAAATTTAAGCCGCTGGCAAATATGATAACTAAATATGAAAATTAATTTTGACTCTGCATTATATGCACTCCTGTGCATCAAAAATTATGATGCCCAAGCTGTATGCGTGGAAATATGACGCATTATAGAAAAAATGGTGGCCATGTGATGCTGGTTATTAATATATTTATTTTAATTTGATTTTTTTGACTCAGCATTATGTGCACTCCTGTGCGTCAAAAATTATGACGCCCAAGCTGTATGCGTGGAAATATGACGCATTATGACAAATATGTCTTTAATTTGTCAAATTGTGAAAAGAAATTTGTCATGACCAAACGGTGCTAAGTGATACACATTTGGGGTTAGCTATGGCAAATGTCCCTTATAGGATGTATAGAAGGTATTCACAGTGCAATACTAATGATTGCTCAGAATGGTTATTACTCATAATTGTACACATATTTTGGGTAATTG
This sequence comes from Pleurodeles waltl, assembly GCF_031143425.1. Classification (NCBI taxonomy): domain Eukaryota; kingdom Metazoa; phylum Chordata; class Amphibia; order Caudata; family Salamandridae; genus Pleurodeles; species Pleurodeles waltl. Next base: position 373,076,523 of record NC_090451.1, read on the forward strand.
CTGATGGCTAATTTCAAATTAAGAATGGGATACCAGGATGTATTCCTTAGCAAAGATGTGTCCACATTTATCACGGTAATCAAAATTATATATAGGCCAAATAGGTAGTGCAATTGTCACCTACCCTTTTTAAGCGGGTAACCATGTCCTAATTATGAGTTTGTGTATCTTATATGTGTTTTACTTTTGACATGTATGCCACACATGCGCCTTATGCATGTGTGTACTTCACATGTGCATATCTCATGTATATTTGGGGAGCGGTAGAGGTGGACTTAGGGCCCCAGCACCCTAGGGTTTGCTCTTCCAGACTTGCTAATTTATCCAAGGGTTTCCCTAATTCAGTAATGCTAAACCTGCAGCAGCAGGCTCATGGAAGCACATAGGGTATGATTCACTGTTTGCCATTCTGTAATCCCATTTGCCCATTTTACGTTTGCCCTATTGATTCTTTGGAGCACTCTGACATACCATTATGCATTGATATTTTTTGCTAAATCTCAACGTTCCTCATGTGCTGATGACAAATAGGTTGTTGATGTATGTGGCCCTTTATGAATTACCTGGTTTAGTGGCATGTTTCATTCTTCCTGCTAGGTTACAACTGGGACACTACTGTGATCGGCTGCTTGCAAATATTTTGTTGATTGGATGGTACATGTTTATGTGTGTGGTCCAATATAGATCCACTATCAACTGTCAGGGTGTATGTTGTCACTGTAACTTCCAGGTCTCCTCATGAGTTAGTGGCAGCTAATCTTGTTTCAATTGGGCATTGTTTGTAGCAAAAATGGAGAGAAGCCATTGAGGACATGGTCACCTACACATGGATGGTCCCACCCTGTCACTGAACACGTGTAATGAGACTTTCGAATGGGCAACCTTGGTGTGCTGAGTGAGAGAATGTCTCAGGTGTCTGGATCTGGCATGTGTAATTGCCACATTTCTACTCCAGTTGGCCTCTGTGGATGGTAATGTATCATGAAACATCATGGCCTCTGTGCAGAAGTAAATGGCTGGTATTCAACACACGACTCATCTTTATCATTTCAAAAAGTGTTACTCAGCGTTTTGAACAGTCAGGGTCCTCAGATGTGTAACCTTTTCATGGACATTATCTGAGGTTGCTGGCTTTGATGGAGGCCATTTACACCATCATACACTATGGTCCTGGTCCACTGTCACACTTTTAAGTTTAGGCATTAATGAAGGTCAGACAACGGAAGGGCCAAGATTTGGCTATTCATGGGCACTGTCACAAATCGGATGCAAATGACAGTCAGATGATGCACTACTATGTATTTGAGTATACATTGATGAGGCTAATGACAAATTAGTGTCTGAGGTACAAAAGGTTTTGGATAGCACGTGTGGTCCATAGGTGGACCCCAGGTATCTGTAGAGTGACCCACGGACAGGTGCCAGTCAGGCTGACAGGATGCTGGGTCAATCAGGAGCAAGCTCTTTCAGTAATCACATGATCACATGTTCTGACTAGGACTGGTCAGAGGGAGCATTAGACAGCTGAGATGTCACACTGTGTATGTCCTGTGTTGCTTTGAAGGTGACACATGAACCCAGATAAAGTTTTCAACGGCAACATTTGTGTCAAAGCTTAATGATGTAATAGCTCAAATTCAAACATGTATGCAGTAGGAGGCATCTGCAGGGACGGGTCATGTACATTTGGGTGGTGTGCATGGAGGGGATCACAGGTGTGGCCTCTATCTGTGTCTCACTAGTCCTGTCAGATGGGATTAGCTGATAAATAGCCTACAGTACCTTTCACAGAAGAATCAATCTACAGGTGATACCAGGCCTTATAAACTCCAAGGCAGTGTATTATATGAGCTGTATTCAATGCAGTGAGATGGTAGTATGACAATGGTCGGCATAGTAAAGGGTGTGGCACACTGGATGACTCTTGTGAGTGTGTGTGTGTAGATGAGGGAATCTGAGTGTACACAAATCGGCATTCCAGGGACCTCTTCAGACAGGTGGGGTGTGACCAGCTGCAAGTGTGTGTAATGTTTTTAGAAAAGGGCTGACATGTAGATGGGATGTGATGTGCTGGATGCTTGTCATAGGTGTAGCACTTGTGCTGTGTATGTTGTGCTGTGATGGAGGCCATTTACACCATCATACACTATGGTCCTGGTCCACTGCCACACTTTTAACTTTAGGCATTAATGAAGGTCAGACAACAGAAGGGCCAAGATTTGGCTATTCATGGGCACTGTCACAAATCGGATGCAAATGACAGTCAGATGATGCACTACTATGTATTTGAGTATACATTGATGAGATGACATGTAGATGGGATGTGATGTGCTGGATGCTTGTCATAGGTGTAGCACTTGTGCTGTGTATGTTCTGCTTATGTGTAACTCTAGTGACAGATAGTCATTGCAATGATAGTAAGTAGTTGGAATTACTGTTGGCAAGAGTCTAGTACTACATTCCTGTTCCTGAAGCATTAGCGTGTGAACTGCCTGATGTATGAGGCCTGTTTTCCCCTAGTTGAGTGATGGTGTTTTATTTGTGTGCCATCTGCTGCGATGATCCATGTTTCCTACATGTATGTGAGTCATATGTGTGGTCCTCAGCTATTGCCCTTCAAAGGTGAACTGTACAGGATGTCTGTCATTTACATGGTGTGTGTATTAGACCATTGTATGGTGGCCATTACATTTGTGGTGTATTTTTTTGTGTGATGATTGTTATATAATTATTGCTCAATGAGATGACATTCTTCTTCAGCTATTTCAAACTAAAGGTGGGCAGAAAAGAATAGGCCAAACCATGATGTGGTGTTTGTTATCAGTGTTTATTTACAATAGTGCATTAAGTGGTGATAGTGATAATTAAGAAAAGAAATTATTTACAATCTGTTGGTGCCTACGCACTCCAGCAGCCGTGTTTGGTTGTTCCCCCTCCTGTTGCAGGCCAGCATCCTCCTCTTCGTCGTCTTCAGGCATGTATGGGTCTGGTTCGAGGAGGGGAATGTTCTTTTTTAGACAAATGTTGTGCAATATGGCACAAGTGAGTATGATCCTACAGACCATCTCTGGGGAATATAGTAGGCTACCGCCAGTGATGTCAAGGCAGCGGAACCTTGACTTGAGGATCCCAAAGGTGCGCTCGACAGTGCTGCGTGTCCTCTTGTGGGCATCGTTGTATGCCCGCTCTGCAGCAGTAGTCGGGTTCCCAAATGGTGTCATTAGCCATGGCTGGATGCCATACCCCTGATCAGCTGAAAGAAAAACACAGAATGGGATCATGTAGATGTAGCTGGCACTATTGAAAAGACCTTTAATGGCAGTAGTTGTCTTGTGTTGTCTGTGATTCTTTTGTGTACTAATGTGACAACCTATACTTGTAGGCTATACCATCTGCATTGTGTTTTTTCCTTGGCTGAGCACGTGTTTGTCTGCTAACCATTTGTCAGCAGTATGTTTTGGGATTTGCAATAGAGTGTGCCCTCCCTGGCATTGTGACTTGTGATACAGGTGTCTGTGTGTCTTCACTGAGGGTGAGATGATAGTTCCATGCACATTTAAATTTGGAAGTGTTGTTAACACGTACATATCAAAGTACCCTGTACATCCCATCCCTTGAAACTAATGCAATGTATTAATGTAAAGGTTATTGTGAGACTTACAATTTGCAAGGTGACATTTAGGCAACCACACTCATTAATGTCTTAACATTACGCTGTACAGTAGATTCCAATGTGTGACAGGTTCAATGGTGACTTAAGAAACATGGCTAGTGATGTGAGGACCTTAATGTGTTCCTGTCTAGATGTTGCTGTTGTGGTGAATGTGTTGTGTGTCCTAGAGGGTTGCTGTGCAGTGTGTATATAATTAGGTTTCTGTACTTACCAACAAGTAGTTCATGGCCATACCGTCCATCCTGGAAGTGTTGGTTGATGGTGCTGTGACGGAAGATGAATGAGTCATGTACACTCCCAGGATATTTAGCCACGATGTTGGTGATCAATCCCTGGTGATCGACTATGGCCTGCACGTTGATTGAATATGTGTGCTTCCTGTTGCGGTAGAGGTGTTCTGTTGCAGCAGGTGGCACAAGGCGTACGTGTGTGCAGTCGATTGCACCAAGGACGTGTGGGAAGCCACTGATGGTGGAGAACCCCTGTTTAGTTTCCTGCTGCTTCTGCAATGTGTTAGGGAAGCAGATGTGGAGGGGTGTCAGGCGAATGATGGCATCCAGTACTTTTGGCAGAAATGCGGAGAATGATGGTTGTGATATTCCGCCAACAAGGGCACCAGTTGTTTGAAACGAGCCACTTGCCAGCAGGTGAAGTACGGCAAGCAGCTTTGTTTCTGTTGGGATAGTGCGGGGTGTCACTAAAGTGGGGGCCAACTGATGTTCAATGTTTCGCAGCAGCAGCTGAATGGCCTGCCAGTTCAACTGGTACCTCTGTATGATGTTGTGTTCCCTGAGGCCATGCAGGGTTGTTCTTCGGCGGAATATCCTCTCCTGCCTTCTGCGCTGCCTTTGGGGTCCCTGCTGGTGTTGTTGTAGCTGCTGTTGTTGCTGCAGGGCTCTGCGTCTACGTGCACGCTGGATAAAGATCATCTCCATGTCTCCCTGTTGCTGCTCTGCTGCTCTGCTGCTCTGCTGTTTGTTCTGATTAAATACAGGTGTGTTTGCCCCATTTTAACGCCTGCCCTGACCCAGGCGTTAAATTTTGACGCACATCAGTCATTTTTGCCCGGAAGCATAAATACGACGCACGGCCGAATGCGTCGGTTTTTGGACGGGAACGCCTACCCTGCATATCATTAACACAGGGCGGGTTGCCGCATCCAAAAAATGACGCACACAGCGGATTTTTGTCGTCCGCGGGCTCGGGCGTCAGAGTTTAAATATGGGGCAACGTTTGCGCTGATTGTGCGTCAAATTTTTTGACGCACAATCGGCGCAAACGGAGTATAAATATGCCCCTTAATTCTCAACACTGGCACTTATGACAATCTACTACATGGAGGTGGCATTGTTTTTCTGTTACTGAGGTGAGCCTATCAACAGAGTGTTTAATAACTCCATATGCAATATAAATGAATAACACCAGCTGCCCAGACCATTCTTATAGATATGGGTAGCATGAAATAGTGTGAACTGTCATACTTGTAAGAGTGTGATTGTTAGTAGATGTGTTGGCAATGGCATTTGCAGTGCTAGCAGGGGCCTTAAGTGGTGCAAGCTGCACTGACCTCCTGAGCAGGACCCTATAATTTACTTCTTAACAAATTAAGCACTTGTGTTAACATTATATTATCTCCAATTGACATGGTGAATGTACCAAGAGGGATTGATGTAGTGTTATCTTGGATATGAAGCTTTGCTGATCCTTTCCCTAATCCCTCTTCCCTGTTTCCATAGGTTTTTGCATGCAGTCCTTGAAGCTTAAGTATGTGATTTTATTCAATCCTACAGGAGGCTATGGATTGGCATCGACGTTCATGACAGTAGAAATCGTATAACATATTTCCACTGGTGATTTCATGCATTCCAGTGGTAAGGACTATTGTTTTACCCTCACACTTTTGTCTTCCTGGTCCCCCTCATTTCTCAGCTCTTACTTGCACCTCAATGCACCCTCTTGATCCTCTCTTGTGGTCACCAGTATCAGTGATCAGCCTTCGCTGCATAGTTTTGAAACCATTCCAAGAAGGTTGACCATGTGTGCTTGAGCAAGAGTGCACTCACCGCCATATTTTAGAATGCTTGTTTTAAAGTTAGGAAAACCCATTCCAACCCTACTGTATGTGGATTAAAAAGTAGTGGCTTTATTTCCTGCCTGCCAGCTAAATAGTGATTTCTAAATGCTGTTTACCTGGCCATTGGCTTGATAGTATAAATCATTTACTACTTGGCAGCAGCTTTGAAAATAGCAGATAAACTTCACTATTTACCCAGCACTGGCTAAATAATAGCTATTCTGCACTGTTTGGCTGGTGGCCGTATGAATAGTAGGAAAACTTCACTATTTACCAGGCTGCTTGCTAAATAGTAGATATTCTGCATTTTTTGGCTGGCGGCCATGCAAATAGCAGAAAAACTTCAATATCTGCATTGCTGCTGGCTAAGTAGTAGAGATCCTGCACTGTTTGGCTGGCAACTGTGCAAATAGAAGTAAAACTTCACGGTTTACATGGCCGCTGCCTAAATAGTAGAGATTCCACACTGTTAGGCCAATGGCAATGCAGATGGCAGAAAAACATCACTATTTACCCATCCGCTGGCTAAATGATAGACATTTGCATTGTTTCTCCGGTGGGTGTGCAAATGACAGAAAAACTTTATTATTTACTTAAACACTGGCTAAATGGTAGAGATTCTGTACTGTCTGGCTGGCAGCCATGCAAATAGCAGAAAAAACTTCAGTATTCACCAGGCCACTGGCTAATAGTAACATTCGCGCTATTTGGCCGATGGCGATTTAAACAGCAGAAATACTTCACTTTTACCCAGCTGCTGTCTAAATATTACTGTTTGGCTGGTGGCCATGCAAATAGTAGAAAAATGTCACACTTTACCTGGACGCTGGTATATAGTAGGGATTCTGTACTGTTTAACTGGCAGCTTTGCAAATAGCAAGAACATTTCACAATTTACATGGCAACTGGCTAAATAGCTCAGGTGTTGCACTATTTGGCTAGCAGTTCACTCAACGCCTATTGGCAAAACAGCAGCCATCTACAATTAGGTCAGCCGCCATGTAAATACCAAATAAACATAATTAGTTATGTGGCTGCTGGTTAAATAGCAGAAATTTTAAATTATTTCAACCGTACTCTGGCAAGTAGCAAAGAAATTTCAACTTTTACCTGGCAGCAGGCTAAATAGTAGAAAAGATATATTGTATTGGCAGTGGCCTTGCAAATAACTTGAAAAGAAATTTCATTATTTACCTGGTGTCTGGCTCAGTACTAGGCAGTACGCACAACTTGGCCAGTAGCCATTCATATAGCAGGGAACTTCATTATTTACCTAGTTGCTGTCTAAAAAGCTTACATTTTGCTTTACTGCCCTTATGCAAATTTCAACAGGTACTTACACCAGCTAGAACTGCAATCAAGAAGTGAAAACAATTGTATCCATCTCCTTCTGAAAGGTAGGCTCCTGCTATAGTATTTCATTTGCAAAAAGCAGTTACAAATTTTGCACTTATATTTTGTGAATGAATTCATATTTTTCAAACTAACATATGTACTGTTCGGTCGGTTTACAAAATGCTTGATTGCAAGGGGTTGCTCAATGACCAGTTCTCAGGTCCTCCTGCCCGGTTCTAGTCCTGCTAGTCCTCCAGGTCTCCTGGTTTGCCTGTTTCACCTTGTTCTTGTCAATCCAGCTCTGGTCCCTATGTCATGGTCCTCCTAATAATGGTGGTTCTGGGCTGGTCTTTCTCATCCCACTAGCAATGTCCTCCTAGATCCGATGTTGCAGGTCACCATGGTTTATAGTCCTTGTTACGCTGGATTAGGATTCCCATGAGTCTGAATCTCATGGACCTTCTGATCCTGGTCCAATAGGTCTTTGCTTCCTGGTCCTTTATATTCACCTGGTTATTCTAATTTAGGGTCTCCAGGTCCAGCTATCCCAGGTCCTTTCTGGTTGGAGTTTCCTCAGTATGTGTCTATTCGCTTCTGGTCCCTTGATCCTCCTTGATTGGATTTCTGTTGTCTTGGCCCTCCTGTATCTGATCCTTCTTTACATCTGTCTCCTGATACTGGTCCTCTTTGGTCCGCCTATCTGAGTCAGTTATTCCTGGCCCTGGTCCTCCTCTATTCTAAGGTCCTGGTAATGCTCTCAGGCCCTCCTCCTCATTATGGCCTAAGAACGTGTATTCCTCCTACACCTGGTGCTTCTGTTCTTTCATGCCCTTGTCCACTGGGTCCAGAGCTTCCTGTCCCACATCCTCGTGACCCTCCTGATCCTTCTCACCCTGGCCTTGGTATTCCTAGCTCTGTTTTTCCTTGTCCTGTTCTGTATCATCTTTTGTTCCTGGTTTTCTCTGGCTTTGGTAACACTGATCCTTGTAGATTAGGTCTCATAGCTCTGGTTATCCGAGCCCTCCTGGTGGTCCACTTTCTATCCCATATTCACCTCTCCTACTTGTCATCACCCTCCTTCTGCTGGTCCTACTTCTTTCTTCTGAGACCCACTCTGCAATGAGTTTAGTCAGGTGCAGCTTCCAATCCTGTCACCCAGATTTTTGTTTTTGGCTTAAAGATTTTGTTTTGCTGAGACAGCACTGCAAGGGTCAGACATGAGGGCTCAGTACAGACAGGATCATTCCCACCTAAAATAATCCTCAGTATGTTACAAATCAAAGCTACCATTCCCAAAAATTCATTTGTCAGATGGCTAAAATGTCAGTGTGGTTGAAGGGACCACTGATGACAAGGGAGCAATAAGCATATGTTCCTTAAACCCACTGTGGGTGAATACTATAAACAAGTGTGTTTGTTTACAGACAGCGAAGTGAACTCCTCGACATGCATTACGTTCCTGCCTCCTCCTTTCAATTCCCCATTTTACAGAAGCCCTATTACTGTGTCTCACTCAATTTACCTCCTGCAAATGCCCAAAACACTTTTTCCACAAACACCAATTGCCTCCTGTATGTGTACCTTCCTCTGAGACCCAGACACAACCTACCTGACTCCATTTCTAGTGGTCTGCTGCTTGTCAACTGGTTCTGTGTTGCCAGTTTTAAAATACTAAGCAGCACAACTCTCTTAGAAAGATAGTACAAGGCCTTCCATAAGAAGGCCAAAAATAGCCCAGCGCTCAAAAATCATCAAAAGAAGGATCAGGAGCATTAAGGGCCAGATGTAGCAAACTTTTGTGAGTCGCAAATGGCCCGAATCGCAATTTGCAACCCCGCAAAATCGGAAATGGGATGCAAAATCCCATTTTCGAATCGCAAATTGCGACGCAAGCCATTACTGACTCGCAAAAATAGCGACCCGATTTTGCGACCCGCAAATAGGAAGTCGCAATTTGCGAGTCGCAAACCATATGAAATAGCCACACGCAAATTGCGACCAGTCGCAAGAAGCCCATTTTGCACTTTCAATTTACCACTAACTCAGAGCAGGTGGTAACCGGAACCAAAGTATAAAAGGGGACCCAGAAGGCACCTGGGTCACTAATGATGGCGGAGATATATGTGATAGCAAGGAGGAGGAGATCCCACGCCGCACAGCAGATGAGGAGGAGGAGCCAGAGACAGGAGAAGATATACAGAACCAGACACTTTTCCAACAAACTGAGGAGGAGATATATGATAAATACAGACTCAGCAGTGCAGCAATATTGGAATTAATAGATCTACTCAATCCGCAGCTGCAACGCCAGACTGTGTGTGGCAGCGCCATCCCCACACATGTGCAAGTGCTATGATCACTGCACCTCTTGGCCTCGGGAAGCTATTGGCGGGTCATTGCCGTGGCAGGTGGGGTATCTCAAAGTGCACTCTCACGGTTCTTCAGATCATTCCTAGATGCCATACTCAGACACATGTCCAGATACATATACCTACCCAGGAATGAGGCAGAAATCAACAGTACCAAGTTGGAATTCTACAGGATTGCCAACTTCTCACATGTAATAGGGTGTGTAGACGGGACACATATACAAATATGCCCTCCTGCAAATCTGGAATATCTGTTCCGCAACCGGAAGTGTACCCACTCACTGAACATACAGGTGGTATGTGACGCCCATTATGTCATCACGGACATGGTAGCCAAATTTCCAGGGAGTACACATGACTCTTACATTTTCAGGCACAGTGGGATACACCAACGCCTAGAACGTGGGGAGTTTGGAGACGGATACCTCCTAGGTATAGCTGAATACACCTTGCAGACATACACACAGGTCAATGTGGAACCCATCTATGCCCAGCTAACATTGTACATTTTGTGCCAAACAGGTGACAGTGCATATATACTACGACCATGGATACTTACCCCGTACTTAACACCCAGCAATGAGACAGAGGGGCGATACAACTGTGCACATAGGAGGACCCGAAATATTATAGAGAGGACCTTTGGACTGTTGAAGGCAAGATTCAGAGGCCTCCACAGAAGTGGAGATGCCCTCCAGTATGCCCCATTAACAGCATTCAAGATCATTGGCGCATGCGCTATACTGCACAACATTGCCACCAGACGTGGGCTACATATCACCCCAGAAGACCCAGATTCGGAGGATGACGAGCAAGAGCTACCACATCGCCATCGTGGGGATACAAGCATTGTAAATCAAGGCAGACAGAGATGAGACCACATTGCAAACCAATACTTTGGAAGGTACGTGGTAACTGTCACCACACACACGAATGTCACACACAAAGAGCCCAGGTGTGAAGTGGAACAAACAAGAACTTTAATGATGTGAACCAATAAACTATTTACAGAAACTAATGATCAGGGGCTGAAAAAGTCCACCTGCTATGAGGACACATTAACCTCATGTGCCCCCATTGTATGTCAGTGCGTAGCTCACACCCTACGCCTAGGACGCCCAGCATGGCTGGTTCCTGGAGCGTCTGCAGTGCCCTGCCGTGCACTTCCACTACGCAACACCCTGGTGTCTGTGGCAGATGCACTACTTATAATAGAGCCCTCCTCACTGTCTTGCGGCGTGTCCGCCACGCTCCTGGTCACCTGTCGTGCCTCCATCATGTCGATTGCGTGGCTTATGTGTCCCAGCCCATGAGCCACATCGCTGGCAAAGTGGCCCATGTCCACCTGTAGGCTGACTGTGCGACGTGACAGCCCAGTGGTATTTACCGCCAGGCAGACGATGGAGGAAGCCATGCGGTCTAGGCGGTGGATTAGCTGCCTGTCACGGCACCTTGCACCCTCTCTCTCCGTGACAAGTTCAGCCACTAGTTGTCTAATTGAGAGCGCAAGGTCACCTACATTGCTGTTCAGGTGTTGTAGCTCTGTGTGGACCTGTTGCAGCCCTGTTGTTTGATTTCTTTCCATGCGCCGCATGGCCCCTGAAATCAGTCTCATTTGCCTTGTCTGCAGGCGCTGACCATGGATGAGTGCAGCCTCGGCGGTGGAAATGGAGGCGTCCCCTACTTCTCCCTGTGACACTGGAGGGACATTGACACGCCGCCTACGACGCGGTGGTGGATCTGTGTCCTGTACGCTGGCACTGTGGCTGGGACCGGGTGCTGCCTCAATCTCCAGTATGGCCACTGGTGCATCTGGAGGGGACTGTGGTTGGGTGGTGCAGGTCCCTGTGGTGGCTGCTCCTGGGTCCTGTGCTGCCTGGTGGCTGACCTCTGGCCCCTGGACGGTGTGGCTGGAGGTGGTGTCTTGTGGGAGACCTGTGGGACATAGGGAACACACTGTCAGTATCTACCATCTGTTGTATGCTTCCTAATATACTGTTGCCTATCAGCTGCCTACTTGACTACATTGCCTATAATGCACCATGCTGGTGGTTGCTACTCTGACATGGAGCTATTTTGGTTGTGCATGCTGCTGTGTACTAGGTGGGTGGGGGTATGGCAGATATGGGTGTACATGCATGTTTCATGGTACTCACTGGTTGATGGTCCTGGCGCTGACGTGTCCAGCTCTCCTATTCCGGACACTGCCTCTGGGTCCAGGGTCTCTTCCACTCTTTCCTCCAAGGGTGTGGGTGGTGGTATGGTAGATGGTCCTCCTCCAGTGCCCCTCATCTCCCGGAGGCGCTCTGCCACCCTCTCCTTGGTCCGGGAGCGCAGGTCATACCACCCTTTTTTCAGTTCCTCAATGCTCCTGTGGCTCACACCCATTGAATTGACTTTTTCTTGGATTTCAGTCCAAATCCTCCTTTTTTCCAGCTCTGGCACACTGAGGGCTGCTCTCCCAAAGAGTTGATCATGGTGCTGGCAGCATTCATCCATCAGCACCTCCAGTTCTTTTTCTGAAAATGTTATCTTTCTCTTTCTGGCTGTCTCCTCCATTGTAGCTCCTGTTCCTCCTGTTGGCCGTTCAGCAGTTGGGAATGGGTGTGGTCCTCCCTCCTCCCAGGTGTATTAGTAAACTTCCTGGCTGTGATGTCATCAACAAGAGCCAGGAAGTGTTTTCCAGAGTGTTCTGCTGCACCTGCATGCAATTTGCGGCACAGTCCCAATTTGAGACACCAACTCGCAATTTGCGTGTTCGTTTTTAGCGAGGTCGCAAAAAGCGACCTCGCAAACAGCGGACTCGCAGTCTGCGGTGCGACTTAATTTGCGAGTCGCAAAATGAAGTCGCTTTTTCTTGTTGGATACCATTTTGCGAGTCGGAAATTGCGAGTCGCAACGACTTGCAATTTCCGACTCGCAATTTTATATCTACCTACATCTGGCCCTAAAAGACAAGGGGGGGTCATTATGACCACAGCAGTCGGTTGAAATGTGGCGGTAGTACCACCAACAGGCTGGAGGTACATACCGCCACATTATGACATTGGCTGAAGCCAACCCGCCAATGTACCACACCGACCGCCATGGCAGTAGCAGTCGCAGGGCTGGAGATAACAATCTCCAACCCGGTGGCCGCTACTGTCCCGCCGGTGGCATTATGACCCTGCCTACCGCCATGGTTTTTGTGGCGTTTGTAACGCCATGAAAACTATGGCAGTAGGCCCTAACAGTGACAGGGAATTCCTTCCCTGCCACTGGTAGGAGGCCCACCCACCCCCCAACACTCCCCAGACAATCCCCTCCATCCATGCTCTCCCCTTCCAATCCTCACCCCCATACACGCCCACTCGCAGGCACACACCAGGCATTCACACAGTCACTCACACAGGCATACATGCATTTATTCACTCATGCATCCGTACACACATCCAAACTTACACCCAGACACACATTCACATTTCCATTCATTCACGCATTCTCACACATGCACAAACACACGCAAGCAACACTACACACTCATTTGCATGCATGCACACACTCACACATTCATGCACACACCCCCACACACACACACAACACCCCCCTCCCCTGCCGGAAACCCGACTTACCTGAATCCAGGGGGTCTTCCGGCAGGGGACAGGGCGCTGCTACTGCCAGCAGCACCCGCGAGCAGAACACCGCAAGGCTGTACTATTTGTCATAATACGGCTGGCGGCGTTGGCTGGTGGTAGCAGCGCCACCTTAACACCGTCCGCCAGCATGGCCACAGCCAGATTTCCGACCTTCTTGTGGTAGAAATCCAGCTGTGGCCATATTTTGGCGGACAAATGTTAACCGCGGCAGCGGTCTTTTGGTGTCTGTCGCCACTGCTGTAGGCGGTACTTACCGCCAAAGTTATAATGTGGGTCAATGTTCTCTCACGAGTGAATATAACATTTATTTACCATGCTTTAAATCCATACTCATTATTCTTTGCAGGGAGATAATCAGTCTTAAATAGCAGCACAAAATATATAACTGTATGCAATATGAACTTCCTGAAATAGAAGTTTAATTCCTACATTTCTTATCCAAATATTAAAATAACATACATTTTCCATTCAAAATTGATTTTACTGTTTTTGTCACCTGTACACAGCTTAGCTTAATTCATGCACTTAACTTTTGTGCAAACTATTGTATACTGGTATACGCACTTACATTCAAATGCCTCACTAATGTTGCATCCCCATCACAAGGTACTCTACCATTGCTTGTTGTATCTTTTTTCTTCACAGCCAGGTAAATAAGTCCTGCTTCACAATGTTTATAGAGCCACAGCCAAACTGTTCAACATCTCTATTATTCAGGCTGTGGCCAACTAAAAGGCAGAGATTGTGTACTATTGTACCTGCCACCGGATAAATAGCAGAGATCATGTACTATTTAGCCAGTGGCTAAGTAAATAGAAACCTTCCAGATTAAAAATCAGGACGGTCATGTTGAAATGGATTTTCATACAGTATCAGTAAAACGTTAAAATGAAAAGCATTCTAAGGTGGCCACAATGCACCATGTCACACTGCGTCTGTCTTGGTTTCCATTTTCTTAACAGAATGTATTCCACCATGTTCGCTGAGCGCAGGTTTGGACAATGACCAATTTATAATGTACTTTGTTTTGCTTTTGAGAAAACACAATACAAGGGGCCAGATGTATGAAGAATCCACTTTGCGATTCTCTAATAGCGATTTTTAAGAAATCGCTATTTCTGATTCGCAAAATGGTAGGTATCATATTTGCGATTCTGTAATAGCGATTTTTTTAAAATCACAAATGCTATTACCGAATCGCAAATAGTGATTCTGAGCCCATTCGCACATATGGGCCTGTAGGCCCATATTTGCAAATTTTTTGCATTTCCCAAATTGCTAATTCCTAACTGGAATTCGCAAATTAGGAAAAAATGCAAAACCCCAGGGTGCTGGGGGCCTAAGGCCCCCTCTGCTGCCCCCCAAAAAAATATTTCAGGATATGTAAGGTGCACACTTGCCAAAGGGGCATGTGTGCGTTACATGCCAATTTTAAAAATGCATTTTTAAAATTTGCACATGGTTACCACCAAGTTTTACTTGGTGGTAATTGCGATTCCTTAATGCCCAATTCGCATTAAGGAAAGCTTGATACATGTGCATAAGAAATTGCAAATAAGGATTCCTTATTTGTGATTTCTTATTTAGAGAATCGCAATTTGCGATTCTCTAAACCGGGTCGCAATTTTAAGGAATCGCTATTTTAGCGATTCCTTAAAATAGCATAGCGAATGCCTTTCATACATAATGAAAGGCATTTTTGCATTCGCAAATGGCCATTCGCACCGTTTGCGAATGCAAAAACGCTTGATACATCTGGCCCTAGATCCCTTCTGTTCGTGTGCGCGTTTGCACAAGGGGCCTCATCCTGTGTTTTCTTTAGGGTAAAGAAAAACACCATATAAAATGGCTGCAGCGCATGTGAGAGCATGTACAGTCAACATTTTGAAATGCATTTTGTTAAAAATACATGAATCGATTAGTAAAGAAATTAGGACCCCTTCCGATTTCACGGGCCAGATATTAGCTTTGTTCATTGCTTGTTTTGTTAAATTTACCAGGCTTCACTTGCAAATCTCACAATGTTAAAAACACATCTGCGATATTGGGAGTCGGTAGAGTTTGCAACAATGCACGTTCCTATACAAAAACATTTCACGTATATGAATATAGTGTTTCATGTTGTTTTATACTTTCAATAAGAAAGGGCTGCTGTTAAGTGTTTGAGACGAACGTGTAGCGCTATGTAAAACTGTGAGTAAACCAACTAAGGGGCCGTGCTTTCCTCAAAGTAGTGTTTCTATACCTAAATGTCCTCAGTAGAACCAAACAGACGTTAGGAATGTTCAGAATGCTTGAGTTTTAAATTATAGATTCTATATCAAACATAGTTTAACCAAAAAAGTGTAGATGAGGCGTTTTGTGTAACCTTAAAATACAATGTATGCTCTATTAGGCAATACAAGTAATCCTTACATTTAATAATCGAGCTTCTAAGGTTATGTAACTTTATGCTGGGAAATCTATACTTTGCACCCCTAGGGACTCAAGAAAACCATAAAGGCCAATGTGATTACAACATGAATCTGAAATTGAAGTAAACTAAAACTAAAAAACGTTTTTTTTTTTTTATTACTTTGTACTGCTGCATTCACTGTTGTTTCGAAATATGAAAATGTGGCCTCCATTTCTTGCATGATTAATCTTTTTGTTGATTAATTTCAACATAAGGTCTATTGAATGCCCACGCGTTATTCCCGGGGGAATAACGTACTCCAGTGACAAATGGTGTCTGAATGTGCTGCATTATCTTTTATTGGTAGCATTAATAAGAGGGAAAAATAATTTATTTCTAGCTTCAGAAAACTGCCTTAGGGGAGCTCAGTGTCAGAGAATTGACAGAAGCTAACTGATTCTGGCAGCTTTTTCTTCGTTTACCATATACGCCACTGATGAGAGAACAGTATCACTCACTAAGAAACATAATGTAAAATCATTTTTCCAATTCCAGCTAAAGAAATAACATCCTGCAGTAGGAGAGCTCTCAAATGTCTAGCGTCCACGACTAGCTCATCCAGTTCAGATGTTTCTCTTGCATTCTGGGACTTGCAGTCCTGATTAAGATTCTGTAAATATCAATACATTTCACAGAATTCAAAGAAAAACTGGACCGAACGAGTTACTGAGGCCTCAAATTCTTGAGAGACCTTCATTATGTTGAGATATAAAGGTATGTCTGGGCACTGCCTGCATCATGAATCTCCAAAATTATCAAGTGGTAAAGAAGAATAACAGCAACAAAGTCACCTAGTGTGTACAAAATACGTTCTTTTTTGTGCCTTTGTTATGGACTTTGGGCCCTGTGGATATAACAAGAACGTATTTATTTCATATTCTCTCTCACTGGTCCCTCTCAAGTAGCTATAGTTCACTAATAGGCTATTTCATGAATATAGTGAAGAGCGTCATCTATCCTGTGCCAAATTATGTCAGTCATCTTGTATGGTTTGTTACACTCACTTCATGCCATATCATGGGCTTATGTGAACAACTGGCTGATTCATCCTCCTAACACAGTCTTCAGAGCTATGCTCCTATGCATGAGCTGCAGATAGATTACCTATGTCATTAGACAGAAGCCATGCATGATAAGTAAACCTACCATAAACAAGTCGAGGAAAGTCATTTTGGTTGGGTGCATAACAAGTGCCTAACGATGTCTGAGGGGGACTGGAGTACAAGGCTTTGGAGTTTGTGTTGCTGGCCTACATATCACATGGTTATTGTGTGTGAAAAGCGCAGTAGACTTCCAATAGGGCCCACTAAACAATGGACATCAGAAGTGTCAAATATCAACTGATCAGTTTTCTTGTGAAGGCCACAAAATGGAGGACTTACAGTTTTAAAATGAAAACTGGATGATGAGTCAGCGTAACAGAAAAGAATCAGTAATACATTTCTACCCAGACAGTGATGAAGTCACAAGTAGTCCTCCTTTCTAGCTCAAAAGATTGCCTCTGTCAAGACTTTGTTAGCCAACACAATGCAAAAGACTATGGGCCTGATTTAGATATTGGATGATGGGTACTCCGTCACAACTGTGACAACTATACTGTCCACCAAATCTAAATCCCATTATTTCCAGTGGTATTTAGATTTTGGCAGATAGGATATCTGCACCGTTGTCATAGAGTAACTTGTACACCAATATATAAATAAGGCCCTATGTCAGTTACAAGCTGAAACAGAGTTTTTACATTTCATGCAACCAAATAGGAAAACCCTAGCAAAATATTTAGCTATGAGACAAACGAAGACCTTTCAACATCCACTATCAAAATGTTTAAGATCTGAAACAAATTTCTCAAGTTTACCAAAAGCCGCTGACCCGAATCAGTGGTTACGTCCAAGCCCTAGAGAAACACATCGAACAGCTCTAGGCTAGAATTAGCCAATAACGAGGCTACGCTCAGATTGCAAAAACTCGAAGAGGTGCAATATTGTACAGACCACACCCTTCACCCTCGTCAAATACATGTGCCAAAGACTAAACTTTTCAATCATCCAGATTGACAAACGGAGCCAGAAACGAGCTGTTTGAGACAGATAGTGAAATCTGCCAGGACAGAGGTAGATCAGAAGAACCCATTCATGTGCGTCACTAGAGGGGGGGCACAGAGGCTCATTAACGCAGTCCACTTGCCCCTCAAGCCCATTCTCTGCTGTGCTCAGAAAGAAAGGAGGGTAAGGGCTAGTGAAAGAGAAGCTGATTTCAGTAATGTGGTCTGGTCATTCAGTTAAAAAAAGGAAAAGTGATGTTCCTGAAGGCAAACAACCCCCAGAATGGGGTGTCTTTTCAGCAAACCTTTTGTAAAGGTACTAGATATTAACAAACCAATCTATTGTGAAGTCATAGACAGTTTTGATTAACTGTATACCTGTCTTCTTTCCTCCACTGAGCTCTAAAGTTGTGGCTCAATTTAATGTGATTCTGCTATACCATACCAGGCCATCATCCAAGGTTCATCGATTTTGATGATATCGTTGTGATCCAGAATGTCTCAGGTCCACTAGTGCTTGGTTGGAAATAAATGCAACTTTTTAAGTATTCTAGGAGAAGAACGTTCACATTTCCCCATTTGCCGAGAGCGGCATGTGCGCCCACACGATCTGTTCCTATGCACTCTTTTGATACTTGCTCCTCCCCGGAAACAACATGCCCAGGCCCTAGATCATGGACGCAGAGCAATGGCTGAAAGCGCTGCGTTGGAAGTCTTCCATAGGCTGAATGGCTCATAATGCAACAAGGGCCATTGACTTTGATTAGAGCAGCATACAAAGGTGCAGCTGTGTTATCTGTGTTCAGTCCAGTAAGCGACGAGATAATCATACGTGGAGTCCATATGCCGCGTTGAAAAGTCCAACCGGAGGCCGCGAGGAGATGCTGCATGTCAAGAGGCACCCATCCGCCAGATGAGATCCAGCCTTTCTGACGAGTCAGGCGTGCTGGGGCTCACCGCTGGGACGGTTTGGGCTGCCTGGAAAGGTCGCAAGTAGCAGTTGCTTTCCTAACAAAGCATCAGTAGGTACTTATATAAATAGCTTTTTAATACTGCCATTCGTGACTGGTGATTTGAGGTCTTGGACTCTGCTCTCAAGCACAGCATGCGCACACTACCGCGCAAGACAGCAAACGCCAATGCTGCTACACCGAGTCAATTGACACCAGCTTCAAAACTGAGGTGCAAAGGGGGCCAGGAGAAGGCCTCTACAGCCACAAACGTTCACCACAGTTCCTTCAGAGAATGGATGTACAAGTAACGGCACTTTTGCTAAACGAAAAACTTGGGCTCCCAGTAGTCTAATTGCCAGAGTCCCCAGAGAAGATGAGTGGTGTGGAAACAATGGCACTTGAACTATCCGACGCAGGGTCACGATATAACGACTCAAAGAGTGTAACTGAACTGCCAATCAAAGTCCCGTTAGCTCTAGGCAGTATCAATTATTTGCAAAGCAATTTGCCAAAACTTTGATGCAGACAGGGGACTCAGGCAAAGGCCAAGAATGCAGAGATTTGTGATCAAGCTGCGGTGGCTGAAGTGAATATGTCTCAGTCTTTGGAAGCAGCGGAGGTAACGTCATTGGCAACTGCAGAAAATGTGGCTGAGTAGGGCATCAGAAAGCACAGAAGCTGAGCGAGAGCGTGATTGAGGAAATGTTTGCACAATCAGTGAAAGGTACACTTGACATTATTCTTGCTGAGATCAGTGACTTGAAGAGTACACAGTCACACGAAATATCAGTGCTGCAAGAGAGACTGACAAAGATTGAGAAAACAATGGCTTTGATTCCTCAAAGACTAAAGGAGCTGGCTATGGTATACTCAAAAGTGACGTATTTAGCACAGAAGGAAGGATTAAGCAGGCCCAGCACTCGGTCTAGTGGGATTTCTTGGTTAAGTCATGGTTAAGCCAGGCTGTATTGTAATTCTACATCTTCATTTTAAGATGTAGATTATGTAATGCGAATACTGACACATGATATATGTAATATGCTGTGGCGGGCATCCTTAGATGCCTATTGTCTCTGCACTTTGCACTGTTATGTCAAAAAGTGTGGTTTTTCAATAACGGGATATGCACTTAGTTACTTTAGGCACTGTCGGCACTTTATTCTAGCTAATACAAACAGGGATAGCACCCAGCCACTCTACTCACTTAAACACATTTTATTTAAGTTGAAATAAAAAAAACCTGAAAGGCAACTCTCAAAAATATAAAGTGCAGATACATAAGGACTATATAAGAATAGTTACATTAAATGCTAATGGCCTCAATAATAAATGCAAGGGTCGGGCAATAGATATCTGGATCAAAGAGCATTCACCTGATGTACGTTTGCAGGGATAAAAGTGAAGATACATATAAAAAAATTAAGCAGTGGGCAGGGTATTGGTGAATGTCAAATGTGAACGCTCCCTGCACGGGGGTGGCAGTCTATGTTAATAAACTTTTCACTTTCTAAGTTACACTCTCGCTGGGTGACACAGAAGGCAGGTGGCTGCTATTCCGTGGATTGCTTAACAACACTAGACTTACCGTAGCCACTATATATGCGCAAATTCCAGATGAACTAGCTCCCCTGACTGAAATGTGCCAGGTATTACTTAATACCCCTCTTTTATCATTCTTGAAGAGTGATTTTAATTTTCTTCAAAACCCAGTGCTAGATTTATCTTCAGGTAAGTGCAAAAAGAATAAGTCGGGCATGGCCAGCTGAATTGTTTGGCTCAGGGCACTAAAGCGCTCGATTTTACAGACTTGTGGAGAGATAGACATCCAAATGCACATTAATATTCATGGTATTCAACCAAATATAGTTCTTCAGCTAGAATGGACTATTCCTTTCTGCCGGTGATTTAAAAATAAAAATAACATCTATATTCAGAATGTATTTTCTTACCCTTTTTGGGAAAAATTGAGATATCAGGCATCAAGGTAGAAAGGGTGGGTGGAAGTTGGTTTTTCAACAAAGTTAATTTGGAAAATGAAGATTGGTGCAAGGATGGATTTAACAAAATAACAGCTTGTTTCAAGGTTAACACAGTTTTGGCACTGTTGAGAACATCTGGGAGGCCCTCAAAACAATATTTAGTGGTTATATTACCTCTAAAGAGATATTACAGTAGAAAAGATCAAAGGACAGAACAAGAGTTATCTTTTCAGCTGGCGAGCAGAAAAGTTTCCTGAACTAGAACTACTCCTAATATAGCAGCGCTTAAACAGGCTAGAATCCGCATGCAAGAGTATTATTACACACAAGGATACATTGCCAACTCTGCATTTCTTCAAAAGGTGTCTGAGGAAAGCAAATATGCAGGCAGAATTCGCGCATGGCAGATGCGAGAACATGTAGAGCAAAACAGGATCACATCTCTTACTGACATAGAAACACAAACAATTAAACATTCTACAGAATTATATAGTAAGCAGCAGCATGTTGATGGAACACGACTTTGGTCTTATCCTAACAAGCTTACTATCCATAAGCTACAAAGAAGCCAAGCGCAGGCACCGGTAGTTAAATTTTCACTTGAGGAGATAGAGGTGGTTGTAAAGTCACTGGCCAATGGGAGAGCATCCGGAAAATTCGGACTAAAAGCTGAAGTATATAAGAAATTTGTACTCATGCTAAACCCCGAACTATTAACTCTGGCAAATCACATTTTGGAATGGGGGAGGTTCCAATATCTTTCCGTACATCAGTTGTAGTTAGTTTTCTGAAGGAAGGTAAGGATAAAGGAAACATTAACTCCTATAGACCTATTATCCTATTCAATATTGATTACATAAAGGCAAACGACAAAGGGAACTGAACAAAAAAGAATTTCCCTTTCCTGCTTTGCTTGTCTATTTACACCTCGATTGGACACATCAACACCATATTAGAATGAGTACACAACTTGGGCAATATGCAACTGTCCGAGAGAAGGGGTTGACTGTTCTGTACTTTACAATCCAGAGGTCTTTTAACAATTGACACACCTATATATATGTCAAAATATAAATAATAATTTATTGCTTCCTACTTTTTTTGTTTATTTCGTATGGATACTTGTCTTTTTTTTTACAAGAATTCACATTAATTATATACCAAATAACATCTATTACCGAAAGCAAACACAAGTCACTAACCTGGTAATGGTAAAACATATTTTGAATACAGCAATATTTTTGATTTCCACAGGCAGTGCCAAACAAAACTCTCACTTTTTTCCACAATCAATGAGATTTGCAATAGAAGTATAGGTGGTCCTTATCCTTGCTTAAGTCTAACTGGAAACAACATGGAAACATGAATTCTTTGAAGCAGCCCTACTTGGCTAAAGTGTGAAATCCTTGGGAAGCTAAACATTAGGTGAATGTATACAATGGCTTACAGCAATGCAAAGCAACAGATAAAGGTATAATATGGACATATCTTTAAAAAAGTGTCTCTACCCAGCTATCAACCACGATCAATAATTCACTATTACCTACCGAAGTTTCACCACTCACCAGTAATTAATAAGGAGCACGAAAAAATGACTACTCAAACAGTTTTAGTGTAGCTTGCATCAGACCTTTGGAAATTAAAATTGATAAATGTGAGAATAATTATTTATTGGCGAGTGCTGGTGCAATAAATGTTTCTATAAATGGCTGAACCTAATTCAACATTGTAGGACCCTAGTAGGAAAGTTATATATGTTAATTGTACTCTGCATTGAATTATGGCAAGACATATTTAATTTCATCTACAAGTAAACACAAACCTAGCCAACAGAACATGAGTATAGTGATCTTCTGGGTGAAAAGCAAAGATACAATCAATACAATCAATAAAGGATTAGAATGATAGCGGGGTGTTGAGATTATATGTGGACTGTTAGCTCACTTTGGTGGGAAAAGAAGTTACTTAAATTGATGCTACAAGTCCCAATGGTGGTTAAGATGCATATTAAAAGTATATAACTTTTCTCACTGAGTATTGGGCTTATCCTAATAAAGTTATAAAGGATGTCTTTAAGGGATTTCCAGGGGCATGATTACAGATTTGCCATTATCTGTGGCCATGGAGACATAGGGCCTGATTACGACTTCGGCGGAGAGGGTTAATCTGTCCCAAATGTGACGGATAGCCCGCCCGCCGAATTACGAGTCCATTATATCCTATGGAACTCGTAATAGGGCGGGCGGGATATCCGTCACATTTGGGACAGATTAACCCTCTCCGCTGAAGTCGTAATCAGGCCCATAGTTTATTGCAAGTTTAAATAGATAACTGGACAAGCATCTCTCGTCCATATGTCATGGCGCTGCAGGTCCTGAGGCAGTTTGTTTGGCTGATGGAGCAGGAGAACTGGGGCTGCCTTGTGAGTACATAGTACCAATTTGCTTCACTACAGAAATTCAGCTGGCTGCACCAGGCACAAACTATATTTCTGCTCCCATGCAAAAGAGGTAACTCCTTCTTGTGACTGTTCCATGTGATCCATATTATTAAAGAGGCCTCATAAGCATCCATAGTTCCTTATATGTTACTGAAGTGTCTGAGCATGCAAGAAATTGATGCAAATGCCCATTGCACCCCAAAGGAAACTTTTATAATATGACCCAACATCAACCACAGTGGCACATGGAATAGCAGAGGAATTAGGGATGGTCTGTCTGTAGAGCCTTCTACTAGATGATAGCCTCTATTCACACCGTTAGCTGCAGATAGCTCAGGGTCACAAAGGCCAGCCTCTGCTTTTCTCACTATGCTACTCACAGGCCAGAAGATAATTTTAAATCAAGTGTCCCTATTTACTGCCTGGGACAGTATGGCCTTCATTAAAACCCTGGCGGTAAATGCCGCTTACCGCTGTGCAGAAGACCGCCAACATACCGCTGCGGCAGTGGAATTCCGCTACAGCTATTACGACCCACAGCTCTGAATCCGCCATAATACAGACACCCACACAAGTCGGCCACACCAAAGGTCAGTGATAAACTGCTGATAACAAAACCGACACTGTCACGCCAACAGGAATACGCCCACACTTTCACGACCCACGAATCAACGAGGCGGTCTTTCAACCGCGGTAAACCATTGGCGGTACACACCTCCATGCTCAAAATACACACACATATACAAAACACCACTACATTGGACAATTCGAAATACACACACCTGATACACATACACAGACCACTCCCACACAGTCACAACACTATAAAACACACACCCACATTTCCCACAAACCCTTACTACCAGAAATTTGAAAGTAGGCCAGAGAGAGACACTACCTAAAACAACACCAGCATCCACAGACACACAACACCATCACTTACACAACATCCACACACCTCAAACAACACACAACAACACATCCCCTCACACATCACAACACACACCACCACACACATCACCCACACCACATCATGGCACCTCAACGACACCCCAGGTTCTCTGAGGAGGAGCTTAGGGTCATGGTGGAGGAAATCGTCCAGGTAGAGCCACAGCTATTCGGATCACAGGTGCAGCACACCTCCATTGCAGGGAAGATGGAGCTATGGCACAGAATTGTCGACAGGGTCAACGCCGTGGGACAGCATCCAAGAACTAGGGATGACATCAGGAAGAGGTGGAACGACCTATGGGGGAAGGTGCGTTCCGTGGTCTCCAGACACCAGATTGCTGTACAGAGGACTGGCGGTGGACCCCTACCTCCTCCCCCACAACTAACAACATGGGAGGAGCAAGTCTTGGCAATACTGCATCCTGAGGGCCTCGTAGAAGTAGCAGGAGGACTGGCCTCTGGTAAGACATATCTTTATTACCATATCCCCCACCCCACCTGCATGCCATCACATACCCACACCCTCACCCTCACCCCATCACTCCAACACCTCACATATGCCCCACGATCAAAACCCAGCCATCCCAATACCAAGCCCTGCATGCAACACCAAAGCATGGACACCCATCACCAAAGCATGTCCACTACAGATACCCACACAGACCCCAAACCAACTATCACACAAGGACCAAGCCAAGAATGCAAGCACCGGAGTACAGGGTCACTCACCCATTGCACATGATGGCACACACAGATGCAATAATCATGCGTTTACACCCCTACAGGACCCCTACCCAACGTCGCTGGACAGGAGGTGCCAGACATAGCCAGTCCCCCCATAGAAGAGACCCACAATGATGACAGCAGCTCTGCACAACTGGATCAAGATGACCAGCCCGGCCCATCAGGGACCTCAGGACAGTCGGTTCCCCTGACACAGTCCCAAACCACCAATGAACCTCCCCCGCAGGAAACACCAGCACAGCACCCACCCAGCGGGCCCATCCCTCTGTCCCCAGGGCACGTCAATCAGCAGTGTGTCCACCACTACAGGGAACCCAGGCAACCCCACTAACACAGGACAATCAGGGACCTGGGGGCAGTGGGCACACAGTTCAGGGGACAGATGCACAGGAAGACAGGGAAGCTGGCAGGACTGTTGTGCGACAGGGGGAGGACAGGCCCAGGGAACCCACTCTCCATGAGGCACTCTCCAACATCATGGGAGCTTACCATCATTCCCAGGAGACAATGGCAACAGTACTGGCCAAGTTTCAGGAGACCCAGCGGCTGCAGGAGGAACACTACCTTGGGATCAGGGAGGACTTGAAGTCCATTAACAACACCCTGGTCACCATTGCAGGGGTGCTGCAAGACCTTGTCAAAACCAGGAGGGACACAGTGACACAGCAAGGGGCCCCTGACACTAGCCTGGATGATGAACAGCCCTCCACCTCCACCGGCACTAGTGGATAGGAGGCACCGCCACAGGAACACAACACCAGCACCCCACCCCCTGCATATGGAGAACCACCCGCAAACAGTCCCTGAGATCCAGGAACAAGACAGAGAACATTGCCAAGACCCCCGCCCTGAATGTCACCCTTCTGTCCCACTTTGTCACCCTGCCCATCCTTCAACTGCCATTGCTCCACTTCCTATGCCCCTTTGGACAATGCACCTGTGAGACAAATAGACTGGACTCTGCCATGGACATTCCTCCACCATCCCCCCAGCCCATTTTACAACCCCCACCACTTATTTGCACAGAAATAAACACACTTCAATAACAAAACAATCTGGAGTCAGTCTGTGCTTTCAGAAACGTGCAATTGCAATAACCACGGAATATAGCAATGTCAATTTACTTGTGCACATACCGATGTAACACAGCTGTAGGCCTGGAGGAAATATAGCAGAGGGCACAAAGTGGGACCCATATCTGTGAAATGGAAAGGCAAAGCGACAAGTCAGGGTCCATAAACTGAGTGAAAATGACAGACATATGCTAGCTCCAGAAATTGTATGAGATGTGGGAAGCAGTGACATCTTCTTACCTGTGTCTTACTGGAAGTATTGCATGATTATGTTGTTTCGGTTGTCGATATCCTCTTCTTCTGCATCCGCTTTTTCACTGTCCACAGGCTTCACAGCTGCCACACGACCACCAGCTGGCCCATCCTCCTGCAGAAAAGGCACCTGCTGTCACAAAGCCAGGTTGTGCAGCATACAGCAGGTCACCATGATCTGGCACACCTTCTTTGGTGAGTAGTAGAGGCAACCACCTTTCATGTGGGGGCACCGGAATCTGGCCTTTAGGAGGCCGAAGGTTCGTTTTTATCACCCTCCTAGTTCGCCCATGTGCCTCATTGTAGCGTTCCTCTGCCCTTGTCCTGGGATTCCTCACTGGAGTCAGTGTGCCATGACAGGTTGGGGTAACCAGAGTCACCTGCAAATATCGAAGGACAACTGTTAGACACACACTAACCCTTAGGGACAACCCCATACCCAGACACCTATTCACACTGTATTGGGTCCTTGGCCTCATCTATTAGCCACACCCTGTGCCTCTGGAGTTGCCCCATCACATAAGGGATGCTGATATTCCTCAAAATGTAGGCGTCATGCACTGAGCCAGGAAACTTGGCATTCACATGGGAGATATACTGGTCTGCCAAACACACCATCTGCACATTCATAGAATGGTAGCTCTTCGGGTTTCTGTACACCTGTTTACTCCTGCGGGGGTACCAATGCCAAATGTGTCCCATCAATGGCACCAATGATGTTGGGGATATGTCCCAGGGCATAGAAGTCACCTTTCACTGTAGGCAAATCCTCCACCTGGTGGAACACGATGTAGCAGCGCATGTGTTTCAGCAGGGCAAACAACACTCTGGACAACACGTTGGCTGTGACATCCCTTATGCAATGGCCACTGTTGTTTGAAAGGAACCACTTGCCAGGAAATGGAGTACTGACAGGACCTGCACTAGAGGGGGTATCCCTGTGGGATGGTGGATAGCTGACATCAGGTCTAGCTCCAACTGGGCACACAGTTCCTGTATTGTTGCACGATCAAGTCTGTATGTGACTAATATGTGTCTCTCTTACATTGTTGACAGGTCCACCAGGGGTCTGTACACCGGAGGATGCCACCATCTCATCACCAGCCCCAGCAGACGTGCCCTATGGAGGAGAACAGCGAGCAGAGAGTCAGCCAACACTGAGGTATCCCAAAATGTCTTTTGCACAAATGTATTAATCCGCAATGTACCTGTAACTGTGAGGTTTCCAGGCCTACATAGGAGTGACTCAGTTATTATTAATGCCATGTGGCCCCCTGAAATGGCTGCTGCCTGACCTGTAAGGTGGGGCAAGGGGATGTGAGGTAACTGCGCTGGCGTTCTACACCGTTGCGGTGGGCGGTCGAAGACAGCGGTGCAATTCTGCATTGGTTAACATTGGGCCCTATGGGTCCGAAGAGCCAATGATGATGTATGCCGGCGGTGACAGTACACACTGCCGTGGACGTGACCACCATTTTCTGTCAGTTCACTCACTTGATACCTGACCTTCAACAGGAGAGGACCTACACTGCAAGTGCTGCTGTGACCTCAGTCTGGAAGCGACGATGGCTCATGTGTCTGGGGAAAGGGCCCGTGCCTTCACTTCGGAGGAGTTGGAGAAACTAGTGGATGGGGTCCTCCCCCAGTACACACAACTGTACAGTCCTCCAGACAAACAGGTGAGTACACTGTGAGCATGCTGCATGGGAAATGCTTATTTTGAGTGGTGTGGATGGAAGATAAATGGGGGGCTGAGGCCTGCATGTGCGGATGGGGAGTGTATGTGCATCAGAGCAAGGGTGGGAACGGGGTGCAATGAGTATGATGGTCCAGACGGGTAAGTAATGTCCTTTCCCCCTATACCATTCCTCTAAGTCAGCGCCCACCAGAAAAGGGGTATTTGGCGCACAATCGCCAAGGACGTCGGGTCCCTGGGGGAATACTATAGACGGAGCACCCACTGCTGGAAAAGATGGGAGGACCTGCACCGCTGGAGCAAGAAGACGGCAGATGCCCAGCTGGGGATGGCTTCCCAACATGGAAGGGGTGCCCGTCGCACCATGACCACCCTGATGTTCCGGATACTGGCGGTGGCGAATCCGGAGTTGGATGGGCGCTTGAGGGCATCACAGCAGTCACAAGGGGGTGAGTACACTCTCATTCAGCTGACTTTGCATGCATTACGAGGTGTGTGGGCGGGGGAGGTGGGCTGTGGGTTCCCCTAGACCAGGGCGATTTTGGTAGGCAAGCTCCCTTGTGAGGCAAGCTATGTGGCACCCCAACCCCACTAGTGGTTAGAGCAATCTACACCTAGTCAGGCTACTGTGTCTTCCAGGTGTGCAGCAATTGGGCTTAGGCCTCGTACCCCATGGGCATGTGATTAATCTAGGAACTATAAGTGCATGGCATAGTTCAGAGGGCTGCTCACTGTCTGTTGTGTCCGCCAACGGTAGTGGTGTTGCATGCACTGAACATGTCTTTCTTCTGTCTCCCCACCCCTTTTTGTGGTCTCCTTGTTCTTGTGTGCAATAGCATCATCAGGCGGAGGAGCATTGGCACCGGAGCAGGAGGGATCTGCATCCCACTTGGTCCTGGAGGGTGAAGCAACGGAGTCTGAAGCCACCAGTGGGACAGAGGGCGAGGGAAGCTCCATGGCAGGGACAGGAGCAGAGACCAGCGACTCCTCCTCTCATGGGAGCTCCCTTGCGGTTGTGGGCCCTTCTGTGCCCCCCGCATCAACAGGTACAGCCACTACCCCCTGCTACCAGCATCGCCCTCCCAGCAGCCCCTCAACGTGTGTCCTGTGCCCGCTCACCCAGGAGGGTGGGCATCTCCTTCGCCCCAGGCACCTCAGGCTCTGCCCCAGTCAGCCCTGCTGCCCTCAGTGAGGAGGCTATTGACCTCCTGAGATCCATCACTGTTGGGCAGTCTACCATTCTGAATGCCATCCAGGGTGTTGAGAGGCATTTGCAACAAACAAATGCATACCTGTAGGGCATTCATTCTGGCCAGGCAGCCCAACAGAGAGCATTTCAGGCTCTGGCCTCAGCACTGATGGCAGCCGTTGTCCCTGTGTCCAGCCTCCCCCCTCCAACCTCTGAAGTACTGGGTTTTTCAGAACCCAGCGGTGCCAGGGAACACACCCTAAGACTTCGAGTCCTTCCTGTTTCAGACTACAGAAACACAGAGTCTTCTTGGTGAAGTCAAAGATCTTGTTTATTGGCTGCAGCCAGCAACAGGTATCCTAGAAGTACAACACGGTGTATATTCTCAGGAGACTGCTCCCTTTGCAAAGCTAACCTTCTCTTTTATACAAAATAGTATGCTTTAGGCAAACATTCCTTATTTTACAGTTGACCATTCACATATTTTCACTACAAAGAAATAGCAGGTTTATGATGACAAAGCCCATATTTCAGTTTGTCCAGCCCTCAATCAATTACCCAGCAAGGCTTAGTACTTTCATCAGATATCGATGGACCCCCAATATAAACGGGCACCTCCTCCTTGTAAAGCAAGTCATAAAGAAAGAAACAGAGACAGGTGTGTGTAAGATTAGGCATGGTTTGTGTGTGATGAAAGGTTTATGATGTGTTGTGCCTTGATACTAATCTCATTCGGCCACTGGGAAAGAAACTGGCCGAACAGGTTTGGCTTCAGGCAGTAGAGTCAGCTTGCCCAGATCACAGAGGAGTCAGCAAAGGTGTACGTGTCCTTCAGACTCGTTTTCAGCATTAGACATTGGCCTCTGTGAGGGCAATCACAAAATGGCTGTCTTTTAAATGGAACACGAGGGTTCAGGACGGAAGCTCTGATATTCGGGTGATTTCGTTACCCGAATATGAATACAATGCTTGTGCATACTATTCTAATCATTCCCGGTCTGCTGATACCAAAATCGTTGTGATACGACGATGTTTATAACACGGGTCCAGAATTTTCAGTACCACAGACCCTCCTTTTGCCCTTACATAGGCAATAACCTATACTCACGCTAATCTGAGTCCAGGTCTATATTCATAAAGTCATTGAGATGTTGCTGTAGCATCATCCTATTACTTAGCTCGTCCCTTGATACAGGTTTCCTTACACACGATGTAGCACAGAGGACACATATTGCAGGAGCACACTGTACACACAGACAGGACAGGAAAAGAATGGCTAAGATCATCCCAATGACTATCAGAGTCTTCCATCCCCAGGCGGATATCAGCTCCCAGAACCACCCCATCAATGACCAATCTCCTTTATCCACGTGAATAGATTTGGAGATCTTATGCAGTTTGGAAATGGCCTGGTAGACTGTCGGAGCGTTATCTGGGATGAAAACACAGCAACTTGATTGGATCACTTTACATACCCCACCTCGGTCTGCAAGTATGACGTCTAATGCGACCCTGTTCTGAAGAGTCATAAGGAGATCCGACTGGAGCTCAGCAGTCAAATTACTAAGGGCACCAGCGGTTTCAACTACCGTGGATTCAACCACCTTTGTCAATTGCCTTATGTTCCTGCTGTTAACCATAGGGCCCCAAAACGGCAGAAAACCCTTTGCGAAATCTCCAAATTCTTGTCCTGTAGTGTCTTCTTTACTTATGACACCTCGAACCATCCTTGTCTTATGGTAATCTGCTGCGGCCGTGTAGGTGGGAGGTAACAGGAACGAAACAAAACATGTGCCTGAGAAGTCAGGAGGCAACCATGTATAGGCTCTATTATGGCAGATGAAATAGGTACCCGTAGCTGCTAAGAACGAAGGAGAAGTCTGAGACGCAAAAACATATGTTTCAGTGCAGATACTTTTCCCTAACTGAGCTCTGGGATTCTTGCCATTACCTTGCAGACATAGGTGACCCTGATGGGGTACAATCCAAATCGGGGAGGATCTCTTTGCTTGCTGGTTCCCACTCAGAGTAACTCCATATCCTGTTATGTTCCATCCAATATATGCTAGTGTCTCATCTCTCGGGATAGTCTCATAGGAAATATCTTCCATAATCATATCTACTATACCCTTAGCTAGAGCACTATTCTTAGGATTATCTTTCACAGAATTTAGGGGGTTGGCTTCATACGCGTATATGAACACCGTTCTATATGCCCACACAGAACCATTATGGTTGAAAGGCAGGACCAGATAAGGGATACCTTTATCAGTAGTATGAGGCATAAGACCACACACCCAACAGTTAGTTGTGTTCACTACTAATTGGTGTTGGTGTAGAAGCTGAATGAATAAATTGTTGACAAATTCTAATCTTCTGGCAGACTCGTGTTCAGGCAGGGGGTGAAAAGAATGCGAGGAAACAGTAGAAGGAGGTATGGGCTGTGTAATGGGTGCAAATGTCACTTGAAAAGAGAATAAAACATATCCTATTAAAAACGTCATTACACTAAGCAACATGAAAATACATAATATCAAAAATCGTTTCTTTGTCATTATTATACCCATTCTGGCTTTAAAGTCCATCTGTCTGGCAGGTCTCTCATTCTTGAAAAACTCCATCCTCTCTAATTGCTGCTTGTGGTGGTAGGGTGTTCTATGCTAGGGAATGCTTCTGTCAGTCCAGGGCAACTCCCTTAGACCGACCAGAACTGTCGACCTAACGTCTTCAGCTCCACTCCAAAGACTTGGGCAACCACGACCCTACAGCTGAACCCGGATGGCGGTTAGAAAAGAAAAAAAAACAAAAATAAGAAAGTTTCTCAGATGAGAGAACCGCACTTTAAAAAAAATAGCAAAGGAACGGGAAAAAAATTATTTGTCCTTAGTTCTTGGTCTCAAATTATAACGGCTTTTTCCAGGTACTGTCTGGTTCTGGAACAAGAGTTCAGGCTCTGTAGTGTTCAATCGAATTGACGGTGGCACAGCTACTTGCAAATTATTGTCACTTTCTTGTTCAGAAATTGTTCCTTTTGCACGTGCATCGCTAAATGGCAAAAAACGAGGCACAGTCTCAGTCTCAGAGTCACCGATCCCCTCCTGGACCCACCGGTCGTGCGGTAGAGGAAAAGGTACCCTCTTGCAGTGTACGTCGTGGATCCAGTTCTTTTTCCCTTCCACTCGAACAGCTGATCTTGTTGAGAGAAGGACGATGTAGGGGCCGGTCCAACGGGGCTGGTCATTCTTTGTCCGCTGGACCAGCACCCATGATCCAGGATCGATAAGATGTCCTGGAGCTTCAGAGACCTGAGGCAGAGTATCGTGAACCTGTTGGTGTAGAACACGCAATTTAGCCGTCAATTCATACAAATAATCAAGCAGTACAGGGTGTTCGATCTCACTGAATTTTGTTGGTCTTGGCACTCCCCATATGTTGGCCGGGCGGCCAAACACAATTTCATATGGACTAAGTCCCACTCGCGAATCCACAGTCATTCTTGTTGATAGGAGTGCTAGAGGCAGAGCGTCAGGCCATTTAAGACCAGAGCTCGCTTGTATCTTTGCCAACTTCAGTTTTAGCGTGCCATTATAGCACTCTACTAGTCCAGCTGATTGGGGGTGATTTGCAGCGTGGAATTTTTGCTGGATACCTAGCCCTTCACATACTCTTTTCATCACTCGACCCACAAATTCACTCCCATTATCACTCCAGACCATTCTCGGCATTCCAAACCTAGGGAAGAATTCTTTGACAAGGGCTTTAGCTGTGGATAAGGCAGTGTTGTCTTTTAAGGGATATGCTTCTACCCATCTTGAAAAAGCACAAACAACAACAAGTACGTATTTCAGATTGTTGCACCTTTCCATGTGGATGAAATCTAGCTGCAAAACCTCGAACGGATACGTTGGAGGCGCAAAATGACCAGCTGGAGTTGGGGTTCCCCTACCAGGATTGTATTTCAGACACACCATGCAATTCTTGACCACATTCTCTGCACATTTAGGAATTCCAGCATTTTGCCATACTGGAGCCAACAACTTACAAATCCCTTTCACACTGATATGGGCCATTCCATGAGCCATTGTCACCACTGCAAGCACATACGCATCGGGTAGCAACCATCGCTGATGTTCTGACAAGTCAACCCAACAACCGTTTTCATCCAATTTACCCATACTTTCTTTCCACACACTCAACTCTTTCTCTGAAGCTTCAGCTTGAATAGACTTCACACCCTCTATCGTATCTTCACATATTCCAACGTCACCAACCCATCTTGCGGGGCCTGCAACATACATTCGATTCATCACATCTTTTGCTGTTTCTTTTGCGATTTCGTCAGCAAATGCATTGCCACGACCGACATCATCAGTAACCTTCTTGTGTACACTGCATTTCACAATCGCAACTTGTAATGGCAAGGTCAGTGACTCAAGAAGCTCATTCACTAACTGACCATGCTGAATTTTAGCTCCATGCGAAGTCAGGAACCCACGTTCTTTCCACAATCGTCCAAAACTATGGGCCACACCAAACGCATACTGGCTGTCGGTATATATGGTCACTTTCATTCCTTTCGAATGCACACGCTCTCGTAAGTGCAATCAGCTCTGCTGCTTGAGCTGAATTATGTGGTATACGTGCAGCTTCAACAATCGTATGCAAAGTTGTGACAGCATATGCTGCAGTCGTATTACCATTCGGAAGCTTGAAGCATGAACCATCCACCCATGAGGTACCATCACACTTTACAAGAGGAGTGTGACCGGGCCGCCCCGGGCAACAGCGGGGAACCGGCAGAAACGGAACCGCTACGGCCGCGTTCCCAGGTTCCCCTGGAAACGCGTCCGCAACGAGGCCAGCGTCCTGAGGTTGCCTCGGCAACCTCCGGTGACGAGGAGGCTCCGGATTGGCCACCAGGCGGCCAAAAGACGGAAGCTCCGGTCGAGAGGAGGAGAGCCGGGAAGGAAGAGAGGAAGGAGAACGACGGCGGCGACGGCGAACCTAAGGAGGAAGAGAGAGACGGCGACAAGGACATCGGAGGAGGACCCCAGTGGCCTGGAAGCGGCGGAACCCGAACCCAGAGGAACAGCGCCCGACCGGAAGCAGGGGAGACCAGCCCAGACCGACGAGAGGACCTCCACAGAGCCAGCCACGACCCTGGAGGGTCGTGGCTCTACAAGGTACGGTCCTTCTGGACAAACCGAGGGGCACAATAAAAGGGGAGAAACGCTGGGGAAGGGAGGGAGGCAGGGTGAGGGGAGGGAGGAGAGAAGGGCACTTTAGAGAGCACCGGGAGAGCACAAAAGGGTAAAGTACGGAATATACACAAGCCCTGAAGTCCTCACTGGCACCTATATCACACATAAACCCCCCCCCCCCTCCTTAAACCTTTTCCCCAGTAAAACATATAAGTAGAAGACGTGGTATAAGGCGTCCGTTCCACTCACCAGCGGTATGTGTTCCCTTTTTCTTGTATGTCACATCCGGGACCTGATGAGGACGATCCGGTACGCCACCTAGAGAAAAGGAAGAAAAGGGACACAGATTAGAAGGAAGATATTCACCACTCCAGAGAAGAAACTGGCGCTAAACGTCGTACTGACTTTTCATCAGTTCTTATTTCAAATTACTAATAAATACTTACCTCAAAAACCCAAATTTACCTCTCCTGAGTGTCTATACTGTGGGGACTGTCTACAGTGGTGTCAGAAGTGGGATCTTGTTTCTAATCCCTCTCCATAAAACAGTCCAGACAGTATACACAATGAGTGAGAGTCCATCGTTAGAGACCGTGATTAAGCAACTAGCGGAAGGGCAAAGACACTTACAACTAGTATGGGAGGCCCAACAGAGAGAGGCCAAAGAAGACCGAGAAACCTTACAATCTGCTCTGAAGAGCCAGGCGACCATACTGGCGAACAACCAGTTAGTCCATGAAAGTGCGATGAAAAAACTAACGGAGACTATCGCCGCTAGTAAGGTACATCCGAATGTACCTAGTTCCGTATTACAGAAGTATCAGGAGGGAGAGGATCCGGAATCCTTTTTCACCAACTTTGAACGGGTAGCCTCCTCCGCCCTATGGCCAGAAGATAAATGGGGACAATATGTGGCCCCCCTGCTCACCGGTCTCTTACAATCAGCATATCAAGCCGCTAACCCAGGTGGTGTCAACCCCTATCAAGACATAAAAACAAGTATACTAGAAAGGGTGGGTCACGACACAGAATATTACAGGATGAGATTTCGTAAAGTCAAATGGGGCACCAACGAAGATCCTAGAACCTTTTATTTTCGTGTGAAGGATCTAGCATTAAAATGGTTAGGCCATATTGGAGATAGTCGGGAGGAAGTCATCAAAACCATTATACTGGAACAATATCTAGATGGTCTACCTCCATCCACAAAACACTGGATAAGACAACACCCAAAAGTGGATACTGAGACGGCCATCGATCTGGCCTGTGCTTTTCATCGATCCACCGATGTCAGAAACTATCCCACGCGAAGTATCATTAAACCAGTTCTACCGACCCCAAAGACATTTGTAAAAAGTCCACCCGACTATCTAGTACCACGTAGGATTCCTGAAGGCCCGCCTACCATGGGACCCCAATGTTATAGTTGTGGCGAATGGGGACACATCGCACGTATGTGTCCCCAGAAACAAGAAATGGGAGAACCAATGGAGATAGGGATGACAAGGCGAAGGGTGTTATGTACTGGGAAGGGCGCCCTAAAATTTAAAATGATGATACAAGTGGACGGGAAAAGTGTATATGCCCTGGTTGACTCCGGCTGCAGCCAATCAGTAATTAGGAAAGACTTGATAAATAATGATATAGAAGAGAAACAATGGGTATCTATATGTTGCATACACGGGGACAAGGCCCAGTATCCTATACAGGTACTCCAGATCAGGTGGGGACCCTATCAGGACTTCCTCCCAGTGGGGATAATGCCCCGGTTAATCGAGGAATGTATCATTGGGACAGACTACATCCACTTCCAAGAACTATTAGACTACGTCAGAGATAGCAAACAAACTAAGGATTGGTGGGGAGAGGCACCTTTTTCAGAGAGTGATATTGAGTGTCCGCTATATCGTAGAAAGTTGTCACGAAGAGAGAAACGACAGGGAAAAGGGGACTATCGGAAGACGAAAGGTGACAACACCTATGGAGAGATAGTGGCAGAAATTCATGAAGTTCCTAGTACTTTTGTCCAACAACAGAGAGAGGACCCCTCCCTTAACAATGCCTGGAGGTCGGCAGTAACAGAGGAGACAGAAGAGGTGGGTCCCTACTTTATAGTGCAAAAAAACTTATTATATCGGGTTACTACCACACGACGGGGAGAACGTAAACGCCAACTTCTGGTACCTACCCACTATCGGGAACATGTTCTTACACTAGCTCATAATCACCCAGGGGGAGGACACTTTGGGAGAGAAAACACCGAGGAATATTTGCTCAGAAGGTTTTATTGGCCTGGAGTGTACGCCCACATACGTAGGTATTGCGCCCAATGTCCCCGTTGTCAGTTAACCGAACCTAGTCGGCCTAGGAAGGCGCCTCTCCTATCCCTTCCCATCATCGATATCCCGTTCAAAAGAATAGGGATGGATCTAGTGGGACCTTTGATTCCTTCGTCAAAAGGACACACCTACATCTTAGTCATTGTAGATTATGCTACACGATACCCAGAGGCCATTCCCCTGACTAGTATGACAACCAAGACAGTGGCCCAAGCTATGATTAACGTATTTTCTCGTCTTGGGTTTCCACATGAAATCCTCACGGACCAGGGGACCCCTTTTATGTCCACCTTAATGAAACAAGTGTGTAAAACATTGGGGATAGCTCAGATCAGAACCTCCGTTTACCATCCTCAAACGGACGGATTAGTCGAAAGATATAATCGAACCATTAAAACCCTGCTGAGAAAGACTATCAATGAGACAGGGAAGGATTGGGATCAAAAGTTACCCCTATTGTTGTACGCCATACGGACACATGAGCAAGCATCCACGGGGCATAGCCCCTTTGAGTTGGTCTTCGGACGCCAACCTCGGTCCCTTTTAGACATGGCGGTAGAATCCTGGGAGGCCGAGGCTGAGGAAGCAGGGACTCCTTTGTTAGAATATGCGGAAAAATTGAGGAACCACCTACACAGCTTATGGACCGACGTACACGCAAACCTGGAACAGGCCCAACAAACACAAAAGTCCTATTATGACAAAGGAAGTAAACTACGGGTTTTCCAACCCGAGGACCAGGTCCTAATAATGAGACCCACCTCCGACCATAAACTCCTGGCCAAATGGCAGGGCCCATATCGAGTAATCAAAGCAGTTTCCCCTGTCACCTACCTTATCGAAATATCCTCCCGTCCAATAAAAACACAAATATATCATGTAAACCTGCTAAAAAAATGGGAGACCCCCGCACAACCTGAACGTTCCGTAGAAATGGGTCAGTTTGTGTGTCCCGACAAGACACTAGATATCGAGTTCTACCCTACCAACCCCGATACTGAAAGTACCCTACCCATAGTAGACGATACTTTACCTGAAGGGCAAAAGCAACAAGCCCTTAAGGTTTTAAAACAATGGCAACCACTCTTTTCAGAGAAACCAGGAAAGACGTTTTTAATTCACCATAATATACGCACAAGCTCCGGGCAGATCACCAGAGAACACCCGTATCGTATTCCAGAAGCTAGAAAACACATAATCGAAGAAGAAATCAAAACAATGTTATCCCTAGGGGTCATCGAACCGTCCACTAGTCCCTGGTGTTCACCGGTTGTCCTAGTACCGAAGCCTGATGGTAGCGTCAGGTTTTGCATAGATTTCCGCAAACTTAACTCAAACTCCCTATTCGACACCTATCCCATCCCTAGGGTGGACGATGTTCTCGAAAAACTAGGGAAAGCAAAATACATGTCTACTATCGACCTAACTAAAGGGTATTGGCAGATTCCCTTAGCTCCTCCAGATAGAGAAAAAACAGCTTTTTCTACCCAGTCCGGGTTATATCAATTCACAGTACTGCCTTTTGGGCTTCATGGAGCCCCTGCAACCTTTCAGAGGTTGATGGATAGGATTCTAAAACCCTATCCTGCATTCTCCGCTGCGTATCTAGATGATGTAGTCGTATTTAGTGAAACATGGGAGGACCACTTAATACACCTACAGAGAATATTCAAAGCCCTTCAAACTGCTGGTTTGACGGCCAATCCCAAGAAATGTGTGATAGGTAAAACCGACATCTCCTATTTGGGATATCGGATTAATCAGGGTACACTACAACCTCAAAATGGGAAGGTGGATGCCATTTTACATGCCCCTCTTCCACACACGAAAAAGGAATTACGCTCCTTTTTAGGATTAGTGGGCTATTATCGGCGCTTCATTCCACATTACTCCACCTTAGCAGCACCTCTTACGGACCTACTCACTAAACGATATCCCAATCGACTTTTGCCTTTTTCGGAGACGCAAAACGCGAGTTTTGAACAGTTGAGAGTTTCCTTAACCTCCGATCCCATCCTGCACTGCCCAGATTTTACGAAGCCGTTTCACCTCTACACTGACGCATCGGATGTTGGGCTTGGAGGGGTTCTGACTCAGCCAGATAGCGAGGGGCTTGACCATCCGGTGGTCTACATCAGTAGAAAACTGTTTTCCCGGGAACGTAACTATCCAATTATAGAGAGAGAGTGCTTGGCTATCAAGTGGGCCATTGACTGTTTGCAGTACTATCTCCTAGGGCGGCCGTTTATACTATTCACGGATCACGCTCCTCTTACGTGGCTGGCTGCGCATAAAGATTCTAACTCCAGGATACTGCGATGGTTCCTTGAACTGCAACCATTCTCCTTTCAGGTTCGGCACGTCCCTGGATCTCACCAGGCCCCCGCTGATTATCTGTCCCGATTTCCTCTGTCTTCGCCTGTCCTGGAGCAGGACAGTTCTTGGGGAAGGGTGTGTGACCGGGCCGCCCCGGGCAACAGCGGGGAACCGGCAGAAACGGAACCGCTACGGCCGCGTTCCCAGGTTCCCCTGGAAACGCGTCCGCAACGAGGCCAGCGTCCTGAGGTTGCCTCGGCAACCTCCGGTGACGAGGAGGCTCCGGATTGGCCACCAGGCGGCCAAAAGACGGAAGCTCCGGTCGAGAGGAGGAGAGCCGGGAAGGAAGAGAGGAAGGAGAACGACGGCGGCGACGGCGAACCTAAGGAGGAAGAGAGAGACGGCGACAAGGACATCGGAGGAGGACCCCAGTGGCCTGGAAGCAGCGGAACCCGAACCCAGAGGAACAGCGCCCGACCGGAAGCAGGGGAGACCAGCCCAGACCGACGAGAGGACCTCCACAGAGCCAGCCACGACCCTGGAGGGTCGTGGCTCTACAAGGTACGGTCCTTCTGGACAAACCGAGGGGCACAATAAAAGGGGAGAAACGCTGGGGAAGGGAGGGAGGCAGGGTGAGGGGAGGGAGGAGAGAAGGGCACTTTAGAGAGCACCGGGAGAGCACAAAAGGGTAAAGTACGGAATATACACAAGCCCTGAAGTCCTCACTGGCACCTATATCACACATAAAACCCCCCCCCCCTCCTTAAACCTTTTCCCCAGTAAAACATATAAGTAGAAGACGTGGTATAAGGCGTCCGTTCCACTCACCAGCGGTATGTGTTCCCTTTTTCTTGTATGTCACATCCGGGACCTGATGAGGACGATCCGGTACGCCACCTAGAGAAAAGGAAGAAAAGGGACACAGATTAGAAGGAAGATATTCACCACTCCAGAGAAGAAACTGGCGCTAAACGTCGTACTGACTTTTCATCAGTTCTTATTTCAAATTACTAATAAATACTTACCTCAAAAACCCAAATTTACCTCTCCTGAGTGTCTATACTGTGGGGACTGTCTACAAGGAGTATCTTTAAGATCTACTCTCCCTTTCGTTTCTTCTTCTGTCCTAAGAAAACAATCATGTTGTTCAACATCATCTGTTTCTACTGAAATTGGCAATAACGTTGCTGGATTCAATGTATTGCACCTCTTTATGTGCACATGACTCGCTAACAGTGTCAACTCGTAACCTGACAATCGAGCACTAGTTAAATGCTGTGTCTTGGTCCTGTTTAACAACGTGTCCACTGCATGTGGAACCATCACAATCAACATATTATTCATCACTAACCCAGCAGACTGTTGAATAGAAACAGCTGCTGCCGCTGTGACTCTCAAGCAACTCGGCAATGCTTTAGCTACCGGATCCAAAGTCGACGAAAAATATGCGCATGGGCGCTGCTTGTCTCCAAAAGACTGTGTCAGCACTGACAAAGCACAACCCTCTTTCTCATGGACATACAGTGTAAAGGGCTTACTGTAGTCGGGGGTACCCAACACAGGAGCCGAACACAATGCATTACGCAATTCGGAAAAACTTTCCTGACAATCTTCAGACCACGGAACGGGGTTTGGTGTATCTTTATAGGTCAATGCTACCAAAGGTTTGGCCAGCAAAGAAAAATTCTGTATCCATTGTCTGCAGTTTGGTGTAATGCCCAAGAAAGCACGTACTTCTCTCTGGGGTCATTCTGACCCCGGCGGTCTGAGACCGCCGGGGCCAGGGTCGGCGGGAGCACCGCCGACAGGCCGGCGGTGCCCCGCAGGGCATTCTGACCGCAGCGGCTTGGCCGCGGTCAGATCTGGAAAACCGGCGGTCTCCCGCCGGTTTTCCGATGCCCCTGAGAATCCTCCATGGCGGCGGAGCGTGCTCCGCCGCCATGGGGATTCTGACACCCCCTACCGCCATCCTGTTACTGGCGGGTCTCCCGCCAGGAACAGGATGGCGGTAGGGGGTGCCGCGGGGCCCCTGGGGGCCCCTGCAGTGCCCATGCCAATGGCATGGGCACTGCAGGGGCCCCCGTAAGAGGGCCCCACAAAGTATTTCAGTGTCTGCTATGCAGACACTGAAATACGCGACGGGTGCCACTGCACCCGTCGCACCTTCCCACTCCGCCGGCTCAATTCTGAGCCGGCGTCCTCGTGGGAAGGGTGATTTGCCCTGGGCTGGCGGGCGGCCTTTTGGCGGTCGCCCGCCAGCCCAGGGCAAATCCCAAAATACCCTCAGCGGTCTTGCGACCGCAGAGCGGTATTTTGGAGGGGGGAACTCTGGCGGGCGGCCTCCGCCGCCCGCCAGGGTTAGAATCACCCCCTCTGTGTCCTTGGCACACTCAATTTTGCAATTGCCTGAATTCTTTCTGAGGTCAGTTTCCTTCCCTCCTTCGATAAGAGATGACCTAAGTAGGTCACTTCTTGTCGACAATATTGCAGTTTTGAAAGGGACACTTTGTGATGTAAATCAGACAAATGACGCAACAACAACAAGGTGGCTTCTTTACAAATCTCTTCAGTATCTGTAGTGACTAGCAAATCAACAATGTACTGAATAAGGGTAGCGCCGTCAGGTAAAACAATTGCATCAAGCTGTGTTTTTAAAGCCTGACTATATATTGATGGACTTTCACAGTAGCCTTGAGGAGCGCGTTTGAAGCGTAAACTTCGGCCTCCTTAACTGAATCCCAAAATATCCCTGCTCTCCTCTGCAATCGGGATGCTGAAGAAAGCATTCTTTAAGTCAATCCCCGAAAACCAGGTGGCGGAAGCTGGAATCATAGTCAATATGGCAGTGATATCAGGAACAACTGGAAACTGTGGCACAACTATTTTATTTACCTCTCTAAGATCAATCACGAGCCTGTAAACAGGCGGCTTAGAGGGGTCAGTACGTTTCAAAACAGGCAGAACAGGACTATTACAAACGTTGCCTCTTGTCTCTTCAATTACATCTTTTTCAATTAAATCATATATGATCGCTAGCAACGCCTTTTCACCTTCACTAGAGATCTTGTATTGTTGAATGCGTGGTAATTTAACATTGGCTTTCAATGTCACAACATAAGGCGGTATTTCCAACAGACCCACGTCATTAGGACCAGTAGCCCAAATGGTATCAGGAACAAACGACAATTCGGTCGGAAGTTTATCCTTCGACAAATACATTGGAGAGACCACTTTCCTACCCAGTGTAAGTTGTACTCCCGAAGGAGAACAATATAATGTTGCATACAATCTTTTCAACAAATCCAATCCTAACAAGTTTTCGCCACAACCTGTCGTCAGAATAAGGGGTGCTTCAAATTCACAAGGTCCAACAGAAAGGGACATAGGACTAGAAATCGGGTTCCTAACCGGGGCGCCAGAAAAACCTACTGAAACATTCATCTCGCCAGACAAAGGTGCGCCAGGGAGTTTTGAGTGCATAATAGAACTCTTTGTAGCACCAGTATCCAACAGAAAAGGCTCCGACACACATGAGGTAATCACCTTAACATAAGGCCCATTCTGATCCACTGGAACTAAAAAAACTCCCTCCCTTCGTCTATGGCTGTCCTAGCAATTATTACCTTCCAGATTCTCATCTTCTGCATAGTAGTCGTCAGCATAGTACTGAGCCATCCTACCAGACGCGTTATGTTGCTGGTCAAAACTATTCATTGAGTTTTGAGACGGAAAGGAACGCGTGTTCTGGGGGAAACTTCCACGTCCTCTACCTCTAGGAGCTTGTTGAACACCTCGACCTCTTGCGCCAGAAGCACCATTCGTACGCTGTAACAAAATAGGACAACTATACTTGAAATGACCCTCTTCTTTACAATATGAACACTGATTGGGACCTACAGGAACACGTGGTTGAGAAAACTCGAACCTTTGCAAGTTTCTCTGGAACTGTTGAGGTTCCTGATAGTTACTCTGACCACCACGTGGCGGATACGCCTGTTGTAAAAGAACCTTCGTCTTTAATTCTTTAGTTTTCTTGTCTGCTCTATCCTTCTCATCTTTATCCCTATTTTCGTAGTACTGTGCAGTAGCCAATATTTGTGCTGAAGAGGAAACGGCCCAAGAACTCTCTGAATCCTTCAATTTCTTACACAGCTCTGCAAGCAAATTGTGCACAAACTTGTCGACGAACAACCGTTGACCACCTTCTGTACTCATATCTTGACCACTGTGGTAGATAAACGTTTCCTCAAACCTGGTGAAGAAATCAGACACTGTTTCATCTTTCTTCTGGTTTCCACGCAGACAATTTATCCCAATTCACATGCATCGCAGGCATTAAAGTCTTCATGTAAGTAATGATCCTAGCAGGCAGTTCTGCTACCAAAGGCTCAGGCTTGGCACCACCAACTTGTCTATCATTTGCAGCACTAATATTAGCCCATGAGTCACCTAACTCTTGTGCATGATCTGTATGGCGTATCAATCCCCACAGAGGCTGTGGAACAACATTCC
The DNA here is from genome assembly GCF_031143425.1 of Pleurodeles waltl. Taxonomy (NCBI): domain Eukaryota; kingdom Metazoa; phylum Chordata; class Amphibia; order Caudata; family Salamandridae; genus Pleurodeles; species Pleurodeles waltl. Next base: position 373,119,753 of record NC_090451.1, read on the forward strand.
CAAATAACATGTCTATGTCGGCTAAATTCATAATGTATGAGTCTGCAGTCTGTGATAATTCCTTATAATACCCTGCAGGGTTTTTACGGGGATCAGGCAAAGTCTGCTTAAGGGCTAAAACTTCAGCTCGCTTCCACGGAACATGTACCCAAACACGCTGAAAATGAGCTGGGACAGCATCAATGTGATTAGCATCATCAGCCTCAACAGCGTCCTTCCATACCGGAGGGACTTCTCTCATTGGGTACTGTCGCACCTTTTTTTTAACAGAAGAGTTATGTTGGAACAATGACTGAGAAGGATCCTTATTCCTAAAGGACAACAACGTCGCAACTGCTGTCTCAACATCAGGACCCACAATCGTGCCCTTTGCAAACTCAAACCGTACACGGCACAAATCAGGCAGATTTGTTTCCAAATCATTATCTTCCAATTCCTCACAAAGGAAAGCACACATTTTCTCAAAAACGTATCTTTGTTTTGGTGCTCCCCATTGACGGAAGACATCCATAACAGACTCTACATTGTATCTTAAAGGGTAAACAACCCATTTACGCGCCATACGGTCCAACATTTCTCTCTCTTGAGAATTAGGCAGTTGACTACGCGACTGCTTACGCTCCGAATCTGGGGTCACACCAGACGACCCAAAGAGAGGAAATATAAGGCTGGCAACAGTATCTGTCATTCTCTGTCGGACAGAAGGAGAAGTTGATGAAAGAACAGGAGGAAAAACAGAGGGAGGCAAGGCAGACGCAGAATCAGACGCAGAGGCAGTATCAGGAAGAACACCAGAAGAGGCAGTCGATGTAGTACATAAAGTCGCAGGAGGTACAGATGGAGCAGGTAGCGAAGTCGGCGGCCCTTGAAGGGGCTGCGCCATAGTAGTAGGAGCCAACTGAAAAGGAGCTGGTGGCTGTGGAAGAACCTGAGGCACAATAACCGGAGGTTGCACAGCTAAAGGTTGCGGAGGTGCTGTAGCATTCTGCGCATAAGGGGGTGGGGAACTCAACAAGTGTGACATTAAAGGATCTTTCTCAAGTTCTTTTGCTGCATCTTGCTGAAGAAGCGGAAGAACTGGATAACATTTATCGGTCACCATTTTACGTTGCCTGTGCAACTGCTCATTCATCTGTTCTTCTTCATCATCTTTAAACTGCATGGCAGCTTGCATTATCGAGATACCCTCTTCCCTCTTATTTCTCTTTGCTAATTTAATTTCCTTCTGTTTGGCTTCCTTACGCCATAGGCGGAAAGAGTCAAACATCGCCGGCCGGGCTTTCTTCTTAAAAAGTTTAACCTCCAGATTATTCAGAATCTCTGTGTCAAAACTACCATATTGGGGCCATTTTAAAACTCCATCTTTCCTGGTGTATCGGATCCATACTTCATTATATGTGAGGGGGCCTATGCCATGTTTCACATATAGTTCATAGGTTGGAGTTCCAATCGGAGGAACCGGACACGAGTCCTCCAATCGGGAATCCCTATTATAACCAAGTCAAAACAAATTTCCATATCTGCTAAGACCAGGCATCTTCGCTTTCTAGTCTAGCTTCAAACTTCAAAGGATTATCGAATACGATAGTCTCGTGAATACACGAATCCCTCGGCTTTGGTACTTGCAAGTTCCAAATCAAAGATCCCAAGGGGATACCAAACTAAGAACCAAACTAAGGACTGGGAGACGCTCCACTTATACTTAACTGAGGTATCGATGACGTCACCAGAAGACTCGTTTATCTTTTTGCTCTACCAAATCATCAAGGGTCCAAAACAGGGCGATAGTCAGGGCAGCAGTCCTTCGTAGCCTTCGGAAAGCGGGGAACCTCGCAGCAAAGACTTTCGGACCACGTCGACATACAGGGGTCGATGAAGTGGCGGCCTTCCTCCAGAATTTTCACACAAAGCTCCTCACGAACCTCTGGCTTGGACTGGTACTGCTGAAATCACCCCACGTTGGGCGCCAACTGAAGTACTGGGTTTTTCAGAACCCAGCGGTGCCAGGGAACACACCCTAAGACTTTGAGTCCTTCCTGTTTCAGACTACAGAAACACAGAGTCTTCTTGGTGAAGTCAAAGATCTTGTTTATTGGCTGCAGCCAGCAACAGGTATCCTAGAAGTACAACACGGTGTATATTCTCAGGAGACTGCTCCCTTTGCAAAGCTAACCTTCTCTTTTATACAAAATATTATGCTTTAGGCAAACATTCCTTATTTTACAGTTGACCATTCACATATTTTCACTACAAAGAAATAGCAGGTTTATGATGACAAAGCCCATATTTCAGTTTGTCCAGCCCTCAATCAATTACCCGGCAAGGCTTAGTACTTTCATCAGATATCGACGGACCCCCAATATAAACGGGCACCTCCTCCTTGTAAAGCAAGTCATAAAGAAAGAAACAGAGACAGGTGTGTGTAAGATTAGGCATGGTTTGTGTGTGATGAAAGGTTTATGATGTGTTGTGCCTTGATACTAATCTCATTCGGCCACTGGGAAAGAAACTGGCCGAACAGGTTTGGCTTCAGGCAGTGGAGTCAGCTTGCCAAGGTCACAGAGGAGTCAGCAAAGGTGTACGTGTCCTTCAGACTCGTTTTCAGCATTAGACATTGGCCTATGTGAGGGCAATCACAAAATGGCTGTCGTTTAAATGGAACACGAGGGTTCAGGACGGAAGCTCTGATATTCGGGTGATTTCGTTACCCGAATATGAATACAATGCTTGTGCATACTATTCTAATCATTCCCGGTCTGCTGATACCAAAATCGTTGTGATACGACGATGTTTATAACACGGGTCCAGAATTTTCAGTACCACACCTCTTCCACCCAGACCCAATCCCCTGTACCTCAGCCTATCCCAAGCACACCATCAGACTAGCATGCACCCACATCAACACACAAGAGTGGCTCAGGCAATCATAAGTGCCACACAACCCACAGGCACTCACACAAGCATCATACCCATGCACACATACCAACATCCACTTCCTCTACTGTGTCCCCCTCCTTCACGTCTCCCTCCTCCCTCCAAGTCTTGTCTCCACTCACACCTGCATGCACTCCATCCTCAGCCACTACCTCCATCACCAGCAAGCCCATCACCACACACCGCTCACGTGCACTCATCACCCCCACTACCATTCACACATCCCCAGTGTCCTCTCCCAGTGTGTCAGTGAGCCCTCCTCCCAAAGTACACAAACGCAGGCACACACCCACCCAACAGCCGTCCACCTCACAACAGCCTCCAGCAAATGCACCTTCACCCAAATTCAGCAGACGTGCACCTCCTACAACCACTACCTCTTCCTCCACTCCCAAACCCCCTCCATCTACCCGTCCCAGTGTGTCTACAAAACGTTTCCTGGCTAACATTGACCTCTTCCCTACACCTCCCCCCCCGTCCTTCCCCTAGGGCCAGGCTTTCCAGGTCCCAGCCCAGCACCTCAGCCACCACATCCCCAGGCACAGTAGTGCCAGCAACTGCAGGTCATGGAGTGCGCCAACCATCAGGGCTGCCAGTGTGCCACGGAGCGAGGGCAAGGACATTCCTCCAACTGCCAAGGTTAAAAAGGTGCCCACATCCTGGAGGGAGAAGCCAAAAACGCCTGCCACCAAGGGGTCAGTGAAAACGAAAGGGGATAGTGGCAAGACAACTGCGCCACCATCAAAGGTGGGGAAGGGCCAAAAACTGAAGGACAGGTCAGGAGAGGGCATGGTGGCACCCACTGAGGGACCAGTGTCACACCTTCTGTCCACGTCGACGCCAACCTGTACGGCGGCGAACACCGCCACCTGCACCGCCACCTGCACTGCCTCCGGCACATCTACAGCTGCTGCAACAGTCCTCAGCCTCTTCCCCGGTGGGCAGCCATCCAAGGCTGCAGGAGACATCCAGCTTTCTCCCTCAGCAGGTGCTGACACTTGCCCCGCCACCACAGACCCCGCCACCAGCACCGCTGCCAGCGACCCCGCCGCCAGCACCGCTGCCAGAGACCCAGCCGCCAGCACCGCTGCCAGAGACCTCGCCGCCAGAACCGCTGCCATAGACCCCGCAGCCAGCACCGCCACCACAGACCCCGCTGCCAGCACCGCCACCACAGACACCGCTGCATGCACCGCCAAGACTGACACAGCTGCAAGCCCCACCAGCGGCCCCGTGACGTCCTCGGACAGTGGAACTACCGCAGACATGCCTACCATCCCCAGTGGTCAGTCGTCCCAGGCAGGTGGTGAGTTCCGGACCCTGGGCAGCTTCCATAAAGCATTACTGTCATCACAGTTGTCACGTGCAGGTGGAATGCGAATCCGCAGCAGTGTGGGGTATGTTGCAGCATCCATGGTGTCTCATGCTACCTGTACCTCGGGAATCTCGTGGCACACACACCCACGTGAGGGAATTGTACCTGTGCATGTGGAGCACTCTGGGCACCAAGCCCCCTCCAGAACCAGTGGAGAAAGGCATCCACTACCTCAGTCCTTGGCAGGATGAAGCACTCCGGGCACCAAGCCCCCTCCGGAACCAGAGGGGAAAGGCATCCACTACCTCAGTTCTTGGCAGGATGAAGAACTCTGGGCACCAAGCCCCCTCCAGAACCAGTGGAGTATCACATCCACTATCTCAGTCCTTGGCAGGATGAAGCACTCTGGGCACAAAGCCCCCTCCAGAACCAGTGGAGTATCACATCCACTACCTCAGTCCTTGGCAGGATGAAGCACTCTGGGCACAAAGCCCCCTCCAGAACCAGTGGAGAAAGGCATCCACTACCTCAGTCCTTGGCAGGATGAAGTACTCTGGGCACAAAGTCCCATCCAGAACCTGTGGAGAAAGGCATCCACTACCTCAGTCCTTGGCAGGTTGAAGCACTCTGGGCACCAATCCCCCTCCAGAACCAGTGGAGAAAGGCATCCACTACCTCAGTCCTTGGCAGGATGAAGCACTTTGGGCACCAAGCCCCCTCCAGAACCAGTGGAGTATCATATCCAATACCTCAGTCCTTGACAGGATGAAGCACTCTGAGCACAAAGCCCCCTCCAGAACCAGTGGAGTATCACATCCACTACCTCAGTCCTTGGCAGGATGAAGCACTCTGGGCACAAAGCCCCCCTCCAGAACCAGTGGAGAAAGGCATCCACTACCTCAGTCCTTGGCAGGATGAAGTACTCTGGGCACAAAGCCCCCTCCAGAACTAGTGGAGAAAGGCATCCACTACCGCAGTCCTTGGCAGGATGAAGCACTCTTGGCACAAAGCCCCCTCCAGAACCAGAGGAGAAAGGCATTCACTACCTCAGTCCTTGGCAGGATGAAGCACTCTGGCACAAAGCCCCCTCCAGAACCAGTGGAGAAAGGCATCCACTACCTCAGTCCTTGGCAGGATGAAGCACTCTGGGCACCAAGCCCCCTCCAAAACCAGTGGAGAAAGGCATCCACTACCTCAGTCCTTGGCAGGATGAAGCACTCTGGGCACCAAGCACCCTCCAGAACCAGGGGAGTATCACATCCACTACCTCATTCCTTAGCAGGATGAATCACTCTGGGCACCATGCCCCCTCCAGAACAAGTGGAGTATCACATCCACTACCTCAGTCCTTAGCAGGATGAAGCACTCTGGGCACAAAGCCCCCTCCAGAACCAGTGGAGAAAGGCATCCACTACCTCAGTCCTTGGCAAGATGAAGCACTCTGGGCGCCAAGTCCCCTCCAGAACCAGTGGAGTACCACACCCACTATCTCAATCCTTGGCAGGATGAAGCACTCTGGGCACCAGGCCTCCTCCAGAACCAGTGGAGACTGTTATCCACTACCTTAGTCCTTGGCAGGATGAAGCCCTCTGGGCACCAGGCCCCCTCCAGAACCAGTGGAGACTGTTATCCACTTGAGAGACTGTGGCTTTGCACTCCCCAGGATAAAGCAGTGGGCAAACCACCCACTTGAGAGACTTGAGAGACTGTGGCTTTGTACTCCCCAGGATAAAGCAGTGGGCAACCCACCCACTGGAAAGACTTGAGAGACTGTGGCTTTGCACTCCCCAGGATAAAGCAGTGGGCAAACCACCCACTTGAGAGACTTGAGAGACTGTGGCTTTGCTCTCCCCAGGATAAAGCAATGGGCAAACCACCCATTTGAGAGACTTGAGAGACTGTTGCTTTGCACTCCCCAGGATGCATCAATGGGAATGGAGCCCCCTCCTGCAGCAGTGGCGTCGTGCGTTTATCTGGCTGAGGTGCCCCCCCGAGGTGCCTGTTTCATTTCGATCTGATGCCCCTGCAATGTTCTTTCAGTTTCCAGTCAGATGTCATTTGTGGACTTGGCCCATGCATTTTGGGTCCAGTGGTCCACGGAAAATTATTTGTGCACTATCCCGACTTGTGTAGCTGGTGTACATAATTGCATTTACTGGATTTTGAACTTTGATAATGATATTTCACATGATTACATTCGTTCAAATCAATTCCCTTTGTCCTTTCGTTCTTCCGGGGGATGGGGGAGGTGTATGTGTACTGTTGCTGCATGTATTTGTGTGTATGGTGTTGTGGGTGGGGGTGTTGCGTGTGTGTGTCACTCTCTTTTCCCTCGCCCCTCCCATGTGTTGTAGGTGTAGTACTCACCGTGGTCGTTGCCGGCATTGCTGGTGCTCCTGATAGAAAAGAAGGAAGACCAGCATCAGCAGTATCTGCAATTCGGGCTCCATGGCATCCTGGTTCCTCCTGGGGTGTGGAGAGGTGAGTGTTTTCCCTTCTGTGTACTGTTTCCACCGTGTTTTTGTTCGAGATGGTTCTGCCCCGGAAAAGGTGGCGGAAAGGCATCTTGTGATAGGGTGGGTGGTACATTGTCTTTCGTCTGTCTGTTGGCGGTGTCTGCCGCGCTGTTTGTGTGCACCGCCGTGGCGGTCGGAGTGTTAAAGTGGCTGTCTATGTTGGCGGTTTCTGCCAGAGTCGCAATCCCACATTTTTTCCCGCCGGCCTGCTTGCGGTATTACCGCCGCTTTAACACCGACCGCCAGGGTTGTAATGAGGGCTTATGACTCCATCAACCATACAACCACTTCCTCCCTCAGACTCCCAATTCTCCCAAGAAGCCCCCTGATGGCCACTCATATCTGAGAAATTGATCAGCACATGCAGCACAAATGTACAAGTTAAAAGACAGAATCTGATATTTATAATGAGTTTTCAGAATACATGAGTTATTGTTTAAAGGGGGGGTAGTATAGTTCAGGAATGGGTACGGTGTTGTTGGAATGTGGAGGACTGAAACTACTTGAGGACATGGGGGAGTACGTGTTTTGGTGCGTAGTAGAGTAGTATGGACAGGAAATGAGTCAGTTTAGCCTTGTGTGAGAGAAAGGCTGCAGCTGCAATGGAATAGTGGTGTTAGGCCATGTGTGGGATCGAATAGGGCACAAGGAGATGAGCAATTTGGGGCAAGTATGGTTGATAGAGTAGTTCAGGCAAGACATGGGGCAGTTGTGGTATGGTGGGTGGCTGTAGTGCTCACTTATGTGAATAAAATTGTTGGATCAGATTTGTTAATGAAGAGATTATTAATGACTATGGGGGTCATTCAGACTTTGGCGGACGGCGGAGGCCGTCCGCCAAGGTACCGCCGACAAATGACCGCACCGCGGTCAAAAGACCGCGGCGGCCATTCAAACATTTCCGCTGGGCCGGCGGGCGCTCTCCAAAAGAGCGCCCGCCGGCCCAGCGGAAATGCCCCTGCAACGTGGACGCCGGCTCAGAATTGAGCCGGCGTAGTTGCAGGGGTGCGACGGGTGCAGTTGCACCCGTCGCGTATTTCAGTGTCTGCAAAGCAGACACTGAAATACTTTGTGGGGCCCTCTTACGGGGGCCCCTGCAGTGCCCATGCCATTGGCATGGGCACTGCAGGGGCCCCCAGGGGCCCCACGGCACCCCCTACCGCCATCCTGTTCATGGCGGGTTTCCCGCCATGAACAGGATGGCGGTAGGGGGTGTCTGAATCCCCATGGCCGCGGAGCGCGCTCCGCCGCCATGGAGGATTCAATGGGGCAGCGGTAAACCGGCGGGAGACCGCCGGTTTACCCTTTCTGACCGCGGCTGAACCGCCGCGGTCAGAATGCCCTTGGGAGCACCGCCAGCCTGTTGGCGGTGCTCCCGTGGTCGGTGACCCTGGCGGTCACAGGCCGCCAGGGTCAGAATGACCCCCTATATGTGTGTTTACTAATAAAGAACATGCGTAGAGAAATTCATGATAGAAAATAATGTATGCGTTAAGAAATGTGCCCACGGGGTATGATCACCATGTGTATTAAAGTAACGTAAAAGATACAAAATAATGAAAAACATGAGAAAAATGTACTAAAATGTCCTAATGAAATGTATAACCTATGTTTTATATTAATTCATATTCCTAAATTAGCCGGAATAAGGGCCTGGTTTCACTGGGCCTTGCTCGCTCTGAACATGGAGAAATTTGAACGCTTTGCAAAGAACTCGTAACCGGAGACAGGAGACCTTGAACCGCACAGAGTTCAAGCCACTTAGCTAGAACATTCTGCAATGTACCAATGGACAGGAGATGATGAAGACAATTTGATACAATTATGTGTAGTGTAGGCAAAATGTACTTTCCCAGGACTTGAACAATAGAGGCACTGACTGAAGAAACATTTGCAACAATTTTGTTACCTGAAGAGCCGGATGATGTCTTCATCGCATAAAGAACCAATCAGTTTTATGGGACTCGAGTCATATGCAAACTCAAAGATTTGGTAAATAAAAACTATAGGTTAGAGTCATATCTTCCGACTGATTGACCAATTAGCAATTAGTAGGACGGACTGGGACACCCTAATAAAAAGTCATGACAAGGGGCTAAGACTTCAGATTTTAGGCGAATTTGGGAAGATATGGATGACGTCAGGAGGTGCTGATGTTGGGTTCATACTCTATGAGCTTGATTAGTAGCTGACTGTTTTATGACCTGGGGATAAAGACTGACCAGTTGCTGATCCATCCTGGATAGGTAGCTATGAAAATGTGACTGATGGTTTTGTGCCTTTCCTTTTAGGTACCAACTGCGCTGTTTATTGATATTCAATCTTAGGTAGATTTTTCCAAAATTGATGTTTTTCAAATTGTTTTTCGCATGAAGACCCACATGCTAATGCTAATCTTGGTTAGGTAGGCTGCCAGGGGTGACGTTGACGGTGACAAATGACTGACGGAACCAATTGCTGAATTACATTATTAATGCTGATATTCATAGTTTATGGTTGTTGCTTTGCAGTATACGTTTTCTTCAAGCAATAATGTCTTTTCACTGATGAATAATAAAGAATTGATTTGAATAAAGATTGAACTAACAAATGATTTTGAGTTGTAAGCAATAGGGAATAAAACTCGTTAACCCCTTTCCTGAGTAGTGGTTATTCTTGAAACTGATGTTTAAAGTTGTTTTCCTTAGAATGTATCTTGATTATTGATGTTAGATACTAATTCAATGGTTACTGCATGACTAGGATACTCCATGCGATTCAAAAGGTTCATCGACCTATACGCTTCCCCTCGTAAGTTTACCTACTAAGGACCAGGTGCGCTAGCAGTTTTTGGTAGCAGCTTGATGGTTAGGTTCCTTCGAGAACTAGTTAGGTGGTGACTAGTGGTTATGATAGTAGAATAACTTAGGGTTAGTCGTGTGTATTTTTCTGAGGTTTTGAATCTTGTTTTTCTGAAATGGCAATTGTAGTGAAGATGATGTCCCCTTAAGCCCCAAAATGACTTTCCCAGATCATGGATCCTGCTAGTAAAATTGGGTATGTTCTTGGCATGTTTTGTGATAGGGTGAAAGTGGTAGGTTGCGCTTGCACAGGCTTAAGCAAACCGCAGGTGAATTATGATATATGTGAGGTAAAGTAGGGAGTTTGAGTACTCCAGTTGAAGTTTGTATGAGTGTGCGCACTCTGTAGTTTGAGAGTAGGGAAGTCATTGAACTTCATATGTGTGTGGCGCTTTGTGCTAAAAAATTATCCACTTGATTGTTGGTGATTTACGGACCCTGTGTGGTCTAAGATTTCGGAGTATATTGACAAGTGTAGGAGACACTTGGTTATATGTTGAAATCTGTCTGGTTTAGTAGGTTTATTGGGCGTGGTCAACAAGTCGCTGTGTGAAATAGATGAGTAAAAGAATTTTCTTTCCAGTGAGATTTGGCGAGTTCTGTGTGCACCAGGACAGACCCATTAATCAGTTGAGAGTAAACTTTGCGGGTCGAATTTTGCTTACGAATGTGGGCGACTGAGAAAGAGGAATAGCTACTTGAACAAAAGAGGCATTAGTGAAAATCCATAAGGTCTCTGAAGCGATTGTGTCACTTCCTGTAGTAAACCAGCAGGTTTGTTTCAGTTATTGGTATTTGGTTAAAGTGCTCACAATAAATTGCATTAGTTGTGTGAATCGAAGTAGGAGGACAAGCCGCAAGACTTTGTCAGTTGCTGTGTGAGAATGAGGTCAGAGTGTGCCGCGCTCAGATAGGTCGGTTAGTGAGAAATGTCGTGAGCAGATTGGCATCCATCCGTAAGAGGCAATTGGTTGAGTAAACGGGTGAAAGGAATATTGGGAGTAAAAGTCATTTCATTATTGAATCGCAGTAAACAAAACAGATAAAATGACGTTTTTCAAGGCGTTTAAGAGTGCAATGAAGGGTGATACTTACATTAAAGTGTCAGTGGGGGAGCCGACCCCACCGGAAAATACTCCGGCTTACATTGTGATGGAAGAGCGAGGTGTAGCACAATGTTTGTGGCTGAAGCAATTGTCTAAGCTAACTAAAAAGCAAGGGTCTTTAGCTTTTCCAGAGCATGGAACGTTTAATTTGAGAATTTTTGATCAATTGCGAATGTCGTTATATGATATGAAGCCATTACCAAGACCAGCACAGTTCGAGGCTTTAGCGGTTTGGGAGCTGGTAGCCAGACAGCAACAAGAAATGAAGTTCAAAAGGAGGATGAAGCGAGTAGAGAAATCTTTAGCTGAAGCTAGATGAGATTGGGAACAAAAGAAATGGAGAGCAGTGACATTAAAGGATGTTAAGTTGTTTCCAACCATTACGGAGGGAGATGAGGCAGAGAAGGAAGATAGTGCTAAAGAGGATGAAAGCGCAGGAAAAAAGAAAAAGAGAAAGTCTTATGTTGATGAGGAAGATTCTGGTGCTGAGGATCTTATTACAAAGCTGTTGAGAGATTGACCTCCACCTTTAATGACTTATGCAGGGGGTCCAGGTACTAATACTACTACAGCTGCTCCAGCACCAGCACCAGCACGGGGGCTGAGGGAGCAGTACAGGCAGAAGGAGGACAGATACTTGGGGTAGTACAGAGTGCACCTAATGCAGGGACAACTACTGTGGTCCAATCACAGATGCATCTACCTTCAGTTCAGAGAATTTATCCAGAGATACCGGTTCTTGAGAAAGTTTCGAACATAATGGTGCCAAGGGAGCAGATGCTTCCAAAGCCAATGCTGGTCCAAACGGATCCAACACTAATGTTATTGCCTCCAGCACAGTTGCAGGGTTTGCCGAAGTTTATCCCAATGACAGGAAAACAGTCAGAGGTTACACCAGTTATGAATCAGGCAATGGGGGTGACATTTCCACAAGGTGCGAGTACTAGGGCAGCACCAGATGCAATACTGCTAGCAAATACTGTTGGTCCAGTGGTACCCTTATTTGCACAAAAGAAATCAGATGCAGGAGAACAGAATGACATGTCATAGAGTCTTGTGAGGAGGGGAGTGAGTGATCCTGTGCAGATGCTGTCACCTACAGGACAGACTTTCAATGGATCTAGACCGTTAATGGATCTCAGTCCACTTGTAGCACTTCCAGATGCAGTGAATGGCCCGAATGCGAGTCAGAGTTTAAAACTTTTGACACTGCAAGCTTCAGGTGCAGTGATGCAACAGTTATCAGTACCAAATGTGAGTAACATTTCATTACTGGGATTGGCAGCTCAGCAGTTGAGTGAATGGTTAGACAGTCTGAACACTCCTTAAAATGTATCCAAGGGTGAAGATCAGATTAATTGTGTGAGGCTGAATATAGAAGCAACAGAATTAGTTGAGGGAACAATGGGCATGAACAGTTTAGAATCTTACACAGAAGAAGAGCTGAGGTATTTGTGTCCAAAGATTACAAGAGAAGTGAGTAAAATACATCAGAAATTAGCAGAGCTAGCAGAGAAGCATGATATTGACATTGAGAAAACTAAGCATTTGAAGCGCAGCTACAGATTAGATTTCGAGGCAAAGGATTTTGAACACATGCGATCAGCAGGAATGAAAGTACTCTTGAGAGAATTGCTGCATAGTGCTCAGATTTGGGGAGCATTAGAGAAGTGGGAAGGAAGATGGACAAAGAAGAAAGATAAATGAAAACAAGATTTACAAGAAGGGTCTGAAGGTGTCAACAAGGGAGAATCAGTTAAGATGCTTCTGATGAGAGAGATACCAGGGGGCAGTTTGTTCATGTCCCATGGCACAGGTGTGAATTGTCATTCACAAATGATTATCCAAAATTGAGAGAGAAGCCAGTTGAGTGGTATCAACAGACAGAGAGGTTTGTGAAACTTTGCAAATGTTTGTGGGAAGACTTGAACATGTTATTGGAGATAGTGGTACCAGCTGACTTCTGGGTTGAGTGTAAGAGAGCAGTAGACTGGCCAACAAGCGAACTGGAAAGGGACAATGTAACAGGTGCCCCTTCTCCTGAGGCAATTAAAAATTATTATAAGGTGATTGAGTTCCTGAAGACAAGGATTTCTCCCAAAAACATTGATTGACAGCAGATTGATAGAACAGTCCAAGAGTCTGAAGAGTCAATCCATACCTAATATGAAAGATTGTTGAAAGCATTTAAGGAGTACAGTGGTAAGGAAGCAGCTGAGCCAAAGGACATGTTGCATTTTGTCTTCAGGTTCGTCGAAGGTTTGAGACCAGAAGTAGGGCAGGTGATCAAGAATCATTTAATTTGCTGGCAGGCGAAACTGATTGATGAGGTACTGCAGTATGCAAAATACTGTAGTGACGAGATTGAATTGAAACCGAAAAAGTTTAAAGAGAAAGCGATGGTGATGCAAATAAAGGCAGCTGGGTCAGGAGTGCAAGGAGCTATAGTACCGCCTATGCCGCCACAGCAGAGAGCCGTTATGTTTCAGCCTCAAGTGAGGGGTAAAGGGCATGGAGCTGATATCATGCGTGGTCCGGACTTAGGGACTGTGGTTGTTCAGAATGACATGCAGGGAATGAAAAAGATGTTGCTGTGTCATTTGTGCAGAAACGTGGGACACTGAAAGCAGGAGTGTCCGTTGATGGCGCATGATGGTGTCATTTAGCAAGGTGATGTCAGTATATTTCAAACTGGTAAAGTCCCAAGAATGAGAGGATTTATTCCTAATGTTCAGAATCAAGGACAAAATTTCTTACTGGTGCAGCAAATGCAGGAGCCACGTGCACAATTTACTCAGTTGCAACCAGTACAGCAGCAGGTCCCCATGGTACCCCTACAGCAAATGCAGATACCTCAAGCCCAGATGGAGCAGCAGCACGTGATGCTTACTCAGCAGGTCACAGGTCAGAGACAAGACAGTAGTAAAAACACAGTACATCAGTTTCCATTTTAAAAGTGAGGATGAAAAAAACAAAGAATGGATGAGTGACAGTTCGGATGAAGGAGCTTGTATGCTTGCTGCTTCCCTAGAAGTAGATCAGAGAGGACCTTTTGTGAAAGGAAAAGTGATGGGTTATAGAGTTTCATTCCTGGTGGATACAAGAGCTACACGCTCTACAGTGAGGAGCATAGACGTCCCAAATTTACCTCTTTCAGGCAGGACAGTTCAAGTTGTGGGAGTGGAGAATAGACAGGTGACAAACTCAATCACAGAACCAGTGCAGGTTGAGATTGGTAATTACCAAGGACTGCATAGATTAGTGGTGTGTGATTCAAGTCCTGTATCCTTACTGGGTAGAGACTTAGGCCCATATTTATACTTTTTGACGCAAAACTGCGCTAACGCAGTTTTGCGTCAAAAAAATTAGCGCCGGCTAACGCCATTCTGAAGCGCGATGCGGGCGCCGTATTTATTGAATGACGTTAGCCGGCATTAGCCGACGGCGCCGTCTGGTGTGCGTTAAAAAAAACGACGTACACCAGGCAGCGCGGGCGTAGGGGGATATGGGGCTTGGGCGTCAAGAAATGGGGCAAGTCAGGTTGAGGCAATTTTTTCACCTCAACCCGATTTGCGCAATTTTTTTTCACTCCCAACCCCCATAGAAATGACTCCTGTCTTAGCAAAAACAGGAGTCATGCCCCCTTGCCCAATGGCCATGCCCAGGGGACTTCTGTCCCCTGGGCATGGTCATTGGGCATAGTGGCATGTAGGGGGGCACAAATCAGGCCCCCCTATGCCACAAAAAAAATTATAAAAAAAACTTACCTGAACTTACCTTAATGTCCCTTGGATGGGTCCCTCCAGCCTTGAGTGTCCTCCTGGGGTGGGCAAGGGTGACAGGGGGTGTCCCTGGGGGCATGGGAGGGCACCTCTGGGCTCCTTCAGAGCCCACAGGTCCCTTAACGCCTGCCTTTTGGAGGCGCTAAAAAACGGCGCAAAAGCGGCCGTACGTCATTTTTTTTGACCCGCCCACTCCCGGGCGTGAATTTTGCCCGGGAGTATAAATCCGACGCACATGCCTCGGAGTCGATTTTTTAGACGGGAACGCCTACCTTGCATATAATTAACGCAAAGTAGGTGTCCACTCTAAAAAATTACGCTAACTCCATGGACTTTGGCGCTAGACGCGTCTAACGCCAAAGTATAAATATGGAGTTAGTTTTGCTCCGCAATTCCGGCGCAAACGGAGTATAAATATGCCCCTTACTGTGCAAGACCAGATGTTCTATTAATTGTTCGGACACTGGGATACAAGTCCAGGCAAATAGTGATGATGAGGAAGAACAATTGACTGAAATGGTGGTTAACAATGTCAATGAAGAATACCAGTTGATTGAGTTTTTCCCGATGTTTACTATGAAAGAATTGCATGCAGATTTATAGGAAACAGTGAAGGAAGAGGTCTGGGATTTGACAGGGAAAGAAGTAGGTCTGATTAAGGGAGTGGAGCTGATTAAAATCACTCTGAAGCCCAATGCAGTGTTCCCGCAGCTTCCACAGTATAACATAGCACAAGATGCCCTGATGAAGGTGGCACAAATAATTCGAGACTTTTTATAACAAGGAGTTTTGAAAGAAGTGCTGGACAGCCCATGCAATAATGGGCTTGAAAAAGCCATGTGGGAACGTGCGTGTTGTGCAGGACTTGCGAAAAGTGAATGACATGGTAGTTAAATGTTGTCCGGTGGTGCCCAATCCAGCAGGGGTACTGTTTCAGATTCCTTGCGATGCAGAGTGGTTCACAGTGGTAGATCTGTCACAAGCTTTCTTTTCCATGCCACTTCATGAGGATAGTCAGTTTCTTTTTAGTTTCAAATTCCTTGACAGAGTCTACAGCTGGTGCAGGCTTCCACAAGGATATACGGAGTCACCATCACTGTTTAATCAGATCTTGAAAAATAACCTGAAATCATTGGAATTACCATGCCAATCAACTCTAGTGCAGTACATTGATGATTTATTGATCACATCCCGAACAAGGGACGAGTGTAAACATGACTTGATTGCCCTGTTGAATCATTTAGGAGAGTTTGGACATACAGTTTCCCCAGTGAAATTGCAGTATTGCCAAGAATCAGTAAAATACCTGGGACACCACATTGAGAAGGGATTGAGAAAAATCTCTAGGGAGGGAATTACTATGATTCTGCATAGAAGTCCCCCGACTTCACAGAGAGAGGTCAGGATGTTTCTTGGAATGGTGGGGTACTGTATGCAGTGGATTCCAAATTTTGCTGAAATTGCTAAACCTTTGCAGCAGTTGACACAAAAGGAAGTTACATATCCCATTATCCTAGATGAAGATCATATGAAAGCATTCACTGAATTGAGAGAGAGTTTGTGCAGAGCTCCAGCGTTGGGAAAGCCTGATTACACAAAGCCTTTCACATTGTTTTGTCATGAACTTGATGCTTTTTCTTTGTCTGTTTTGACACAGGTCCATGGAGGTGCTTTTCGCCCAGTAGCCTATTTTTCAGCTACCTTGGACCCAGTCGCTGCAGCTTTACCAGGTGGCCTGCGCCCTGTAGCCGCAGTTGGTTAAAGTCTTTCCCACTGTGAGGGGGTAGTCATGGGATACCCTTTGACGGTAACTGTACCACACTCTGTTTAGATTTTACTGACAAGGACAAAAACTCAATATTTGACGGGTGCAAGACTGACAAGGTATGAGAAGAGCATATTGGGTGCTCCAAATGTAACATTGAAAAGATGTACAGTGTTGAATCAAGTGACCTTGCTTCCAAGCGACACAGTTGAAATTGAAAAAGAGGAAGATACTGAACATGATTGTCTTGAGGTGACTGAGTTGTGTACAAAACCAAGGCCTGATATTAGAGACACACGCTTAGAAGAAAATGACCAAATTGTCTTTGTTGATGGTTCGTGTCTCAGAGAAAGAACAGGCACACTGAGAGCAGGATATGCTGTGTGCATACTTACAGGCACATTGGAAGCTTCATGGCTTCCAGGTGTATACTCTGCATAAGTGGCAGAATTAATAGCTCTTACTAGAGATTGCTATTTTTCTGCAAGATTAAGATTCACAATCTATACTGATAGTCAATACGGATTTGGAATTGTTCATGATTTTGGCCAATTGTGGGCTCAACAAGATTTTATGACCTCCACTGGAACTTCAGTAAGAAATGGCGACCGAATCAAAGAGTTGTTGTACGCAATACAGTTACCCGAAGAGGTCGCTGTGGTAAAATGCAGTGCACACCAAAATACACAAGATTACATCTCATTAGGAAATGGATATGACGATCAAGTCGCAAGATTTTGCACATTGAACTGTATATTGTTTAAAGATAAGTGGGAACTGATGCCTGAAGAGGAACTGCACAAGTTTTGCCTTAAAAGTGATTGATACAGTAGAAGAATTGAAAACATTGCAGGAAAATGCAGACACGGAAGAGAAAAAGCTTTGGGTGAAGTTCAAATGTGTTCAAAGGCCTGATGAGATTTGGGTTTCTGAGGAGGGTCAGACGGTGCTGCCAAACAGTTTGTTGACTCAGATGGCACGCTACTACCATGGCCAAGCACATATTGGAAGAGATGCCATGGTTAGGTTGTTTAAAGTTGATTGGTTCAATCCGAAATTCAGGCAAGCAGCAGAGGCAGTATGCCATCTGTGTGTCATCTGTCAGCAATTAAATGTGGGAAAAGGGACAGTGGTGAATTTGAGCCACATTGTAAAAGCAGGAGGACCATTCAGCAGAATGCAGTTGGATTTCATTGAAATGCCTGCATGTGGTCAATTGAAGTACGTGTTGGTGATTGTGTGTGCGTTCAGCCATTTATATTGAAGCATACCCCACAAGAAAAAATGACAGTCTCACAGTAGCAAAGTTGGTGCTTAGAGAGTTAATACCACGGTTTGGATTTCCAATCTCTTTAGAATCAGATAGGGGAACACACTTTAATTACGAAGTGAATAAACTCTTATGTGCAACATTAAACAGAAGTTACATTGTAGCTATCACCCAGAAGCCTCTGGACTAGTGGAGCAAATGAATGGTACATTGAAATCAAGAATTGCCGAGATGTGTGGCGCTACCAATTTGAAATGGCCAGATGCTTTACCCTTGGTATTGATGTCAAGGTGAAATATACCTGACAGGAAGACAGGACTGTCACCCCATTAAATTCTCATGGGCAGAGCAATGAGATTGCCAGCAATTCCAGCAAATGCACTTGTCAATATTACAGAAGATATGATGTTGGACTACTGCAACGGTCTGGCTGATGTGGTTCGCTCTTTTTCTCAACAGGTGCAGGCTGTCACCCTGCCACACATCCATGACCAAGGTCACCATTTAAGAGCTGCAGATTGGGTTGTCATCAAAAAGCATGTTCGAAAAACTTGTCTAGAGCCACGTTGGAAGGGGCCATACCAAGTGGTGCTAACAACTACAACATCTGTGAAGTGTGCAGGACTGCCAAATTGGATACATGCAAGCCATACAGAGAGAGTAGTGAGTCTGCAAGATCATGAAGAAGTATTGTTGAGAGCACAAACAGCTGCAAAACAGGTGGTTCTACCTGAGCCGGAACCAGAGCAAGTCGAACCTGAAATTGATCCTAAATTGTTGGAAGATGGGTCAATCACCCCTGTAAGAGACGAGAGTGCAGAAATACAGGAGGATGAGCAAGAATCTAATAACTCAGTGGATACAGCAGGAGAACCGACTACAGCATGGGTTCTCCCAGAAGCAGACGGTGCTGAAACACAAACAGAGCAAGTGCCAGATCAAGAGGGGAAAGGAGTTGAGACAGATCAAAGTCAAAGTGGCCCGACTCCTCCTGAACCCGTTGCAGGTCCATCAAGAGAAAACACCATAGAAAAAGGAAAAGAGAAGAGTCCAATTTTGAAGAGAATATTGACAGAAGGAAAAAGAAAAGGGGATAAGTGGCCTGAATTGCAAATTGGAAAGAAGAAAGAATTTGTTATAATCGAATCAATAGAGGAAGAATTGGATGCTGCGAGAAAAGACAAATTAAGTGAAGGAGAAATAGGCAGAGAACAAAGGTTGGAAAGAAAGAGAGTAGCAAGTCGAAGATACGCAGGCCCTGAGTGGGCATTTGCAGCAACAAGTGAATGGCAAAACGAGTTCATGTCTTTTTGTTTTGACAGAGAAGTTCCGAATCAGTACTTTGATGCAACTTGAAAGTAATCAATAGACTGAGTTGTTGAGCTAATCTAAAGAAACCTGAAAAAGAGACTGTTGAAGTACACTCAGAAAGAGACATTGATAACCTGATGTGACAAATTGAAAACCCAGATGTGACAAGTTGCTAACTGATTTTGACAAAGGAAGAAAAGGGTTCCTGTATGTGAAACAGTGAGAAAGAAACATTTAGATTTTTCTTAATTTTCTATTTTTATTTTTACTGTTGCACTTTATTCAAGAGTTGATTTTACTTTCTGATTCTTTACAGATCATGGCTGAATTAGATAATCGTGTTAGACATATTAGATATTGTATGTATTTGAGTGTTGGAGTGGCAATTGTGTGTGAAATAATATTCATAATAAGGATTGTGGGTATGTCTGTTCATGAGATGAAGGAGGCTACTATTGCTTCTGTTCCTGAAACTACTACACTAACAGCTTTATTGAGGTTTAAATTAGATGAAAAATATTTGCATGATTATACTAATGCTCAAGGCGAGCTTTCCTCTAATTTGTTCTATCGGTTGTTGAATGAGTATGTTGAAACCATGGATGCAAGGAATTGTCTTGTGTGTACACAAATTTCTTCCTCTGTGGAAGACGGGGTTATGTACTGCTACTAACCAGATTCTATAATCAAGAGTATATCCAATATTTATATTCTAACTATGATCTTGTGTTTTCCTTTGTTCCTATTATTAGATATTTGAGTAAGGTAGCTAAAGAGCATGATATAGTATTAGAGGATTCTTTGAGCCAACACTAACCTTTGGAACTGCTTATGCGCATCAAAACAATTTAACTTGCTTACTACCCCCATTAGGAAAGAGCTTTATAGGGCATACTGATGACAAAAGGAGAGCATTAAAGGAGAGGTTAGATAAGGGGTTGGAGAAAAGGATGTATAAGAATGATCATGCTTACACTGCTATTAAAATGCAAGGCAAACTAGCTTTGGATGCATTACACGTGGGGAAGCTTTGTATATATATATATATAGGCTGCAATCATGCACTGACACCTTATTTGTGGGAAACAGTGAATGAAGGCATGTGTTTTTGTTCTAGAGTAAGTGTACTTTTATGCTGAATGGTCAGGACCCTGCTATTCCTGGAATCTACTATATTTGTGGACTTAATGCTTATTACCGTCTTCGTAGAGGATGGTGCGGGACATGCTATTTGGGTATGGTTTTCACTCAAATCTATCAGATAGATGATTTGAAGAAAATTCCGAAAGTGACTGAGTTACATCATGAAAGACAGAGGAGGGAAACCTCTTCTGCAATTGTGGGAGATATTTTTGGTGTGGTAATTCCTTCTGTAGGAGTTATTTTGAATGCAATCAAGTTATGAAAGTTGTCTACTATTGTGGATAACATGCTGACAAACTTTACAGGGGCAATACTCCTGTTAAACACTGAATTGGCTGCGGATAGAGCTATGACGCTTCAAAATAGGCTTGCTTTAGACATAATTTTAGCAAAAGACGTCAGAGTCTGTAAAATGATTAATGCTAAGCATTGTAGCTCACATATTCCAGAGAATGATGAGGAGATATGAGACTTACTTACTAATTTAACTAATTCAAGCAAAGATTTGAGGAAATTGAAAGAACCAGTGGTTTGGGAAAAGGTTGGAAATGGAATTGCTTCTGTGGGTAGTTGGTTTAGTCAAATTTGGAATGGGGTATTGTGAGAAATTGACTAGGGAATATTAATTGTGATTGTTTCCATATTAGGATTATGGAGTACATGCAAATTATGGCAGAAAATAAAATTGAGGAAATCTAAGAATGATCAGGAAGGACGAGGGAAGAACCACCTAGGAGAAACAGCTATAGAGAAAATCCAAGGAGAAGGAAAAGTACATTTGAAACAGAACAATAAATTGACATATTTAGTCATCAGAGGAGGGACTGTTGGAGCAGATATGTTAACTAAGAGAATAGTATTGACTATTGCCCTCATTACAACCCTGGCGGTCAAAGACGCCAGGGCTGTTTCAACTGAAGCACTGCCAACAGGCTGGCGATACTTCCCATGGAATTACGACCGAGGCGGCAGCGCCGTGGTCGCACCGCCGGGACCGGCGGTTTCCCGCCACTTTGGTTCCAGCCGTTTCCCACCACTTTGGTCCCAGCAGTTTCCCGCCACTTTGGTCCCGGCGGTTGTAACCCCCCCAGGGCAGCGCTGCTTGCAGTGCTGCCCAGGGGATTACGAGTCCCCCTCCTGCCAGCTTTTTCATGGCCGTTCCTAAGGCGGAAAGGGGAGTCGCGGGGCCCCCTGCCACGGCCCCATGGAGCTTTTCATAGCAGACAGTTAAAAGTGCGACGGGTGCAACTGCACTTGTCGCACCGCCTCAACACCGCCGGCTCCATTTGTAGCCGGCTCCCGTGTTGCGGCCTACATCCCCGCCGGCCCAGCGGGGATCTCGAACTCGCCACTGCGGGAGTGCGGCCGCGCAGCGGATACAACTTTGCGGGCGGCAAGAGTTGTAATGAGGGCCTAAATGTGTGTTTACTAATAAAGAAAATGCGGAGAGAAATTAATGATAGAAAATAATGTATGCGTTAAGAAATGTGCCCACGGGGTATGATCACTATGGCCCTGATTCTGACCCCGGCGGTCTGAGACCGCCGGGGCCAGGGTCGGCGGGAGCACCGCCGACAGGCCGGCGGTGCCCCGCAGGGCATTCTGACCGCGGCGCTTTGGCCGCGGTCAGATTTGGAAAACCGGCGGTCTCCCACCGGTTTTCCGCTGCCCCTGAGAATCCTCCATGGCATGGGGATTCTGACACCCCCTACCGCCATCCTGTTCCTGGCGGGTCTCCCGCCAGGAACAGGATGGCGGTAGGGGGTGCCGAGGGGCCCCTGGGGGCCCTTGCAGTGCCCATGCCAATGGCATGGGCACTGCAGGGGCCCCCGTAAGAAGGCCCCACTCTGTATTTCTGTGTCTGCTTTGCAGACACTGAAATACGCGACGGGTGCCACTGCACCCGTCGCACATTCCCACTCCGCCGGCTCAATTCTGAGCTGGCGTCCTTGTGGGAAGGTTGATTTGCCCTGGACTGGCGGGCGGCCTTTTGGCGGTCGCCCGCCAGCCCAGGGCAAATCCCAAAATACCCTCAGCGGTCTTTCGACCGCGGAGCGGTATTTTGGTGGGGGAACTCTGGCGGGCAGCCTCCGCCGCCCGTCAGGGTCAGAATGACCCCCTATGTGTATTAAAGTAACGTAAAAGATGCAAATTAATGAAAAACATATGAGAAAAATGTACTAATATGTCATAATGAAATGTATAACCTATGTTTTATATTGATTCATATTCTTAAATTATCCGGACTAAGGGTCTGGTTTCACTGGGCCTTGCTCGCTCTGAACATGGATAAATTTGAGCGCTTTGCAAAGAACTGGTAACCAGAGACAGGAGACCTTGAACCGCACAGAGTTCAAGCCGCTTAGCTAGTACATTCTGCAGTATACCAATGAACAGGAGATGATGAAGATAATTTGATACAATGATGTGTAGTGTAGGCTAAATGTACTTTCCCAGGACTTGAACAATAGAGGCACTGACTGAAGAAACATATGCAACAATTTTGTTACCTGAAGAGCCGGATGATGTCCTCATTGCATAAAGAACCATAAAGGCCCCTCCCGACTCCACCCACCTCCTCACTGTCTGTTTTCCATCTTTTTCTCCTTTCCCTTGCCGCTGCGTCCCCGTGGCCCCTTCCGCCTCCCCCCACCTCCTCACCGTCAGTTTTCCATCTTTTTCTCCTTTCCGTTGCCGCTGCGTCCCCACTGCCCCTCCCGCCTCCCCCCACCTCCTCACCGTCCGCTTTCCATCTTTTTCTCCTTTCCCTTGCCGCTGCGTCCCGCTGCCCCTCCCACCTCCCCCACCTCCTCACCGTCCGTTTTCCTTTTGTTTTTTTCCCACCGCTGCTAATCCCACTCCCCCAGCCTTCCCATTCGCCCAGACCTCCCACCTCCCAGCTGCCACTCCCTCCCCCCTCCCCATTTATGGCAGCCACGGCGGGGACGCGCAGCGGACGCGCCAAAGGCAAGCCCCTCTGCCCCCATCCGTGCCAAGACCGCGCCCAGCGCCAGCCTCCCTGACCCCCTCAGACAAATCTACTCCCCCCTCACCCTCCACTCACTCAACCCAAGCCCTCGCCCCACCTGCACCCTTTCTAGCCCCACACTCACTCATGGCCCCTTCACCTGCCACACCTGTCATTTCTCCTGCTCCTTATCCCTCACACCACACACCAACCATAGCGACCTCCCCGACAACAAACACAACACCCCCAACACAATACACACCTGCTCTGCCCTCACCCCACCAACCAGCCCCGCAGCACACCACCCCACAACCAGAACACACCCTGCAACAACACCCTCATGCACCACACCAACACCACCCACCACAACCACCTCAACTGCCTGCTCCACAACACCTGCTCCCTTCACAAACATGCCATAGAACTCTGGGACCTCATCACATCACACTCACCTGACATCGCCTTCCTAACGGAAACTTGGACCAACCCCGCCTTGGAACCCGACATAGCCATCGCCACCCCCAAGGGATACAAACTCCAACGCAAAGTACGCCTCAACAGGCCAGGTGGTGAAATCGCCATCCTCCACAGGGACACCATCAAAGTCACCACCAGCTCCCAATACACTATCGACAACACAGAACACATGCACTTCCTAATCCACATTAACAACAACTCCACCCTCAGAGGTACACTAATCTACAGACCACCAGGACCACGCCCCACCTTCTGCGACACCATCGCCGACACCATCAGCTTGCATGCCCTCACCTCCACAGACTACATCCTCCTTGGTGATTTCAACTATCACTTGGAGAACCTTCAAGACCACAACTCTACCTCCCTCATAGACAACCTTACCAATCTCGGACTCAAACAACTGGTCACCGCACCCACCCACTCAACAGGACACACGCTCGACGCAATTTTCAGCTCAAGCCAACACATAGCCTACACCCACACCACTGAACTCCTCTGGACTGACCACCACTGCGTCCACTTCTCCTTCACCAAACCCCCCACACACCACCATCAACACACCACACCCTACCGCATGTGGGACAAGATCCCCACAGAACGCCTGAACTCCCAACTGGCTCACAACCTCCCCCCCCATGCCAACGACCCCGACGCAGGAGCACACAACCTATCTAAATGGATCACTACCTGCGCAGACACACTAGCCCCCCTCAGAAAACACATCGCCACCTGCAACATAAAGAACACCCCGTGGTTCACCTCCGAGCTCCAAGACTCCAAGCGCAAATGCCGCCAAGCGGAGAAAATATGGCAACAAGAACCCTCTACAACCAACTTTTCCACCCTCAAAGCCACCATTCGCACCCATCACCAACTCATAAGCACCGCCAAAAGAGATCACTACAGGACACGCCTTGACAACAACTCTCAAAACAGCAAAGAACTCTTCACCATCATTAAAAAACTAGCCAAACCCAAAGCCAGCAAAATAGACCCCACACACACACAGCCCCTATGTGACACCCTCTCCAACCACTTCCACCACAAAATCCTGGACATCCACGACAACTTCATACCACACACATCCACCACACACACCCCTCACTCACCCAACTCAACCCCCAATCACGACCCCCCCACCACACTCACCACCTGGGCCCCCACCACACATGAAGAAACCGAAAAAAACATGAACTCCATCCACTCCTGATCCCTTCCGACCACTGTCCACATCGCATCTAAAACAAAGCCAGCCCAACCATTGCCCCCATACTCCGCAACATAATCAACTCCTCTTTTGACTCCGCCACCTACCCAGACCCCTGGAAGCACGCGGAAATCACCGCTCTCCTAAAAAAAAACAAAGCCGACCAGGAGATCCTCTCCAACTATTGCCCCATCTCCCTCCTCCCTTTCCCCACCAAGGTTGCAGAGAAACTAGTCAACGCCCACCTATCCCACTTCCTCAAAAAAAACAACACTCTTGACCCCTCGCAATCTGGGTTCAGCAAGAACCACAGCACGGAAACCGCCCTCATCGCATGCACTGACGACATCAGGACCCAAGTCGACAAAGGCAAGACCGTCGCACTCATCCTCCTAGACCTCTCTGCAGCCTTTGACACTGTCTGCCACCACACACTCCGCACACACCTCCACAACATAGGAATTCACCACAAAGCCTTAGACTGACTCACCTCCTTCCTCACCAACCGGACCCAGAGAGTCCGCCTTCCACCTTTCCACTCCATCGCTACCAAGATCATCTGCGGGGTCCCCCAAGGGTACTCCCTCAGCCATACACTCTTCAACATTTACATGATCCCCCTGGCCAACATCCTCCAACCCCACGGAATCACTATCCTCTCCAACGCAGATGACACCCAACTCATCCTCTCCCTCAGCCGCAACCCCACCACCGCCAAAACCAACCTACACGCTGCTCTCCTTGACACCGCCAACTGGATGACAACTAACCACCTCAAGCTTAACTCCAACAAAACTGAGATCATCATCTTCGGCCCCAACAAAACCATATGGGACGACTCCTGGTGGCCCACCGCCCTAGGCCCGCATCCACCCTCGCAAACCACGCACGCAACATCAGCATCGTCCGGGACCACTCCCTCTCCATGACACAAAAAATCAATGCACTTGCCTCCTCCTGCTTCCACACACTCCGCACTCTAAAAAAATCCTTCAAATGGATTCCCCCAGAGACCAGGAAGACAGTCACCCATGCACTCATCAGCAGCAGACTTGGCTACAGGAACGCCCTCTATGCCGGCACCACACTCAAACTCAAACGCAAACCCCAGAGAATCCAGAACACAGTTGCACACCTCGTCCTTGGCCTCCCACGCCACGAACGAATCTCACCACACCTCAAATCTCTTCACTGGCTCCCCATAGACAAGAGAATCACTTTCAAGATCCTCATCCACGCACACAAATCCCTCCACAACACCGGCCCAACCTACCTCAACAAAAGAGTGAACTTCCACACTCCCACCCGCAACCTCCGATCAGCCGACCTCGCACTAGCTACAGTCCCCTGCATCCACCGAGCCACCACAGGAGGCAGGGCCTTCTCCTACCTCACCCCCACAACCTGGAACTCCCTCCCCACCAACCTCTACAAAACCAAAGACCTCCTACTCTTCAGAAAAAACCTCAAGACATGGCTGTTCGGACAGTAACCCCCCCTCACCCCTCCCACTAGCGCCTTGAGACCCTCACGGGTGAGTAGCGCGGTCTATAAATTTGATCAAAAGGTTCATAGACATATACACGTCCCCTCGTAAGTTTATTTACTAAGGACCAGGCGCGCTAGCAAAGTCATGCAGGATACCAGAAAACTACATTTTGCCCTAAAGTTGCAGTTTGGAACATTTCAATGGAATTCTTGTGAAATTTCATGGGGAAATTAAGTGATTTTGACACCGATAATGATAATCAACTGTGTGTTGTATATTCTCCTCTTCCTTGTCATATAACACTTCCTCCATCTTTGGCATTAGCACACATTACCTCATTGCAATGTTGTACAGCATGCAAAAATAATTTCTGCACAAGGCTCTAGATGATTGTTCGTTATTTATTCACCAGGGCGGTGCAAACACATAAAATAAGACTTCAATTGTCCAAATAAATGTACAGTTTCTTCTGTGTCCTGATGTGTACTTCATTGTATGCTTGGTCTTGAGCAGTCAATGGTCCTCACAAAGAGGCAATTAGCCATGGTATCAGAAGTTATTCAGTTACCTACAAGGAGTATACAGATGGGGACAAATGAGCACCAGTGCTGACCTGATAATTTACAACCTCATAAGCATGATTTGACATCTTTAATTAGGATACATTGGCAGACCTGTTTAAGAGTTGAAATGACACTGGTCTTCATACACAACAGGTCAGTGATTAAATGTCTGTGCCTATATTTATCATTGAATGATTTTCCATAAAACATTTCTTCCATAGTATATCAGAAACTCATGGATAGGTCGTGTTTTGATTTGTGCAGATGTTGAGTCTCATGTGTATGGTATGCAGATGTTCTTCAGGCGTCTAGTCTCTAGGGTTGAAAATGGAAATCTGGCACAATATATGTAAAGCCCAGTTCTCTGTTGTGGTTATTCTGCATATTGACGATGTGCTGCCTCTTTGAAATTGCAGAAGACTTGTTCCCTCACCATGCCATTAGACTGTGTAAAATATTGTCTTCAGAGCATTGAGTGTGTCGCGTAGGCTCTCATTATCCTAATGAGACTACTGGATTTTCAGCGGCAAGATCATTCACAGTGTGGGGGACTAAGTCTGACCCACGGTGAAGGACCATTGTCACTCTAAATCCAGGTTTTGCTCCGGCTAACTAGCAGTGCCTCATCTCTCCCAAAGGGAATAGACAATTGGGCAGCCGAGTGCATGACATCTTAGTACTTCCCAGGGAAGTCGTGGTCACTCAGGTCACAACCAGTTCTCTCATACACAGTGCGGTCTCATATATAAATGACAAAGGCAGTTTAAGTTTAAAAGATTGGTTTAATAAAACGACTGCATTTTAGATAGCAAAGCATGAGCTGCTATAACCAGAACTACACAACACAGTAGGATAAAAATAGTAACGATGAGAGTGAAGCACAAGAATAAGGCTATCATAGTGCAACTAGATTAGGTTCTCTCTAAGTTATATTCTGAGCACAGCATGTAAAGCTCTAAGCCTGCCTTTCAGGTTCCCCGGGAGGACATCAACCTTCATACCTGAGCAAAGGCCTGTAATCTGCATAAGCATCTGTAACGGGGCAGTCAGCATCTAGTTGTAGGTTCCTGGTCGGAATCTCCCTCTGACCTGTACTAGGACTAGAAAGTGTTTTTATAACTAACACGCAGAAGTTCTAAGAAAATGTCCCTACGTAAGGATGCGTATTTTCTACGAACACTAGAGACAAAACTTCTACCACGTTTACCGGCAATGTACCAGACTGTAGCCTTGACTGAAGCACAGGGTGAGCAAGAATGCATTGTTTGAGAACACAGTGCTGAACTAAGCTAAACAGTGTGATAGAAGGAAATAAAAACATGACCGTAAAACTGCTTATTGTAAAATAACAGTGCAAGGCTGAATAAAAGGTATCTAGGGCAAAGTACACAGAGGCCTAATATGTTAACCTAACGTGCATGAAGCTATATTAAAAATGGCTACCCTACACCCTCCCCTTGTTGGTAGAAAGTGGTTTAAGCCGAAGCTAAAAATGCCCTAAGCTAAAATATAAGTAAAACCCTATCCAATTTCAACAGGTTAAGAGAACATACAAGCATAGTGATTTTCAATTTAAAAAATTGAGCATGCGGCCAAATGCCGAATTGAAAGGGTAATGTCAATTTAGAAGAAGTCCAAATCAAGCATTGGTCATGGAAAGCAGGAGATTCTCCACCTCAGCAGATGACAATACCGGAAAATCCACGCCAAAGACTAGCAAGGAGCAGGTGTGTTCCAAAGCCCCAGTGTCAACCAAGGCGGCATCCTGTGCAGTGCCTAGGAACAAGTTAATATCAACTTCCTCCAGGAAGGGTATCTCGTAATCAGCTTCTCGAAGCAAACGCAGCCGCAGCCCGCATGTCTGGTAATGAGCCCTCATCGAGAACATCAACAGATCAGCATCAACCACTGGGGGGCGTTGCTGTGAGAGACAAACATCCAGTGCATGTTCAAAACACCTCCAACGGCACCGAAACACAGGCTGCACACAATCCAAAACCGGTCTGAATGACAGAGACCAGTTACACTCCAAATACTCCAGGAGTGTTGCTCCAAAGTGCTGCATCATGCGTTCACGACACAGCTGCACTGATGGGAGCGCCCACATTCGTCCTTGTTGCAGCGGGACAGCCATTGTGGAAAAACAGCTGCAACAGCAAAATGCCAGCTTATAAAGCCAAAGTTATCGGAAATCCCCCAAAAATGCTTCCGAAAATTGAATGAATAGCCAAAGGTATTAAACCAAATATGGAAGAGAAGGTGTGAACGAAACCAACACCAACGGCTTTGAAAAAATGTGCCAATCCAGCCGTGCTGGAAGCATTAAATATACGTCCCACGAGTTCACCGAAGTGGCTCGGAAAGTTTGTATTTAACAGGTACTGTATATCCGCCGATGACCTTGCCACCTGAAGATGCAGATGTAAGGGTCACATGCTTCTGAAACAATAAAGCCTTCAGTCTGCTTAACTTGTCAAAATTCACCTTGGAAGTAGCAATGTGAGGCCAAATATCTGCTACCTCCCTAATTTTAGTGGGGGAAACAACACGTTCCCGCAGCAAGTAACGACCTTAGTGACCGAAACAACGTAAATTATGCCGGCCCGCATGCCACAACAGTTTTCACTATTGAGGAGGACGTAGCTGCCATTTGAAAGCACCTGGAACGTGTGTTTAATCAAGGCATTACACGCCCCATGCAAGGACAGCTGCTTACAAATCATCGAATGGCTGACTGAAGTCTCACATTCACTGCCGCTAAGAAAGACCTATTTCATGCCATTGAGGCATTTGTACAAGAAGGGAAGCTCCCACACCTCATGGATGTAACTATCTCCCAACTTTTCATATCTGCCTACCGGAACATGTTTTAAACAAGAAGTGAATTGAAATGTAGAAATAGGCAGATTAATAACCCCGTGTACCAACCACTCTGCTGAGGGAATATCGGCCAAGGTAAAAGGCAATCTTTCTAACTTTTCAATGTTGACCATGACATAAGTCGCCTCCTTCTTAGCCATTAGTTGTTGTTGTTGCGTCAAATTAAAGGAAAAATATATTTCCCTGGCACTGATGTGCTGCCACGGAACGCGACCCGCCTTCAATGTCTGAAGCGTCCAACCCAACTGCATAATGGACCTGGTCTGACTCTGCCCATGATATAAAGAAGACATATCAGATCTTATAATGTCTATAGCAGAAGAAACAATGTTGTTAATTGTATATACCGTCGGACAAGGTGTGAATTCCATTATCCACAACAGCTAATGCATTTTTCATATTTTCTTGATCTATCTGCCTTAACCGGGCTGCAGCCTCTTGTTGGGAAAGTTTCCATATTTCATTGTATACTTCATACAAGAAACGCTTCCTACGTGGTGTCTTCGGGCCTGACAAAAAATCTTGTAAGTCAGTGTCATTAGACAGGAGAGAGAGATGTGTCTTAACTGTATCTAGCGAGGATGATTTTAGCCATTGCTGGCACAATTTTCCCACACTATACGTCGTAATTATTTCAGTATTTCAGCATGTTCTGGTGATATATAGCGAGGATCTGACCTACTCGTCCGGCAACCCCCGAGGAGGTGACAAAACATTGATGACACCCATTAGTATCTATTGGCCACAATAACCACCCGTCTGGATGTGTCACTGAAGCATTAAATGTACCATTCCGGACCCATTCAGTAAGCTCACTAAAAGTTGCATTTGTGTACTTTTGAAAGTTATCAAATTGAGCAGGGGCAGGGATGCTAGGCATGTTTAATTCTCTGATTGTAGCCAAGCCTAAGCAGCTAGTTTGTTGTATTGTTTCATTTAAAAAAATAATTTGAACTGGAATGAGACATGCTCTAAACAATGTTTCTCTACTCTTAGCTTGCCAATTTTTTGTTCCCCAAACACTTTTCAAATCAACATTTTTTGACCAATATTCATAACCTTCAATGGACAACCGGGAAACAAAGGAGTCAGAATATATACATTTCGTGTTGGTCAACAACATTTGTTTATCTTTAGTCTGAGTTAACTTAAAATAATATGACTCAGCATTCTTTTGATGATGCCCAGAAAAATACGTACATTTATCAAAATAAGTTTTGGAACTCCCTTGCGGGGGAGTTGGGCAATGTTCCCATTGCGTATAGTCAAATATTGTTTTTGGACTACTTGCTTTATGTATGAAGTGGTGCCCATAATAATTATAGCAAACATGTCACCATAATTGTCTCTAAACTGGTAAACATCTTAATTTTCATAGACAGTGTAATATTGCAATTCTGTCATCATTGAGTCAACTGTCTTCACATCATCAGATACAATGCCTGGTATGACTATGTCATTCATAGACAACTTTAGCACATACGGTATTTGAATTATTTCAGTCGGACCGTATATATCAAACATTACTTTATCCCACACAATCCCATCTGGAATTGGCACTGCAGAAATGTTCACAAAGGACAAGTCTCTTCGAACCTTATGTGATGAAAAATGTGGTTTCAACACCTCCTCCACCTGTTCAACCGCTGACCTCTCAGGAAGAAAATGACCATGTATCAACAGAAAAAAAGGTAATGACAAACCCAATCCAAAGAAAAAATGCTAGCATAGTCAATAAAAGCCACAGATAGTTCCATGGAAAAAGAAAATACGTATCTTTGAGCCAACGCATCAGCTTACGTGGACCTGACAGGTCAGCAGTCGAAGAGGCGAATGAGTCCAATAGACCATTGTTGTTGTCGGCAAAGTAACCAGAGGTAGCTCGTGCAAAAGGCGTTGCCGTAGTCAATGGAGGAGTTGGTGTTTCACCCGGTGGTAAACTGTAGACAGCGCCATCCGTCACGTTAGCAGTCATGGTGACTTGATCAAATGTTTCTAAGTTGGTCGTTGTTAGTGGAACTAATGCGAGATCATCATCCACCCTCCTCAAGCTCGGAGAGGAAACAGTGTTGGTACGGACAACTTGAAGCAGAACATCTTCTCCAGTAGTGAGAGGGATTCGGGAACTACTGGACGTTCCTCTTGGTTGGCTGTGTAGAATCGGCCACATGTTGTGACTTGACATTGTCAATAGAAACAAAGCGATTTTCTTTGGCACCTGGCAACGGGGGTAGAATAACAGTGCTGGTTCTGTGGATACCCAACACAGGGACTGGTGCACGATAAGAAGGGCCAAATTATTTTTTCACTGCGACCTATTCACGCACAAGATCCCCAACCCTGGGAATCCAGCCGGTAGGTGTTACTGGCACATCCTTAATTCCTGTGGAGGCAGCACTTTTAGAAGAGTTATCTTCACGGAACTGCTGTAATTCCTGTAAAACAGTGACACGATCATTTATGTCAAAAGGTGTTTCCGCCACCTCCACACCAGGACCATCAAGATCCAGAACAAACATTTGTGTTCCGAACAGGCACTCATATGAAGTACGACCCCCCAGGGACCTTCTAGGCAAGTAATTTAGTGCTCTCTGAACTCCATATGGGTGAGTTAGCCAACTACGACCCATACCTAAGACTCTGGCTGTTAAGGATTGCTTTAAATCACGGTTTAATCGCTCCACAACAGAATTTCCCTCGGGATGAAATGGAGATGAGTACTGGAGCTGGACCCCCAACGAAGCCATGGTGTCCCTGAATGCCCTTGAGGCAAAAGCAGGGCCCTGGTCCGAATGGAATGCCGCAACTGCATATGTTCCGACAAAGACTCGCAAATCTTTAATAACAGTCCGAGCGTCAGCCGAGCGTTGTGGCCACACCCACACAAATCTGGAGCAGGAACAGCGACTAGTATGTATTTGTATGCACTATCTGGTGTTAATGGACCACAATGATCCAGGTACACACATTGTAATGGTCTGTTTGAGATTAAGAGGGGTGTCTGCGGCGGGCGCTTAGCTGTTGAAACTTTAATTTATTGACAGATGTCACAACAAAGGACATACTGCTTGGTCTCTTTATAGAGACCAGGCCACCAATAATAGGCCTATAATAGCGAAATGATAGCTGCCACGCCAGCATGTGCAGGTTCCACTCCCTCATGTGCTGCTTTAATCAATTGTGGTCTTACATCTTTATAGGGGAAATCGCGTACGCCTGGAATTTTAACTTCAACGTTCAGCATACTTCCCATCAAGTATTGGCATTTATTAGGAAATCCTTTAGGATAAGGCGTGCCATCAACCGTAGCTTTTATGGCAGCCATGTCTGTGTCTGGTTTGGAACTCGAACGAGTCACTGCAGCTACAGTGGCAACTGCCACTGCCGACTTTGCGGCTTCATCAGCCAAAGTATTTCCAGCAACGTGGATTCCAATGCACTGGTGTCCAAGTGTACGCACAACATGGACCTTGGGCAGCGTCTCTTTCAGGTCTGCTACCTTCCCCCACAGTAGTCTGTGTTTTATGGTGTTGCCTTTCGAATCTCTGAACCCATTCAAGCGCCAGTAATGCAGGTATTCATTAAAAGACTGGACGCAATAATACGAATCACAAACAACCAGTGTGAACTGTGTCAGATCTGAATGTTCTAGTGCTAGTAGTAGAGCTTTTAGCTCAGACAATTGTACTGTACAATCTCCTAAGGTCTGTGTATAGCTATGTTGGGGTCAGAATTTCTCCCCCTCCATATAACCGCTCACAACCGCACATGCAGCAGAATATTGATGTTTTGTTCCAACTGCTGGTTGCGCAGAGCCATCAGTGTACATGACTACCTGATATTGATCAATAGGCAATGTGTCAGCGGGAACTGGATATTCAACTTAATATTGTAGAAATTCCTGAGTCTGTAACTTTGGGTCTAAAATGTGGTCTACATCAGTGGCTGTCAAGAACGTGGCCCATTGTATCCATCTTGGGTGGAGTGTTTTTGCGTTCGGGACGCTAGCTTTTGTAACAGCCTCAAGGGCCGGAATAGGAGAAATGACAATAATGCGTTTTCCCTGGGCCAGAGGTCTCTCTTTAATAACAGCCATCTGTACAGCAGTGAGAATCTTCTCTGTGGGTGCAAATCATTGTTCAGCAGTGGAATACAAGTGTGACTTGTATGCAATCGGGACTGTCTCACTTTCATTAAATGTGACATAAGTAAACCCAATGGCCCCAGCTATCACCCTGATGACCAAATGAGTCTTATTGTTCCGTGTGTGTAGATGTTTTGCTGCTAGCATATCTGCTTGTAACTCTCGAAGAGTATGTGTATGTTCAATTGTCCTGAATTTACTTGAAAAATGAGGACGTATTAATTCATATAAAGTTTTTATGCGTGTAGCATAATCCGGAATGTATGTTCTGCCAAAATTTAGAAAGCCCAACAATGATTGGAGTTTCTTAATCGTATTAGGTGGTTGCGATTGTGCACACTTTTCTAAGAATTGTGGCGCTAGGCTCTTCCCTTCATTCGACAACTCATATCCCAGGAATAGGACGCTGAGGAAGGCAATTTTTGATTTTTTTAAATTAAATTTGTAGCCGATTTCGGCAAACCCTACAACAATGCGGGCTACCCGTCTTAAATGCTGTAGTAACTCGTCATCCGTGAGATATATATCATCCACGTATGACGACGCTTCAGGGTCTAACTTCTGTAAAATATCAGTCACACGAGCTGCAAATAGTCCTGGGCTGTTCGTATACCCCTGAGGCAAACAACAGAATTTTTTTCTGGGAGCCTAGCCTGCTAAAGCTTGTTAAATCTCTGCTTTCAGGTGCTATATTTTGGCAGAAGAATCCATTCGAGATATCCAAAGTTGTTTAATAGTTTTTCCGCACAATGTTGCTCATCAGTGCAGTGCTATGTGAATTTTGTATAGCATATGTACGTGTATGTCCATTCAAATGTCTGTAGTCTACGACTATTCTGTAGGAATGGTCCAGTTTTGCTACAGAAAATAAGGGATTATTCATCGGTGAGACACAGGGCTCAATCATCCCTTGGTATTCTAATTGTGGAAGTATTTCTCTCACCGGTGCCCTTACTTCATGTTTTATGGGATACTGCGGTTGTGGCTGAGGTTCACCTTTAATGGGAATTACATGATATGGAGAAACCCTGTCCCACCCTACGAGATTTCTATATAACGCAGATGCCTGTGCGAGAGCCCATTTTATAGAAAAGGACTGAGCGAGTTCCTCTGGAACAAGGGGCGAGAAGGAACGTTTAATAACCTCCTCCCCAGCTGGGCAGGTGCGGACAAAATCAAGCAGCCAATCTTGTTCGGCCAGCAAACTGTCATATATCTTAACTACACGATCCCCAAAAATTGCGTGTATAGCGCGTTCAATGTCTCCTTCCAATTGTAAAGTTACTCTATACACCCTATCGGGTTCAGAGACACGCATATCTGCTGTTTCTGCTTGTATGAAGTCATCAGTTGCTTTCACCTCCAGATTCTCTAGAAGTTTCTGGCGAACTACTGTGACCTCTGCCGCGCTGTCTAGCAGTGCTAGGGCCCATTTCTTGTTCTTCAAGAGAACCCTCTTCCTGAGTGGCATGTCTAACTGAGACTGCTGCCACCTTTTTCTTTTTAAACTGTTGTTTTTGTTGTATTGGTTTCTCTTCCTTCTTGACAGAAACCTCCAAAGAGTGTTGTGATTCCTGTCTCGGTTTCACATACTCTGTTCTCCGCTCTGACCGTCCACCTGTCTCATTTCTCTTTTCCGATGAGTCCTGAAAGAAACGAGATTGGTGTGTATCAGTATATTGATATCTATCAGGTGTTTTTATATTATCTCTATTTCTGAGATTATACCTATTCTGCGGGGTCTCCGTACGTGGAGATTCTCCCCTCTCGTTTTTAGGTGTTTGTTGTTTTTTCTCCCAGCGCTTCTTATTACCCTCAGGTTGCTGTTTAGTATTGTCTTTATTAATTTTTCCCTGAAATTGAAATTTTTGCGGTCCAGCCCCCAGGCTACATTGACCGATAGTGGAATATGTTTCCGATATTATTTTAGGCAGTTCCCGCTCCTGATCTTGTTGCGGAACGTCACGAAGACGCATGCGCACTGCTAGTGCAACTGCTTCTCCTTTAAGATTGCTTAGCATTATCGAAGAAACCATGGCAAAGTTGCCAATCAGTTGCATTCCTAAATCTAAGGCCGGGGCAGCCCCGTATTCATCTTGAATTTGTTTAAGCACTTCCGGTAGGTTGGCTAGTGTTGGCGTACTGTGTGCCGTTGTATAGAGTGCGGCAAACACCGTGCCCCATGTATTACAATGTTCCACTGTGGGAACCATCCCAAAGGGTAAACACATAGTTAGTATTCTATGTTTGTCCTGAGGTCCTGTATGGGGAAATACCACCTCCAGCGTATTAATTTTTTGTGCCAGCCAAAATGGAGTCTCCTCCCGCTTTGCTAGGACTTTACCCATAATAGAGTGTACAGTCACTGGATTTATACCTGGTGTAACTGCGTGTGGTTGTGCTGGAGCAGAACGCGCTGGGTTTGTATTTAGTGTCTGCATCACAAATTGTATTAATCGTCTATATATTGCTGTTAAGTCAGTATATAAGCGTCAAACCTGTCAAAGCCCAGCTCACCTGAGTTCTTGTTCAGTTCTGATGGAGGTTGAAGACAATCCGACCCCACCCTGAAACTGCTTGTTCCAGCACACTAGTTTTTAAAACAGTGCACTAAGAACAGAAGCTCAAGGGAAGGGGGGAAGTGGATAAAATAAAAAAGAGAGACAACACCGTTCTTGCGTTTCCACTGTTGAAGTGCTGCACAAATCTGCGGCCCTTTCTGACTTCTGTAGAAACTGGTGCCTAATGAAACATAAACAAAGAACAGATAAGTGCAACCTATTCCTAAATGGGTTCCTGACTATCCCTTTATTTATTAGAAATTCTCTTCTAAAAGTACCTCTTGGATCCTGGTCTCTAGTTTCCAGGTTTTGGAATGTGTTACTGCTCTGGGATGTGTTTTCTATTACTGTAAAGCTTCTAAAACATTAAACAAATACCGTTATCAGAATTACCAATATCAAACATTCATCATAATATAACTAAAGCCTAAATTCCCAATAGCAGACTCACTTTTCCCATATTTCCAGAATCTTTTATAAAACAAATACTGTACTTTTACATCAAAATACAGCATGTAATTTGTGCAAGTCCTTGATTTACTGTTTGCCTTGCTGTTAATGGTTTCCACTGTTCGATTCTTAAAAGTTCCATGAGAAAAAACAATGTCTGCTTCACAAAGTTCCGCAAAATATTCCTGCAACAAAGAGCCCGAATCACAATGTTCGTGGAAGGCAATTTGCCTCAAATTGTCTATACACGAATCCAGAAACCGTTGTTAAAGTTCCCTCAGGTAACAAAAAGTTTTGCACTTACTTGTTGCTGGCAAGAGATACTGATCAGTCTAACCTTGTCTTCTTTCTCTTTTGCAGGTTACTCATAGGAGAGAGGCTGAAGCAAGGAGGAACCGGAAACCGGAAGAAGGAAGAGCCAGAAGCTGCGCCCATTGAAGTCAATGAAAGTCTGTAAAGAGCAGGAGTGCCAGCGCCGAGGGATCTGCTCTCAGGTAAGCGGGAGGTAGACGAGCACAAGCACTGGGTGAGGCTCGGGGGATGCCTTTTATAGACAGGGCTGGGTGTGGTTTGAAGGGCTGGGTGTGGTCCTCACATGCTGCACATGTTCTTGGAAGGTGTGCAGAGCTGGGTGTGGTTTGAAGAGCTGGGTGTGGTCCTCACATGCTGCACATGTTCTTGAAAGGTGTGCAGAGTTTCAGTTATTATGCAAATGAGTTGGATTAACACATGGCCTAGGGAGGAGTGTTTTAAAGAAGCCTTGGTAAAAGCAAGGCCCAATGTGTAAACAAAACAGCACATTAAACAACATACACAGAAGCCTAGGGGGGGGAAGGTAAGATAACAAGAAAGGCTTTCAATAGTAAGTTTAAAAGGGAGCTATTACAGAACCCACTAGTGCAGTGAGAGGGGACATGCTCTTTGCTGTGTACAAACCCTAACAGTTGCCCCCCTCAAAGGCCCTCCTACAGGACGGGGTTTTCCTGGATTTTTTAAATAAAACCGTCTAATCAGCTGTGGGGCATGTACATATGATGCTGGTTCCCATGAATTCTCAGATTCATCATATCCTTTCCATTCTACTAAATAAAACAGACGTCCACTAATTCTTTTTGAGTCTTTTATGCTTTTCACTTCATATTCCAGATTTCCCTTAATTGGTATGGGTGGAGGTGGTGGTTCAGGTCGGGTTTTTGAGTTGTACGGCTTAAGCAAGGACACATGGAATGTAGTATGTACTGGATATTCTTTTGGTAAATCTAATTTTACTGTTACCGGGTTTACTATGGCAGTTATACTAAAGGGTCCAATGAAACGTGGTTGCAGCTTTCGGGATCCCTCTATGTTTAGGTTCTTTGTGGAGAGCCATACCTTGTCACCAATTTTATACATTGGGGCCTCAGACCTGTGTTTGTCTGCTTGTCTTTTCATGCTTTCCTTGTACTTTAATAAATGTTTCCTGGCTTTGTCTTGTATGTCACCTAACCTCGTTAGTCTATCCGTTACTGTAGGCAACAGGGAATCTTCTAACAAAATGGGTATAGCTCTTGGATGATACCCCTGCAAGAAATAGAATGGTGAGCAAAGTAGAGCTGAATGCTCAGTATTATTATAAACAAACTCTGCTACAGGGAGAGCTTCCAACCATTCACTAGAATAATCAGCCAATAAACAACGTAGCGTTTGAAGTAAGGTTTGGTTCAGTCGTTCAGTCTGTCCATCTGTCTCTGGGTGGAAAGCAGTGGATAAGGCCACATCTATTTTCAGTTTTTCACATAATTTTTCCAAAATCTGGAGTTGAACTGGCTCCCTCGGTCTGACACCACTTTGCTTGGCAAACCATGTAAACGCACAATTTCCCTTATAAAAATATCGGCAAATTCTGCCGCCGTGGGTAATTTCCGTAATGGTACAAAATGTGCCATTTTAGATAAAAAATCCACTATAACCAACACTGTTGTGAAGGATTTTAGAGGTGGTAAACCTACAATAAAGTCTACGCTCACAGTGTGCCAAGGTTGTTTGGGTGTTGGCATTGGTATTAACAAGCCGTCAGGAGCCTTATGAGAAGATTTATGTCTTGCACAAATTGGAGTGACAAATTGCTTAATGTCCTTTCTTATAGTGTCCCACCAAAAGTGTTTTTGCACATTTTCCAGGGTTTTTACCGAACCAGGATGACCTGCCAACGGTGAGGCGTGATGCCAAATTATCACCTGTGTTTGTAATTCAGAGGTGGGCACTAACAGCATGTTGTCGTGATACAATAAACCTCTTTGTATTGTGTTATGGGAATCCTTTAACCAATCCTGAGGTGCTATTTGCATGTGTGCATTATGTAGATCTGTGATGAAATCCTTCTGTTGTACTGGTGCCAACAACTTTTGGGGAGGAATAATGGGTTCTCCTATTTTATCTTGTTTCATGTCTGAGGTATGTCCGTATCTAGATAACACATCAGATTGAATTTGTTGTGCACCTGGTCTATAGGTTATAACAAAGTCAAATGTGCTAAAAAAAATTAACCAGCGCATCTGACGTGGTGTTAGTGCTTTAAGTGATCCGAAAAAATGTAGGTTCTTATGGTCAGAAAAGATTGTAACTGGGTACTTGTCTCCCATTAAATGGTGCCTCCATTCTGAAAAGGCTACTTTGATAGCTAGTAGTTCCCTTTCAGCCACAGTGTAATTTTGTTCAGCTGGCAATCACTTTTTGGAATAGAAGGCTATAGGATGTAACTGGCCATCTACTGCATCTCGTTGAGAGAGAACTCCTCCTAAAGCTACTTGTGAAGCATCCGCTTCAACAAAAAAGGGCAAGTCAGGATCAGGATGTTTCAGAATTGGGGCTGAAGTGAACTTTTGTTTTAGGAGTTGAAAGGCGTGTGCCGCCTCATCAGTCCAAAGAAATCGTTGCCCTTTCCGCAACAAGGTAGTTATTGGGGCCGCAATGTCTGCAAAATGTGCAATAAACCTCCTATAAAAATTGGCGAAACCCAGAAATTTCTGAATATCTTTTACAGAGGATGGTTCTGGCCAATCAGCAATAGCACTGATTTTCTTTACATCCATAGTTATTCCTTCAGGTGACAGGCAGTATCCTAAAAAGTCCACCTTGTTGACATTAAAAGTACACTTTTCTAACTTAGCAAAAAGATGATTTTCTTTTAACTTTGATAATACTGCACGAACATGTTGGGTATGTTCTTCTGAGTTCTTAGAGTAAATGAGGATGTCATCTATGTATACTATGACACAAACGTCCAGGAATTCGTGTAGGACCTCATTTATAAAGAACTGAAAGGCCGCAGGGGCATTACATAACCCAAAGGGCATTACTGTGTACTCAAATAAACCAAACTTTGTCTTGAAAGCTGTCTTCCACTCATCCCCCTCATTTACTCGGACCAGGTGGTAAGCTCCCCGCAGATCTAGTTTAGTGTATACAGTAGAATGTCTTAATTGATCCAACAACACAGGTATTAGAGGAAGAGGATATTTATTCTTTATTGTAGCCTTATTTAGTCCTCTATAATCGATACACGCGCGCAGGGATTTATCCGGCTTCGGGATAAAAAAGAGTGGAGATGACACCGGAGATGTGGAATGACGGATGAACCCAGACTGCAGTAGGTCATCTAGGTAGGTTCTTAAGTATTTGGTTTCTTCGTCAGTCAAAGCATATACTCTGTTATTAGGTAAAGGGGCCCCTGGGATAAGATCTATACGGCAGTCATAAGACCGATGTGGGGGCAGCACACTAGCCTTTACTGGATCAAAGACGTCTTTAAAGTCAGAATATTCAGGAGGGAGACTTGGTTCATCTTGTGTAACACTAGCACAGTGTAATACTGTGCTCTGTTCTGTACCTGCTTCTTGATAGCAATTGGTTCTACAGAAAGAGGAATCCAAAGTAACAGTTCTATTCACCCAATCAATTTTTGGGTTATGAGTTGTTAACCAGGGTACCCCGAGAATCAAACCAAAATTAGGAGTATCTATCAGATCAAAGCTAATCACCTCTGTGTGCCCGTTCTGACAGACCATAACAAGTAGACTTGTTTGTTTTGTGATTAATCCAGAGGTCAATTCTGACCCATCCACTGCACATACTGCTTCTGGACAAGGCTTTAGGCACATAGGAAGTCCTAAGATTTCAGCTAACTTATTATCCACAAAATTTCCTATCGCGCCTGAGTCCAGTAGGACAGGGAGAGAATGCCTCACTTGGGTAGTAACAATTAAAACGACCTGAATTATGAAATGTCTAGGTATGTGCGGTACCCTGAAGGCTGCAGCATTAGAGGTTTGATTAAGATGTTTTCTCGAACAAGTAACCTCTCCCCTTGTCGAGCTTAATCATTTCCCGATTCAGTTGAGGAGGTGGAGGAAACAGCATCCTTTCGTGGAGTTTTAG
Organism: Pleurodeles waltl; assembly: GCF_031143425.1. Lineage (NCBI taxonomy): Eukaryota > Metazoa > Chordata > Amphibia > Caudata > Salamandridae > Pleurodeles > Pleurodeles waltl. The sequence goes on from NC_090451.1 coordinate 373,160,893, forward strand.
GCTTTACTGGACATTCTCTGGCAAAGTGACCTGCCCTGCCACAATATAAACATAATTGAAATTTTCTCCTTCTTTCTTTTTCCTCTGATGTGAGTGGACCTCTGAGTGTCCCTATTTGCATAGGCTCTGGTTCAGGGAGTTTATTATCTGTGTCTTTCTTCTCGTGTCTAATAAAAGTTAACCGTGATTCCAGTTTGTATTTATCTCCCTTTCTTTCTCCTAGTCTATGTTCTAATTTCACAACTAAATCTACAAAGTCCGAATAGTCTTTTGGCAAATCAACGATATGAGCCAGTGCGTCTTTTAACTCGTCTCTCAAACCTTTATAAAAAAGGGAGACACGCTTTTTTTCTTGCCACTGTGTCTCGGTGAGTAAACGATTAAAACTAGTGAGATAGGTCAATAAATCCTTGTTACCTTGTTTAAGATTTAAAAGCTCATTATCACTTGCCTGCATGAAAGTGTGTTTTGCAAAAAGGCTGGTCATGGTACGGTTAAATTGATTCCAATTATGGAGGATGGGATCATCTCTATCCACAAAAGGAATTCACCAATTGGCTGCTGTGCCACCCAAATAAGACAAGACGAATGCCACTTTCGTATCATCAGTAGGGAACTGTTGTGGCTTACAAATGAAGTGTAATTGACATTGATTGATAAAAACATGGAATTTGTTACTATCTCCATGAAAACGTTCAGGAGCTGCTAAGGGCACAACATTAGGAACATTAACAGTAACCTCAACTGGGGAAGGCAAAGTTGTATGTTTTGATGGCGCCCCTGTCTCTGAGGAGGTTTTAAACAAAGGCGTAGAAGCTGTGTTCCACTGAGAGCCCCTAAATTTATACCTGCTTAAATCCTGTTTTAAAGAGGTATTCTACATCTTTAATCTCTCTATTTCCTCTTGCATATGTTGCAAGATGCCAGACACTGATTCATTATGAGCCAAGTCCTCATTTAGGGCCTGCGCCATATCCGTGACGTCAATGCTCTCTATTTCTTCCCCGGTATTCATCGTCCACCAGAACTGACATTTTTTAAGGCTTGTGCTTCTGTCAAAGCCCAGCTCACCTGAGTTCTTGTTCAGTTCTGATGGAGGTTGAAGACAATCCGACCCCACCCTGAAACTGCTTGTTCCAGCACACTAGTTTTTAAAACAGTGCACTAAGAACAGAAGCTCAAGGGAAGGGGGGAAGTGGATAAAATAAAAAAGAGAGACAACACCGTTCTTGCGTTTCCACTGTTGAAGTGCTGCACAAATCTGCGGCCCTTTCTGACTTCTGTAGAAACTGGTGCCTAATGAAACATAAACAAAGAACAGATAAGTGCAACCTATTCCTAAATGGGTTCCTGACTATCCCTTTATTTATTAGAAATTCTCTTCTAAAAGTACCTCTTGGATCCTGGTCTCTAGTTTCCAGGTTTTGGAATGTGTTACTGCTCTGGGATGTGTTTTCTATTACTGTAAAGCTTCTAAAACATTAAACAAATACCGTTATCAGAATTACCAATATCAAACATTCATCATAATATAACTAAAGCCTAAATTCCCAATAGCAGACTCACTTTTCCCATATTTCCAGAATCTTTTATAAAACAAATACTGTACTTTTACATCAAAATACAGCATGTAATTTGTGCAAGTCCTTGATTTACTGTTTGCCTTGCTGTTAATGGTTTCCACTGTTCGATTCTTAAAAGTTCCATGAGAAAAAACAATGTCTGCTTCACAAAGTTCCGCAAAATATTCCTGCAACAAAGAGCCCGAATCACAATGTTCGTGGAAGGCAATTCGCCTCAAATTGTCTATACACGAATCCAGAAACCGTTGTCAAAGTTCCCTCAGGTAACAAAAAGTTTTGCACTTACTTGTTGCTGGCAAGAGATACTGATCAGTCTAACCTTGTCTTTTTCTCTTTTGCAGGTTACTCATAGGAGAGAGGCTGAAGCAAGGAGGAACCGGAAACCGGAAGAAGGAAGAGCCAGAAGCTGCGCCCATTGAAGTCAATGAAAGTCTGTAAAGAGCAGGAGTGCCAGCGCCGAGGGATCTGCTCTCAGGTAAGCGGGAGGTAGACGAGCACAAGCACTGGGTGAGGCTCGGGGGATGCCTTTTATAGACAGGGCTGGGTGTGGTTTGAAGGGCTGGGTGTGGTCCTCACATGCTGCACATGTTCTTGGAAGGTGTGCAGAGCTGGGTGTGGTTTGAAGAGCTGGGTGTGGTCCTCACATGCTGCACATGTTCTTGAAAGGTGTGCAGAGTTTCAGTTATTATGCAAATGAGTTGGATTAACACATGGCCTAGGGAGGAGTGTTTTAAAGAAGCCTCGGTAAAAGCAAGGCCCAATGTGTAAACAAAACAGCACATTAAACAACATACACAGAAGCCTAGGGGGGGGGAAGGTGAGATAACAAGAAAGGCTTTCAATAGTAAGTTTAAAAGGGAGCTATTACAGAACCCACTAGTGCAGTGAGAGGGGACATGCTCTTTGCTGTGTACAAACTCTAACAGAACCTCAGCCACCGCCATATTTGCAGCCACAGGATGAGGTGTATATGTGGCCAATAAAGGCCAGGTAGGACCATCATTACTTAGTGGACCTAACCTTACTGGTAATATTGTATGGTGTAGGGCACAATCAAGCCAATTATTATGTTCTTGATAAGATAGAGGTATCTCTAAATATGTGTATGCCCTGTATTGTCCAGGCGTGTTCGCTACTGTATATGTATGGAATGTATTTGTGTTCCCATCAACTGCTGCAAATGTGACCAAAGAGTAACAAAGTTCTGTTCTATAGGCTGCGTGGGCGTCTACCACAAATGTGACTGGACCTCCCTGGACTGTAAGGCCATGTGCTAGCAAATGTGCTGTGAATGGTTGTCTCATGTTAAGAGCTATTTGTACAATCTGGGGATTTGCCATTATAAAGCACTAAAAGTTCAGAGAAGGCACACCAAGATAGGGTCTTTTCTTCCTTTTAAGGTTCAAGCTTGAACAACCACCCGCTATAAATAGGATTACCTAAACGGCGGTGGTGGAAATCCTCAGTACCACGGACGTCTCCGTATACGGAACTGAGGGATCATTATATTATATGAGACCGAGATATACCGGTGGACCCGAAAAATAGAGCCTGACCAAACGTTGGCGCGCCATGTTGTGTAGGCTCTCATTATCCTAATGAGACTACTGGATTTTGAGCGACAAGATCGTTCACAGTGTGGGGGACTAAGTCTGACCCACGGTGAAGGACCCTTGTCACTCTAAATCCGGGTTTTGCTCCGGCTAACTAGCAGTGCCTCATCTCTCCCAAAGGGAAGAGACAATTGGGCAGCCGAGCATATGACATCTTAGTACTTCCCTGGGAAGTCGTGGTCACTCAGGTCACAACCAGTTCTCTCATACACAGTGCGGTCTCATATATAAATAACAAAGGCAGTTTAAGTTTTAAAGATTGGTTTAATAAAACGACTGCATTTTAGATAGCAAAGCATGAGCTGCTATAACCAGAACTACACAACACAGTAGGATAAAAATAGTAACGATGAGAGTGAAGCACAAGAATAAGGCTATCATAGTGCAACTAGATTAGGTTCTCTCTAAGTTATATTCTGAGCACAGCATGTAAAGCTCTAAGCCTGCCTTTCAGGTTCCCCCGGGAGGACATCAACCCTCATACCTGTTCAAAGGCCTATAATCTGCATCAGCATCTGCAACTGGGCAGTCAGTATCTAGTTGTAGGTTCCTGGTCGGAATCTCCCTCTGACCTGTACTAGGACTAGTAAGTTTTTTTATAACTAACATGCAGAAGTTCTAAGAAAATGGCCCTACGTAAGGATGCGTATTTTCTACGAACACTAGAGACTAAACTTCTACCACGTTTACCGGCAATGTACCAGACTAGCCTTGACTGAAGCACAGGGTGGGCAAGAATGCATTGTTTGAGAACACAGTGCTGAACTAAGCTAAACTGTGTGATAGAAATAAATAAAAACAAGACCGTAAAACTGGTTATTGTAAAATAACAGTGCGAGGCTAAATAAAAGGTACCTAGGGCAAAGTGCACAGAGGCCTAATATGATAACCTAACGTGCATGAAGATATATTAAAAATGGCTACACTACAAGTGTATTGCGCATCTTTAGTGAATATAGTGTTCAGGTCAACTGAATTGACCACGGTCTACTTGTCAAAAGCCAGTATCTTTGACAACGTTTCATGTTATGCTGGTATGAGCCAGTTGAAATGTAATGCAGATCAGAAAGTAATGTGATAAGGGAAGGTAGGCAAGTTTGTGTCCTAATATTTGGCTGGATGAAATGCTTCTTTTTCAAAATGAAAACAACAACAAAAAAGGATATATATATATGTGTGTATATATATATATATATATATATATATATTTATATATATATATATATATGTGTGTGTGTGTATCTTTTTTCACTGCAAAAAACAAAAGTTACTGGGACATTATAGTTAGGTTGACATTTTACCCATACAAACCCACAGAAATTCAGCAGTTATAGTTATACTTATATTCAGAAATTATAACTAGTTGCTCAAAGTGACTTTCCAGCATGACTTATAGTTTCTACGGAGAAGTATGACTGTAAGTGTAACTATAACTGGTGAATTTGTATGGCTTTGCATAAGTAAAATGTCAACTTAACTACAACATCCCTGTAACCTTTGTTTTTTCCAGCGAATTTCTATTTTATTTTTACACACACATTACTATTTGTGTCAGGAAGCACCAAGCCAATCAGGGCCTTGCTTTTCCCCAGGATCCTAAAATAAAAGGTAAATGTTTTGCCAGTGAGGGGTCCCTAAGGGTCCTCCATGTGTCCTATGGGGTTCAGGATACTTGTATCCTGAACCGTTATGGGTTTTTACACTGTCTCTTCCCCCCCGGACAATGCAAGAAACAAATGGTGTGTGTGTGTGTATATATATATATATATATATATATATATATATATGTATACCTCCTCATGTTTTCTTCTGTAGAAAAAACGTCTCTGTCACACGATGTCATCCTCCAAAATCAGTTTATTCCGGCAAATCTACAAATCGCCCAACGTGTTTGGGGAGTCCAAGCTCCCTTGAACATGAGCCATATCAGTCCATATCTCCATTGCTATAAATTCACTTCAGCCTGATCACAAACATAAATGATGGTCAAAAAACCTCATACCCAATACTACGGCCATCTTTAAACATGTTTTCTGTCCCTTCCCTATATAATAAACACAAATGAAGGACTAAAACCATATATCCAATTTTGCGGCCATCTTTAAACGTGTTATCTATTACCTTTATGTCATTCATTGCACAATACATTTGTTCTATGAGAATACACATATCCCATTTTATACTACTATCAATCTATCAACTTAACCACTATCATAACACAATTATAATCATCACATATTAATATTTATCATTCATTTCGATTTCAGCAAAGACGAAAAACAATTTCAAAATATTACCCATATCATCTCTATTAACTCGATGGCTCACTCCCCCAATTCACATTGTATTAAATCATTTTATATCATATGAATCACAGATTCATTCATCAAATTTCATGATCCTTTAACTTTCCTGTCTTTTTCTCAAACCTACTGATTAGTACTCATTGGTTTTGCCCAAGTGGGCATAAGTATATAGTTTAGTTCTTATTATACTTTCATCCTTGCTTTATCTTTATAAATTTATTAATTTTTGTGTTAATCCATCATTATTCTCACTAAAAAATGGTTAACCTTAACATCACCATATGATCTCAATTCGATATATTAGCTCCTTTGCTTTTCGATGCCCGTTTACATTCATTTCTTCTTATTTAAAAATACACTTTATATTAAAAACCCAAAAGTGAAAAAACCCACATTAAAATCTATTTCAAAGTCTGCTACCTATATCAATCCTACTCTTTTCCATTATATTGTGTACATTTTTCAACAATATTACATCATATTTTTCAATCATTATATCAAATTACAGCCAGTTCTTCATCTTTATTCAATCCTTCAGATACCATGGTGTTACACTCAATAACTAAACGACATTCCAATTTTCTCAATTCCAATATTCTATTCCCTCCTCATATGTTCATCATAATTCTATCTAATACCACAAATTCTAGTTCATTCACATTATTTCCATGATATTCCTTAAAGTGTCTGGGCACCGGATATGACTTATCCTCATTTTTTATCGCTCTCATATGCTCTAATACTCTTTTCTTTACCATCTGTATAGTGCTCCCTATATAAAATTTATCACAGGGGCATTTCGGAGCATATATATAATGATAAGACCAACATGTTACGTGTTTCCTAATTTTAAATGGCCTTATATTCCCTGAGAACTTTACTTCTTTACAGTTTTTGCTGTGTTTACAGGCTTTACATTTACCGCAAACAAACAAAAAACCCTGAATAGGTTTTGTCTTTTCCATTGCTGGTATCAGGCATTGACTTGATGTATCTTTTAAAGACCTATTCCTTCTAAATGTGAATGTGGGATAGTCCTTAATCACCTTCGCTAAGCTCTTGTTCGTTTTTAATGCTGGTCAATATTTATTAAACATCCTATTTATTTCTCCTCTTTTGTTATGATATGTTGTAATAAATCTCATTTGGTCATCATCTTGCTTATCAGTCTTTGATTTAGTTACTTATAAGTCTTCCCTTTTCACTTGTTTAACTTTCTTCAATGCCTTTTCTATGCTCCTACCTGAATATCCTCTATCTCTGAACCTTCTAATCATAAGACTAGCTTCTTTTTAAAAAATAGTGTCCAAATTGCTATTTTTTCTAGCCCTAAGTAGTTCACCATACCGAATACTTTGGATTAGATTCTTTGGGTGATTGCTAGTGCCATGAAGTAGACTGTTACCAGCTGTGTCCTTCCTAAATAACTCACATTCCAATTTGTTATTTATCACACTTACTTTCACATCTAAGAAAATCAACTCACAAGGATGTATTTCACTGCTAAATTTCAAATTTAGAGAATTATCATTCAACATTGACACAAATTTCATGGCAGATTCTCGACTTCCTTTCCAGATTCAGAAAATATAATCTATGTATTTTAGCCAGAGAACTGCCTGATCTTCAAAACCCGCGATATCTCTGACCACCCCTTCCTCCCACCAACCCAGGTACAAACCTGCATAGCTGGGTGCAAAACAGTTGCCCATTGCAGTCCCTTGACACTGTTGATACAGTGTGTTCTCAAAAATAAAGAAATTGTTTGTTAAACACATGTAAACCATTTCTAACAACATCTCTGCATGTAAAAGATATGATAGTGATCTTGCTCTCAAAAAATGCCTTAAAGCTTTTATACCATCTTCATGGGGCATACATGTATATGGACTAGTAACATTTAGGCTCATTAGAAGATAATCCTCTTCCCACATAATCCCATCAATTATCCTTAAAAAGTCTCTAGTATCCTTGATGTATGAGGGTAGTGTTTCTACAAAAGGACGTAAGAAAATGTGTACATATTTTGAAATATTTTCAAAGACACTCCTTATTGATGACACTATGGGTCTACCAGGAGGGTCCTCAGCACTTTTATGGACTTTGGTAAAAAATAGATTGCCACAGTTTTAGGAAATTCAACCTTGAAGAATCGATATTCCTCCCATTCAATGAGTCCCTGATCTTTCCATTCATCTAATTTTTCAAACAGATTCCTCCTCACTTTCCTCAACTCATCTCTACTTGCAATTCAATAGTACTCTTTATCTTGCAGCTGTCTCAAACCTTCCTTAATATACTTTTGTCTCGATAATATTACTACATTACCACCTTTATCTGATTTTTTTATTACAATATCCTTATCGTTACGTAATGAATCAATTGCTTTCCTATGTCTTGACTGTAAATTATCAAATTTAGTTCTCTTTGCATATCTCAATTTTTTCATTTCCTTAATTATACCCTTTTCAAAATCATTGATTGCATCGCAATTCGCCGGAGGATGAAATGTTGATCTCGGTTTAAAATTGCTTGGACATCTTTCATCAAACTCAATACCCAATTCCAACAAATTCAAAACAGGATCAGGATTTACTTTAATATCCTCATCCAAATCACATATCGTATGTAACATTTCTATGTCATTAATCTCTAAATTAGATGGTCTATGTTCAATTTCCACGTTTGGACTATTTACTCTTGTTCCAAACCATTTCTTCAACTTAAGTTTCCTAGTGAATTGGAATAAATCAATTCTGCCTTGCGTACAATTAAACTGTGTCACCAGGCAAAAGGATAATCCAAGTGATAATACTTCTCTGAATCAGATATATGCCTATCCGAGAGATTAATTACCATCATCTTCTCTATTACTTTGTTATCATTTGACCCCTTGTTTATATTCCTGTTGGATTCTCCTTTGATTCTCCCGGCCCTCTTTTTGTTCCTCTTCCTTTGCCTTGCCCTCAACGAGATTCTCTTCCTCTTCCTGTTTGTCCTATTGATCTACATTGGGCTATCAGATCGAATTCCTTTAAAATATTGTCTTTTACTCCTCCACTCTCTGACTGAGTCGATACATCACTCTCACTGTCTTCACTTTCCATCATTTCATTTCTTCCATCTGTTTGTGTCTTTCCCTTCTCCTCTACTGTTCTTATTCTATTCTCATTGGAGAAATTAACCGCAATTAAGTTTTCTCCAGACTTCTTCTACATCATATTTTCTCCCAAATGTGAGAATCTGTCCATTCTCATAATCCTTCAGATCTCTTATAAATTTTTGTTGTTTCTTAACTTTCAAAATTTCCTCAGCCTTCAGTAATTTTTCATTTACTTTCTCCATTTCCATATCAAATCCTTCAGTCGAATTCCTTTCTTTCAATTCCTTAGTAACTTTTTTGATTTCCACATTCAGTTTAACTCATTCTTTCCATGCGTATTTCACCAGTATTCTCAACATTTTCATACTGCATTGGTGATTATTTTCCATCCACGCCACTATCATTTCTGGGTCTGGATTCTCAAAGGTGGGAACTGTAAAAATCCGTAAACCCTTAGGGATCCATTCACAGTCAGTATATTTTTGTAGTGTAACTGCTTCCCACCATTTGGATTTTTCTTTTTATGAATATTTTAACATCATATCCCATACTACCCTTTGACTTTTGTTTATCCTTCCAGGATTTATCTCTGTACTTTCATTTGCATCAAGCTCTTGTATATTCTCAAACAGTTGCTCTGCTGCTGCACGACGCAATGTCTCTTTATCTCATGCCATGTTCTCTTTCTCAATATCAGACATCTGCACTTAGACACTCTTATATCATAGTGCTCCATTGCCACCTATTCTTTGTTCAGCACGCCTGAATGAAGCTTTAGTTTCTTCATAAAATGCAGTGGGAAAAGGTTATTTTATTCACCCATTTACGTTTGGCAGTGATCCATCCGTTCTCCGACCAATGTTTTCCCTGCTACTCATATGATTACGGGCTATTGTACGAATGGTTAAAAAACCTTATCCTCTTATACAATCATCACGCTGATTTTGTCGTTATAGAACACTGCATTCCATTACTCCACAGGCTTTTTAGCTATCAAACAACAGCCTCAATCGTCGTCGTGAGGCACAGCGGTCTAAATCCTACGCGTGGCTAAAGTTTTCAATGGGCGCACGCCGACCATTACCTTCTTTACACAATCTTAGTTTATCATTCGTGTCAGTCTGCGCCCACACGGCAGACAGAGACGGGATCGCGAATCCTTTAAATATCCCTCCTCATCTTTTCTTCCGTAGAAAAAACGTCTCTGTCACACAATGTCATCATCCAAAATCAGTTTATTCCGGTAAACCTACAAATCGCCCAATGCATTTCAGGAGTCCAAAATCCCTTGATCACGAGCAAACATAAACATATATGTATGTGTATGTGCGTATATATGTATATACATATATATATATTCACTGAAAAAACAAAGGTTACAAGGACTTTATAGTTAAATTCATCAGTTATAGTTAGAGTTATTTCAAGCAACTATAACTCGCTCCCTAAGGTAACTACAACTTGCGCCTTCGCCATGCACACCTAATTACTCCAATATGTCATTGATGACATCTTCTATGACATTTCTAATATTATCACTGCAACATTTGCAATAAAATTATTGGTAAAAAAACTGTGCATGGCAAGAGCGTGAGTTATGGTAAACTTAGGGCACGAGATATGAGATATAGTTACTTGAAATAACTCTAACTATAATGTCCCTGTAACCTCTGACTTTTTCAATGAATATATGTGTGTGTGTATATATGTATATATATATATATATATATATATATATATATATATATATATATATACACACACATTTCTCTTCTCCCAATACAAACACAAAAGCAGCACCCCAGGCTGAGTTTTAAAGTGATCAGTTTATTTTTAGGCATGAGGGCAATCGTTTCGGATGCCAGCTACAACTTTGGTCACAATCACATGCCATATTGTTTTTACAGCTTAAGTAGATAAAAGAATATACCCAGAAGGTAATATGTGGATGTCATAAAACTTCACATCATTGCTCATTTACATGGGCACCATCTTGTAAGGTGCAAATGTCAAATATAAACACACATTCTCAACGTTATGTGACGTGCATGAAAATTGTATTAAAACAATACTATATCATTTCATTTAATTTGAAATCCTAATTCATGTCATCAATGTGTGTGTCATCTAGATTTTCAATTTTACATCTTCTCTCTTTATGAATGGTTTGAAAACCAAATTCCAATATAATCAAAAAAAGGACATTGATTACTAAATATACCGCCACATCTAAGTCCTTCTGCTATGAGTAATTAATTGATTCCAGATAAGTGCTAGTCATTTCCATGACAGCACAATAATACCACCCAAGTAGGCTAGACCACTCATGATAAAATAAGCACAAAAGTCACATGTAGCAGGGAAATACATCCTATCCCGCTAATTAACCTGCTAATGCTCCCAGCAGGCTACTTAACCAATGTAAACTTCACATCAGTTAGAAAAAAAACACTTAATGAACTCCATATTCAATGAAGAATAATAAACAAAGACATCCACCCCAAATGTGATGTATTAAACCAAATTAAATGTGTAATTAAAAGACCTGATGTGGAATGCAAGGAGAGATAACATGAAGCTCTATTTACCCCAAACATGTGTGCAATGCTTCATCTATATTTAGGCCTGAGGGTTCAATACTGTCCATATCCAATATGAAATTTGTCTCCAGATGTCTAAGCTTTGATTCACAATCTCCACCTCTCTGGCTATTAGGGATCTGTGCAAAGCAGCTACATGGTTTCATTCTTACATTACTATTGTGATACTTTTCAAAAAGACTTGCAACTGGATAAGATCTAACATTGTTGGTAATGGCCCTCAAATGTAGTATACACTTGATGGTAGTTAGCGTGGTACTGCCCATGTACACTTTAGGGCAAGGACACTTTAAATGAAGCCTACATATTTACTTTTGCAAGTGAGCCTACTTCTTATTTTTATAGTGGTGGTGTATCTATATATATATGTGTATGTATATATAGATATAAATATGCATAGGAAAAGTACATTGAAAATGTAATGCAACACTCCTGCTTACGGGAAAAAGTAAAACATTAATATTGGATTAAATTAAATGTATAAATCTGATAATAATGTTGAAAAAAGATACAAAATAGTATCCCGATCGCCAAAGATTAATAACAAAGTAATTACTTAGTCAACAAAGATCACAGGAAATAATTTGGCTCAAGAGCCACTCCAAGTGTAGACACGGTTCATTATATGGCACCATGACCGCAGCAGGAGATTGTCAGGAACCGAGAATTTAACATGCTCAAGGGATTTATCCTTGTCGTGGGAGGCTGTGTCCTCCATGTGTCAATTAGTATCAGGCTTTTACACTTCGGTCTTCATTCCAATTCATCGGAATAGAGTGGGGTATTTACCACCTATGGTAAAAGGAATAACCAATCAGGATGATATTTTTTTCATGGGTAATTTCTACCTCCTGTTTTAAACAGGAAAATGAGGGATAGCATGCATGATCAGTTTCTAACACACCAAATTCTGCACATTTTACCATTTGTATGGGCATTTCCCCTTATAAACAACAGGCTTGACCTCCTGGGATTTATCAGGGAAAAACAAATACTTCTGATCCCAGTGAAAATATTTGTTTGCATAGGAATTAGAATCAATCACTGTGAGAAATTGGGTTGTTGGTTAACTGGGGTGTGAGCGCTGGTCAACAACAGCCACAATCCCTTAGAGGGCGTACCACAAAAAGTCACTAAATTAACTTGTGCTTAACCCTAGGTAGCTTGGCACAAAAAGTAGTTAGGCTTAACTGAGAGGCATTGTATAAAGTATTTATGCAGCTCAAAAACAGGAATAAAGTTAAAACACAACACAAGGAAAAGCCCACAACAGTTTAGAAAAATAAAGTAAAGTTTCATAAATTATTTTGACACCAAAAAGAAAAAAACTAAATTCAGTAAATCTGGAGTTTGGAATTTTTTAAGTTTTTAGTAAAAACTAGCACCTAAAAGATCACAAGACCAGATACCCCTTTGGTGAAGGACCCCTGAACAGGATTTGTTGCTGCAGAGAAGAACACCGAAGGAGAAGCCTTCAAAGCGGTTTTGTCCAGAAATTCACAGTTTTTTTATTGGCTATTTGGGCACATTCAGCACCACAACCACAGTCCATGGCTGGTGGAATACCACTTGGGGGTTCAGGACACAGGCTTAGTGCAGGTGCTGGTTCAATATAGTGGCAGCCTTTTGTGACCCAGTGGCTTTGAAAAGGAGGCCAGCAAACAAATCCTTGGAGTCATTCTCGTATTCCTGGTTTCAGGTAAAGATGCAGGGCTCAACAGCAGAGCTGGCCTCTGAGGGTTCAAGGCAGGCTCTAGGCTACAACCCATCCCTTCCAGGTACAACAAAGCAGCCTTGCAGAGTGCACAGCAGGTCACAGCAGCAGGTAGTCATCTGAGGTCCATGAGTGAACTGAACAGTTAGTGTCTGAGCTCCTGTTTTTTTCCTCTGGTGCCCTCCTTATAGAAAGTGAGGGAAGTGTCTAGACAGTGGATTTGAAGTGCATAGAATTTCCTGACTCTCTGGTCCTGGTTAAAAGCTGACTACAGTAACAATGTGGAGGTGATAGGTTTTTTGTGTGAAGGAAAAGCATTCACCATTCAGTTGAAAGTGGGGCTATATTCAGCTCTGCCTGCCATCCTGCCAGTAGATGGCACATTCAGGCACACCTAATCCCTCAATCGTGTGACTGTTTAGGAGGAATTCACAAAGTCTAGCTGTCAGTTACACTCAGTCATTTGACACAAGACAGGCTGCAGGTCCAAAAGGGCTTAGGGCAGAAATTTGCAATGTTCCTAAAAGTGGCATTTTCAAACTTGCAATCAAAAACCTGACTTTACCATTTAATAGGGTTTATCATTGCAATTTCAAAGACATCAAACATGGTATAGCCACCAGCCCCCAATTGAAAATTAAAGCTTATTACATGTAATAAGGAATCCTCAATGTTATCGTATGGGAGGGGTAGGCCTCACAATACAGAAAAATTATTATATGAGTTGTTCACTACCAGGAAATGTAAAACTAAAAAGTACATGTCCAACCTTCCAATTACACTGCACGCTACCCTATGGGCTATCTTGGGTATTGCCTTAGGGGTGACATATGTAACAAAAGAGGAGTTTTGGGCTTGGCACATAGGTTTTATTGCTAACATGATATGTCAATTTAAAACTACATTCAGGCTGCAGTGGCAGGCTTGGGGCATGCTTTAAGATACTGCATAAGTGAGTAGTACAATAAGTGCTGCAGACCCACTGGTAGCATTTTAACTTACATGCCCTAGGTATATGGTATACCACTCTACAAGGGACTTATAAGTAAATTAAATATGCAAACTAGGTATAAGAAAGTTCAACCAGTTTTAGGGTGTGATCACGAGCACATTAGCACTGATTCACAGTGGTAAAGTGCACAGAGTCCTAAAATCAGCAAAATTAGGTTAATCAAAATGGGGGAGGGGCAAATGTTTTAGGCGAAGACCAACCTAAGGCTGACAGGTCTCACAATCCCTCAACTAGAAATGAGGGCACAAATAGATTACTCCACCTTCTTTAGCTGCATAACATACTGGATCAGCTCAAGTTCATTGAAATGCCTAACAAAGGCTGTCTCAATTTCAGTGCTAAAGAGTGCATGTGAGTGATTGAGAGAACTACATTAATAGACTTGTGTGGGTAATTGGACAAACCAGTCTCCAGATAGTTGTTCAGTTGCCTCCTACTGCTTTTCTGTAAAAAAATATTTTATTAGTTTGAGAATAGTTTGCCCTTCCCAACTCAATAAACAGAATCTGTTAAGTCACAAAACAGCTCTTGGAAAATCTCTGCTCAGACCCTTAGCACTAACAAAGGCATCAAGCGATTCCCCAGAGAAAAGTGTGTTACGTTCAAGCAGTATCACCGTTTTAAAAAGAGCAGAAGAAATAATATTTGGCAACCTATTTAGAACAATAAGGAAAGGAACTATGAGCAAAAAGACACCAAAACAATGAAAAGCAGGATTTTTGGGGCATAAACATACTGAAAACATACAAAGTACTAATTATAATTTACAATTTTTTGCATGCTTTTTGGCTGATGAAATGGAGCGAAGGTTAGATTGACAAAACAAGATGCAGCAGTGAAAGATTTCAGCTTCTACTTTGGTTCATTTATGAAGCTCAAAGTCCTCCAGAAGGCAGACAGCAAGACGTTGAAGTTTGCACTAGACCCATAAAGTAGGATATGCCAACATGAAGCTCCAGCTGAAGCTGTAGGTTGTGGCGTTTAAAGAACTAAACCAAAGAGAGCTGTATTCCATAGTCTCTGAAGTCACTTTGTACTTAATAGGATTTGGCACCTCACATGGGTTTGAGGTTTCCTTTTGACTAAGACACTGTGTTGGTTCACAAAATTGATTGGCAGGGTAAAGCAGGTAGATGTAGCCAAGAAGGGCCCCACAATATTGAATACCTTTACTGCAAAAGGTTCAGCAGGGCAAATATCTCAGAGTGGGAAAACCTGTTTTTACTGCTCTATTGAAAATACCTCCCTGCAGTATCCTCAATACCTTGTCCCTGTCCTCCAGAATTTGGAAAAAATCTAATTTTTTTCCAGTTGCTGGGAAGATTCCTCCTGGTCATTCCTGCTGCCCTTAGATTGTTAGCGCAAATTCTCTCTCCAGCCAGTGTACCAATAAATTTTGATGCACAGTGAGCTTGGAGACAGGAGTCTTTCTGCTTTATGTGAACCTACAGCAAGAGGCCAACCCCTTTATTGTTAGTGAGCAGTCCTAGTCCCTGAAGCCAGCAGGAATTAGTAGTCCTTGACTTTTCTTTTTCCATCAGTCAGTAAGAGTCTTTCTTCTTTAATATGATTTCTTCCTAGGTCCAGGAATGTCCTAAAGGGGCAGATGTGGGGGTTCCAGCCTTTTCATGGTCACTAGTGAGTGACTGGAGATTTCTGTACACCCAATCCTAAATATTTTCTCTATTCATAATTTCCACCACATATTCCAGCAGTATCTTTCTTAGTTTACTGCAAACCATCAGAAAGTCCTTCAACCATATTGTCATTATCTTGTACCAGCTGCCAGAACTTAGCAAACACTCTAGTCACTCCCCTCTGTTAGTGCTAGAAATGGGATCCTTCCTGCTGGAGACATAGACAGAAAGTGTACGGTGGATCTAGGGATTAATTGGTGTAGTTCCTGACTTTGGCCTTTTCATGTCAAAGGAAGAGCTGTATAAGCTGTCCTCTGTGTTGCGAGCTGTTTCTGTCTTCCTTCCAAATAGCTTATTCCTGCAACGTAAACACTGTTAATACCACTACTGCCTTCGACATTCCAGAGGCTAAGCTTTTGTTTACCAGGAGGAGGGGATCATTAACAAGTCGTCTAGGGATGAGTATGTAGTCCATGGAGCAGGGATGTAAGGCATAACTGTTCTAAACCCATTTACTCTTAGTCAAAACAAAATGCACATTGCTAGCGCGCCTGGTCCTTAGTAAGTAAACTTACAAGGGGACACGTATAGGCTGATGAACCTTTTGGATTGCATGGAGCATCCCAGCTAAGTAGTAATCGATGACCATCAATAATCAAAATACGAATCAATAATCAATAAGCAAACATTAATCCCCATTTATGAACGTTAAAATGTCATGAATAACCACAACTCAATTATGTGTTTTATCAATTTTATTTCCCTATATGTTACATATTAATTCATAAGATTAATTCAAATTTATTCAATTCACTCAAGATTAATTCATTAGTGACCACTAATAACATAACCTAATCAGTACTTGAGAAAACATACGTTCTAATGCCTCATCATAAGCCAATAAAGAAGAATGTGTTAACATCAATAGCAGAGTTCAGCAAATCAGACTATCAATCATTTGTCACCATACATGGAAACGTCTCAGAAAATGAACCCTACCTAACCCAGATTAGCATTGGCATGTGTGACTTCATGTGAAAACAGTTTGGAGCCTGAATTTAGAAAAAATCTAGCAAGAAGAAAAAACTATGAAACAGCACAGTTCGTACCTAGAAGAAAAGGCACAAAAAGTAAATCAGTCACATTGTCATAGCTACCTAACCACAGTATGGATCAGCAACAAAGTCAGTTTTCGTCTTCAGGTCATCAATCGATCAGCATCGCATCAGGCTCTCAAGAGCATGAGCCCAATGACAGAATCTTGAATCTCTTCTCCCCAGTATTGCATCAATTTCGGAATAAGTTCTGAAGATTTTCCCTCTGTCACAGCATTATATTAAAGTTATCCAGCCTATCCCCCAAAACCTAATTGGTCAATTAGTCACCATATTTGACCTTGTCCAATAACTTTTATTTTACAAATTTATGAATTCTAATATTATGCCGTACTGAGGGTGTCAATTGGTTCACTGTACGATGTCCTCATCATCCGGCTCATCAGGTATCGAAAGTGTTGCATCTTCTTCTCCTATTGCTCGAGTCCTGAGAAAGTTCATCTTGTCTGCTTTATACTGAATTGGTTACATTGCTCTAGTCCTTCATCTCCTGTCCATCGATTCAATGCAGAATATTCTAGCTAAGCAAATTTTATTAGCACAAGTGGTTCAGGGTCAGTTCAGCGCGTCGGTTTTTCTACATTGCACGATTATTCAGCTTCTGCATGAGGCCTGGCAAAACTAGGCCACAACTCTGGCTAAGTTATCTCTACAATATAATGCAGAACATACGTTATACATCTCAATATGACATCTTACTACAATTTTATTATGCATTTTCAGTATTTCATGCATATTTGAATCATTTTAGTATAATTCATGTGAGTTGACAGCCAATCTTTGTGGGCACATTTTCAAATGTGCACATTAATTTCTCTATGTTTAATTATTTCTATCACTTTCTAGATAATCAAAACGCATAACACTCATTAATATTTCTCTTTAGCATCTCTGCTTCAACAACCTATATAAAGTTACTTTTGTTCTAAAGATTGTGCAGTAGATGTTTAGAACTAAATAAAAAAAACTTTTACTAACAGTTCTACAATTTTGCCTATTTAAGGAAAATGTAGTTTTGCCTATAGGGTGAAAACAGCTTTTGCATAGTTCACTATTTCTAGAATTCCTTATTTTTATATGTTAACCATTTAGGCCCATATGTATACTTTTTTTGCTCCGCATTTGCAGCATTTTTTTACGCAAAAGCGGCGCAAACACAAATACAGTTATATTTTGTAAGTTTGCGTCGCTTTTGCGTCAAAAATGCCTCAAATGCGGCGCAAAAAAAGTATAAATATGAGCCTTAGTCCTTCAGGCTTACAAGGTACATTTTAGAGGTGGATTAGCTAATATATAAGACAGTTTATATGCAAAGGCATTTTCCTTGTAATAGAACACTGCTGCAATTTTTCAAATAAGAGGCCAGACAGAGCGCAATAGTGCAAAAGATAGACAATATTTTACAAACGTGTGTAGTATTTGAAAAATAAGTCAGTGGACGGATCTGAAAGTGACAAACCTGGCTGTATTTTATGCTGCTATCCAGAGCAACATGATAATACATTGAAGGCAAAGTGAACACAAAGACTAGGAAACTGAATGTGATTAACTTCATTGTTGATACTATGCGCATGGACATCCGTGATTTGATTTTTGTTTTTTTAAAGATCACATCAGAACTGAAAGAATGGAAGACTGCATTTCTGAGTAAACAGACCAAACATGTACTTGCCGAAGTGTGCTTTTGTAAGTGCTTTCAAGCGCACACTAACAAAAACATTTAAAGAGCTACTTGTGGACTCAAACATGAACGATTTTCATGAGCCTCACTATTGTGTCCTCTTGTGGCAATTGTATAACTCTTTTCTGCGCCTAGACGAGGCACCAAAGCGCTCTCTGTTTGAGGAGTTAGTTAGCCAGTCTTCTATTCACGGACAAATAAGCCTTTGTGATTGCTTTGTTTTATGTTAGAGCTGCGTTGTGCACCTGAGACCTGAACAGTGTGCACTAGACTTGGCAGAAATGGTCAATGTAGCAGCGTCTTAAATATGAATGGAAAATGAAGGTAGTGTGAGAAACAGCTTCACAGGAAATACCTTCAATTCTCTCAGAACACAATACTAAATAATACACGCAAAAAAAGTGTCTAACAATAATAAGTAATTCCTGGATTAACTGCTAACTTTTGATACAGAGTTGCATGCTCCTTCCACAAAGCACTTCAATGCCACATCAGGAGGATTAAGCAACATGTAAATGCACTTAGAATAAAATACATTAAAGGCAGCATATACAAAGCAAGACATCTTGATGTTATCTTTACCCAATTTATAGAAGATGTTAGTATATATTGCTATGCTGAAATCAAGATGACCTTAGATAATTGTAGGAAAGACCTACTTTTTGCCTGGTCACCCTGCAAACTTTTTGTACTGATACAGGTAGTTACTGACTCCTGGCTGTGCCCTGATTACCATTACAAGTCCCAGGGCCAGTGCTCTGCTTAAAGTGGACATGCAAATTAGGCTAATTATAATTGACAGTATCAACCTACCTTATAAGTCCCTAGTATATGGTAGGGCATGTAGGTTTAGGGACCCCAGTGTTTGTAGTGCACCAATAGGTGCACAGCTGAGGTCCCCCGGGTATTTATACAGGCAGGCCTACCTTGCTGGCTGCTTTTAAACTGAAGTTACATGCAAAGTTGACTTTGGGGTTAAATGTACTTCCAAAGTCTTAAAAAACCTTATTTTACATATAAGTCATGTCTAAGGTGTGCCCTAAGTCCGCACAGAGCTGGGTGCAATGTAACTATAAGCAGGGACCTTATAAACATTGTTTTATAAACTGTGATGAGACAAAACAGCTAAATCTGTTTTTACATCATTGTACTGAATGGGTTCCATAGGCTAAAATGGGGAGGCTTTATTTGAATTAATAAAGTCCTAAAAGGATCTACCTATGTCAAATTTGGCATCAAACATATTGTTATAATAAATCCAACAACTTGCCATTGTTGAATTTGATATAACTAGTTCAGTGAAGAAGTTTTAGAACTCTACCTGAAAGTTGCCAACTTCAGCGATCTAGTGCCCTTCTCTGATTGGCCAGCCTGTCTTGATGAGGTGTGAAGTGGCCTGGGCTGAAGACAAAGAATGTGACTTGGAGAGGAGTTCTGCATCAGCAGATGGGAGAAACAGGTTGGGGTAGAGCAGCCAAACTGGACTTCAAAGGAGGGAAGGGAATTTGGACTTCCTCCATTTCCTGCAAACCCAGACAACCAGGTGCCCTCTTGACTTGATTATGAGATGGCAGGAAAGGGGTGTGTTAAGGAGGCCACAACAGACTAAGCAGCCACGCCAGACCTAACTTCCAAAATTCAGTTCCAACTATTTTAGATTTTTAAAGAATGTTACTCCCTGTGATTGATTTTTGGCACATTTTCCAGGAAGTGGTCATCCAAGAGGGTGGTGGTATGTCTGTGATTGGACAGTTGCCCCCTTTGCCCCCTTTGCCTTTCACCCCAGGAGCAAAGATACATTTTGCAGATCTGCACCCACACCTTAGATCCCTACTAGGAACAATATCAGAAGAAGAAGGACTGCCCTGCTAGACCCCTGACCTGCACCTGGATACTGCACTCTGAAGTACTGCACCAGCTGCACACTTGGGCTTCACCACAAAAAGGACTTTGCCTGGCTTCAACGTTTTCAAGAAGGGACTCCCTGCTTGCTACATGTGAAAAATAGCTAAACAGAGTCCCCTGCATCAACTCCTGAAGAAACGGACCAGCTGACCATGGTCCAGTGGTCATTTTGGAGTTTGAGCTAGCTGCCTTCTTAAAGTTGGAGTCCTAACCCTCAAGGAGCAACTCACAGCTTCTGAAACCTTGGGGTGAGTTGTGGACTCCTAAAAGACCTTCAATGACCATCTGAAAGAAGATCCAGATGTTTGGAGAAGATTAGAGAACTTTTGGTAAAAAGCTCCATAAAGGGACTGACCCGACGTCATGAGTCAATTTGGCTTACGTCGACCGCGACACGGCCTGACTTGCAGGTTTGTCCTGCTGAAAATCTCCAGAGCCCCAGACTTCCTGGATTTCATTGGGGGCTCCTGGAAAGGCAATTTGATGACATTGACTTGAAATCGGCTTGCCGTGGAGGGTCATCCATCGTCAGACAGAAAAGCTCCAAGAAAGTGACAAAGTCCAAATGTAAAAAGTTGACTGGGACTTCTCGCACAGCATATCCGAGGAGGGCTCAGCGATGTTGTCTGCTCGTACGAACATTTGCATTCTGATTAGTCAACTAAGACCGAAGGAATAATTTTTCACCGAGGTCTCCTTTCGAGGCGGACCCCAAAAGGGCTCGAGGGAGGTCAGATCGAATTGGTGACTTTGTCCCGCTGAGGAAAATCTTCAAGAAAAAGAGTAAGGCCCCCCACCGCCCAACAAACTCAAACAGTTGGTAGACTGCCATTGCGGTCTGAACCCCGCCCACCCTCTAAAGAGTTCACCGCAGGGTCGGTGGGCAGAAACAGTGTTTCTGCCCACCGGCCCTGCGGTGAAGAGGGCCTTAGTATCGACGCCAGCTCATAATGGACCGGGCGCCAATGTGGTGGTGCGTCGGGTGCAGCATCACCTGTCGCACTTTCCACTGCCCATAATTCAGGCAGTGGAAAGCGGGACGGGGCTGTCAATGGGGGCCCCTGCAGTGCCCATGCAAAGGCTGGCGGAAAGGGGACTCGTAATCCCCATTGCTGTCCTGACGAATTACAACCTCAGAGACCACTGCAGTACCGCTACTTTGGCGACCATGACCCTGGCGGTCTGGTGACTGCCAGGGTCATAATTAGGCCCTAAGTCTGAAGGTAAACTTTTGACCAAGGGCTCCCACTTGCTGTAGCTGAGTAGGGCTTCATTGCGGTTGGCCTGAAGCTGTGACTTTTCCCCGGTCTAGGTGCGACCAGATTTCCGAGTGACATTTCTATGTGCTAAAAAACATCAAGGGGGTCATTATGAGGTTGTCCGCCAAACTCCTGTGGTCAGGTTGCCACCAGTGTGGCTGGCATCCCAAGGGCCCCATAACGAGTTCCCCACAGAGACAGCCAGTGGAAAGGGTATTTCCACCTGCTGGCCCATCGGGGAGCAGCCTAGAACATTGGCACTGGCTCATATTTGAGCCTGCAGCAATGTTGCAGTGCATAGGGTGCACCGGCACCTGTTGCGCTGTTCACTGTCTGCAATACAGACAGTGAACAGCACAACGGGGGCTGGCCATGGGGGCCCCTGCACTGCCCATGCCAAGTGCATTAGCAGTGCAGAGGCAACCCTGGGGCCCACTTCATCCTGTGTCTGCCAGTTTTTATATGGCAGTACTACCATCATGTAAAAGCTGGTGGAGCGGGGGGCGCTCGTAATCCCCAGGGCTGCTTGCAGCATTGCCCTGGAGGATTAGGACCGCCATCATCGTCAGTCCCACCTGTGGAGGTAAACTGGTGGTTACTGGTGGTCCACCCATGGCGGAACTTCCACAGTTGTAATGTAGCGGTCAGACCACCACCAAAGCAGTCGGACCACCATTCTGGTGGTGGTCAGACCGCCACCGTGACCTGTCGTAACGAGGTTCTAATTCTTTAAAAAATCATATCTCCTTTGCCCCTTATCTGATTTTATTAATTTTGTTGTCAAGTAAAAAAAAATATTTCCTATTTTTATAAATAGTTTTTCGATTTTTACAACTTTTTCTGTGTTTTATTTTAGTACTGTTTTGTGATATTTTAATGCTTTACACACTTGTCTCCTAAGTTAAGCGTTCTTGCTCTTTGCCAAGCTACCAAGGGTTGAGCTGGGGTTAATTTATTGAGACCTAACTTGGACCTTACCAATAATCCACTTTCCAACATTGATTATTAGCCACTATAAAGCATGCTACAAGCCTTACATGGCTCCACTGGAAAGGAGTATACCCTGAGTCCCAGATCCCTGAAGGAACTGTTAATCCACCTGATAAAACACTATGCCCCCAAATATGAGTCATGTGATATGACTAATACTGCATTTTATAATTTAAAAAAGAAAGAAAACTCATAGTCCACCTGATGCACTCAGTTATGACCTGACATTGCATGCAACCGACATTGAATATTATTTATTTTTGCGGAAGTAATGGTAAATTGACAAGACCATGTGGGATAAATATTGTTCGTGATTAATAACTTTAGTGATAAATTCTGCACGGTAATGATCTTGTTTATTAATGAAAATTTCAACTGCAAGTGTGCTCGGCCACTGTAAACCAGTGGAAATTATCCATAAAAAACTCTTTATCCTCAAAGTTGGTGGTAAAAGTGGACTTATCAATTTTTTTTTTGTGGGGTTTAAGTTCTCAATAAGTCTGGAAAATGAATCAGCAAGTGAGTCATGGGGCACTGTTTGCACCTGTGACAATCCGTTACAAAATCTGGAAATGCAAGGGTTCAACAATTGTGTCACACAGCAAGTGCCTGTGTTTTGTGGGTCATAGTTGAAACAACATGGAAGGACGTCTGGTGCGAATGCCATCTTTTTTCTGACATATGTTCTTGAATGATGCTTTAAAAAGATGACTCAACACCCTCCAAACATCCTGCGAATTACACTTGATACATATCAGCAGATTAAACATTGTAGAACGTATATTTCATATAACTCCTATACATCAATGTTAAATTGTTATTATGCCGTACTACTAAACACAGAGGGCCTGATTACGTGTACGCGGTCGGACCTCCAGACTGCCATGTTAGCAATCCTGAAAAGACGGCCACGTCATCAGTCTTCCAGACTGCCCTATTACAAGTTATACAGGCAGAACTGATGACCACCAAGCAAAAAAGGAAGACTGCCAACAGTGCGGCTTCCTGGATATAGGTAGTCTGACCTCCAGCGCCTTCAGTGTCACGGGCAACAACCGAACACATTGCAATCACACAGCCGCTGTGACAGTCCCTTTGTGGCGGTCAGCCAATGATGATCAAGGCTACTGCAGTTCGCGGTCAGAAAAGTAACAGACAACTACACATTGGATGAATTCAAAATCAACACAGCTGACACACATTGGCTAAGTGGACACACTTGGAAAGCCCACTACTAAAAACACCCCTTCACAGACCACAATCATTTGCATTTACACAGCACGACATAGAAGCCCGAGCATCCTAAATCAGCAGAGTATATGGATTGGGCACCCCTTTTGTTCACCATCACATTGAACACCCTGTGCACACTTTTGTCCATTTAGACCCTATTGAACGTCCCTTGTTAAGTAAGTCCCTGTCACCCTTAATATTTGTTTTCCACCATGTTGTGGTAAAAAATTCCCTGTTTTTTTAAAGATGAGTTAAGAGTCATGGAGGATGAAATCATGAGAGTAGAGCCACAATTCGTTGGAGCACAATCCCAGCACACTACTCTCAGTAGGAAAATGGAAATGTGGGACAGGATCGTTGACAGAGTGAATGCTGTGGGCACCATCCTGCGCACAAAGGCAGCCATTAGGAAGAGGTGGAATGACCTTATGGGCAAGGTCCATTCCCTGGTCTTCAGGCACCAGCAGCAGGCCAAGAAGACTGGGGGTAGCCCTCCGAGTGCCGCATTAATACTCTTTCCCTGGGAGAAGGTCTTGGCCATCCTGCATCCTGAGGGCTTGACAGGAATTCCGGGGGAGTGGAGTCTGGTAAGTCACAACACAAAAAATGTCACCGAAATGAATGCCATGAATGGTCACAGCTCATCTTTTGCCACTGTCTTTTTCATGTACCTCCCCAATATTCAATACCAAGAGCATCTGACTTTAAACAATGTCAGTGTGTATCATTGGATCCAAAATTACAGTTACCAATGTCCATAACATGCCATATGTCCAAATGATGCCTGTAAATCTCACAATATCAGAAATACATGCAATGATCCTTGGCATGGCGCAAGATGACAATTTATGCTCAAACATAAATGTAGCCTGCATACAGATATATAAAACACAACATGTGTCAAGTATTCATGAATAGTGAGAGTGACCTAACTTGAATTCCCATGAGGCACTGTTTCAGCAACTCCAACAACCAGCCCAGTGTTCTCTTGTCCAAAGACCCCTGTTTATTAACTCACAAATTAATTTTACTTACCTGGGGGGGGGATAACATTGGTCAAGTGTGTGTAGTAGAGAGAGTCACCTGACTGCAATGCACAATAGGCCCTGTTCTAGCAACAGTGACATTGACACAGCATTGTGCACATGATGACTCCAGTCACAAATGTAACACAGTCCTAAGTCTGCCTGTATCGCACTCAACTAGGCCTCCATATGGTCAAAGCCATGTCTTGCCAATCCGGTGTGTTGGCTGCACTGGTGGCAAGATGTCATTTTCAGGCCATCTTCCCAAGTGCAACTGATTGGCACATCTCAGCAGCTGCTTGAGTCTTAATGAGTTTGCATGCTTCACACATGCCATGGCAGTTCACCTAACACCATGGGTACTTGCCACAATTAGATTAATTACAACTTAATGTTGTACAAGGTCTCTGCTTACTGTAACTCTAAACTATTGGATGTCACAATTCAACCAGTAACAATGTACGTTTTACATCAACAGGTGGATCTGCCGCTGGGCACACAGAGGCCCCGATACAGACTGCCACTACCCTCCTGGATGAAGCCCTCTGCGATGATGACACTTCTGGATGTCTGGATGGGGAGGATAGTTCTGGTTCATCTGGGCCACCTGGTCAGACAGCAAGAGTGAGTTTCACTGTTCCCACAATGTCACTTCCCAGCCTTGTTTCTTCAACATCACAAGCAACCATTCACCCCCCCAACCTGTGTCCCGAGCACAGTGTCTACCATCTCGTGCCCCCAAGTCAATCAGGGTCCAAGACCCGGATGGAGGGGGCACCCTGTGGTAAGGGCACAGGCCTGTGGTGGTAGGGTGCATGGGAGGGACGCTGTGGGCCAGTGGGTTGAGGCCACTGGGCTGCTCTTGGCAAGGACACCATCAGCCACATCTTGGGGGGCTATTTGATGTCCCAAAGCATGATGAGAATGTTATTACTGAACTCCAAAAAATGAAGTGGTTACAGAGGGACATGCATAGGGACAAGCAGGAACAGATGGAGGCTGACAACACCAACATGGCCTCCCTAACTGGTGTGTTGAAAGACATATACACCACCCTGAGAAGGGCTTTTCAACACCAGTCTACCCCTTCCTATGACTAATCAACAGCAGGCCCAGCAAAACAGGTGCCATCCACTGGAAGGGAGGACCTGCCAGAGGAACAACAAGGTCCAGACACCTCTGCCTCCGTAGCAGCAGATCCCCTACCACACAAGCAGAGACATCCAACAAAGAATCCAGAAGGTGGAGATTGCAATACATCCATCACTGCCAGTATTAACCCTCTTCCTTAAGGAACATGGCCCTCATTACAACATTGGCGGTAAAATCTGCTTACCGTCGTGCAGAAGACCGCCAACACACCGCTGCGGCCGTGGAATTCCGCAACAGCTATTATGACCCACAGCACGGAATCCGCCAAAATTCAGACACCCACACAAGTCCGCTAAACCAAAGGACAGTGATAAACTGGCGAACACAAAACCTCCACCGTCATGCCAACAGAAATACGCCCACACTCTCACGACACACTAATCCACCCGTCGGTCTTTCACCCGCGGCATTCCATTGGCGGTGCACACCGGCACGCTCAAAATACACACACATTTACAAAACACTACCACATTGGACAAATCGAAATACACACACCTGATACACATGCACCCACCACACCCACACACCCAATACAATATAAAACACACACCGACATTACCCACAAACCCCTATGACCAAAATCCCGAACGAAGGCCACCAGAGAGACACCACAAACAACTACCAAGCATCCACAGGTACACAATACCATCACCCACAGAACTTCCAGGCACCTCACACAACACACCACTAAATATCACCACAGTTATCACTACACACACCACCCCACACATCACCCACACCACCCCATGGCACGGCAAAGACACCCCAGGTTCTCTGAGGAGGAACTCAGGGTCATGGTGGAGGAAATCGTCCGGGTACAGCCACAGCTATTCGGATCACATGTGCCGCACACCTCCATAGCTAGGAAGATGGAGCTATGGCGAAGAATAGTGGACAGGGTCAACGCAGTGGGACAGCACCCAAGAAATCAGGATGACATCAGGAAGAGGTGGAACGACCTTCGGGGGAAGGTGCGTTCTGGGGTCTCAAGACACCACCTTGCGGTTCAGCGGACTGGCGGCGGACACCCACCTCCTCCCCCACAACTAACAACATGGGAGGAGCAGGTCTTGGCGATTCTGCATCCTGAGGGCCTCACAGGAGTAGATGGAACAATGGACTCTGGTAAGTCAAATTTTAACTATTACATCCCCCACCCTACCTGCATGCCATCACATACCCCCACCCTCACCCTCACCCCCATCACTCCAACTCCTCACAAATGTCCCACTATCACAATCCACCCATCCCAACACCAAGCCCTGCATGCAACAACAAAGCATGGACACCCATCACCAAAGCATGCCCACTGCACATACCCATACACCCCTCTAAACCATCATCACACAAGGTCCTACACAGGAATGCAAGCACTGGGGTACACGGACACCCACCATTTGCACACCATGGCACACACAGATGTAATAAACATCCTTTTATACCCCTGCAGGACCCCGACCCAACGTCACCGGACAGGACGGACCACACATGTCCAGACCACAAACAGAAGAGGCCCACAGTGATGACAGCAGCTCTGTCCAACTGGATCTAGATGACCAGCCCAGCCCATCGGGGACCTCGAGACAGTCGGTTCCCCTCACACAGTCACAGGCCACTACAGACCTTCCCCCCTCTGGAAACACCAGCACAGCACCCACCAAGCGGGCCCATACCTCTGTTCCCAGGACACGTCAAGCAGCAGTGTGTCCACCACTACAGGGAACCCAGGCTAACCCACCACCCCAACAACAGCAGGGGCCTGGGGGCAGTGGTAGTGGGCACACGGTCCAGGGGACGGAGGCCCAGGAACACAGGGGAACATGGAGGGCTGCTGTGCGACATGGGGAGGACAGGCCAAGGGAACCCACTCTCCACAAGGCCCTCTCCTCCATCATGGGAGCCTACCACCACTCCCAGGAGACAATGGCAACGGTACTGGCCAAGTTTCAGGAGACCCAGCGCCTGTAGGAGGAACAGTATTTGGGCTGCAGGGAGGAACTCAGAGCCATCAATTTCACCCTGAGCACCATTGTGGGGGTGCTGAAGGAAGTACTCAACACCAGGAAGGACACTGTGGCACAACAAGGGGCCCCTGACACTAGCATGGACGATGAACTGCCCACCACCTCCGCCGGCGCTATTGGACAGGAGGCACCGCCACAGGACCACCACAACAGCACCCCACCCCCTGCAGAGGGAGAACCACCCTGCAAACGGTCCCTGAGATCCACGACAAAGACAGAGAACGATGCCAAGACCCCACCAAGAAATGAGACCGCCCTGAATGTCATCCTTCTGTCCCACTTTGTCACCCTGTCCATCCTCAAACTGCCCCAGCTCCACTTCAAATGCCAATTTGGGCAATGCACCTGTGAGGCTAATAGACTGGACTCTGCCATGGACATTCCTCCACCATCACCCCTCACTATTTTACAACCCCCTCCAATATTGAGCACTTAAATAAACACCCTTGAAGCACAAAACAATCTGGAGTCAGTCTGTGATTTCCAAATAGAGAATTAGCAATTACTGTGGCAAAATGTACTTTCAATTGTAATGTCAACATACCTATGTCACACAGCTCTAGTCCATGAGGAAACAAAGCAGATGTCACACTGTGGGACACAAATCTGTGAAATCGTAAGGGAAAGTGACAACTCAGTGACCATATACTGGGTGAAAACGACAGACAGTAGAGAGGTAGTAGTGTTAAAGTACATGTAGTAGGCAGGTTTGTATTCTTACCTGTGTCTCACTGGAAATATTGCAGGATCACCGAGTTCCTGTTGTCCATGTCCTCTACTTCTGCTTCCTCGTCTTCACTGTGCACAGGTTACACAGCTGCAACAACACTGCCATCTGGACCATCCTCCTGCAGAAAAGGCACCTGTCGTCACAAAGCTAAGTTGCGAAGCATACAGCAGACCACGATGATCTGGCACACCTTCTTTGGTGAGTAGAATAGGGATCCACCTGTTATATGGAGGCACCTGAACCTGGCCTTCAGGAGGCCGAAGGTCCGCTCTATTATCTGCCGAGTTCGCCCATGGGCCTCATTGTAGCGTTCCTCTGCCCTTGTCCTGGGATTCCTCACTGGGGTCAGTAGACATGACAGGTTGGGGTAACCAGAGTCACCTGCAACTGGCGAGGGACAACTGTTAGACACACACTAACCTGAAGGGATATCCCCAGACAACCATTCCCACTGTTACTTACTTCCAGGTGCTCACCTAATAGCCACACACGGTCCTCTGGAGTTGACCCATCACATAAGGGATGCTGCTATTCCGCAGGATGTAGGTGTCATGCACTGAGCCAGGGAACTTGGCATTCACATGGGAGATGTACTGGTCTGTCAAACACACCATCTGCACATTCATGGAATGATAACTCTTCCGGTTTCTTTACACCTGTTCACTCCTGCGAGGGGGTACCAAAGCCACATGGGTCGCATCTATGGCACCTGTGATGTTGGGGATATGTCCTAGGGCATAGAAGTCTCCTTTCACTGTAGGCAAATCCTCCACCTGAGGGAAAACGATGTAGCTCCGCATGTGTTTCAGCAGGGCAGACAACACTCTGGACAACACATTGGAAAACATAGACTGGGACATCCCTGATGCTATGGCCACTGTTGTTTGAAATGACCCACTTGCAAGGAAATGGAGTACTGACAGCACCTGCACTTGTGGGGGGATTCCTGTGGGATGGCGGATAGCTGACATCAGGTCTGGCTCCAGCTTGGCACACAGTTCCTGGATTGTGGCACAGTCAAGCCTGTAGGTGATGATCACGTCTTTCCTCCATTGTCGACAGGTCCACCAGCGGTCTGTACACCAGAGGATGACGCCATCTCCTCACATGTCCCAGCGGACGGTACCTATGAAGGACAACAGCGAGCACAGAGTCAAACAACTCAGAGGTACGTACCCACAGCTTACACAGAACACGAATCATAATCCGAAAATTGGCCTGCATGTGTGTTGAGGCTAGGCCTAGGTATGTGTGACGCATTTAAAAATTAAGCCATGTGGGCCCCTGAAATGGCGGCTGCCTGACCTGTAAAGTGAGACAATGGGATGTGAGGTAACTGCGCTGGCGTTGTACACCGTTGCGGTAGGCGGTCGAAGACCATGGCGCAATGATGTATTGGTTAACATTGGACCCTATGGGTCCCAGGAGCCAATGACGATGTTCGCCGGAGGTGACGGTACGCACCGCCGTGGATGTGACTGCCATTTTCTATCTCTTCAATCACTCAATACCTGATCTTCGACAGGAGAGGACCTACACTGCAAGTGCTGCTGTGACCTCGGTCTGGAAGAGACAATGGCTCGTGCGACTGGGGAAAGGGCCCCTGCCTTCACATCGGAGGAGTTGGAGAAACTTGTGTATGGGGTCCTCCCCCAGTACACGCTACTCTACGGTCCTCCAGACAAACAGGTAAATACACTGGGAGCATGCTGTATGGGCTATGCCTGTGTGGAGTGGGGTGGATGAAAGATGGGGGGGGAGATTGAGGCGTGCATGAAACGATTGTGAGTGCATGTGCATCATGGCAAGGGTAGGGATGGGGGCCAATGACTGTGACGGTGCATTTGGTAATAACTTTCTTTTCCCCCTGTACCATTCATGTAGGTCAGCGCCCACCAAAAAAAAGATATTTGGCGTGCCATCGCCAAGGACGTCCGGACCCTGGGGGTCTACCACAGACGGAGCACCACTGCCATAAAAGATGGGAGGACATTCGCCGCTGGAGCAAGAAGACGGCAGAGGCCCAGCTGGGGATGGCCACCCAACGTGGGAGGGGTGCCCATTGCACCATGACCCCCCTGATATTCAGGATCCTGGCAGTGGCGTACACGGAGTTGAAAGGGCACTTGAGGGAATCACAGCAGCCACAAGGGGGTGAGTACACTCTAATTCTGCTGATTTTGCGTGTAGTGGAGGTGTCTGGGTGGGGGAGGTGGGCTGTGGGTTTCCCTAGGCCAGGACGAGTTTAGGAGGCAAGGTTCCCTTGTTCTGGCAGAGTCTGTGACACCCCACCCCACCTGTGCACAGTCCCAAGTACACCTAGTCAGGCTCCTGTGTCATCCATTTGCGCAGATGTCGTCCATAGCCTTGTAGGCCATGTCCCAGGGATTGAACAGTGGAGGCCAAGTGCGCGGGGTAGTGCAGGGGGCTTCTGTGTCTGTCGTGTCCGCCAACGGTAGCGGTAATGCATGCACTCCACATGCCTTTCTTCTGTCGTCCCCCCCTTTTTGTGGTCTCCCTGTTCTTGTGTGCATTAGCATCATCAGGCAGAGGAGCAGTGGCAATGGAGCAGGAGGGAGCTGCATCCCACATGGCCCTGGAGGGCGAGATGACGTTCACCAGTGGGACGGAGGGTGAGGGGAGCTCCACGGCGGGGACAGGAGCTGACACCAGTGACACGGACTCGTCCTCTGATGGGAGCTCCCTTGTGGTGGCGGCAACATCTGTGCCCCCCGCATCTACAGGAACAGCCGCCACCCCCCCTACCACCACCGCCCTCCCAGCAGATCCTCAGCCTTTGCCCTGTGCCCACTCACCCAAGAGGGTGGGCACCACCTTCGCCCCAGGCACCTCAGCCCCTGCCCCAGTCACCCCTGGTGCCCTCAGTGAGGAGGCCATTGACCTCCTCAGGTCCCTCACTGTTGGGCAGTCTACCATTTTGAATGCCATCCAGGGTGTAGAAAGGCAGTTGCAACAAACAAATGCATTCCTGGAGGGCATTCATTCTGGTCAGGCGGCCCTTCAGCGAGATTTTCAGACTCTGACCTCAGCACTGATGGCAGCCATTGTCCCTGTGGATAGCCTCCCCCCTCCAACTTCCTCCACCCAGACCCAATCCCCTCTACCTCAGCCTATCCTAAGCACACCTTCAGACCAGCATGCACACACGTCAACACACAAGGGAAGCTCAGGAAAACATAAGCACCACACATCCCACAGGCATTCACGCAAGCATCACACACATGCAGACACACCAACATCCACTGCCTCCACTGTGTCCCCCTCCTCCTCGTCTCCCTCCTCCCTCCCAGTCTTGTCTCCACTCAAACCTGCATGCACTACATCTACAGCCACTACTGCCATCACCAGCACACACACCACCACACCCCGCTCACGTGCAGTCACCACCCCCACTGCCATTCACACGTCCCCTGTGTCCTCTCCCAGTGTGTCTGTGACGCCACGTCCAAAGATACACAAAGGCAGGCACACACCCACCCAACAGCCATCCACCTCACGACAGCCTCCAGAGCATGCACCTTCACCCAAAGTCACCAAACGAACACCTCCTACAGCCACAACCTCTTCCTCCACTTCCAAACACCCTCCAGCTACCCGTCCCAGTGTTTCCCAAAAACTTTTCCTGTCCAACCTTGACCTCTTTCCCACACCTGCCCCACCCCGTCCATCTCCTAGGGCCCGACTCTCTAGATCCCAACCTAGCACCTCAGCCATAACATCTCCGAGACCATTGGTGCCTCTATTCACCGGAATCTGGAGTGCACCGGCCACCAGGGCATCCAGTGTGGCACGGAGCCACAGCACGGACAGTCCCCCACCTGTCAAGCACCAAAAGTTGGCCAGTGCCCAGCGGGAGAGGGGTAAGACTCCAGCCACCAAAGCCGCTCCCAGGGGTACAGGTGGGAGTGTGGATTCAGCTGTGACACCTTCCAAGGTGAGGAAGGGCCACAAGAAAGTCAGCAGGTCTGGGAAGAGCAGCACGGCGGAGAAGACCGCCATCATCCCCGCTGCCCAGGAGCCCACCGCCATCATCCCCGCTGCCCAGGAGGCCGCCGCCAGCACCTGCGCTGTTGCCCAAGAGGCCACCGCCAGCACCTGCCCTGCTGCCCAAGAGGCCACTGCCAGCACCTGTCCGCTGCCCAAGAGGCCACGGCCAGCACCTGCCTTGCTGCCCAAGAGGCCACCACCAGCACCAGCCCCGCTGGGCCAGACAGGACCACCAGCACCAGCCCTGCTGGGCCAGAGAGGACCACCAGCACCAGCCCCGCTGGGCCAGAGAGGACCGCCAGCACCAGCCCCACTGGGCCACGAAGGACCGCCAGCAGCTGAGTCACTGCAAAGGACACCGCCGCCACATGCACCGCTGAACAGGGCACCTCCGCCACATGCACCGCTGAACAGGGCACCGCCGCCACATGCACCGCTGAACAGGGCACCGCTGCCACATGCACCGCTGAATAGGGCACCGCCGCCACATGCACCGCTAAACAGGGCACCGCCACCACATGCACCGCTGAACAGGGCACCACCACCACATGCACCGCTGAACAGGGCACCACCACCACATGCACCGCTGAACAGGGCACCGCCGCCACAAGCACTGCTGAACAGGGCACCGCTGCCACATGAACCGCTGGCCCATGAACGCCAAGGGCACTGATGCTACTGAGTCTGTCACAAGCAGGATGAGGCACTCTGGGCACCATGCCCCCTCCAGAACCATTGGAGAGATCCATCCACTACCTCAGTCCTTGGCAGGATGAAACACTCTGGGCACCATGCCCCCTCTAGCACCAGTGGAGAGATCCATCCACTACCTCAGTCCTTGGCAGGATGAAACACTCTGGGCACCATGCCCCCTCCAGAACCAGTGGAGAGATCCATCCACTACCTCAGTCCTTGGCAGGATGAAGCACTCTAGGCACAAGGCCCCCTACAGAACCAGTGGAGACTGTCATCCACTTGAGAGACTGTGGCTTTGCACTCCCCTGGATTGAACAGTGGGCAAACCACCCACTGTAGAGACTTGAGAGACTGTGGCTTTGCACTCCCCAGGATTGAACAGTGGGCAAACCACCCACTGTAGAGACTTGTGAGACTGTGGCTTTGCACTCCCCAATATTGAACAGTGGGCAAACCACCCATTGTAGAGACTTGAGAGACTGTGGCTTTGCACTCTCCAGGATTGAACAGTGGGCAACCCACCCACTGTAGAGACTTGAGAGACTTTGACTTTGCACTCCCCAGGATTGAACAGTGGGCAACCCACCCACTGTAGAGACTTGAGAGACTGTGGCTTTGCACTCCCCAGGATTGAACAGTGGGCAACCAACCCACTGTAGAGACTTGTGAGACTGTGGCTTTGCACTCCTCAGGATTGAAAAGTGGGCAAACCACCCACTGTAGAGACCTGAGAGACTGTGGCTTTGCACTCCCCAGGATTGAACAGTGGGCAACCCACCCACTGTAGAGAGACTTGAGAGACTGTGGCTTTGCACTCCCCAGGATTGAACAGTGGGCAAACCACCCACTGTAGAGACTTGTGAGACTGTGGCTTTGCACTCCCCAGGATTGAACAGTGGGCAAGTCACCCACTGTAGAGACTTGAAAGACTGAGGCTATGCACTCCCCAGGATTGGACAGTGGGCATGTTGCCCCCTCATGGATTTGGCGTCGTGCACTCAACCGGCTGAGGTGCCCCCCCTTTCCCTTCCCCCTGAGGTGCCTGTTTTATTGTTATCTGATGCCCCTGCAGTGTTCTCTCCGTCATGGTTGGGGATCTTGTGTGGGCCTCGCCCATACCGTGTGGGCACAGTGTTCCATGGACTTCAATGGAGCACTACCTGGACTACTATTCTTGGTGTATATTCTGTTTATAGTGTATATATATTTTTTTGTGTACTGGATTTTAATATATTACAATGGTTACACTCATTTTCTTTGGTCTTTGCATTCTTCCTGGGGGGTTGGGATGTATAACTATAATGTATCATGATGTATTAGTGTGTGTGTTGTCATGGGTGAGGGTGGGGGTGTTGCGTGTTGCGTGAGTGTGTCCCTGTTTTTTCCCTCCCCTGTGTCGTAGGTGCAGTACTCACCGTGGTCTTCGCCGCCGGCGTTCGTGCTCCTGGTAGAGGAGCAAGAAGATAAGGGCCGGCAGGATCTGCAGCTCTGGTTCCATGGCGTCCGGATTCCTCGTGGGGTGTGTAGAGGTGAGTGTTTTCCCTTCGAGGTCCTGTTTCCGCCATGTTTTTGTCCTCAGTGAATCCACCCCGGAAAAGGTGGTGGATTGGTAGGTTGTGATACTGTGGGCGGTACTTTGTCCCCCGCCTGTCTGTTAGCGGTGACCGCCATGCTATTTGTTTGTACCGCCGTGGTGGTCGGAGTGTTAAAGTGGCTGTCTTTGTTGGCGGTTTCCGCCACGGTCATAATTCCAATTTTTTTACGGCCGGCCTGTTGGCGGTCTTACCGCCGCCTTAACACCGTCCGCCAGGGTTGTAATGACCACCCATGAGTGTTACACATTCACTCTGGACTACTGAACAACCTACCATTTCCAATGGGAGGAGTACTCTGGACTTTAAACTCCCAATTCTGTGGCATTTACTCCATTGATTTCATTCACCATGATTGCTCTCTTCACATTTGATTTTTTGTTGAGTCATGTCACATATATTTTCTGTTAGTCATAGCTGCACAAAAAAATTGCCCTTTAGTGACTCTTTGACTGCTGATTTCGATTTCATATTTGGCTGGGTAGATATGTCAAAGCTTGTGAACCATACAATGATGATCCAAGCTACTTGTTCAAGATGGGATATGTTGACTGTACACAGTGTCCAGCTCAGGATTAAAGACCTACCACACAAACACAAGTATTTGCTCAATCTAAAAATGTTATTACAGTGTTCAGCACATAGGCTGTCAATCTGTCGGACTATTGGAAATCAACAATTCTTGACTCATACTGAGTAAATTAACATGTTGATAGGTACAGACCTCCAGACCATGGAAAAAAAGTGATTTGTCAGATATTGGGCCTCATTATGACTCTGGTGGTAAATCCCGCTTTCCGCCACTCTGACGGCCGCCAACTTACAGCGGCGGATATCTGTTCACCATATTATGATTGACACACACTAATGAGATAGTATGCAGCCAGATACACAAATAAGCCAGACCAAAGGTCAGTGATAAACTGGTGGTTTCAAAACCCAAACCGTTACGCCAACAGAACAACACCCATCACATTATGACCCACAAATCACCATGGCGGACATTCAATGGCGGTAAACCATTGGCGGTACATGCTGGCCCGCTCACATTGGACACCCACATACAAAACAACACTACATTGGACAATTCAAACAACACACACCTGACACCCATATGCACACCACACCCACACCACTATAAAACACACACCCACACTACCCACAGCCCCTTACGAATACAAATCATTGGCACAAGACTGACACCAGGACCACTGTGACAACTAGACACACACACCACTTATACCCAAACATCCATCACGCACCCCACTTTACACAGCCCAACATATTACCCAACACACCCTCACCAACACATATCACATAACACCCATGGCACCCCCGTTTCACTGAGGAGGAGTTAAGGGTCGTGGTGGAGGAAGTCGTCAGGGTAGAGCCACAGCTCTTTGGAGCACAGGTGCAGCAAATACCAATAGCCAGGAAGATGGAGCTATGGCGGAGAATCGTAGACAGGGTCAACGCCGTGGGACAGCACCCAAGAACAAGGGACGACATCAGGAAGAGGTGGAACGACCTACGGGGGATAGTACGTTCCATAGCAGCAAGACATCAGCTCGCTATCCAGAGGACTGGCAGTGGACCCCCACCTCTTCCCCCCAACTAACAGCATGGGAGGAGCAAGTCTCGGCAATACTCCATCCTGAGGGCCTGGCCAGAGTCGGAGGAGGACTGGACTCTGGTAAGTCAACCTTTAACAATTATCACCCCATACCTAAATGCCATCACTTACCCTCACCCTCACTCCCATCACTCCACCATATCCCACACACTTCACCATCACATCTCACTAATCCAAATGCCAAGTCCTGCATGCTGTACCAATGCATGAACACCCCTCACAACCCTGCATGGACACTCATCACTAAAGCATGTACAGCACAGGAAACTAACAATCCCATCATAGACCAACATACACAAGTAAAAGCTGGCAAGGCAATACCAACCATAGAGCAGAAGCCTGGGAGGTACAATATGTCATACACATGAAGCATAATACATCATTTACATCCCCACAGGTACCCCAGCCAATGTCACTGGACAGGAGTTGCCAGCACTATCCAGTCCCCCAACAAAGAGGCCCCCAGTGATGACAGTAACTCTGGCCTTCAGGATCTGGATGATCTACCTGGCCCATCAGTGACCACTGGACAGCCGGCTACACAATCCCAGTCACAGACCACCACAGAGCCTCCCCATCAGGAAAGAACACCACAGCACCCACCCAGCATACCCAAACCTCTGTCCCCAGGACACATCAATCAGCAGTGTGCCCACCTCTACAGGGACACTATGCCACAGCTCGCCCCCAAGACAATCAAGGACCTTGGGTCAGTGGCAGTGGGCACACTGTTCAGGGGACAGAGGCAGAGGCTAACAGGGAAACTGGGAGGATTGCTGCGCGCCAGGGGGAGGACAGGAACAGGGAACCTATTCTCCAAGAGGTGCTCTCTGAGATCCTGGGAGCCTATCAACATTCCCAGGACACGATGGGCCAGATCCTAGACAATGTGCAGGAGAACAGGCAGCTGAAGGAGGGACAGTATAAGGGGATCAGGGAGGACTTGCAGGCCATCAACAACACCCTGGTCTCCATAGCAGGGGTGCTGGCAGACATGGTCAACATTATGAGGGAGGCAGTGTCACACCAGCGGGCCCCTGCCACTAGCCAGTCATCTGAACAGCCTTGTACTTCCACTGCTGCTAGTGGCCAGGAGGCTCCGCCACAGGACCCACAGGCCACCAGCACTTCTCCCTTGCAGAAGGAAAACCACCCCCGAACGTTCCCTGCAATCCAGACAGAAGCCAGAGACACTTGCCAAGACCCCTGTCAGGAAATGACACTCTCCTGATTGTCCCCCTTGTGTCCCAGTCAGTCACCCTGTCCACCTTGAGCAGCCATTGCTCCCCTTCTTATGTCCCCTTGGAAAATGCACCTGTCCTGCAAACAGACTGGAACAATACCCTGGACTTTCCTCCATCATCACCCCATCCCATTGCACTTTCCCCTCTATTAGTACTACAATAAACACCCTTTGATATAAATCAATTTCGAGTATGTCATGTATTTCAAATATGTATTGATTAAAACAGGTACAACCATTGCAAATTAACTGTCAATAGAATGAGCATAGAATCAATGACCAGTAGCTGGCTGTTGTGATCACACCAGGGGTATTTGTCAAATCACCAACATCTGCAAAATTAATATCCAGAGGTAACAGTAAGTGGGCATAGATGTGGTAAATACCAGCATGCCAATGCCACACAGAATACAACCAAAGTCATTGAAATGTAAAGTTGCACTGTCTCACCTGTGTGTCATTGGAAGTACTGACGGATCACAGATATTCTGTTGTCCACATCCTCATCCTCTGCCTCCTCATCCTCACTGTCCACAGGGTCCACTGCTGTCACAGGGGCATCTCCAGTCTCCTCCTCCTACAGAAAAGGTACATGGCATATGAGGGCTAGATTGTGCAACATGTAGCATGCCACTACTATCTGGCAGACCTTCTTGGGTGAGTAGCATAGGGATACAGCTGTCAGGTGGACGCCCCATAACCTGGCCTTCAGGAGGCCGAAGGTCCTTTCAATGGTCCTTCTGGTTCACCCATGTGCCTCATTAAAATGTTCTCCTGCCCTTGTCCTGGCATTCCTCACAGGAGTCAGCAGCCATGATAGGTTTGGGTGACCAGAGTCACCTGCAAATATTGAGGGACAACATTTAGCCACACACTATCCTATTTGGCCAACACCATAGGCATACACCAACATATACTGGGTGGGAACCAGGACTCACCTATTAGCCACACCATGTGCCTCTGTAGTTGGGACATCACATTTGGGATGCTGCTATTCCTCAGGACAAAGGCATCATGCTCCGACCCAGGATACTTAGCATTGACGTGGGAGATTTACTGGTCCACCAAGCACTCATCTGCACATTCATGGAGTGGAAACTCTTACGATTTCTGAACACCTGTTCATTCTGGCAGGCTGGGACAAATGCAATATGTGTTCTATCAATCGCCCCAATTATATTGGGGATATGTCACATTGCATAAAACCCGGCCTACACAGTGGCCAAATCCTCAACCCGGGGGAATGCAATGTAGCTGCACATGTGTTTTATCAGGGCAGACCACATTCTTTTCAGCACTATTTGAGAACATTGGCTGTGACATTCCTACTGCCAAGCCCACTGTCACTTGGAAAGAACCAATTGCCAGGACATGGAGAACTGATAGCACTTGCACAAGAGGGGGTATCCCAGTGGGCTGACGGATATCAAGTCTGGCTCCAATTGGGCACACAGCTCTGTGATTGTGGCCCTGTCCAGTCTATAGGTGAGGATAATGTGCCTGTCCTCCAGTGTAGCCAAGTCCACAAGGGGTCTGTACACGAGGGTATGTCTCCATCTCCTATTCATGCTAGGTATCCAAAGGACAAAAGAGTGAGGAGGCTGTCACAAACTGAACAATGGAGCCACAACAGAAGTCCGCAATCTGTAAACATGTTATGGGACAGTGTCGTTTGTTAAGTATGTGCCTATTTATCCTGTGACGCAGCATTATTCCATAGGCCTGTTCCCCCCTGAAATGGTGTCCACCTGTCCTGTGTGGAGGGACCGGTGGAAGTGAGGTGATGCCGCTGATATTGTGTGCCGTGGCCGTAGGTGGTCAGGAACCACCGTGCAACTCCTCATTGGGTATAAATGGGCCCTATGGGGTACAGTGGCCAATGGTGATCCACCCCGGCAGTGACAGTATGCACTACTGCGGATGTGACTGTCATTTTCTATCATATTCCTCACTTGTTTCCTGACCTTCCATAGGAGAGGACCTACACTGCATATGCTGCTGTGACCTGTGTCTGGAACCTAACATGGCCCGTGTGACCGGGGAAAGGACCCCAGCCTTCACTTCTGAGGAGTTGGAGATACCGGTGGTTGAGGTCCTACCCAGGTACGGACTGCTGTATGGGCCTCCAGACCAACAGGTAAGTACACTGTGGGCACGATGCATGTGGCATGAATGCATGGAGTTGTGTGTGAAGGCATCGTGTAAGGGGGGTGGATGTCCTCTAGGTGGTGTACACATTGTGTGCTGGGCTATGTGTGTGTCAATGGTGATGGAAACGGGTATGGTGGCCCATTTGTGTTACTGGTTGGACTGTTTGTTTAATGGTGTTCTCCTGTCTGTATTGCCTCTCCAGGTCAGCGCCCATCAAAAGAAGGCGTGCCTTTGCCAAGGAGGTGCGGACCCTGGGGGTCTATGGCAGGCTTAGCACCCACTGTTGGAAACGGTGGAAGGACCTGAGACGCTGGACTTGGAAGATGGTGGAGGCCCAGCTGGGGATGGCCTCCCAACAAGGAAGGGGTGCGGGTCGGACCCTGACCCCCCTGATGGCCTGCATACTGGTGGTGGCCTATCCAGAGCTGGATGGGCGCTTTAGGGCGTCACAGCAGCCACAAGGGGATGAGTACAATAGCTATCATTGAAGCTCACAGCTGGAGGGGTGGTATCCAGGTGGTGGTTGTGTGTCAGTGGGTGCCCCTAGGCCAGGCCAGACATAGCAGCTTGGGTCCACTGGTGGCTAAGGGTCTGAAGGGGAAATACTGCCTTACCTAGCTTGTTAGCATCCTCTACTGGTCAGGGCTGCGTGGGTCCCAGGTGTGCTGCAGTTGGCGGTGTGTGCTCCTCCTCATGCCTTGGTGGTTAGCAATATCACTGGTAGTGCAATGCATATTGCCTAGGCCTATACCCTGTGTGTGAGGATGCTGTGTACGCCAACAGTGGTGGTGGTGGTGGTGCAGTCATAGATCCAGTGTATCCTTTGCCTCTTCCCCCCCTTTCTTGTTTTGTCATCCTGTCATTATGTGCATTAGCAACATCTGGCGGAGGAGCAGAGGCATCACCGACAGAGGGAGCTGCATCCCACAGGACCCTTGAGGCAGAGTCCACCAACGCTGAGGGCACCAGTGGGACAGAGGGCAAGGGGAGCACCACAGCAGAAACTGGAGGGAACAACACAGACTCAGATACCTCCTCCATTGGGAGCTCCCTGGTGGTGGCGGACGCCTCTGAGACCACCCCAGCTACAGGTACAGCCGCCACCCTCCATAGCAATGCCGCACTCCCAGCAGCCCCTCAGCGAGTTTCCCATGCCCACTCACCCAGGAGGGTGGGCATCTCCTTCACCCCAGGCACCTCAGGCCCTGCCCCAGTGAGCCCTGCTGCCCTGAGTGAGGAGGCTATTGACCACCTGAGGTCCATCTCTGTAGGGCAGTCAACCATTGTGAATGCTATCCAGGGGCTGGCAGCCCAGATGCAGCAATCTAATGCGTTCCTGGAGGGCATTCACAGTGGATTGGTGACCCAACAGAGATCGATCCAGGCTCTGGCCTCCTCTCTGATGGCAGCCATTGTTCCAGTTTCAACCGTCCCCCTCCAACTTCCACTTCCTAGTCCTATTCTCCTCAACCTAAACCCATCCCAAACACACAGCAAGACGAGCATGCACACAAGACAACACCCAATAGTGGCACAGCAAATTCAAGCACCATACTTCATCCCACAGGCACTCACACAATCACCATCCAGTTGCAGACACAACAGCATTCACTATTTCCACTGTCTCCCCATTCTCCTCCTCCACCGCCTACCCAGTTATGTCCACACTCACACCTGCATGCACTACATCATCAACCAATACCAGCATCATCACCACACCAAGCAGAACACACACCTCACTGGTAGACACCTCCACAACATCCATGCTCACATCCCCTGTGTCCTCACCCACCGAGTCTGTCCCCCCTCCTAAAGTACACAAACGCGAGCACTCAGACACCCAACAGCCATCCACCTCACAACAGCGTACAACCCATGCACCTGCACTCAAATCTAGCAGACAAACTCCTCCAACAACCACTCCCTCATCCTCCACTCCCATTACTTCTCCCTCTTCCCGCCCCAATGTTCCTTAAAAAAAAGCTTTTCCTTTCCCAGATTGACCTCTTCCCTCCCCTCCCCCCATCCTGCACGTATGTCCAGGGTATCAAGGACCCAGCCAAGCACCTCAGCCAAACAGTCCATGGGCCCAGTTTTAGGTGCACCTACTCATGGTGGAAAGGATTCCGGGCCACAAATACTGAAGGGGATGGAGCCTGCACCAGCCAGAAACAAGGGGAAGGAGCGTGCACCAGTCAGAAAGAAGGGTAAGGAGCCCGCGCCAGCCAGAAAGAAGGGGAAGGAGCCTGCACCAGCCACAAAGAAGGGGAAGGAGCCTGCACAAGCAGCTTACACAGAGGCCCCACCACCAGCCGTGGTTGTGCAGCCATCAGAGAGTGCAGGGGCTGAGCAGGAGCCTCCCACAACTACCACCACAGTGCAGCCATCGGAGGGTGCAGAGGCTGAGCAGGAGCCTCTCACAACCACCACCATAGTGCAGCCATTGGAGGGTGCAGGGCTGAGCAGGAGCCTCTCACAACCACCACCACAGTGTAGCCATCGGAGGGTGAAGGGGCTGAGCATGAGCCTCCCAGAACCACCACCACAGTACAGCCATCACCGCCGGCGGACACCATATAGTCCAGTCTCCATAGGCTGATGAACGGCCTGCCCCCACCAGAACCAGTGGGGTATTCACCTACCTGAGAGACTGTGGCCTTGTATTCCCCAGGACCAAGCAATGGGCATGTTGCCCCCTCCAGAACCAGTGGGCAAGTCACCCACCTTAGAGACTGTGGTCCATCACACCCCAGGACCAAGCACAGGGCATGCTGCCCCATCCAGAACCAGTGGGCAAGTCACCCACCTTAGAGACTGTGGCCTTGCACTCCCCAGGACCAAGCACAGGGCATGTTGCCCTCTCGGGAACCAGTGGGCAAGTCAGCCACCTTAGAGACTGGGGCCTTTCACTCCCCAGGACCAAGCGATGAGCATGTTGCCCCCTCCAGAACCAGTGGGCAAGTCACCCACTGGAGAGACTGTGGCTTTGCACTCCCCTGGACCCAGCACAGGGCATGTTGCCCCCTCCAGAACCAGTGGTCTTGTTTCCGCATCTGGCTGAGGTGCCATCCCCTGAGGTGCCTGCCTATTTGCCAACTGATGCCCCTGCAGTGTTCTCTCCGTATTGGTGCAAGAATCGAGTTGGGCCTTGGACTTTGTCCTGTGTCCATGTGGCCCCTGTGAACTATGGACTGGGCAGTGTCCCTTTTTTGAACATTTGTACATATCTGTTGCATTGCCACATCAACTTATTATTTTTGATGTTGATCTTATTTCAATCACTCTAGTCAATTCCTGTTGTCCTTGCATTATTTTGCCGATTATCGTGGACAAATTGATTTTCTTGCGCAGCTGGTTGTGTGTGTGGTGTGTGTGTGTGTGGTGTGTGTTGTGCGTATTTTTTGTCACTCTCGCTTTCCTCCCCCCTCCCTTGTCTGCTAGGCAGCTGTACTCACCGTCATCGTCTTCGCCGGCATTGGTGTTCGTGGTGGAGCATGACATAGAAGATCATCGGGAAAACATACAGTTCGGGATCCATGGCGGCATGGTTCTTCCCTGTGTCTCTAATGGTGAGTCCTTTGACTTCTGTGCTCTATTTCCACCATGCTTTTAATGGCATTGGTACCGCCCTGGGAAAGGTGGCGGATTGAAGGGTCTTAATATGGTGGGCGACTGTAGGCAACTACTGCTGTGGTGACTGTTGTTTCTGCCTTGGTGGTCAGTGTGGTGGCTGTCTTTCAGAGATATCACCCCTGTAGGAAGTTGGCTCTGTATGTATTATTTCAAAGTAGGAAATAACATGCACAGAGTCCAAGGGTTCCCCTTAGAGGTAAGATAGTGGCAAAAAGAGATAATTCTAATGCTCTATTTTGTGGTAGTGTGGTCAAGCAGTACGCTTATCAGAGGGTAGTGTTAAGCATTTGTGGTACACACACAGGCAATAAATGAGGAACACACACTCAAAGACAATTCCAGGCCAATAGGTTTTTATATAGAAAAATATATTTTCTTAGTTTATTTTAAGAACCACAGGTTCAAGATTTACAAGTAATACTTCAAATGAAAGGTATTTCACTTAGGTAACTTAGGAACTTTGAATCAGTAAAATAGCATGTACAGTTTTCACAAAAATGGCAATAAGCTATTTTAAAACTAGACAGTGCAATTTTCAACAGTTCCTGGGGGAGGTAAGTGTTTGTTAGTTTTGCAGGTAAGTAAACCACCTACAGGGTTCAAAGTTGGGTCCAAGGTAGCCCACTGTTGGGGGTTCAGGGCAACCCCAAAGTTACCACACCAGCAGCTCAGGGCCGGTCAGGTGCAGAGGTCAAAGTGGTGTCCAAAATGCATAGGCTTCAATGGAGAAGGGGGGTGTCCCGGTTCCAGTCTGCCAGCAGGTAAGTACTCACGTCTTCGGAGGGCAGACCAGGGGGGTTTTGTAGGGCACCGGGGGGGACACAAGTCAGCACAAAAAGTACACCCTCAGCGGCACAGGGGCGTCCGGGTGCAGAGTGCAAACAGGCGTCAGGTTTGCAATGGAGTTCAACGGGAGACCCAGGGGTCTCTTCAGCGAAGCAGGCAGGCAAGGGGGGGGGGCT
This sequence comes from Pleurodeles waltl, assembly GCF_031143425.1. NCBI lineage: Eukaryota > Metazoa > Chordata > Amphibia > Caudata > Salamandridae > Pleurodeles > Pleurodeles waltl. Next base: position 373,205,493 of record NC_090451.1, read on the forward strand.
CCTCGGGGTAGCCACCACCTGGGCAAGGGAGAGGGCCACCTGGGGGTCGCTTCTGCACTAGAGGTCGGATCCTTCAGGTCCTGGGTCGGGTTCTTAGAAGCAGGCAGTCGCGGTCAGGGGGAGCCTCTGGATTCCCTCTGCAGGTGTCGCTGGGGGGGGGCTCAGGGGGGTCAAGTCTGGCTAATCACAGGGTTGCAGTTGCTGGGGAGTCCTCCCTGCAGTGGTGTTTCTACGCAGGTCGAGCCGGGGGCGTCGGGTGCAGAGTGCAAAGTCTCACGCTTCCGGCGGGAAACGTGTTGTCTTTAAAAGTTGATTCTTTGTTGCAAAGATGTTTCTTCTTTGGAGCAGAGCCGCTGTCCTCAGGAGTTCTTGGTCCTTTTAGATTCAGGGTAGTCCTCTGAGGCTTCAGAGGTCGCTGGACCCTGTGGAACACGTCGCTGTTGCAGTTTATCTTGAAGTGGGGAGACAGGCCAGTAGGGCTGGGGCCAAAGCAGTTGGTGTCTCTGTCTTCTCTGCAGGGCTTTCAGGTCAGCAGTCCTTCTTCGTCTTCAGGTTGCAGGATTCTATCTTGCTAGGTTCTGGGAGCCCCTAAATACTCAATTTAGGGGTGTGTTTAGGTCTGGGGGGTTAGTAGCCAATGGCTACTAGCCCTGAGGGTGGCTACACCCTCTTTGTGCCTCCTCCCTGAGGGGAGGGGGGCACATCCCTAATCCTATTGGGGGAATCCTCCATCTGCAAGATGGAGGATTTCTAAAAGTCAGAGTCACCTCAGCTCAGGACACCTTAGGGGCTGTCCTGACTGGACTGTGACTCCTCCTTGTTTTTCTCATTATCTCCTCCGGCCTTGCCGCCAAAAGTGGGGCCGTGGCCGGAGGGGGCGGGCATCTCCACTAGCTGGAGTGCCCTGGGGTGCTGTAACAAAGGGGGTGAGCCTTTGAGGCTCACCACCAGGTGTTACAGTCCCTGCAGGGGGAGGTGAGAAACACCTCCACCCAGTACAGGCTTTGTTACTAGCCACAGAGTGACAAAGGCACTCTCCCCATGTGGCCAGCAACATGTATGGTGTGTGGCAGGCTGGTAAAACTAGTCAGCCCACACTGGAAGTCGGGTATGTTTTCAGGGGGCATCTCTAAGATGCCCTCTGGGGTGTATTTCACAAAAAAAATTACACTGGCATCAGTGTGCATTAATTGTGCTGAGAAGTTTGATACCAAACTTCCCAGTTTTCAGTGTAGCCATTATGGTGCTGTGGAGTTCGTGTGTGACAGACTCCCAGACCATATACTCTTATGGCTACCCTGCACTTACAATGTCTAAGGTTTTGCTTAGACACTGTAGGGGCATAGTGCTCATGCACCTATGCTCTCACCTATGGTATAGTGCACCCTGCCTTAGGGCTGTAAGGCCTGCTAGAGGGGTGACTGATCTATGCCATAGGCAGTTTGAGGTTGTCATGGCACCCTGAGGGGAGTTCCATGTCGACTTAGTAATTTTCTCCCCACCAGCACACACAAGCTGGCAAGCAGTGTGTCTGTGCTGAGTGAGGGGTCCCCAGGGTGGCATAAGATGCTGCAGCCCTTAGAGACCTTCCCTGGCATCAGGGCCCTTGGTACCAGGGGTACCAGTTACAAGGGACTTACCTGGATGCCAGGGTGTGCCAATTGTGGAAACAAAGGTACAGGTTAGGGAAAGAACACTGGTGCTGGGGCCTGGTTAGCAGGCCTCAGCACACTTTCAAATCATAACTTGGCATCAGCAAAGGCAAAAAGTCAGGGGGGTAACCATGCCAAGGAGGCATTTCCTTACAACCCCCATGGTTATAATTTGGCGGTAGTTACCACCAACCTGTTGGCGGTATTACCATTACTTTATCACCCACCGCCAGGGTCATAATGAGGGCCATTGTCTTATAGAATAGGCAAACATTGATGTGGTTAATGTCAGCGGCTTGATCCTTATCACATACCACACTAAAGTAATTCAATATCACTTAAACCAAGATACAGACAGATGTTAGTACAACAATCCCTGATCGCAGGGCCATCATAATCCAATGTCCATGTATCTGGTGGTATTACACAAACATATGTAAGTGTTGTGGCACAGGCACTGTGGCCTACAATGATGAAACACATATACTGCTACATACAGTTCATACAAAAAGAGTGATAATCGAATGTGAAGTAAAAATGATTTGGTCGTAAGCTAGAACCACATATTATATGACTACATGATGACACATACACTTCTAAACATCCAGCTAAACACTGTGAAACCTGTCTTGGCACAGAACCCATACACCCAACACTGTGACCTATATTACTTGGAACAATCCATGTACTTCGTATGTCAGAACAGCATCATGTACCTGTTATTGTCACAACTCTGAAATCCACACATGAAGATGTCATGGTGAAGGTACCTGTACAATGAACAAAACAAGGAGTACAGGCTTTAAACCATACACCTGACACAACTCACATAGTAAACATCTGGAAAACAAAGTACATTGCAAGGAAACTGACACAAACCAAGCAACATAATAGAGGTGGGGATGGTTCAAAAGCTATCTCATCATGCAGCCTTTGGCTGATTATTGCAGAGTATCAGCTCCCTAGCTGTATCCCAAAAAGTCAACTCAAAACATTTTCACAACTCCAGTTTATTGTACAATCACAGTCATGACATCACAAGAGATACACTCATGAGAAGTAACTGTGGATGAGATCTTCTCACAAGACAGCTCCTTCCTCTTCATAACTGTCATCCTCAGTTGCCATTTCAGGATTCTCACCCAGTGGCTCACACTCGTCTGGGATGTATAGGATATTCCTCTGCATGGTGATGTGGAGAATGCAGCATGCCACCGTGATCTGACACACTTTCCCGGGTCAGTAGAGGAGGGCTCCCCAGTCCTGTCCACACACCTAGATCTGCCTTCAGGACCCCAAAAGCACGCTCCACTGCCTGCCGCCTTCTTGCATGGGCCCTATTGAAGCAGATTTCCCCTGGTGTAGTTGGATTAAGGAATGGGACATAAATGAACCATTAAGTCCCTCACTTTATGATTGTAGCACCTGGCGTTGCTCACACACAATCAGGACAGATGTGAATTATCAACCAGCCAGGCCCTCTCTGAGCGCAGTTGTGACATCATCTGGGTTATGGTGCTGTTCCACATTATGAAGGAATCATCTACTGATCCAGGATAATGGGCACACATCTTTGAGATGCAGAGATCTGCCAAACAGACAACTTGCTTGTTGATGGAATAGACGTTTTTCATGTTGTGATAGACTTGTTCAGTGGCCTTCGGTGGCACCTGGCCAATATGTGTGCCATCAATGTCCCCCACAAGTGGGAGGCGGACAAAACCACAAAAGTAAGTAAGCCTTCACTTTTGCTAAATCCTCACATTGGGGGAACCTGATATAGGTGTCAATTACTTTCAAAATTGCTGAGAAGAAATCCTTGAACACCAGACTGAACATTAGTTGGGGCATACCAGCAGATAGGGCCACTGTATGTTGTAAGGACCCCGTGGCAAGGAAGTGCAATACTGACATGACGTGTACACTGGGTAGTATGCAGGTTGAATTACTCTTAGCTGGCATCAGATCTGGCTCCAACTCATGGCATAAGTCTACTATTGTTTGCCTATCCAGGCGGCATAACTGAATCATATACCGTTGCTTCATGGTCTGAATGTCTGGCAGTAGAGAGGGAGTTGTGGCATCCTTCCTCTTCCACGATACCTATGTGTAGCAAGACATGATTTTTAATGTTATTCACTGTGTCCATAGCAACATACATGATGCATGCCAATAATATCATGAGACAAAGCATTTTTTGACTGGATATAGATGACTCACAATACACATCCCAGCTGCCCAATACACAAGGGTCACATGTGACCCCCATGATTGTCAACACGTGTCCATAGCATGGATGTGGATGAAACTCAACTGTCTACTTATTAGAAATGGGGTCTTTTGTTGGCAGTCAGGTTACCCCTGTTCAAGCAAGGACCCTCACTCTAGTCAGGGTAAAGGAGAATCACCCTCAGCTAATTCCCCCTCACCCCCTTGGTAGCTTGGCATGAGCAGGCAAGCTTAACTTTCGGGTCTAGGTGTAAAGTATTTGTACCAACACACACAGTAACTCAGGAAAAACACTACAAAATGACATAACACAGGTTTAGAAAAAGAGGTAATATTCATCTAAACAAAACAAGACCAAAATGACAAAAATCCAACATACACAAGTCAAGTTATGAATTTAAAAAGCAAAAGAGTCTTCAATCCTTGAGAAAACAGTAATAACACTGTTAGCGTTCAAAAGTACCTGTGTAGCATCAAAATAACACTGCACAGGTGAGTGTGCATTGAAAAAGGGCAGTGATGAGTTGATTTCTCACCTGCAAGCTAGACCATGTGTCGTTCCTCCTCTGGTCAGGTCGGCGTGCACCGTTTCTTCTCTCCACAGGATAGTGATTCGTCGATCTGGACAAGCACCTTGGGTCCAGGCAGGCTTTGTGTCATTTTTCCGTGCCCAGCGATGTTGCGTCGAAAATCCAGCAACACAGGATCAGAAAACCGCGCTGTGTGGGTTACAACGTTATCAGCCTCCATCAGTGGGTGTTGCGTGTCGTTTGTCCAGCCGCATGTGTCGATCTTCCAGCCGAAATGCAGGTGGAATGTAGATTTCAGCCGTGAAACCAGCGGCACATCGCTTCTCAGCCGCATCTCAGAAGGTGCGTGGATTTTCAGTTTTGGTCAGCCAGCTTCACCTTTCAAGGGCCCAGGAACTGGATAGGGCACCACCTGGCAGGAGTCTCAGCAGAGAGTCCAGGTGCTGGCAGGGGAAGTCTTTGATGGCCATAAGATTTCAAAAACAGGAGGCAAGCTCAGGTCAAGCCCTTGGAAATGTCTTCACAAGCAGGAATGCACAACAAAGTCCATTTGTTGTCCTCTTGCACAGGCAAGAGCAGCACCTGCAGGATAGCTCACCAAAGCACAGTCACAGGCAGGGCCGCACTTCTCCTCAACTATTCAGCTCTTCTCCTTGGCAGAGTTTCCTCTTGATTTCCAGAAGTGATCTAATTTTCAGGGGGTTTGTGTGCGTTCTTATACCCAGTTCTGCCTTTGAAGTAGGCCTACTTCAAAGGGAAGTCTCCCATGCTTGTGAAATCCTGACTTGCCGAGGCCAGGCCACAGACTCACACCAGGGGGTGGGAGACTGCATTGTGTGAGGGCAGGCACAGCCCTTTCAGGTGTAAGTGTCCACTCTTCCCCTCCCTCCTAGTACAGATGGCTCATCAGGATATGCAAGCTACACCCCAGCTCCCTTTGTGTCACTGTCTAGAGAGAGGTGCAAACAGCCCAACTGTCACACTGACCCAGACAGGGAATCCACAAACAGGTAGAGTCACAGAATGCTTTAAGCAAGAAAATGCCCACTTTCTAAAAGTGGCATTTTCTAACATACAATCTCAAAACCAACTTCACTAAAATATGTATTTTTAAATTGGAGTTCAGAGACTACAAACTCCACATGTCTATCTGCTCCCAAAGGGAATTAACACTTTAATCATATTTAAAGGCAGCCCCCATGTTAACCTATGAGAGAGCTAGGTCTTGCAACAGTGAAAACTGAATTTGGCAAGAGTTCACTGTCAGGACATATAAAACACATTAGTATATGTCCTATCTTAAACATACACTGCACCTGCCCATGGGGCTACCTAGGGCCCACCTTAGGGGTGTCTTACATATAAGAAAAGGGAAGGTTTAGGCCTGGCAAGTGGGTCCACTTGCCAAGTAGAATTGGCTGTTTAAAACTGCACACACAGACACTGCAGTGACAGGTCTGAGCCATGTTTACAGGGCTACTGATGTGGGTGGCACAGCAAGTGCTGCAGGCCCACTAGTAGCTTTTGATTTAGAGACCCTGGGCACCTCTAGTGAACCGTACTAGGGACTTACCAGTAAATCAAATATGCCGTTCATGGAAAGCCAATTACATACACATTTCAAACAGGAACACTTGCACTTTAGCACTGGATAGCAGTGGTAAAGTGCCCAGAGTAACACAAACAGCAAAAACAGAGTCCAGCACACATCAACAACCTGGGAAACAGAGGCAAAAAAGTTAGGGGAGACCACGCTAAGGATGCCAAGTCTAACTCTACCAGACAATTGCCCCTCAAAATTTGGCTGTATTTTCCGACCATCAAAAAGACCATCAACAGTGGTGTACCGTGCACTACAATCAAATGCCATCTGTACCCTGCAACACACTACCCTGGTGGTTGTGTAGTCAGACTTACATAACAAGATAGAATAAGGCTGTCTGTGATGCTACAACACATATATTGTAGGTGGGTGCAGGTCACAAAGCCATGTACAGTATTTCAGGCAGCCAAAATGGCAGATGCCTGATCTACTCCACTAGACATTGAGAACAGTCTTCGACCGTTGGCAGAGGTCATCTGGGTGGTAAATGGTTCCAACCACAGCTGACACAGCCTTAGGCTAACGTTGTTGCCTGTGGTGGTCGCGGCTCACTGACTGTGTCCGTCGGCAATGATGACTGCTCCATGGTGGACGTGACCACTATGTTGTGCAAATTCACTCACTTGACTCCTGACACTGCTGCCAGCAACACCTCCACAAATTAAGTTGCTGTGTGTCGCTTCTAGGAACAATCATGCCACATCCTTTAGGTGATAGGGCCCCTGCTATCTCTCTAGAAGAGCTAGATATGCTTGTGAATGAGGTCCTTTTCCTCTATGAACAGCTCTATGGCTCACTTCAGAAGCTAGTCAGTGCCTCAATTGACTCCATTCTACATCATGCTTTTACTCCTCACAGGCTACAATGTGCCCCTGTGTGCCAGTTAGACGTCTCGTGTGTCTGTTGTTGCAGTCTGCTTGGCATAAATGGAATGTACATTGTGCATCTATTGGTGGTCAGTAGTATATGTTGTGTTGTTGGTGATCCTAAGTCCTTCTTGTGTTGGATGCACATAACTAGGCAAGGAGACTTTGCTGCCTTCCAATAACATCTCTTTCTTCATGATGGTTGTAAATGTTGGACAATATGTATTGTATGACAGCATGAGCTGTGTATGCATCTTGTCTGAGTCATTGGAGGATCATGTAAGCAATGTATATAGTGGCACAGATCTTTCAATCATATCTGGCCTTGCAAAACTATTGTCTGGAAGGCATATCATGACTTACTCAGCCTTTCAGGTTGCCTAACAAACCACATGCCACATTGCTGATGGCCACATGATATACTGTCATGCATGGACGTGATGGAAATGCAAGTTTCATGTATGTTTGGTATGCTCAGCCTGTAGAGACTAGGGCCTGTCACATGTATTTCCCAGTATGGGACATAGTCCAGTCTGTGGGAGAGCTGCTGTGGCTATGCAACTGTGGCACTGATCCCACTCCCTATACATCAGCAGACCATGTAATGTGGACAATATGATGCTCTAGTGACAAAACATTCCCTGAATGCCTCAGTCCATTGACTAGATTTGGAATGGGTACAGAGGTACATCCCAAAAGCAGTCCATATGTGCATTTTTCATCATTGTCAATGAATGTCTTAAACTCATGACAGGTCGCTTACTCCTACAGTTCTGTTGTCATAATTGTCCTGTATAGGTTTATTCAATGAATGACAGTCCCACAGTGCAGACAGTATGTTGAATCCTGTGAAGCCATGATATGTGAGTCAGTAGCTTTGTCCCATAGCAGAAATTGTACAATGCATACCTTTGTATGCCGGATGCCATCTCTATAAGTTAGACACATATGTCCAAATGTTTTGGGTAGATATCACACAACCCCACCACCCCCAAATTGGTATGAGTCTGCATTTGGTAGGGCAGATGTCCACACACGTACAGGAAAGACACTTTCTGTACCCACCATGCAATCCCCTTCACTGTCACTCAAGTGTAAGGGTGAAGCTTATACTATGGAAGTGAGTCAATCTCACAGAGTGTGAATGTGTTGGTCAACTCAGGCCTAAGGAGTTTACTCTTCAGAAGCCACATATGTGTGTAGTGTTTTATTGTGGGCACATCACAGTACATGTTGCCAGAGCATGGGCTACCTGATGTGACTAGGCGTGCTTAGTCATTGTAGGCCATGAGCAGGGTAGTGGGTCAGTCTGTAGATGGATTCAAACATCTGTAGTCATGTCTGTGCACTTATTGGCTTGTGTGCTTTAAATGTGTAGTGTGTTGACAAATTTAACATTTTCAGCTTGGTGTTTCTGACATGGGTTTGCACCCATACCCCTCCCCGCAGGAAGAGATCTACCCCTTCAAAGAAACTGTCCACCTTCCAAATTCAAACCCACGTATCCCAAATCTGACCCCACCCAAGGATTATCCTTGAGGTGCCTGCCCACTTGATGCTCTTTTCCCTGGAGGTTCCTTGGTAGTGATTAGAGTCAAGTGCGGGCACAGTACTGTGCAGAGACTTTCAAGTGAACTCGCCAATGGCCTTTGATTCTCATTATTCTGGATTGAAGAAACCCAAGTTGTAGTTTTGTTGGTACACATTTGTCCTGCTATTACTTTTCTACCTTTATGTTGATCCTGAATAACTTGTGTTGTATGCCTACAGCTGTGTGTGTTTCAGCCTGATTCCTGATCTATTTGCTGTTATTTGCAATATCTGACAGTGCTGGTGTCACACAAGACAAATGTGGATATTGACTGCATGGATAGGTAGGTGTTAATCCAAATGGGCTGGCATTGCATTGTGCTATGTTTGAAATTGTGTGTATGTCATCTTGTGTGGTCCATTGTCAGCATGCAAGGTGTTAGACTTGTCCCCCTGATATGGATTGTAGAACATTCGGCTCATGTGTGGAACCTTACGTTTTGTTTGTCAGACATGATGGGTGTTCAATTGTGCTAGCTGCCTTTGCATTTGACTGTGCATGTGTCCATTTTGCTGTGTGTACATTGCAGCTACTTCATCTAGATGTATGGCCCTTGCTGTTGCAATTGTATGTGCTTTCTTGACTTGCACTTCCACATTATGTAGATGTGCATGTCACTCAGCTCTAGTATTGTTTGTCCCTGAGATACCTAAAGGGCCAGTTTCTGTGCAAATGTTGTTTTAAGGTCATGAGCACAGTGTAATTCTTCCCAGGGCAGCATCCTTACACGAGTGCTCCCAATGCCCCATCCCTATTGTATAGGTATTGCTTGCATAGTGAGTTTTGGATATTTTTTTCTTTGACTATTGTGCATCCCATTGTGTTGAAATGTGGGTGATGTGTTGGCCCATTGCAGGGCTGTTTCACGGGAGGGGTATTTGTGTTCTGTGACACATCCATATGTATATGTGTGCAATCTGATGACAGTCCATGGCATGTGTGCAATGTGAGTGTGTAAGTTATATTGGTAGATGTGATGTTGCCATGCTGTTGCCATTGTGTGACAAAATGTTGGTACACTTCACTGTCCCTGTCCCTGAGATGGTGAGACATTTGGTTTTGTGTAGTGGGGTGGGGAAGTGTGAGTGACCTGCCCAAAGGGGGCATTTAATGTCTGTGAATGTCATTCTTTGTTAATTCACTCTGACTGTGGACACGATGACACGTGTACTTGGTGCCCATAGTGTGGGCCCCATATCATGTGGATGACATTGCGATGATCTGTTGTTAAGTTTAATGACACAGGTAGGCTTCTGTTTTGGGCAACTTCAATGAGCAGCGGCAGGACGTGTGTGATGGGCTCCATGGCGCGCAAGGCATGTAACGCTGCCTACAGATGAGTTGCTTCCTTTAAACTCTCAATTTCCACCAGCTTGAATATGGTGGTTGGACTGCCATGGTCATGTTGGCAGTGTGTAACATCATAATGAGTCTGGCAGAAACACTGTCTCTGTCGGCCTGTTTGTCTTGCTTCCTCACTGCTGCAGTCTGTGCTGCCTGGCACTGCTGGCGGAACCGCAGCGGTCTTTTCTTCATGGGCCTGCCAAGATGGTAATACAGTGGTCCGACTATAAAGCCGATGGCGGTCAGGCTACCACCTCCGCATGGCGGTGCATGGACATCCAAACTTTTAATCAGGCCCATAGCGCCACTTGCCACACGGATTTGGAAATAAGTGTGTTGAACAAGCAAAATGTTGTGCTAAACAAATGTGCAGGTAACTTACTTATTGAATCAGTGCAGCCATACCTTTCCAGAATGATGGCATGATATTTGTGAAAAGCTGCATTATGAAACAGTGGAGACAATCAGGTAAAACATTCTTATAGTTGTACCAGAAAAGGGAAAAAACCTCTTCTCATAATTAAAAAACAGAAGTTACGCAATATGTTGCCTAATGAAGAGTTTATTTAGAAGTGCTACAAAATAACATGACAAGCCCCATGACATTTATGCTTAAATCATTAGTGTCATCAATACAAGCAATGGATTGGGTTGCATTTAAGAAGTTATTATGTGTGTTGCATCCCTACGTATTGTACCAACAAGCAGAGGTCCACTAAACAACAGTATTAAAAATCCTCATGCTTCTGCCTGTATACAAGTGAAGAAAAACATTATCTTCTCAATTTCTCTTGTGTGCAGGCACTCCTGGAGAGCTCTGGAGTTTGGCCATATGTGCTGCCTTCTTACCATTGGGGTTGAGGTCTGGGAGGAGGGTGATGTTGTAGTTGCTGATGGTGAGATGGGTGGTTTTGTGCTGATGTTCTTCATAAACGTATACACTAGCTCTCCACTTCTTCATAGTGAGATGTGGTTGATGGTGTCAGACGTGTTTCGGTAGAAACTTTTGTCACATCCACCTTGGATGAGACATAGGTGGCTGCTTCTTTTGCAGGTAGCAAAACCACAGTCTGTAGATTAGTATGAGTTGACACATACATTATAGGAATGGAACATCAAAAGTTACATTTGTGTACAATGTTGGAGTTCATGTTGAAGGTCTGGAGATGTGTCTGTAGAACAAGAAGGCAGTGGATCCTGCACGCTGTCAGGGTTGTATAGTTCTGCAACCACATTACCTTTTCTATGAATATGGTGATGTTAGTCCACCTTCAGATGTGCTTACAAATCAATTTAAAATGTTTTTATCCTTTTGGGGCTCAAAGATGACCTGAAGCGTGCTCCTGGATTTTCAAAATGGTGGTTTCTGGTTTTAAAAACCATGTTATACTCACTTGTATGTTAATATCATGTATTGATATTTTTCACACTCAATAAATATTGTATATGCAAAATTTGACAGGTGCAAAAATTATTGGTACTAGTAATTTACTGCACCTGATAAATTTAATTAAATTGGTGGATTCACTCTTATTAGGTACTGTGGCGGTCATTCTGACCGCGGCGGGCGGCGGTCGCCGCCCGCTATGCAGCCACCGCCGAATGACCGCCCCGCGGTCAAAAGACCGCGGCGGCCATTCCAACTTTCCCGCTGGGCCGGCGGGAAAGCCCCTGCAACAATGAAGCCGGCTCCGAATGGAGCCGGCAGAGTTGCAGGGGTGCGACGGGTACAGTGGCACCCGTCGCAATTTTCACTGTCTGCTAAGCAGACAGTGAAAATCTTTGTGGGGCCCTGTCAGGGGGCCCCTGCACTGCCCAAGCCAGTGGCATGGGCAGTGCAGGGGCCCCCAGGGGCCCCACGACACCCGTTCCGGCCAGCCTGGTTCTGGCAGTGAAAACCACCAGAAACAGGCTGGCGGGAAGGGGGTCGGAATGCCCATGGCGGCGCTGGGCAAATGGAGGATTCCCTGGGCCAGGGGAAAACCGGCGGGAAACCGCCGGTTCCCCTTTTCTGACCGTGGCTTTACCGCCGCCTTCAGAATAGCCCAGGAAGACCGCCAGGGTCGGAACGAGGCCCTGTATGTTTTAGTTTGCAGATTAACTATGCTTCTCATAATCAGAGCAGTATATGGACTATATGAACCCAGCAGCAGTTGAGAACCTTATTATTGGAGGCACTGTTAAACTACCAGACAAAGCACTATATGGAGTCTGTCCAGCCAAGAGTACTAGAACTCCACACGTCTGCATGCACTGTCAAATCACCAGAAAAATCACCAAATGAAGTCCACCCGGTAGCAAAATAGGTCCAGACTCCTGAGGGCACTGTTAGGCCATAGGTAATGTATTAGGTGCATGACATAAAATAGTTTTAGTTGCCTCATTTATGGATTTGATCCATAGGAGGGCTTCTGCTTTACATGAGGTGGAAGTGCATTCCACAGTTTAGTTATTTTCATTTGTGTACAGATGACCACCAATGTTATGGCATCGTAGCATATTCTTACTCTGGGTGCCCGTTCGTATAGATCTAGAAAAGCCATCAAATCAGATGGAGGAACTATCATCGGATAGCATACCTTGTTTATTGGTGTTTGATTGTGTGTATTTCGGGGCATATTTTGACTTTTTGATGCACAAATGTTCTAATGCAGTTTTGCATCAAAAAGTTTAACACCGGCTTGCACCATTCCAGAGCGCCAGTAGGGTGCCATATTTATGGAATGGCGCAAGCTGATGCAAAGGGTGGACTCGCGTAAAAAAAATGATGTTAGCCAGGTGGGGGGTGGCGGTAAGGGAGAAGGGGGTTTTGCACCCAAAAATGATGTTAGGCTGGTTGGAGGGAAAAAAATGTCATTTTCTGATACAAAACCATCTATACCACATGACTCCTTTTTTAGGAAAGATAGGAGGCATGTCCATCACCCCAATGACCAGCACATGGGACCAGTGTCCCCTGGGCATGGCCATTGCACCCTGTGCCATGCAGGGGGCCCCAAGTTGGGACTCCGATGGCACTTTACTTAAAAAAAATAAAATTACCAATACTTACCCTACTTACCTAGGATGGGGTCCTCCATCCTCTGGTGTCCCTCTGGTGTAGGTGGAGATGCTTCTGGGGTTTGAGGAGGGTACTTGTGGACCTATTCCATGGTGTTTGACCATGGAAATGGGTCCACAGGTCCCTTAATGCCTGCTCTGACCAAGGTGCTAAATAATGGTGCAAAGCAAGCTTTGCACCATTATTTAGCCCCTCCTCCCACCAATGTGTCATTTTAACACAGGGGGATAAATATGGGGCTAAGGGGTTATCACCATTTTTTAGATGGGAATGCCTCGCTTGCATCTCATTGACGCAAGGTAGGTTCACACATCTAAAAAATGGTGCAAACTCCAATATTTAACGTCAAAGTATAAATATGGAGTTAGTTTTGCACTGAATTTGGCACAAATGGAGTTTAAATATGCCCCTAAGTTGAAAATGGTTGTGCCGAGATAGTAAGACACTATGGGGGTCATTCTGACCTCGGCGGTAAAAGCCGCTTACCGCCGGTCAGAAGGCCGCCACAATACCGCCGCGGCCGCGGTCAGCCGCCACGGACATTCTGACCCACAACTGCAAAACCTCCGAAAATCCACCCTCCACTGCAGTCCGCCACATCAGTGGCCAGCGGTAAACTGGAGAAGACCAAACCTCCACCGCCACGCCAACAGAAATACGCCCATCCCATTATGACCCGCAAATCGACGTCAAAATACACACACCTTTACAAACCCCTACCACATTGGACAATTTGAAAGGCACACACCTGAAACACATACATACACCACTCCCACACATCCAATACCATATAAAACACACACCCACATCACCCACAAACCCCTACCAACAAAAACCAGAGACGAAGGAGAGAGAGAGACACATCAGAGAATAGATAGCCAGACACACAGAGGCACACCGCAACATCACACACACCACATAGAAGCACAAAGCACCACACACCAACACACACATCATCACATACACCACCCCACACCTCATACACACCACCCCATGGCACCACAAAGGCACCCACGCTTTTCGGACCAAGAACTCCAGGTCATGGTGGAGGAGATCATTAGAGTGGAACCCCAGCTCTTCGGCTCACAGGTCCAGCACACCACCATAGCAAGGAAGGCGGAGCTCTGGCAGCGGATCGTGGACAGGGTCAACGCGGTGGGACAGCATCCCAGAAATAGAGAGGACATCCGCAAATGATGGAACGACCTACGGGGGAAGGTGCGCTCGATGGTCTCGCGACACAACATCGCAGTGCAGAAGACTGGCGGGGGACCCCCACCCACTCCACCCGAATTCACAACATGGGAGCAAGAGGTACTCAACATCCTGCATCCTGATGGCCTCGCTGGAGTACACGGAGGGATGGACTCTGGTAAGTACAAGGCCAACCACTTCACCCCCCCCAGCATGCTAACCCCCACCCTCACCCCCAACCCCCCAGCACACATCCTCCCTGAGAATGTCTCCCCAGCACAACCCACCCAACACCAACCCCTGCATGCCACCCCCAAACTATGGACACCCATCACCTAAGCATGACCACTGCACATACCCATCACCCCCCCCCACAAAACACCCTCACAACACCTCCCCCAAGGGAATGCCAGCACTGGGGGACAAGGGCACCCATAAAACGCAAGCTAATGCACACACAGAAACAATAACCATACCCTCTTACCCCATGCAGGACCCGAACGACAACACACCGGTCAGGAGGGACCAGAAATGTCCATCCCACCCCCGGAACAGGCCACCAGTGATGACAGCAGCTCTGTCGACCTGGAACCTGACGACCAGCCCGGACCATCGGGGACCTCTGGGCAGTCGGTTCCCCTCACCCAGACACAGGCCACTGCAGACCCAACCCCCTCTGGGAACAACCGCACAGCTCCCACCCAGCGGGCCCATGCCTCTGTCTCTAGGACAGGTCAAGCAGCGGTGTGTCTACCACTACAGGGCCCCCAGGGTAACCCACCAACCCAACAACAACAGGGACCTGGGGGCAATGGGAGTGGGCACACCGTCCAGGGGACAGAGGCCCAGGAAAACAGGGCAACTCGGAGGGCTGCTGTGCGACAGGGGGGGGAGGAGAGGCCCAGGGAACCCACTCTCCAAGAGGCCCTCACCACCATCATGGCTGCCTACCACCACTCACAAGAGACGATGGCGACGGTACTGGCCAGGTTCCAGGAGATCCAGGCACAGCAGGAGCAACGCTACATGGGGTTCAGCGACCAACTCAGCAACATCTCAACCGCTATGGGGAGCATAGTCCAGGCCCTGAAACGCATAGAGGACACGTTTCGGGACCATGTGGCATCACACAGGGCCCCTGTCACTAGCCAGGAACAGGAACAGCCTACCACCTCCGCCGGCGCTAGTGGACAGGAGGCCCCACCACAACGACAGCCCACCAGAACCCCACCTCCTGCTGAAGAACAACCGCCCCGCAAAAGGAGCCTGAGATCCAAAAAACCGACAGAGTAGGATGTCAAGTCCCCCGCCAGCATCACATACCCCCTGAAGTCCTCCCACTGTCCCACATTGCCACCCTGTCAAACCTTGAACTGCCCCTGCTCCATCCTGCCACAGGCATATGGACAATGCACCTGTGAGACTGAGAACTGGACTCCGCCATGGACATTACTCCACCCCCACCCATCACTGTTTCACTATCATGTACCAATATCTATGCACTAATAATAAATCACACATTGCACTGAAATCAATCAGGACTCAGCCTGTCTTATTTACAAATGTATGACACATTACATATCAATTACGTATTGTGAACATTGTGAATTACACATACCGAGGTAACTTAGCATTAGTCCATGGGCCAACCAAGCCGAGGTCACGCAGTGGCTCATACAGCACAGAAAAGGGAAGGGAAAATCAAACATCATGTTCATAGGTCTGGGGGGAAACCGACAAAGTTGAGATGCAGGAGGCTTTCAGGAAATGTAAAATGGCATGGGTGATCATTACCTGTGTGCTACTGGAAATACTGTGCTATTACTCTGTCCCTGTTGTCTGTGTCGTCCTCTGAGTCTTCCTCCTCTTCACTCTCCGCAGGCTCCACAGCTACTTCAACACCACCATCTGCACCATCCTCCTGCAGGAAAGGAACCTGACGTCGCAATGCCAGATTGTGAAGCATACAGCAGGCCACGATGATGTGGCACACCTTCTTTGGTGAGTACATCAGGGATCCCCCAGTCATATGCAGGCACCTAAACCTGGCCTTCAGGAGGCCAAATGTCCTTTCGATGATCCTCCTAGTTCGCCCATGGGCCTCATTGTACCGTTCCTCTGCCCTGGTCCGGGGATTCCTTACTGGGGTCAGTAGCCAAGGCAGGTTGGGGTAACCAGAGTCACCTATTAGCCACACACGTTGTCTCTGTAGCTGCTCCATCACATAGGGGATGCTGCTATTTCGCATCACATACGCGTCATGCACTGACCCTGGGAACTTGGCATTTACATGGGAGATGTACTGGTCAGCCAAACAGACCACCTGGACATTCATCGAATGATAACTTTTTCTGTTTCGGTACACCTGCTCATCGTCTTTTGGGGGTACCAAAGCCACATGGGTCCCATCAATGGCACCAATGATGTTGGGGATATGTCCAAGGGCATAGAAATCACCCTTCACTGTAGGCAAGTCACCCTCCTCTGGGAAAATGATGTAGCTCCGCATGAGTTTCATCAGGGCAGACAACACTCTACTCAAAATCTTTGAAAACATAGGCTGAGACATTCCAGATGACATGGCCACTGTGGTCTGGAATGACCCACTTGCCAAAAAATGGAGGACTGACAAAACCTGCACCAGAGGGGGAATCCCTGTGGGTTGGCGGATGGGGGACATCATTGCTGGCTCCAGCTGGGCACACAGTTCATGGATAGTGGCACGGTCAAGTCTGTATCGAAGTATTATATGGCGTTCTTCCATTGTCGACAGGTCCACCAGCGGTCGGTACACGCGAGGATTCCTCCTTCTCATCCCAAGTCCCAGCGGACGGTGCCTAGGAAGGACAACATGGAGCACAGAGTCAGCCAAACCACAGGTACGTACAGACAGCTTGCACAGTTAAAGAATGGCAATGGGTTGAAAGGCGTGTATGTGTGGCAATGCAAGGCCTAGGCCTGTGTGTCGCAGTCAAAATTAAGCCATGTAGGCCCTTGAAATGGCGGCTGCCTGACCTGTGAAGTGGGACAGTGGGATGTGAGGTCAATGCGCTGGCGGGGCACACCGTGGCGGTAGGCGGTCGAAGACCGCGGCGCAAAGCCGCATTGGTTAACATTGAAGCCTATGGGTTTCAGGAGCCAATGACGAAGTGCGCCGGCAGTCGTGGTACGCACCGCTGCGGTACGCACCGCCGCGGGCGTGACCGCCATTTTCTATCTGCTTAATCACTCGAGACCTGATCATCCACAGGAGAGGACCTATACTGCAAGTGCTGCTGTGACCTCGGTCTGGAATATACAATGGCTGCTGCGACTGGGGAAAGGGCCCCTGCCTTCACGTCTGAAGAGTTGGAGAAGCTCGTGGATGGGGTCCTCCCCCAGTATGCGCTACTCTACGGTCCTCCAGACCAACAAGTGAGTACACCGGGTGCACATGGAATGGGCTATGCCTGTGTGGATTGGGGTGGATGTAAGTTGGTGGGGTGGGGGGCGAATGAGGAGTGCAACGCCCGACAGATGAGAGCATATGCCATATGGCAAAGTTGGTGGGGGGGGCCAATCACATCTAACATGCAGGTCATTGATGATTTCCTCCTTTCCACCCTGTACATGTCAAATAGGTCAGCGCCCATCAGAAGATCGAGATTTGGCGTGCCATCGCCAAGGAAGTCCGGAACTTGGGGGTCCACAACAGACGGGGCACCCACTGCCGCAAGAGGTGGGAGGACATCCGCCGCGGAACAAGGAAGACCGCAGAAACACTGCTGGGGATGGCCTCCCAACCTAGGAGGGGTGCCAGTCGCACCATGACCCCCCTGATGTCCCGGATCCTGGCGGTGGCCTACCCAGAATTGGATGGGCGCTTTAAGACATCACAGCAGACACAAGGGGGTGAGTATCAGCACATTCTCCTATCTTTCTGCGCAGTGGAGGCGTCTGGGTGGGGGAGGAGGGCTGTGGGTGACATTAGGCCAGGGCGCTTTCTGTAGTGTAGTCCTCTCCCTTAGGCATGGCCCTGTGCCCCCGGCCCCCACCTCGGTAGGGTGACAAGTACAGCCATTGAAGGTCCAGCATCTCCCATGTGCGCGTTTGACGTCTCTTGTCCTGTTGTCCTAGTCAGTAGTACTGAGTAGTGTACCCCGAATGCGCGGCTTAGTGCATTAGGCTCCTGTGTCTGTCTTCTCCGCCAACGGTGTTGACATTGCATGCACTCAACCTGGTCTTCTTTTTTCTCCCCCCACCCTTTCTCTTCATCTTCTTGTGCATGTGTGCATTAGCATCATCAGGCGGAGGAGATTTGGCATCGGAGCACGAGGGAGCTGCAGGACACAAGGCCCCGGTGGGCCCAGGAACAGACACCGAGGGCACCAGTGATCCGGAGGGCGGGGGGAGCACCACGACGGGGACCGCTGGTGAGAGCAGCGAAAGCGACACGTCCTCGGATGGGAGCTCCCTAGCGGTGGCGGCAACATCCGTGCCCCCGCCTCTACAGGTACAGCCGCCACCCAGCGCACCAGCCCCGCCCTCCCAGCAGCCCCTCAGTCTTCGCTCCGTGCCGGTTCGCCCAGGAAGGCGCGCGTCTCCTTCGCCCCAGGCACCTCAGCCCCTGCCCCTGTTGCCCCTGCTGCCCTCAGTGCGGAGCTCATTGACCTGGTAAGGACGCTCATTGTTGGGCAGACAACCCTTTTGAATGCCATCCAGGGTGTGCAAAGGGAGGTGCAACAGAGCAATGCGTACCTGGAGGGCATTCATTCGGGTCAGGCTGCCCATCAACGAGCGTTCACTGCTCTGGCCTCAGCACTGACGGCAGCCATTGTCCCTGTTTCCAGCCTCCCTCTTCTTACTGCCTCCAGCCTTTCTCTGTCTCCTGTTCCTCAGCCTATCCCATCCACACCATCAGACCAGCCTGCACACACCTCAACACCCAAGAGCAGCTCATCCAAACACAAGCACCACAGATCCCACAAACACTCACCCAAGCAACACCCAGATGCAGACATGCCAACAGCCACTGCCACCCCTGTGTCCCCCTCCTCCTCGTCTCCCTCCTCCCTCCCTGTGACGTCTACACTCACACCTGCATGCACCCCAACATCAGCCAGTGCTTCCATCACCACCTCACCCTCCAGTACAGTCCACACTCGTGCAGTCACCACCCCCACTGCCATTTACACGTCCCCTGTGTCCTCTCCCACTGTGTCTGTCACCCCCTCTTCCAAGACACACAAACGCAGGCAGCCACCCACCCAACAGACAGCCACCTCACGACAGCCTACAGCACCAGCACCTTCACCCAATGACAGCACACCTGACTTTCCTACAACCACCTCCTCTACCTCCACTTCCATCTCCACTTCTCCTACCCTTTACCTTGGCCCTAAAAAACTTTTCATGGCTAACCTTGACCTCTTTCCCCCCGATGAGCTCCCCCATCCATGTTCAAAGAGTCCCAAGAGCACCGCAGCCACCACCAGCCCAGCTTCGGGTGTCACTGTTGTGCATGGGTTCTGGAGCCCACCCTTTGCCAGCAGTGACACATCGATCAGCAGCAAGGACACGTCCAGCCCCCCCCCCCGGCAAGAGGACCCGCAAAAACAAGGGCCGCTGTGCGAGGACCGACAGGGCTGCCCCCAAGGAGCAATGTGCGGCCACTTCACCACCCACACCATCTAGGGGAGGCAAGGGCCCGAGAGCCCCATCAAAGGAGCGGAAGGGCAGCAGGAGCGCGGAGAAGGTGGACCCCACATGCCACATCCCAGCTGGGAAGGAGGACACTAAGGAGGCCAGGAGTCTGTCCCCGAAGGGTCCAGAAACGTCACGGTCCGAGGGCGACTGAGCCGGGAGTCCAGGCCAGGTCTGGCTCCCTTGACCTGCTGGATGAGCACCGCTGAACAGGGCCCGCGGGGCAGAAGAGCACCGCTGAACAGGGCCCGCCGTGGAGAAGAGCACCGCTGAACAGGGCCCGCGGTGCAGAAGAGCACCGCTGAACAGGGCCCGCCGTGGAGAAGAGCACCGCTGAACAGGGCCCCGCCGTGGAGATAGGCACCGCTGAACAGGGCCCGCGGTGCAGAAGAGCACCGCTGAACAGGGCCCGCGGGGCAGAAGAGCACCGCTGAACAGGGCCCGCCGTGGAGAAGAGCACCGCTGAACAGGGCCCCGCCGTGGAGATAGGCACCGCTGAACAGGGCCCGCGGTGCAGAAGAGCACCGCTGAACAGGGCCCGCGGGGCAGAAGAGCACTGCTGAACAGGGCCCGCCGTGGAGAAGAGCACCGCTGAACAGGGCCCGCGGTGCAGAAGAGCACCGCTGAACAGGGCCCGCCGTGGAGAAGAGCACCGCTGAACAGGGCCCCGCCGTGGAGATAGGCACCGCTGAACAGGGCCCGCGGTGCAGAAGAACACCGCTGAACAGGGCCCCCGCCGTGGAGATAGGCACCGCTGAACAGGGCCCGCGGTGCAGAAGAGCACCGCTGAACAGGGCCCCGCCGTGGAGATAGGCACCGCTGAACAGGGCCCGCGGTGCAGAAGAGCACCGCTGAACAGGGCCCGCCGTCTCAAGCACCGCTCCGCTGGGCACCGCTATCTCGCCACCTCTCCACTGGGCCCTTCCTGTCAAGCACCGCTCCGCTGGGCCCTTCCTGTCAATCACCGCTCCGCTGGGCCCTTCATCTCAAGCACCGCTCAGCTGGGCACCGCTGTCTCTCCACCTCTCCGCTGGGCCCTTCTTCTCAAGCACCGCTCCGCTGGGCCCTTCCTGTCGAGCACTGCTCTGCTGGGCCCTTCATCTCAAGCACCGCTCCGCTGGGCACCGCTGTCTCTCCACCTCTCCGCTGGGCCCTTCTTCTCAAGCACCGCTCCGCTGGGCCCTTCATCTCGAGCACCGCTCCGCTGGGCACCGCTGTCTCTCCACCTCTCCGCTGGGCCCTTCATCTCAAGCACCGCTCCGCTGGGCCCTTCATCTCAAGCACCGCTCCGCTGGGCACCGCTGTCTCTCCACCTCTCCGCTAGGCCCTTCTTCTCAAGCACCGCTCCGCTGGGCCCTTCATCTCGAGCACCGCTCTGCTGGGCACCGCTGTCTCGCCACCTCTCCGCTGGGCCCTTCTTCTCAAGCACTGCTCCGCTGGGCCCTTCATCTCAAGCACCGCTCCGCTGGGCCCTTCATCTCAAGCACCGCTCCGCTGGGCACCGCTGTCTCTCCACCTCTCCGCTGGGCCCTTCTTCTCAAGCACCGCTCCGCTGGGCCCTTCATCTCGAGCACCGCTCCGCTGGGCACCGCTGTCTCTCCACCTCTCCGCTGGGCCCTTCTTCTCAAGCACCGCTCCGCTGGGCCCTTCATCTCGAGCACCGCTCCGCTGGGCACCGCTGTCTCTCCACCTCTCCGCTGGGCCCTTCTTCTCAAGCACCGCTCCGCTGGGCCCTTCATCTCAAGCACCGCTCCGCTGGGCCCTTCATCTCAAGCACCGCTCCTCTGGGCACCGCTGTCTCAATCACTGTTTATGGTTCACTGTGCCCACCATGCCTCCTCCTTGACCAGTGGAGACTGTCATCCACCTGATGGACTGTGGCTTTGCACTCCCCAGGATGGTCCAGTGGGCAGCCCACCCACTGTAGAGACATTGAGAGACTGTGGCTTTGCACTCCCCAGGATGGTCCAGTGGGCAGCCCACCCACTGCAGAGACATTGAGAGACTGTGGCTTTGCACTCCCCAGGATGGTCCAGTGGGCATGGTGGCTCCTCGTGGATCTGGCGTCGTGGACTCATGTGGCTGTGGTGCCCCCCCTTCCCTTCCCCCTGAGGTGCCTGTAGTTTTTACATCTGATGCCCCTGCAGTGTTCTCTCCAAAGGACTCAGGTCTCCTGTGTGGGCTTTGCCCTTGTTTCTCAAAACTTTGCCCACGGACATGATGAATTCGTAGGATGTGCAGGACTTGTTACTTCAGTTATACACTGATGTGTATGTCATTAGTTTTGTTGTGAATATCTTTCATGGTTGTACGATAATTTTCAGGAGCTTTTTGGTACATAAATATTTATTCCAAATTTGATTATGTCCTAGCATTTTTCAGGGGTGTTTGGGTGGTGTCACTGTGACTTGTTGCTCTGCATTGGTGTGTACATAGTTGGGGGGGTGGGGGTCGCATATGTGTGTGCCCGTAACCTTTCGTCCTCACCCCTCCCGTGTGTCGTAGGTGCAGTACTCACCGTTGTCGTCTGCGCCGGACTTCGTACTCGTGGTAGATGAGAAGGTAGACGAGAGCAGGTAGGATGTTTAATTCGGGTTCCATGCTGTCCTCCTTCCTCCTGGAGTGCGTAGTGGTGAGCGTTTTCCCATCCGTAGTCTGTTTCCGCCGTGTTTTTATCGGCGGTGCTCCCGCCCCGGAAAAGGTGGCGGATTGGTGAGTTGTGATAGTGTGGGCGGTACATTGGCTGCCGCCTGGCTGTTGGCGGTGACCGCCGCGCTGTTTGTTTGTACCGCCGTGGCGGTCGGAGTGTTAAAGTGGCTGTCTGTGTTGGCGGTTCCCGCCAGGGTCAGAATCCCATATTTTTTACCGCCAGCCTGTTGGCGGGTTGGCTGCCGCTTTAACACCGACCGCCAGGGTTAGAATCACCCCCTATAATGGGTTGACCTAGAAATAGCCGTCCGCCAAGGTTCCGCCGCCAAATGACCGCACCGCGGTCACAAGACCGCGGCGGCCATTCTAACATTTCCTCTGGGCCGGCGGGCGCTCTCCAAAAGAGCGCCCGCCGGCCCAGAGGAAATGCCCCTGCAACGAGGACGCCGGCTCAGAATTGAGCCGGCGTAGTTGCAGGGGTGCGACGGGTGCAGTTTGCACCCGTCGCGTATTTCAGTGTCTGCATGGCAGACACTGAAATACTTTGCGGGGCCCTCTTACGGGGGCCCCGCGGCACCCCCTACCGCCATCCTGTTCCTGGCGGGAGACCCGCCAGGAACAGGATGGCGGTAGGGGGTGTCAGAATCCCGCAGCCATGGAGGATTCCCCCGAGCAGCGGAAAGTCGGCGGGAGACCGCCGACTTTCCGCTTCTGACCACGGCTGAACCGCCGCGGTCAGAATGCTCGTGGGAGCACCACCAGCCTGTTGGCGGTGCTCCCGTGGTCGGTGGCCCTGGCGGTATGGGTGGGTTTGTAAAATAAGTTTTCTGCTTTTCCCTTCAATGGGAGGGTCTGTGGACAAAGTCTTATATTGCTTGACCAAAGCATTGTGCTTTTCATAGATGACTCATAACTCCTTGCATTATTCCTGAGGGGTATGGGGTCAATTTGTTATGTGACAGCATCTGCTTGTGTGTATGGTGTTGGGGATGGGGGTGTTGCATGTGCGTGTCACTCTCTTTTTCCTCCCTCCCTCCCCTGTGTGCTAGGTGGCAGTACTCTCCATGGTCGTCTTCGTGGGAATTGGTGTTCGTGGTGGAACAGGACATAGAAAAGCATTGGGAATATATGCAGTACGGGCTCCATGGCGGCGTGGTTCATCCCTGAGTCTCCACAGGTGAGTCGTTTCCCTTCAGTGTATTGTTTCCACCAGGCTTTTGATGTCATTGGTACCACCACGGAAAAAGTGGAGGTTTCCTGTCTCATAATACGGTAGCTGGAACATTGACTTCCGTCTGGCTGTAGGCGGTTACCGCCGTGGTGCCTGTTGTTTCCACCCTGGCGGTCAGTGTGGTAAAGTGGCTGTCTCTCTGAGCTGTTTCCTCCATGGTCATAAGTTGGCGGTATTTACCGCCAGCCTGTTGGTGGTATTACCGCTGCTTTATCACTGACCGCCAGAGTTGTAATGAGGGTCTAACAGTTCTCTTGTGCTAATAACTGAAAGTGCATTCAGGCAGCTTGATTGTGATATAGACAGCTGAGAATGTGACAATCTGAATGAAGGTAATGTAATTTGAGGCACTATTAGAAATCCCTACCTCAATTAAACACATGTTCACCCTGCATTTTTCTACTGATTTAGCACTTTCATGGATCTAGTATTGGACACTACCATTTCTATAGCACTCTCCCTCCCGCTTAATAGCTTTCGAAAGCACTTTTGAATAGGTTTATCCACAATATCTATTACATTGTGATTTGTGTTGGTATGGCAGGGAATGTAACTACTTGCACTGTAAAACTATAATCGTAATTTTATTTAGACATTCTACATTTGCCTTTCACTGACCACATGGTTTATATGATTGAATGCCTGTATCAAAATGCTAGCTGACCCCATAAGCCTTATCCAGAATGGTATAGTAAAGTTTGATAGTCAACCCCTTACCTCTGGGGCATGCTTAGTCAGTATACCCCATATTGTAATGTGAATTACCAGAATATAATATGAAGGGAGAAGCTCATTCATCTGAGCGCCTTGTTTGTGTGTGAGCATTTGTCTGGTTTGTGAGCCATTGCTATGGTGGAAACGTGGGTGTGGCTCCTTCTGGAAACTAGTAGTGCCAGTTTGAAGGAATTAAGGACTTGGTTGAATATATTTATTTCTGTCCACACAAATAATGGGTCTTAAAGACAAAAAACTGCTGTAACTCTTCTATTACTTCTGGCTTACTATTGCACCCCTGGATAAGCCATTAGTAAGCCTCCAGTAATCCTGGCCTACTCCTGAAATTCAGGAATAAGTAAAGAGTACTTCAAGACTAAGGGCCTAAGTTATGTGTTGGCAGAGATGAAACTCAGTTGCAGCAGTGATGATGTTCCAAGCCTGCCAACATAGTGGTCTGCCTGCCAGATTTAAATGTGGACTGACAAAGTTTGGCCATGGTGGCCACTGCTTCAGTTGTGGTGGGTGGACAAATAGCTGTTTTTTACTGTCAGTCACCACCAGGCTAACCCTGGTGGTAAGGGTCAGTAGAAAAAAATAATGCCTTTATCACCATGGGAGATAATTCCTGTGGCAAGGGGGGCATTAGCTTTTTCATTTTGAAAACGAAAATCGTGCTTTAGGAAAACCTTTTAGTGCCAGGCCCCATCATGCTGACGGAGCCCTGCACCAAACAGCGAAAGAAATTGACAGGAGCCACTGCCACAGCAGTCATTTATAAATCATATATAAATCTGGTGAGAACCACCCCTTTATCAGGTCAATGGAGTAATTTTTCAAATGAGGCTTTAAGTTACACCTACTCACTGCAACATCTTCCTGAACAGGCCTGAGCAATATGCTATTTTGGTCTTGGGTGGTCATTGTGAACATGGCGGGAAACACCGCCGACCGCAGTGGCGACAGTTAACAGAAGACCGCCATTGGTAGTGAACAGCACACCGACATGTAATGATGCCAAAAACTGAAACCTCCAAAAATTCTGCTATCGCCAGCCACCACCACCACCTTGATGGCAGAAAGGCTGCACACCCCACCCCACCAACGCCAAGCAGACAAATCCCCGCTCTCCAAATAATGATGCACAAATCACCTCGGCGGATAGTGGATGTCGAACGACCATTGGCGGTACCTACCACCACGGCCAGCAAGTGGACCCAACAGCAAGAAATGCACACATTGGCAAGTTTGAAATCCAAACACCTGACACACAGCCACAACACTATAAAACACTCACATACACACCCCAAAATCCCCTAAGTACCCCCACTTCACAGATAGGGGGCTAAGAACAATGGTGGATGAAATACTGAAGGTCGAGCCACAAATCTTCAGAGCACAGGTCCAGCAGACACCCATCGCCAGGAAGATGGCGTTTTGGCAGACTATAGTAAACAAGGTAAACTCAGTGGGAAACCATCCATACACAAGGGATGACATCCACAAGGGGTGAAACGACCTGCACAGAAAGGTGAGGTCAATGGCATCCAGGCACAACATTGCGGTCCAGAAGACTGGTGGAGGACCCCCACCTACACCCCCAGAATACACCGACAGGGTGGAGAAGGTACTGGCCATCCTGCACCTAGAGGGCCTCACTGGACTCACTGGAGGACTGGACTCAGGTAAGTCATCTACAATTACTTCATATCCACCACATCTATAATGCATGCACCACCCCACCCCTCCAACTACTACCAGGACTACTACCCCACCCAGGCCACAATCACTATATCCAGTCACCCTGCATGCCGACAAACCCACTAACAGGCCCACACCCCTCCCACTGTGCACAGCACCTACCCCTTCAAGGAATCTCAATGGCATCACAGCACCCACAATGCACCTCCACATCCCATGCAAAATGTTAGGACAACCCAACAACAGGTCCCTGCATGGCCCGACAGGGGAATAAACAGCACAAAATAGGGCAGAGCTGTGCATCCTTATTCGTATTAGTACATTTAACATGCATGTCCATTCCCCCCCACAGG
Organism: Pleurodeles waltl; assembly: GCF_031143425.1. Classification (NCBI taxonomy): domain Eukaryota; kingdom Metazoa; phylum Chordata; class Amphibia; order Caudata; family Salamandridae; genus Pleurodeles; species Pleurodeles waltl. The sequence continues at coordinate 373,231,893 of NC_090451.1, forward strand.
CACCACCACCCATGCCACCCTGATGGAAAGGCCAAGGAGTGCCAGCGCCCCACATAGAGACAGAGGCCCCACTCAGGAGACTGGAAAGGGAAGTATGGACACTGAGGATTACCATGTCCCGTCACACAGTCCTGGACTGTCACCCTCCAGCAGCTCCACCCAGGATACCACTGATACCCCTCCCACCCAGCCACCAACTTCAGCTCTGGCCAAACAACCCCACACCAGTGTCTCCAGGCCACAGACTGGCGGACCACAATTACAGAGGCCAAAGTCACCACCTCCTAACAGGTAGGATGATGATGCCCCCAGTGCAAGTGGGACTGCCAGACCTGTTCAGGGGACACAGGCAGAAGGGGCTAGGCCCAGTGGGAGGGCATCAGTGGTCTATGGGGAGGACAAAGGATGGATGCTGCAGCCCAGGAGGTGATCTCTGAGGTCCTGGGAGCATACCACCATACACAAGACAGGATGGGCCAGATCCTGGCCACCCTGGAACAGAGTCAAAGGCTGCAGAGAGCCCAACATCAAGAGACCATGGAGCAGTGGAAACAGCTCAATGCCACCATGGCCACTATTGCTGGGGTGCTGCAGTACCACTACCCATCCCAGCCTGAGACCCCCACAAGCCTGGAAGCCCCTACCACTGCCCAGGACACAGACCAGCCCTCTATATCAGCAGCAGCAACTGGTCTGGTGGCACTGGCAGAGGACACACAAGAGACCAGCACCTTTACCCGTGCAGCCCGGCACCAGACACTCAAACAGGCCCTCAGACCCAGATATGGCACAGGAACACTTGCCAAGCCCAAGGCCCCCACAAAGAAGTGACTTTGACCTGAACTGTCTCCCAAGTGTGCCACTGTGCTACCACCCTCACCCGCCAATAGCAACTTAACAACTTGCAAGGAACATATGGACCTATACCCACTGCCACCAATCGCTGAGCCCATGTACCTAGTATGGAGTTCCACCATTAGCCCACTCCCTATCACTGTACAGTGCACCAATGCATTTGTGATACCAAATATAGCACATTTACACCAATTCATATGTCCCATGTCATTTTGTAGATTCTATTGTAAATGTGAATGTATTTGCCAGTCAATTCCTTTACCATACCTTTATTGCAGGAATGGTACCCCACGCACAACATCGTCTGGAGTCAACCAAAATGTACACCATCTTTGTTTCAATGGCACATGCCACCTTATCCTTCAGGTAACAGTGTCAATGGCTACAGACCCCTCATCCCCAAAACAAATGAGTCAGACAAACATTATGCAATGCAGACAACATCATCAGTGAACAGTACCTCATAGTCACTGGAAGTATAGTTGGATCAGCTGGTTCCTGGAGTGGACATCTTCCCCCATCTTCATCTTCACCATCACTCTCATCCCCTCTCAGAGGTAGCAGGTCTGGATGTACAGCACCCTCCTCTTCTAGTAGGGTGATAACTCTCCTCACATCTACGTTGTGCAGCATGCCGCAGGCCACCACTATTCTACACACCTTCTCAGGGCCATAGCACAGGGATCCCCCAGAGAAATGGAGGCAACAAAATCTAGCCTTCAGGAGACCTATAGTGTGCCTAATCACCCTCCTAGTATGTCCATGGGCCTCATTATAATTAATCTCTGCATTTGTTATGGGATTTCTCACAGGTATCAGGAGTCATTGCATGTTGGGGTAGCCAGAATCACCTGCAAAAGTCTGCGAAACAGGACTGTAACAAAGTGTCATTACTTGCAGACAGCCTGGCTGTCAGCTATGTACTGATCCAGTGTCATACACACTCACCTATAAGCCATCCTCTGCCCCCTTGTAGTTGTTCCATCATCTGTGGCACACTGCTGTTCCTCAGGACAAAGGAATCATGAACTGAGTTATATGAGCGACCAGAGGAGCAGGTGAGTAGGCGGTTGCCTTGCATGGATGTGTGTGATGGTGGCGGATGCCTGTATGCATGTGTGGTTGATATGTAACTGCACAGGTGTAGATTGTGTGGCAAGTACTCTGAGTGAGGTGGTGAAATGATCCTGTGAGGTGTCCGTCCCATAGGGGACGAATTGTCAGCTGTATCAAATGGCCATATACTGACCTTTGTTTTTCTTCTCTGTGTGTCCCATACAGGTCAGCGCCCATCAGAAGAGGGGACTCTGGCAGGCCATTGCCAGGGAGGTGTGGACCTTGGGGGGTCTACAACTGGTGGGGCACCCACTGCAGGAAACTGTGGGAGGACCTCCGGCGCTGGGCCAGGAGGACCTGCGAGGCCCAGATGGGGAAGGCCTCCCAACGAGGAAGGGGTGCCTGTCAGACCCTGACCCCCTAATGTGCCGCATTCTGGCTATGGCATATCCAGATTTGGATGGGCGCTGAAAGGCAGCACAGCAGCCACAAGTGGGTGACTACCAACACCGTTTCATACCAATTTGATGGATGTGTTTGGGTGCTGTAGTATGTATGCTGTCTAGTGCCAGGCACTCTGACAGGTATCTTCCATCAGTCCTGCACCACATGGGCACGGGAATTTTTAGGGGCCGGTCTCATAGTTCATCAGGACCGTGTGTCTTGTGTGAAATTAGTTTCATGCTGGGATAGTGGCCACTAATTATGGGCATAGTCATGACTAACGGTAGTGGAGGTATATTGCAAGGAGCAGGACTGACATTATTTCTAACTCTCTCTCCAGGTGTGCTTCGGCGTGTTGTGTGTGCCTACGGTGAGTGTTTCCTTTTTCTTTGGTTTGTTTCTGCCACGCTTTCCGTGGCAGTGGTTCCTGACGCGGAACTGACGGCGGTCTTGTGCTTCATTATTTGTTGGGCGGGTGGGGCCTTTCTGTCGGCCTGTGAGCGGTCTCTTCCATCGTTGTTGGCACTCCAATGCTTGCAGTGTGTGGATTTCCCAATGGCTGTTTCTCATGTGCTTCATTATTTCGCGGTCCGTACCACCAGCCTGTTGGCGGGAGTTACCGCCACCACCGGCGGAGCGGTGATTGCCGCCATGTTCATAACGAGGGCCTTAGTGATGAATCCAAGCAGTACAATTAATATTTGTAGTGTAGTTCAGTACAACAACCAAACTTACTGTGCTGTGTTTTGCGAGGGTGAGAATATAGTGCACATCTATACTAATTAAAACTGCCTTGTTGGTGCTCACAACTCGTGTGCTGGCCCACTAATAAGCTGCATAGTTCTCTGCACAAACATGCACCATGATGTTGTGGTGTGTGTGAGCAGTCTAACATAGAATTTGGACTGAAAGCATACCCTTTCAGCACAAAGTACAATACCTAGACAAATTCTTAAACATTCTACACATTGTATGTGTATTGAAAGTGTAGTAGACATGAATTGTGTGGAATGTTTGGAGAAATTAAAAATTTCTACTTGTTAGTGCATTCTTCAAATAGGCATTATTTTTTTACACAAAGCCCAGTTTGGCTCGTTTTATAAATTGGGATTTGCATAAAAAATTATGGATAAATGGGCTGACCTGCTGAAGTTACACCCAAGTAGGCTTGAAGACCAGGAAGTGACAACAAGGATAAATACAATTGAGATAGAAACTGATGAGTTAAAAAGTGAAATAAACAGATAGAAACACAGAAATTTGTGAGAGATCTCAATAAGTACAAATATGGTCGGATTCTGACTTTCAGCAAAAAAATGATAGTATATGCATGACAAAGTTACCTAAACTGCCCTGTGCAAGTGTTGGACTGCTGTGTATGCGCTGTGGAAAATTACACTGTGTGTGTGAACAGAGTGCTACAGTTCAAGACAGATAGGTGGCAAAATATGAAACCATTTGCACAAAATACTTATTCTTTATTTTGTGAAGCCCTGCCTTTTTTCATTTTTTAGTCAATCTCCCCAAAAAGAAACTTCTAGAAAAAGTTTTAAAATATATAAAAAACTACAAAAATTGATTCTTCTCCAAATCACCTTTCCTGTATCATAATGTTAATATGGCCTTACAGCCTGTCATAGCAGACTATACTTGCCACTAAAAACCCACTCTAGTGGTATAGGTCCAAGCCAACCTCCCACATGTGGCCAATCCCTCCTTGATGGACTTCCAACCCACAGTTGTGCACAGCTTTGCGACCTTTGACCACACGCAGTGGGGGACCGGCTGCAGGGTCTGACTACCCTTTGCAATATCATTATATATGAAGCAATATAACATAAGCAGCTTAGTACATAATTACAAATTCCCTAGGTGAATGTTCAATTCCTTATCTTGTTCAGACCTTGGAGAGCCTTAATCTCCAATTCCACAATACACTTGGATTCCAGGGTGGTTTGTGTATTGTCATTATGATGATGACATCGGCATTTCGCAGGCAAGCACAAAATAACTTCCATATTTCATGGTTGCCTGAGTGAAATATACAAGCTTTCTATACCTCTGCATTTTGTGCAATAAAAGCATATATCAATATATATATAGCTAGAGAGCAAGTGAGAGAGAGCGAGACATAGAGAGAGAGCCAGAGAGAATGAGAGAAAGAGAAATGAGCAGAGTGTAATATGATAATCATTACCATTGAAAACGGAAAGGAGGGGTATCATGACCTCCAGTTGCACAGAAGTCATTTATCATTCCAACATGCAAATTTCGGTTACTTAAAAAAAAAAACAATGCACTACTTCAGATAAAACATTAATCAGCAGATTTCTTTCATGAATTTATAGATTGCTAATGCTTTTTCTCCTCCCGGTGAGGATTCAAAAAACTCCTTTCCTCAAGTTCGATGGGATCTTTGGACCAAGTGAGGAGAATGGTTAGCAGCATACAATCATTACAATCTCAATCAATACAACAATAAAACAATAAATGTATACACCATGACCAATGTGGAAACAAAACTCCAATCTGTAAAAAGTTTCAAAGCTTTATTATAACCACAGAGCTAAAATAACATAAATTGTGTGCAAGATCATATTATACAAATGAAAGGAAGCCATAGGTTGACCAAAGCTGTGAAAAAAAATTAAGCTGCAAAACAGCTTTGCAACCAGACAAAAATCAAGAGAGGACTTCTTAGCAGAGTGGGAAAGAAGTGGGAACTGAACTCTAACTTACAATGCTTATCTCTATTCTAAAATTCACAAAACAATTTGATTGGCCAGTTTGATGAGTCCAGATTATGCAAAAGGGCAATATCCAATAAAAATGAAAACACAAGATACATTTTCAACAACAATGAAGATTCCCAGGTTTGGGTGAATTTGTCTCTCCTTCCATGTGATACTGGCAATAACTAGCAACGATGTTCATTACTTGATACACTCCAACATCTTCCCATGGCTCATGACAATTCCAATGGTTCTCATGAGAACAAACAGACAATGGTGCTACTTTACTTTCCAGTCCTCATGTTCTAATGTTGAAACATCCAAGGTCACTGTGAATAAAACTTACACATAATACATTAGGACTCTTTTCTATTCAGGTGAAACAACCTAATGGAAAAAGTCATGTTAGAGGGAAAGAGGATTACTCAACATTTCATATTACTGCAATATGAAAACTTCAGACCTAGCTATACTAACACAAGAACTTAAGTGCATTAATATTGTCATTATTATAACACACAGAATATGAAAATCTATGAATTCATCTTTATAATATATCATAAAATATGCAGAAATATTTCAATATTAATTGCAATCTTTGTTAACGTGTTACATTCAATATGACAGAGATGTGCATTTATTTTTCTACACACACGTAACTTTAAGCTAATGATCCATAAATCTTCATAAATCATATTAAATTCTACTCATAATAATTAATTCTGATGATGAATAAATTTCACCATTGTTAAATCATGTTATTTTATCAGTTCTGGTAGGCACAACGTCTGCCTTTGTAGGAACAATGTCCATCACTAATTAAAAAGTGTACACTTTTAAAATACGTGTTAGTGCAGCTGTCTAAGTTGAGCTTTTAAATGCAAATAGGAAGTCACCTAATGCTGAATTATGTGAGACTAAACCATTGCTGAAATTTATGCTTCAACAGATTGAACCTGGCTCAATTTTGAACATGCATCTCGAGGTGTTTAGGATGACGGCATTGAGTGCTGTAGTCCTATTGCAAATAATCAATTTCTGTTCAATTGTCTTAGGACGTTTTATGCTTGACAACTAACTATCCTCTTCTAGGCGGTTGTCACTGCTTTAAAGAATGATGTCAAATGAGTGAATGCATACACTTTGTAGGCCTATATTACATTTGACACAATTGCCTCTAAGCTAATGGGCAGTTGCTCTTTACAATGTGTTTGCTGGACTTAGTAAAGTATAATAGTGTCAGCACGGGGGGGACTGTGCTGAAATAGATGTATTCAATGCAGCTTCTCACTATGAAAATAATCAGTATATCCTGTTGTACAGACAATGCAATTTTGGTGTGCTGCTCAATTTTAATTTTCAGATCCTATCAGTGACTGCACTGTTTGATTTAATTTCTGAACAGTTCAGGGAAAGATAATGTTCTTTTGCTGAAAACACATTTGGAATGGTAAATAGTGTACTAAACTGAAAGTCGGTCAAGTGTGCCCAGGAGTATATCTGCGGCTGATGTCTCCCATATGAATTTCTGTGCAGTTGTATTCCATATATAGGTTTCAATGGAAGATAATGTATATGACCATATGCATTTTAAAAGTATGTATTTTGTTGACAAAATGGGTGAATGCTTTCCTTATCCATGTTATGTGCCTGATGTCTTCAATCATACTATCATCCATGGCCCGCTGCCTGTATATGTGACAGCTTAACATATTAGGGGGCATATTTACAAGCCCCTAGTGCCTCCAGAGCATCACTTTGTGTGACGCTCCGGTGGCGCTGTGCACCGCTTTGTATTTACAATGCTGTTTTAAGCCACTTTTTGTGGCTTAACACCACATTGTAAATATGGCCCCTTCACAATCAGCAATTTGTGTGGAAGGGGAGTTCAATGGGTGATGCTGTGGGAATTCCACAGCAACACCCATTGCAAGTTGACACTGCCCCAGATTTATAAGAAACTGTAAATCTGTGGCAGGACCAAAATCTAACATCACCCCACGGGTGGCGTTGACATAGCACAATGAGGTGAAATTATTTCATTTCTCCTGGTTTTTTGCTCTTTCTATGCTGCAGAGCAAATCAAAATTGAAGATTGTTTTTGTGCAGGAAGGTGTCAACTCGTCTTCACTGATTTTCCAACAGTACAACTTCTCTGGTCCCACAGACCACTGCCTGTTCTTAAACAAATATTTGTTTCCCATTCTCAATGGCATAGGGATCACCTGAGGACACCCTCCCATTTGCAAATGAGTTACTACCTCCTTCAAGGATCTAGTTCGGTCTCAAAACACTCATACATCTCTTTCAGATTCGTTATTTGGAATGGACGCCCTTGACACGCCCTTTCCAAATACCAAATCACAAACACTAATTGCGATTCGGTAGCTTGTTAAATTTTTGTTCTGTACATATTTAAAACATTTGTACATATTTAAAGGCATTTTCGCTGTCAGAAACGGCCCGATCAGGCCGTTTCTGACTGCAAAAATGCTTTGTACGCATGGCCCATGCTGTCTAAAGTGCCAACAGACAAGCACAAAAAGTGGTTGCAAATTGAGCTCTGAGTTTTTGCAAATTGTCTCTTATTTGCAATACAAACTAGGAGCTAAAAATTCCATTGCAAAATCTGCGGTCTCGCACCAAACTGCATAATAAATTTTAATAAAGTTGGTCGCTATTTGGAACCCCCTTTGAATGGCTATAAACACAGGTCTGGAAGCCTGCAAGAGGTATTAGGTCATCATCCCTTTGTTTTCATTACCAAACTCGAAATTTTCTTTTTAAGCTGCCTACTGCCTGCTCCTCCTACGGTCGCTCAACAATATTCAGAAATTAGAAGGTATCCCGAATCAGTTACCAAATCCTTCCAGGGGTTGGTAACTGATCAATGTTTTTTATCTACAATTATGATCATAAAACCATTGATAGATACCTTTTCGACTAGCAATTTAAACGAAATGCCCTTTCCATACATCCCCTTATTATGATTCTGAAATGAACCACAAAGAGATTAGGAAAAAAAGCCTTTTTACGGCTGTAAACCTTATTTTTGTTTAATTGCAGAGTTTGTGATTTTAAAAAGGCCTGATATTTCATGCTATGATTTCCAACCACTCGTGATTCAAACGCACCTCTAACAGATGAAGTCGCTGTCCACTGAAGACAATGTTGATCAAACAAGAGTTTGTGCCCTTATCGAAAATCGCCTGGAGCGAGTAGAGTGCGTATAAATATGCATTTGCGCTTTATGTTATCATCGAAATGTTCCACACACATCATCATTGTTCATACCTTGTTGCTCTTGTATTTATTTCTAATATACACTAGGGATGAAGCGTCAGGTTTATTTGACAAATGTCGCCCACTTCCTTTGGGCCTGGGGCGAAATATTCGAAAACGTCTCATCAAGCAACATGGCTAAGTACAATCCCTTGCGGCCTACAGCCAAGGGCTAGTGTTACAATCATGCATCACAATAAGCAATCATCAAATAGGAGAGAGAAGAAAATACCGTGAAACGCATGCCCTGAGGTAACATCTGCCACGTGTGAGAATTAAAGGTTTTGTCAATCAATCATTCATTGTCTCAGTAATAGAGTCATACAAGGAAACGACAACTGCGCTCAATGTTCAGGTTAGTAAAGGGTTTCAAAATGAAACCATCAAGTTTTTTGGACGAATGCGTTTGAAATTGTCAATTTGATTGTCTTGATTTATAATTATTTGATGTTTATGATGCGGTATGACTTAGTAAGGAAAATAAAGTGTAAACAAAATATTAAAGAAAGAAACAAAAATTCATTAAACTCTCCTACAGTTTCCAAAGATCTGAGGCACTCTAAGAAGTGTTTTTTAAGGTACGAATGTACTTCGATGGTCACTGTTATAGACCATGCAACAATTTTAGGGGGTTGTGCCATGACTCCTACTCCAGGTATTATTCTCCAACTATGTCCAGGATCACACAAGGAGTGGAAAAGAAGTGTGGATTCTGGGTAGCTAAGTATGGACTGCAGAAGCGTGCTATTGGCCAATTGGAATAACTGCATCTTCTGAGGTAAAGCTGTGTCACAGATGTCCTGCATCAGAGCACATTGGTGGACCTTTACCTATTGTAATAGCATTTGGGTGTGCGCTTACTATGGAGACTAGCTGTTGTACAGTGGCCTTGTAATGCTGTATTTGACAAGGTGCATCTTATGATACTGATGGCTGTTGACAGAATTGGTTGTCAGGGTATTTTTGCACATCACCTTCCCATGGCTTGCCATCTGTTTACATAATTTCATCATAAGATATGGCATGTATTTTTTACTGCACGCTTTGCAATTCCACTGAGTAGCCTGTTTGTGGTGTGGCTTACACCAAACTGGACCGATGGAACAATGAGCGAGCCACTTAAGGGGTACTATTTAGGGTGATGTAAATGCATCCTTGGAGAATGATTCCAACTCCCGCCTAGGAGTCTTTGGGGGTCATTACAACATTAGCGGTAAAAGCCGCTTACCACCGTGCAGAAGACCGCCAACACACCGCCACAGCAGCAGAATTGCGCCATGGTCATTATGACCCACTGCTCGGAATCTGCCAAAATTCAGACACCCACAGAAGTCCGCCACACCAAAGGTCAGTGATAAACTGGCAAAAACAAAACCTCCACCGTCACGCCAACATAAATACGCCCACACTATCACGACACACGAATCCACGCGGCGGTCTTTCAACCGTGGTATTCCATTGGCGGTACACACTGCCACGCTCAAAATACACACACATTTACAAAACACTACCACATTGGACAAATAGAAATACACACACCTGACACACATACACACACCACTCCCACACACCCATTACAATATAAAAAACACACCCACATCACCCACAAACCCCTACGACAAAATTACTGAGAGAAGGCCAGAGAGAGACACTACAAACAACTACCAAGCATCCACAGGCACACAATACCGTCACCCACATAACTTCCATGCACCTCACACAACACACCACTAAATATCACCCAACTTATCACTACACACACCACCCCACAAATCACCCACACCACCCCATGTCACGGCAAAGACACCCCAGGTTCTCTGAGGAGGAGCGCAGGGTCATGGTGGAGGAAATCATCCGGGTAGAGCCACAGCTATTCGGATCACTGGTGCAGCACACCTCCATAGCTAGAAAGATGGAGCTAAGGTGAAGAATAGTTTACAGGGTCAATACAGTGAGACAGCACCCAAGAAATAGGGATGACATCAGGAAGAGGTGGAACGACCTATGGGGGAAGGTGCGTTCCGTGGTCTCAAGACACCACCTTGCGGTTCAGCGGACTGGCGGCGGACCCCCACCTCCTCCCCCACAACTAACAACATGGGAGGAGCAGGTCTTGGCGATTCTGCATCCTGAGGGCCTCACAGGAGTAGATGGAACAATGGACTCTGGTAAGTCAAATTTTAACTATTACATCCCCCACCCTACTTGCATGCTATCACATACCCCCACCCTCACCCTCACCCCCATCAGTCCAGCTCCTCACAAATGTCCCAACATCACAAACCACACATCCTAACACCATGCCCTGCATGCAACACCAAAGCATGGACACCCATCACCAAAGCATGGCCAGTGCACATACCCATACACCCCCCTAAACCATCATCACACAAGGACCCACACAGGTATGCAAGCACTGGGGTACACGGTCACCCACCCATTGCACACCATGCCACACACAGATGTAATAAACATCCTTTTATACCCCTGCAGGACCCCGACCCAACGTCACCGGACAGGAGGGTCCACACATGTCCACACCACCAACAGAAGAGGCCCACAGTGATGACAGCAGCTCTGTCCAATTGGATCTAGATGACCAGCCCGGCCCATCGGGGACCTCTGGACAGTCGGTTCCCCTGACACAGTCACAGGCCACCACAGAGCTTCCCCCCTCTGGAAACACCAGCACAGCACCCACCCAGCGGGCCCATACCTCTGTCCCCAGGACATGTCAATCAGCAGTGTGTCCACCACTACAGGGAACCCAGACTAACCCACCACCCCAACAACAACAGGGACCTGGGGGCAGTGGCAGTGGGAACACAGTCCAGGGGACGGAGGCCCAGGAACACAGGGGAACTGGGAGAGCTGCTGTGCGACAGGGGGTGGACAGGCCCAGGGAACCCACTCTCCACAAGGACCTCTCCAACATCATGGGAGCCTACCACCATTCCCAGGAGACGATGGCAACGGTACTGGCCAAGTTTCAGGAGACCCAACGCCTGCAGGAGGAACAGTATTTGGACTTCAGGGAGGAACTCAGATCCATCAATTCCACCCTGGGCACCATCGTAGGGGTGCTGAAGGAAGTCCTCAACACCAGGAGGGACACTGTGGCACAACAAGGGGCCCATGACACTAGCCTGGATGATGAACTGCCCACCACCTGCGCCGGAGCTAGTGGACAGGAGGCACCGCCACAGGACCACCCCACCCTCACCCCACCCCCTGCAGAGGGTGAACCACCCCGCAATCAGTCCCTGAGATCAAGGACAAAGACAGAGAACAATGCCAAGACCCCCGCCAAGAAATGAGACCACCTTGATTGTCATCCTTCTGTCCCACTTTATCACCCTGTCCATCCTCAAACTGCCCCAGCTCCACTTCCATGCCCATTTGGGCAATGCACCTGTGAGACTAATAGACTGGACTCTGCCATGGACATTCCTCCACCATCACCCCTCACCATTTTACAACCCCCTCCACTATTGAGCACTTAAATAAACACCCTTGAAGTACAAAACAATCTGGAGTCAGTCTGTGATTTTGAAATAGTGTATTAGCAATTACAGTGTCAAAATGCTCTTTCAAATGTAATGTCAACATACCTATGTCACACAGCTCTAGTCCATGAGGAAACAAAGCAGATGTCACACAGTGGGACCCACATCTGTGAAATTGTAAGGGAAAGTGACAACTCAGTGACCATACACTGGGTGAAAACGACAGACAGTTGAGAGGTAGTAGTGTTAAAGTACATGTAGTAAGCAGGTTTGTATTCTTACCTTTGTCTCACTGGAAATATTACAGGATCACCGAGTTCCTGTTGTCGATGTCCTCTTCTTCTGCTTCCTCATCTTCATTGTCCACAGGCTCCACAGCTGCAACAACACCGCCATATGGACCATCCTCCTGCAGAAAAGGCACCTGTTGTCTCAAAGCTAAGTTGTGAAGCAAACAGCAGGCCACGATGATCTGGCACACCTTCTTTGGTGAGTAGGATAGGGATCCACCTGTCATATGGAGGCACCTGAACCTGGCCTTCAGGAGGCTGAAGGTCTGCTCTATAATCCGCCGAGTTTGCCCATGGGCCTCATTGTAGCGTTCCTCTTCCCTTCCTGGGATTCCTCACTGGGGTCAGTAGCCATGACAGGTTGGGGTAACCAGAGTCACCTGCAAATGGCGAGGGACAACTGTTAGACACAAACTAACCTGTAGGGATATCCCCAGACCCAGACAGCCTTTCCCACTGACTTGCTTCCAGGTGCTCACCTAATAGCCACACACGGTGACTCTGGAGTTGACCCATCACATAAGGGATGCTGCTATTACGCAGGATGTAAGCGTCATGCACTGAGCGAGGGAATTTGGCATTAACATGGGAGATTTACTGGTCAGCCAAACACACCATCTGCACATTCATGGAATGATAACTCTTCCGGTTTCTGTACACCTATTCACTCCTGCGGGGGGACCAACGCCACATGTGTCCCATCAATGGGACCTATGATGTTGGGGATATGTCCCATGGCATAGGAGTCACCTTTCACTGTAGGCAAATCCTCCACCTGAGGGAAAACGATGTAGCTCCGCATGTGTTTCAGCAGGGCAGACAACACTCTGGACAACACGTTGGAAAACATTGGCTGGGACATCCCTGATGCTATGGCCGCTGTTGTTTGAAATGACCCACTTGTAAGGAAATGGAGTACTGACAGCACCTGCACTTGAGGGGGGATTCCTGTGGGAATGGCGAATAGCTGACATCAGGTCTGGCTCCAGCTGGGCACACAGTTCCAGGATTGTGGCAGATCAAGCCTGTAGGTGATGATCACATGTCTTTCCTTCATAGTCGACAGGTCCACCAGCGGTCTGTACACCGGAGGATGCCGCCATCTCCTCACATGTCCCAGCGGATGGTGCCTATGAAGGACAACAGCGAGCACAGAGTCAACCAACTCAGAAGTACTTACCCACAGCTCACACAGAACACAAATCATAATCCGAAATTTGGCCTGTATGAGTGTTGAGGCAAGGCCTAGGTATTTGTGACGGAGTTAAAAATTAAGCCATGTGGGCCCTTGAAATGGTGGCTGCCTGACCTGTAAAGTGGAAAAATGGGATGTGAGGTAACTGCGCTGGCGTTGTACACCGTTGAGGTAGGCAGTCGAAGACCGCGGCGCAAATCTGCATTGGTTAACATTGGACCCTATGGGTCCCAGGAGCCAGTGACGATGTACGCCGGTGGTGACGGTACGCACCGCCGCGGACGTGACCGCCATTTTTTATCTGTTCAATCACTTGATACCTGATCTTCGACAGGAGAGGACCTACACTGCAAGTGCTGCTGTGACTTTGGTCTGGAAGAGACAATGGCTCGTGCGTCTGGGGAAAGGGCCCCTGCCTTCTCATCGGAGGAGTTGGAGAAACTCGTGGATGGGGTCCTCCCCCAGTACACACTACTCTACGGTCCTCCAGACAAACAGGTAAGTACACTGGGAGCATGCTGTATGGGCTATGCCTGTGTGGAGTGGGGTGGATGAAAGATCGGGGGGGGAGAATGAGGCGTGCATGAAACAACGGTGAGTGCATGTGCCACATGGCAAGGGTAGGGATGGGGGCCAATGACTGTGACGGTGCAGTTGGTAATAACTTTTCTTTTCTCCCTATACAATTCATGTAGGTCAACGCCCACCAGAAAAAGGTTATTTGGCGCGCCATCGCCAAGGACGTCCGGACCCTGGGGGTCTACCACAGACGGAGCACCCACTGCCGTAAGAGATGGGAGAACATTCGCCGCTGGAGCAAGAAGACAGCGGGGCCCAGCTGGGGATGGCCTCTCAACGTGGGAGGGATGCCCATCACACCATGACCCCCCTGATGTTCAGGATACTGGCGCTGGCATACCCGAGTTGGATGGGTGCTTGAGGGCATCACATCAGCCACAAGGGGGTGAGTACAGTCTCATTCTGCTGATTTTGCGCGCAGTGGAGGTGTCTGGGTGGGGGAGTTGGGCTGTGGGTTTCCCTAGGCCAGGGCGAGTGTGCTAGTTAGGTCCCCTTGTTCTGGCAGACCCTGTGGCACCCCACCCCACCTGTGTACAGTGCCAAGTACACCTAGTCAGGCTCCGTTGTCATCCATGTGTGCAGATGTCGGCCATAGCCTTGGAGGCCATGTCCCAGGGATTGAACAGTGGAGCCCAAGTTCGGGCGTAGTGCAGGGGGCTTCTGTGTCTGTCGTGTCCGCCAACGGTAGCGGTAATGCATGCACTCAACATGTCTGTTCTTGTGTGCATTAGCATCATAAGGCGGAGGAGCAGTGGCACCGGAGCAGGAGGGAGCTGCATTCCACATGGCCCTGGAGGATGAGACAACAGACTCGGAGTTCACCAGTGGGATGGAGGGCGAGGGGAGCTCCACGGTGGGGACAGGAGCTGACACCAGTGATACGGACTCGTCCTCTGATGGGAGCTCCCTTGTGGTTGCCACATCTGTGCCCCCGCATCTACAGTTACAGCCCCCACCCCCCACCAGCATTGCCCTCCCAGCAGCCCCTCAGCCTTTGCCCCGTGCCCGCTCACCAAGGAGAGTGGGCATCACCTTCGCCCCAGACACCTCAGCCCCTGCCACAGTCACCCCTGCTGCCCTCAGTGAGGAGGCCATTGACCTCCTCAGGTCCCTCACTGTTGGGCAGTCTACCATTTTGAATGCCATCCAAGGTGTAGAAAGGCAGTTGCAACAAACAAATGCACTCCTGGAGGGCATTCATTCTGGTCAGGTGGCCCTTCAGTGAGCTTTTCAGACTCTGGCATCAGCACTGATGGCAGCTATTGTCCCTGTCTCTAGCCAACCCCCCTCAACTTCCTCCACCCAGACCCACACCCTTGTACCTCAGCCTATCCCAAGCACATCTTCAGACCAGCATGCACACACGTCAACACACAAGGGAAGCTCTGGCAAACATAAGCACCACACATCCCACAGGCACTCATGCAAGTATCACACACATGCATACACACCAACATCCACTGCCTCTACTGTGTCCCCCTCCTCCTCGTCTCCCTCCTCCCTCCCAGTCTCATCTACACTCACACCTGCATGCACTACATCTACAGCCACTACTTCCATCATCAGCACACACACTACCACACCCCGCTCACGTGCAGTCACCACCCCCACTTCCATTCACACGTCCCCTGTGTCCTCTCCCAGTGTGTCTGTGACGCCACCTTCCACGATACACTAACGCAGGCACACACCCACCCAACAGCCATCCACCTCACGACAGCCTCCAGCGCATGCACCTTTACCCAAAGTCACCAAACGCACACCTCCTACAACCACAACCTCTTCCTCCACTCCCAAACCCCCTCCAGCTACCCGTCCCAGTGCTCCCAAGAAACTTTTCCTGTCCAACCTTGGCCTCTTTCCCTCACCTCCCCCACCCCGTCAGTCTCCTAGGACCCGACTCTCCATGTCCCAACCTAGCACCTCAGCCACAACATCTCCGAGACCAGTGGTGCATGTAGTCACCGGAATCTAGAGTGCACTGGGCAGCAGGGCACCCAGTATGGCACGGAGCCACAGCACGGACAGTCCTCCACCTTTGAAGCATCAAAAGTTGGCCAGTGCCCGGCAGGAGAGGCGGAAGACTCCAGCCACCAAAGCAGCTCCCAGGGGTACAGGACACCGCCGCCACAAGCACCGCTGAACAGGACACCGCCGCCACAAACACCGCTGCCAAGGGCAGTGCCGCAAAAAGTACAGCTGCACAGGACACTGCCGCCACAAGAACCGCTGAAGAGGACACCTCCGCCACAAGCACCGCTGCCAAGGACACCACCGCAACAAGCACCGCTGCCAAGGACACTGCCGCCACAAGCACCGCTGAACAGGACACTGCCACAACAAACACCGCTGGCCCATGAGCGCCAAGGGCACTGACGCTACTGAGTCCATCACGAGCAGGAAGAAGCGCTCTGGGCACAAGGCCCCCTCCAGAACGAGTGGAGAGATACATCCACTACCTCTGTCCTTGGCAGGATGAAGCACTCTGGGCACAAAGCCCCCTCCAGAACGAGTGGAGAGATACATCCACTACCTCTGTACTTGGTAGGATGAAGCACTCTGGGCACAAGGCCCCCTCCAGAACCAGTGGAGAAATACATCCACTACCTCTGTCCTTGGCAGGAAGAAGCACTCTGGGCACAAGGCCCCCTCCAGAACGAGTGGAGAGATACATCCACTACCTCTGTCCTTGGCAGGAAGAAGCACTCTGGGCACAAGGCCCCCTCCAGAACCAGTGCAGAAAGGCATCCACTACCTCTGCCCTTGGCAGGAAGAAGCACACTGGGCACAAGGCCCCCTCCAGAACCCGTGGAGAAAGGCATCCACTACCTCTGTCCTTGGCAGGAAGAAGCACTCTGGGTACAAGGCCCCCTCCAGAACCAGTGGAGGGATACATCCACTACCTCTGTCCTTGGCAGGATGAAGCACTCTGGGCACAAGCCCCCCTCCAGAACCAGTGGAGAAAGGCATCCACCTGAGAGACCGTGGCTTTGCACTCCCCAGTATAAAGCAGTGGGCAACCCAGCCACTGGAGAGACTTGAGAGACTGTGGCTTTGCACTCCCCAGGATAATGCAGTGGGCAACTCACCCACTGGAGAGACTTGAGAGACTGTGGCTTTGCACTCCCCAGGATAAAGCAGTGGGCAACCCACCCACTGGAGAGACTTGAGAGACTGTGGCTTTGCACTCCCAAGGATATGGCAGTGGGCAACCCACCCACTGGAGAGACTTGAGAGACTGTGGCTTTGCACTCCCAAGGATAAGGCAGTGGGCAACCCACCCACTGTAGAGACTTGAGAGACTGTGGCTTTGCACTCCCCAGGATGGAACAGTGGGCAAGCCACCCACTGTAGAGACTTGAGAGACTGAGGCTATGCACTCCCCAGGATTGAACATTGGGCCTGTGGCCCCCTCATGGATTTAGCGTTGTGCACTCAACCGGCTGAGGTGCCCCCCCCTTTGCCATCTCCCTGAAGTGCCTGTTTTATTGCTATCTGATGCCCCTGCAGTGTTCTCTCCCTCATGTTCGGGGATTGAGTGTGGGCCTCGCCCATGCCGTGTGGGCCCAGTGTTCTACAGACTTCAATGGAGCACTACCTGGACTACTATTCTTGGTGTATATATTTGTTTATAGTGTATATATATTTTTGCGTCCTGGATTTTAATAGATTACAATGGTTACACTCATTTGCTTTTGTCTTTGCATTCTTCTGGGGGGTTTGGGGGTGGTGTAACTGGAATGTATCATGCTGTATTAGTGTGCGTGTTGTAGTGGGTGAGGGTAGGGGTGGGGGTGTTGCGTGTGTGTGTCCCTGTTTTTTCCCTCCACCCTCCCCTGTGTCGTAGGTGCAGTACTCACCGTTGTCTTTGCCGCCGGCATTCTTGCTCCTGGTGGAGGAGCAAGAAGATGAGGGCTGGCAGGATCTGGAGCTCGGGTTCCATGGTGTCCGGATTCCTTGTGGGGTGTGTAGAGGTGAGCGTTTTCCCTTTGAAGTCCTGTTTCCACTGTGTTTTTGTTCGCGGTGAATCTGCCCCGGAAAAGGTCGCGGATTGGTAGGTTGTGATACTGTGGGCGGTACATTGTCCTCTGCCTGTCTGTTGGCGGTGACCGCCAAGCAGTTTGTTTGTACCACCGTGGCGGTCGGAGTGTTAAAGTGGCTGTCTTTGTTGGCGGTTTCCGCCACGGTCGTAATTGCAATTATTTTACCACCGGCCTGATGGCGGTCTTACCTCTGCTTTAACATTGACCGCCAGGGTTGTAATGATCACCTTTGTCTTTTGTGAGTGCCTTCATGAGAAATTCCTTTCAATCTTCCTTTGCCATGCCGATGTTTATGCTTAATTATCTTATTTTGGGTTCCAGAATTTAGAAACACCCACATTCACATTTTATCATCATAGTTTTGTTTGCGTAATCGTAACCATCGCAGTACAACATTATGCAGACAGAACTATGACCACATATGACTATCTATTTCCCTGCTAATCCCATGGATCCGTCATTCAGAAGTTGCTGTGGTTGCACTATATTTTCAAAAGCATTATAGAGACTGAGTAGAAACTATAGCCATGCACTTCAGACCTTCCAGAAGTCCATTAAGATAGTTTGCCATTCTTTTTCTTGATGGTTGCAAACTGCAGCAAAACTGGACATTCTTCAGTTTTCTTAGCTCACATTATCATTTGAAACCAGTGCCTTAATTTAATAGGGTATTGTTGTAATTTGTCAATTGTCCCAAAAATGCCCCTTTAGAGGTGTTTGGAGTTTCTCACTGTGAAAACAAATTCATAGAGAGATGTACATTGGGGATATCACTAAAAGTGTAGTCAGGAATGTATTCAGTAAAGGTTACCTACTTACTAGCTGATGTCTCAACCCGTACAGCATGATTAATGTATTTCTAATGCCTTACTGGACTGTAAAGCCTTAAACCACAGGCGTTCACTATCAAATCCACTTTTGTACTACAAAAGCTATTATACTCCCTCTATATCCTCCCCAGCTCTCTATCCTCTTTTTCCCAACTTTACAATAATGTTAAGTGTGGTGTATAAATCATCCTAAAGATTTATTTTCTCTGTGACAAATTAGAAAGAAGCTTACTCTCACAAACTATGAAGACCATCACCACCTGAACTATAAGGAGAGGATTTTAAGTTGATTCTGAACTACTGATCTACTGTCTCTTTCTTCATTTTTGGACGCCCAACTGTTACAAGGATTGTGGGACCACACAACCTCAAAGGCTAAGGACGCACACCCTCAAAGCTAAATAAAAGCTATCAATGAGTGTGATTCTAATATTGCAAATGTGTACATGCCAGCAAACATTAGCAATACCTGCATAGCTGCACAGGTACAAGGCCAACTGAGAGCATGCAGAGAGAGAGAGTCCAAGAATGCCAAATGCAGTTCCATAGCCTCTGGCTTGCAAACAAATAGAGCTGTGAAAATGAAATGAATGGAAAACAGAATAAAAGTAAATTCACAAACCACTTGAGAAGCCTACATCACAATTGCAGTCAAGATATATCCATCTTTGATATTTTAAAATACAAACACAAGGCCTAAAAAAATTTCTGACTTAGCATCTACTGGCCTCATATGTTTATATAAGATAGGACTACATTTTTAAAACGTGTCAAGAGAATGTTCCAGATTATCTTCTCTGAACTCTTGCTTATCCTATTTATATGGAATTCAGTTGTAAGGTTTTTCAAATATTCATCCCAGCCTTGATACTTCCAGTCCCTTCAGACTGATTCACAAAGGGTCAATAATACACATCCTCAAAGACCCTTAGTCAGTGCCAAACCTTACATGAACCCAATCATATTCCTGACCACTGCTTCTGCACTCCGATTATCAAATATAAGTGCAGGTGCTTTTTAGTTTGATTAGAATGGTTTTGTACAGTCTGTCACTTTTCATCACCAATAAGTTGAAACCCTTGGTAAAAATAAAAAATAGATAGTCCACCTCTGCATTGCATTTGACATTGTAAATGTGTGCTGGTTTGCAAAAGATAGTGTGGGGAAAGGCCCCTTTTCTCATGATTGCACAAACAATTTTGGCCTGGTATTTAATGTAATCTCAAAGTTCTAAGTGCCCAGGGCACATGCTAATCAGGTTCCCTGGGGCAGATCTCTTTCCCAAAACTGTTGTGATTCATTGGCACAATTGGCAACACCCTTAGTTGCCATTATCAACCCCTAGTAAATGGACCTTAGGTACCCATAGCATGGGTTGCTAAGGGTAGGCCTCTCAGGACAGCAGCACAGATTGTGCCCCCCTAGGGACATTCATCCAGATGCACCCAACACTGCTATTGCAGGCTGTGTGTCCTGTTGTAATCTCAGAATGCGTACTCGACATGGCACACAGCCTCTGTGCCCTGTCCACTATAGGTAAGTCACCACTCTAGCAGGCCTTCCAACCCTAAGGCAGGGTGCACTATACTGTGTGTGTAGGCATGAGCATTATGCCCCTACTGTGTCCTTGCCAAAACTAGGACATAGTAAGTGAACAGAGCAGCCATTTTAATTTGATGTACCGGACCCTGGTCAGTTCGAGTTTTATAGCTACATGATGGCGACTCTCAACCCTGGGCTGTTTGGTATTAAACAATTCAGAATGACAAATGCAAACCGGTGCTAGTATTAGATTTATTGTAAAATGTATCCGGGGCCACCTTAGAGGTGACCCCTGCAAAGCTAATTAACACTGGTATGGTTGCTGGCCTGTCATGACCAGCCTGCCACCACCAGACAAGATTCTGGGACCCTGGAGTGAGCCATCCTGCTATCTGAGTCCCAGAACAAAGCTCTTCCTGCATGGAGGTGTCACACCTCTTCAGGAATGTGTACTGCCCTGCTAGCAAGCTTCAAAGGGCTTACTGCCTTTGAAACTTAACACCTAAGCCTGCTGCTAGCAGCAGATGGCCACCCCTACTGCGAACCCCCTCTTTTGGTGGGAGCAATGGCAGGAAAACACACAAAGGACAGGAGGAGTGGTCAGCCCCAGCTTGAACCACTAATGAAGTGTTGCAGGGGAGGTAACCCTCCATTTCATTTTCCTCCATCTTGCATGGAAGGAAAAAAGCCAATCAGGTATAGGGAATTGACCTCTGCCCACAGGAAGTGGTCACTTTGTGGGTGTAGCCACCCTAAAGTAGATGATTTATTGGTCACTACTAGGTAGTCCCCTAAATGCCCACTAAATACAGTATTTAGTGGGCACCCCTAGACCAGAGATTCAGATTCCAAAGGCACACAAATACAACAACAAAGAAGACCCAAGGCTTGAGAGCTGAAGTCCTGCTACACCAAGAAAAAGGTGCCAAAACCTGCCTGCTGCACCTTTGACTCAACAATTGCTCCTGAGGGGTTGCTCAGACTTTTGACAAACTCTACAATCCCCCATAGGATGTCCATGCTCCTGAAAATTCACCAAAGAATTATATTCTGAGTGAAGGTATCACTCTCCTGCAACCAAGACCAAAAGAACAGTGAAGTTCAGTTCACTGACCGGCTGCTGACCAAGGAACCAGACACCACAGCCAGACCACATTTCACCAGATGGACTGTAAGGACAAAACCTGCAACTGTGCCACGTTTGGTGACACTGTGCCCTCCAGTAGCTGAACTATGCGACATCCCCAGGTACTGGTCAGTCAACATTGGACACCCAGGACAGTCCACTCCAGACTGAAAAAGGACCTGGAGAAAGCTCCAGTCAAGGGACTTCTGAAAACACCAGGACCTCCCACCTGAGTGCCTCTGCTAACCTGCAAACGACCCTCAAAGTGACCTAGCTCCCGCTCCCAAGAGCACCTTTGCACACTGCTCCTGGATCATTGATTCGCTCTGCACCCGGCCACCCTGTGCCCTGCACCAAAGTCCCAGCTGTGTTCTAAGGGTCCCTCACCCCTTGCGACTTTGACACTCCAAGGAGACCCACCGGACTCACCTTGAAGTACAACTGTGCAGTGCTTTTCCAAGTGGTCCCCTGCAGTGGCCTTGCACCAGCTCCAATGACTTTCTTCAGCTGCTCCAGATGAAATCAGGAGCCGCCCAAACTTTTCCAGATGACCTCGACCTATCTGCAAAAGTAGACATTGGTAAACACATTCCCTGATTATAAATACATTTTTAAAGTATTTCTCCATTGATTCCCATGTTTACGCACAGAACTGAGACATTTTCTACACTTTGAAAATTTATAACCTAAAAATGCTTACCAGATTTGATGATCTTGGTCTCAGAAAGTGTTATAAAAATCTGATGTATTTTTGTAAATTGATCTTGAGTAATTCTTTTGACTGTGTGTTTTGCTTTATTGATACTGAGAGTACAACAAATGCTGTGCATCTCCAAGATTAGCCTAACTGCTAGGCCAAGCTACCATAAAAATTAGAGCATTAGATGGTCTATGTGTTTTCCTCTGTAAACCAACATGTTGTTGTCTGGACCCTCTAAATAGTGTGCCTGGTTTTGCACACTACACAGGGGGTAGCCTCCTACAGCTAGACATGAGGGCCCTGATCACATAGGTAAGTTTAGAACAGAAGTCTAAGTTTAGAACCGAAGTCTAAGGGCCCAGTTTGCAGAGGTAAACTTAGACTTGAAGTCTAAGTTTACCCCTGGAGCCCAATTCAAAAAGCAACTTACGACTCATAAAGTTATGAGTTTGGGGTCTCTTCACTCATGGCTGAATCTCTGCACTAGTGGCAGAATCTCCCTGTTCAGGGTAGAATCTCCACACTGGAGTGCTCCGTGTGGAGATTCTGCCACAAGTGAGGACACTCTGCCACGAGTGTGGAGACCTCACACTCGTAACCTTGCAAGTTGTAAGTCCCCGTGTGAATCAGGCCTTTAAGCTTCCGGTCTAAACTTAGGGCCAGATCTACAAGGCCCTAGGGCTACATTTACAAGGCGGTGCTAAGCCACTTTTTGTGGCCTAATGCTACCTTGTTAATATGGGCCCTTGTGACACAGTTTTCTGTGACAGAGAGGCATGCAATAGGTGTTGCTGTGGGTGTTCCACTGCAACACCCATTGCTTTTGACACTGCCAGTTTTACAAGAAGGCATAAATCTGTGGCAACACTAAAAACTAACGCCACCCCAGGGGTGGCGATAGCATGGCACAACGACGAGGAATAGTTTTATTCCGCTTCGTTTTTGCTTTTTCTAGGTATGCTGCATTCTGCAGCACACATAGAAATAACAAAATGCCATGAATGTCTGTTTATGTGCAGGAAGGTGCCCCTTCGCCATTGTAGATTGTTTATGTGCAGGAAGGGACGCCTTCCTGCACATAAACAATTGATCCCCTCAACGCAGACACCCTTGCACTACGGTACAAGGATGCCTGCGTTGGCAGCTAAATTTAGCACAGGGGAGAACACAGGGGTGTGCCATATTTAAATAAATATGGTGCATTCCTCTGTTTCTAAAGTGGTGCTATGTGGCACTGCAAATTTTGGCGCAGCGCCACACTGTGCCACTTTTTAGTAAATCTGTTCCTTTGATTTCAGGTCTAAACTTACACTTCAGATGTAAGTTTAACTTTGTGAATTGGCCTCCAGATCTAAACTTAGACTTCAGATCTAAACTTAGACTTCAGGTCTAAGTTCACCTTTGTGAATTGGGCCCACAATTCTTTAAATGATTAAAATAAATACAATTCAAGGCATTACACAGCAACATACTAATCAATTATAAATCTATAATCACTCAATACGTTTGAAATGTGATAAGAAAAATCCCCAGAGGGCCCAATAGTATGGAAACTAGATTAATATTAATAAAGGCCCACAGCAGCTTTGCACTACTCATAGGTATTCCATAGCAATAAGACACTGTTTTTCTTCAATTACATTTTGTTAAGCTTGGATGCCATTCATTCCACTTATTATCAATATCATGTATAAATTGTCAATGGTTTATTACATTTTTTCTTTTCCTTTTGGGTAACTGCATTGTTACAGCTATTTCTGTGAGTACCCTCCATGATCCATATTTCTTGCACACCTGTGTTGCTACTTAGGTCAATTAGGGTGAGTGGTTCTTAATCCTAGTTCAAACTGCCATGAATTCTCTCACAATTTTTAATTTGTAGTATTAAATGCTGCCTTCTTCACTTACAAGCAATTTTTCCCCCTGGCAGTTGTGGCTGCTGTCTCATGACCCATCCATCCAATTCCTGGCCCCATTGAAAAGGCAACCAGTACATTTTTCCCGCTGTCTATATTCTTATTTCAATTATTGAGATGCATTTACTAATTCATCTCTACATAAGTCCCACAGGTTATCCTGTGTCTTGATGAGATCCTGGTATCCTTGTATTGGTCAAAACACCTTCAACAGTTAAAAAAGACAGACCCCTGTACAACTTATCTCACACAGTGATTTGACCTGTGTGCACATCCACATCTGTATTGCTACCACCTGTGGCTGTCTATTACCTTGTATTCACCAACTATTGTCATGATAACAGAAACCTTATTTCCATTTTTGGCGTGTTTCACCTGGGGTGCACTTTTTCTCTATCACCAATGAAATCTTTTTTGCTGATTTATTTCTATGAATAAAACACTGGCTTTATACAATTGACACATTTGTGACTGATTGCATTGCGGATTTATGCCTAACAGTTTGTAGACTGCCTCAATTAAAATTATTTTATTTGATCAGCTCTATGCAGGACTTTCTGCGGTACATATTCATGTGATAAATGAGTTTCACGTGAACAGTTGTTTCATAATAATGAGTAAATATGCCAATGTTCATGTGAACATTTGGGTTGCTTGTGCTCTTTAACAGTTAGATTAATAGTTAGTCATTGCTGTAAATACTCATAAACACACTACAATTACTTTACATTCTAGAGCAGTGGTCTCCAAACTTTTTAATGCCGCACCCCCTCAGTTGAAAAATAAAGGTCATTGGGCCCCACCTCAGAATTTTTCACAATTATTTTATAAAGATGGCAGTGTTTAAATATGCCCAGACGTATTTAAACATTGCAGTTAAGTACTGTTACCTTTTTAAAAGTGCAATAACATGTATCTGCTTGAAAAAAGGACACGGTTATCTGGGTAATGCTTCTTTTAGCCGGAGCATGGCACCCCCCCCCCCCCGGATCACTTGAGGCCCCCCTAGGGGGGCCCGCCCCCCAGTTTGAAGACCTCTGTTCTAGAGTCAACCTAAGTTAATCATCAATCCTTCTTCCAATTGTTAAGGATTTAAACACAATGTTCACAAAACTAAGAATTTTAATTCACATGTCTCCACTTTCTCAGCTAAATTCTAAACCTAGATGTTAGACCTGACAGCCTTAGAGTGTTCACCCCTAACTTTTTGCCTGCCTACCTCTGCTTTTCTGACACTGTTTTTGCTGATTTTTAGACTCTGTGCACTTTACCACTGCTAACCAGTGCTAAAGTGCATATGCTCTCTCCCTTTAAACATGGTAACATAGGATCAAACCCCATTGGACTATTTAATTTACTTATAAGTCCCTAGTAGTGTGCAATATATGTGCCCTGTGCCTGTAGATTAAATGCTACTAGTGGGCCTGCAGCAGTGATTGTGCTACTCACTTAAGTAGCCCCTAAACCTTGTCTCAGGCCTGCCATTGCAAGGCCTGTGTGTGCAGTTTCACTGCCAATTCGACTTGGCATTTAAAAGTACTTGCCAAGCCTAACCCCCCCCTTTCTCTACATATAAGACACCCCTAAGGTGTGCCCTAGGTAACCCATAGGGTAGGGTGCTGTGTAGGCAAAAGGCAGGACATGTACCTATGTAGTTTACATGTCCTGGTAGTGTACAACTCCTAAATCTGTTTTTACAATGCTGTGAGGTCTGCTCCCTTCAAAGGCTAACGTTGGGGCTGCCCTCATACATTGTTTGAGTGGTAGCTGCTGATCTGAAAGGTGTCGGAAGGTCATATTTAGTATGGCCAGAATGGTGATATAAAATATTGTTGACTGGTGGAGTTGGATTTAATAGTAATATTTTAGAAATGCCACTTTCAGAAAGTGAGCATTTCTCTGCCTTAGAATCCACTTCTGGCTGGGTTTAGTTGTCAGCTCCTTGTGCATTCACTCAGACACACCCCAAACACAGGATACTCAGGGGCATATTTATACTCCGTTTGCGCCGACTTTGCGTCGTTTTTTTCGACGCAAATTAGACGCAAAACTAACTCCATATTTATACTTTGCCGTTAGACGCGTCTAGCGCCAAAGTTCATGGAGTTAGCGTAATTTTTTTGCGTGAACACCTTCCTTGCGTTAATGATATGCAAGGTATGCGTTCCCGTCTTAAAAAATGACTGCGATGCATATGCGTCGTATTTATACTCCCGGGCAAAAATGACGCCCGGGAGTGGGCGGGTCTAAAAAACCTGCATTTGCGCCGGATTTTAGCGCCTGGGTCAGGGCAGGCGTTAAGGGACCTGTGGGCACAGAATGAGCCCAGAGGTGCCCTCCCCTGCCCCCAGGGACACCCCCTGCCACCCTTGCCCACCCCAGGAGGACACCCAAGGATGGAGGGACCCACCCCAGGGACATTAAGGTAAGTCCAGGTAAGTATTTTTTTTTATTTTTTTTTGTGGCATAGGGGGGCCTGATTTGTGCCCCCCTACATGCCACTATGCCCAATGACCATGCCCAGGGGACAGAAGTCCCCTGGGCATGGCCATTGGGCAAGGGGGCATGACTCCTGTCTTTGCTAAGACAGGAGTCATTTCAATGGGGGATGGGCGTCGTAAAAAAATGGCGCAAATCGGGTTGTGGCGATTTTTTTGCCTCAGCCTGACTTGCACCATTTGTGGACGCCCATACGCCATTTTCCCCCTACGCCGGCGCTGCCTGGTGTACGTCGTTTTTTTTAACGCACACCAGACAGCGCCGGCGGCTAACGCCGGTTAACGTCATTGAATAAATACGGCGCCCGCATGGTGCTTCAGAATGGCGTTAGCCGGCGCTAATTTTTTTGACGCAAAACTGCATTGGCGCAGTTTTGCGTCAAAAAGTATAAATATGGGCCTCAGCCTCACTTGCATACATCTGCATTTTGAATGGGTCTTCCTGAGCTGGGAGGGTGGAGGGCCTGCCACACACCCTACTGGGACACTGGCAGACAGGATTGAACTGAAAGGGGACCTGGTGCACTTCTAAACCACTCTTTGAAGTCTCCCCCTACTTCAAAGGCACATTTGGGTATATAAACAGGGCCTCTGCCCCTTCCAACCCAGACACTTCCTGGAGAAGATAACTGGAACCAGATCCTGCATCCTGCCAAGAAGAACTGCTTGGCTGCCCAAAGAACTCACCTGACTGCTTTCCGTGAAGGACTGCTGCCTTGCTGTTGGCCTGCTGTCTTGCTGCTCTCTGGCTGTGGTGAAGAAGTGCTCTCCAAGGGCTTGGATGGAGCTTGCCTCCTGTTCCCTAAAGTCTCAGTACCAAAAAGACTTATCTCTTGCAACTGGACTCCTTGTGTGGCAAAAATTTGATGCACAGCTTGCTGAAACTAACGCACAGCCTGCCCCGCGGTGAGATATTCACTGCACGCCAAACAGCAACGACGAAGCGCGACTTCGCAAGGAGAAGTTCGATGCGGCGCCTATGTTGCGACTGAAACTTTGAAGCATGGCCCACCGGATCGACTCACAGCTGACCTGGGACCATGCAGCCTGACTTCCAGAGGGGAAATCGACACAGCGCCTGCCGTGCAGGACAAAATTACACACAATGCCCACCGGAACGACGCAGAGCTTTTTACTTTGCTCCGCAAGCCCAGGATTCCACGCACAGACTCCGGGGTGTCTAAAAACCCCGCAACCTGAAGAGGATCTATGACCGAGGGCAAGAAATTGATGCACAGCCATCCCTGCATGGAAACTAAACAACGCATCGCCGTGTGTGGCCTGAGAAATCGATGCACACCCCCTTTTTTTTCCACGCTTCCCCTCCTCTGCAGCCCTTTGCGGAGATTTTTCATGCGAACCAGGTACTTTGTGCTTGAAAGAGACTTTGTTTGCTTTAAAAATACTTAAGACACTTTATATCACTTTTGAGTGATATCTCTACATTTACTTATTGCATCTTTGATTGTTTTTGACCTGCAAATATCCAGATAAATATTATATATTTTTCTAAACACTATGGGGTGTATTTTTGTGGTGCTATATTGGGTTATTGTGTGATTTAATGCACACGTACTTTACACATTGCCTTCTAAGTAAAGCCTGACTGCTCAGTGTCAAGCTACCAGAGGGTGGGAACAGGATAATTTGGATTGTGTGTGACTTACCCTGACTATAGTGAGGGTCCTTGCTAGGACAGGGGTGTATTGCTACATACACTACGTAAATGTATTGCTACATACACTACGTGCATGCGGCAGCACTACGTGCAAGGTAAACAGTGGTGCAGAGTGTGGACCATTGGCCTCTGCTTTCATTGGCCTTCGCTTCCATTTTGGTTCACGACTCCATTTTGTCGAGTCTGGTTCGGTGCGTAAGGCACTGTTCTGTGTTTTTCCACAAGCTTCGGCAAGCTGAAGGGTGGGGTGTTTTTCTGCTCAACTTCGCTCCATCTGCCTGGTACGAAGGGCGCTATTTACATTCCACGAGCTATCAGTTAGAACAACAGGGGGATGCGCCTGTACACAAGGAGGAATGCAAGCTTCACCTTGGAGTCCTCTCCTGGGAACTTGGCCCATTCTGAGGAGACGTCTCGAAGGGTGAACAAGGTACCGCCGATTGCACAATTTGTAAAGGAGGGGGTCTTTTTCTAGAAAAGACTCCTGGGCGTTAGTAAATACTATAAAAGTTGGGGGCCTAGATGGGCTGGTTTAGGAACTCTCTTCTGGGTTGGACGCAACGCCAGGAGGACTGATTGTCCCGAACAGAGGCTCCCTGTGTCAGCTGATTTGGGTTCCCCAGCTTTGTGTACGGCGGAGGGATGCAGACGCTCTTTTCGGTGAAGCTTTTCAATTTATTAAGTGTATTGTGTGTGCGCGCGTAATGTGTACTTATTCTTGCAGTCATTTTCATGCTATTGAGCATTGAAGTATATTGTGTGTGCGCGCGTAATATGCACTTACTCTTGCAGTCATTTTCATGCTATTGAGCATTGAGGTATATTGTGTGTGCTCGTATTATATGCACTTACTCTTGCAATTATTCACAGAGTGCTTATATCAAGCGGAGGAAAAGTTTATCATTATTCTCATGTTATTCTCCTGATGTATATATATATATATTAGTGTGGTTTAGTTTTGCTAGCTGAGAACTTGCCCCTTAAATAAACTTGATTATTCTACTTACGAAGGTGTTTGAGAGTGATTGCTTTACATTGTGCCTTAAAATATCCTGAAGTGCATAGTTTTGATATTCTGAAGAGTAAAGCAGCACAAATTGGCGTAGTCGTTTGCAGGATTCGAAAAAAAAAAAAAAGGGAAAATGCTTAATAAGATCAAAGCGAGCTCAAAAGCAGGTTCTCAGGTAGCAAATCCAGACATAGAGATACCGGGGTGGGAAACCGCTCCATATAAACTTTTAGCTCAGGAATGGTCACGTTGTGCTGGTTTGTGTGAAAATTGGAATGCGTGTATGTTAAATGTGGAACCTGAAGATCTTCTCATTTGTTTACGGAAAGTTTCGATTGACAAGGGAAGGGAGGTTTGTGCGTTGGGGAGGCGAGGCTGGATCTTGCTTTCTGCGTACCGAAAGTTGTATGAAAAATGTTTACAGTTACAAAAAGACCACGAGCAGCTGGAGAAGGAGTTAGTGGAAGCCGAAATTCCTCTACCATGCTAGCTTGTCAAAATAAATTATTAAGTGATAAGTTGGAAATGTACCAACTGGTTGCAGAGAGAACGGCTGTTAGCGTAGCTAAATATAAACACAAGAAACGAAGAGGGAAAGTTAATAAAAAGAAGGTGCATTTAGCTATCTCTCAGGCAGGATTAGCCTTTGAGCCTGAATTTTGGGATGGAAACATCTGGGATACATCTGATTTTTCAGATGGGTCCGGGGGCGATGACTGCCAAGATGTTAGACAGGAGAAGACAGAGCGCAGGAATGTTGTCCGTGCGCAGCCCATATATCGGCGAAAGTTACAGCATAGCCCAGCTAATCCTGGAGGGGTGATGTTGGATGCCCTGGAGGATTATACACAGCAAGAACTAAGTGATGTGATAGACAGATTTCGACAGAGGTCTGGGGAAACATTGCTTACGTGGTTGGTGCGGGTGCACGATATGGGGGGCCAGGGGGTCCAATTGGATCACGGCGACGCCCCGAGGCTTTGTATGTTAAGTACAGACCCGGTTATTCAAAATGAGTTTAGAACCTATCCAGGGAATGGTCCCATGACCA
This sequence comes from Pleurodeles waltl, assembly GCF_031143425.1. NCBI lineage: Eukaryota > Metazoa > Chordata > Amphibia > Caudata > Salamandridae > Pleurodeles > Pleurodeles waltl. The sequence goes on from NC_090451.1 coordinate 373,262,225, forward strand.
ATTTGTTAGAGCTAGCGGCGCAAGGGTGTGCTCAGAAGTATCCGACAGAGTCAGACTGGCCGCCTAATGATAAACCTTGGTATACTTTGAGAGATGCAGTACAGAGATTGAAGGAAGAAGGGATGAAAACAGCTATCTTTATGGGTAATGCCCATGATTTGATGAATGGAATTTTAAGTGTGTCTGTGCGAAACCGGCTGATTAGGGCCGCTCCTCCTGCATATAAGCATGTCATCATGACTTTGTTAATTAATCAGACAGGTAACCCATTGTCTCAGGTGGTAGAAGCGGTGCGTGAGTTAAGTGATTTAGGAGAATGGGCTAAGCCAGAGAGGAATTCACGGTCTGAGAATCGTACTGATAACAACAGGGTGACAAGGCGAGACATGTTTCAGGCCTTGATGCGAGATGGGGTGACCAGGAATTAAATTGATGGGATAAGCACCAAGGACATGTGGGAAATGTACCGCAAACGCGGTTTGGATAAAAAGGAGGGGAGTAGGAAAGGGAACAAGAAGGATAACAAAGTGGTGAACCAGAGAAAGGCAGGAGGGGAGGAGCGTGAGGGTGAAAAGGGAGAGAGAGGGAGAAAACCCCACAGTAGAGAGAGATCCCCAGAGGACGGAAATTGGGAGGAAGAGCACCGAAGCGCAGAGGGAACCCGGAGCAGGGAGAGAGACCGAGAACTGACAGGTTCTGGGAAAACTCGAGGAAGAGAGTGGGAGAGGGAGCTGGTAAGCTCAGAGAGGTTGCGAAGCAGAGACAGGGAGGAGGAGTTCCCTGAGAATTACCGCAAACTGTATCCAGTTTTGACTTGGGCAGACTCTGATGTGCGCAGAGTGAAAATAGATTAGGAAACAGGCCAAACTCCGGTGCAGGGATGGGCTCGCAAAGATAACAGACCTCATGTCAAAGTAGAAATTTATTGGAAACGTGGGAATGTTCAAAAAGTTCGAGCCCTCGTTGACACCGGAGCGGAGGCCACCTTGATTCATGGCAATCCAAGAAAATTCAGGGGACAGTACTTTACCATTACGGGATTGGGCGGAAAAGAAACCCCGGCAGTGCAGATAGTGGTTCCCATGAAAATAGGGGCACTTCCAAAGAGAGAATACACTGTCCTGATTGTGCCCATTCCTGAATACATTATTGGAATTGACATTTTGAAAGGGATGACCCTACATTTGGAAGATGGATGTTATCAATTTGGTTCCAAAAGATTTATATCAATAGCCGCCGCAAGGGTGGGGCTGTTGAAGATTCCTCCGGTAACACTTCCCCAAGCTACTAAAGTGATTCAAATGAAACAGTACAGAATACCGGGAGGACATGAGGAGATTAGCCAGACTATACATGATTTACTAGAGGCCGGGGTAATAATTCCCATCACCACTGCGTGGAATAATGCCCTCTGGCCTGTTCGTAAAAGTGATAACAGTTGGAGGATTTGCATTGATTATCGCCAATTGAATAAACATACACCTCCTCTGACTGCAGCGGTCCCAGACACCATTACCTTGATTGAGAACATACAGAAACACAGTGGGACTTGGTATGCAACCATTGACATTGCCAATGCCTTCTTTACGATACCAATAGCTACTGAGAGCCAGCCTCAGCTGGCATTCCAATGGGCGGGGCGTCAGTACACCTTCTGTAGATTACCCATGGGGTATTTACATAGCCCCACTATCTGCCACCGGCTGGTGGCAGAGCATTTGGATGAAGTACCAGTGGTTCCTGGAGTGCAAATTTCCCACTATATAGATGACGTGATGATGCAGGGAGAGACGCAAGAACAGGTGCAAATTCAGCTAGACAGGGTGGTGGAACATTTGCAGAATCAAGGGTGGGAGATTAACCCCGAGAAAGTGCAGGGACCGTCTCAGAGCGTGAAATTTTTGGGCATTCAGTGGAATCAGGGACACAGAGAAGTGTTGCCAAAAGTGAAACAAAAGATTAAGGAATTCGCAGTACCGCGAAATCGGAAGGAAGCCCAGAGTTTTATTGGACTATTCGGGTATTGGAGACAACATATACCCCATTTGTCTCAGATTTTGGCCCCATTGTACAAAGTTACACGAAAGAAAAATGCGTTTGAATGGGGAGAGCAGGAGCAGCGCGCGTTTGAATTGGCGAAAGACGCCATTCAGCATGCTTTGGATTTGTGGCCGATTCGAGAGGGAGACATTGAATTGAATGTGACAGTCCAGGGGCAGTATGCCAATTGGAGTTTATGGCAAAAACAAGGAAGAAAGAGGGTGCCCCTGGGATTTTGGACAAAGAAGTTTCCTGAGGCAGGAGAGCGGTATACTCCCTTTGAGAAGCAGCTGCTGGCCTGCTATTGGGCCCTGGTTGATACTGAGCAAATTACACTGGGACATAATGTGATTTTAAGGCCTGAAATTCCCATCATGCAGTGGGTGATGAGTTCCCCAAAAACTCATAGAATTGGACATGCGCAAGAAGCCAGCATTATAAAATGGAAATGGTATGTCCAGGACAGGGCACGAGCGGGTCCAAAAGGGACCGCCGTTTTGCATGAGCAGGTAGCGCAGGCTCCAGTGGAGAATTCCGAAATGTTGCATGATGTACCTTCAGTGTGTGAATCCCCAGTAGGGTGGGGCCAGCCGTTCGCAGACTTGTCTGCAGATGACAAAAAACATGTGTGGTTCACAGATGGTTCAGCAAAATATGTTGGAGCGAAAAGGCACTGGAAGGCAGTGTCCTATAATCCTGTTACCAAGAAGCTTTTGACAACTACAGGACAGGGAAAAAGTAGCCAGTATGCAGAGCTTTATGCCGTGTATCAGGCTTTAAAACAGGAGCTACCCGGAAAATGTCACATTTATACAGATTCCTGGTCTACCGCCAATGGGTTAGCTACTTGGCTTCCCACGTGGCATGCACATCAGTACAAAATCCATAACAAAGAGGTATGGGGGAAGGAGTTATGGCAGGAGATGTGGGAAATGTTACCTCAAAGCACCGTGACTGTCTATCATGTGGACGCTCACTGTCCAACTGATTCATTAGACCGATGGTTCAATTGTCTTGCAGACGATCGAGCCAAGATTCAAGAGGCTGAAGTGGAGGCGCAGAGTTCTGATTTGGTGGGAATGGCTAAATGGGCACACCAGAAATGCGGACATCTTGGAGAAAAGGCTACTCACAGGTGGGCTGAGATTAGAGGGATGCATCTTCCCCTAGATTTGATTAAAACAGCGATCATTGAATGTCCCATTTGTCAGCATGCACAGCACAGACCAGTCCCACAGGTGGTGAGAGGCCAGCTAGGTAGAGGTAAGTTGCCAGGACAGATTTGGCAGATTGATTACATTGGACCAATGCCAGTGAGCAGAGGGTGTCAGTATGCCTGCACTGTGGTAGACACTTACTCTGGTTATCTCATAGCCTTTCCCTGCAAGCGCGCAACTCAACAGAGCACCCTGAAAACACTAGATCTGTTGATTCTGTACTATGGAGTGCCACTCCAGATTCAAAGTGATAACGCCAGCCACTTCAAGGGCAGACTAGTGCAGGACTATTGTGCACAACGCAATATTGAGTGGATTTTTCACATACCTTACTACCCACAAGCAGCGGGACTGATTGAGAGAATGAATGGGTTGCTGAAAGAACAATTGCGTAAACTGAATGATGGGACACTGAAGGGGTGGAGAGATAATTTGTATGATGCTTTGCAAATTTTGAACAACCGACCCCTTACAAATGCTGAGACACCTCTCATGAGGATGCTCACACCTGCTTTACAGATTAATCCGTTTACAACGAGCAATACCATTATGTATTGGGAAACAGCTCCAGGAGCTTTGGCCCCATATCGAGCTACACCGGAATCTGCAGGACTTGACTTACATGCTTTACACATGCATCGATTGAAACCTAGAGACATCACTCTGATTGAAACTGGGGTGGGAATTCAGATTCCCCCTGAGCATTACGGTCTGATCGCCCCTCGATCTGGGCTTGCCTTGAGGGGCATCCAAGTTTTAGGAGGCGTGATAGATGCAGACTACCAAGGCGAGTTGAAAGTCATTCTCTTGAACAGTGGTGACACAGACCTAGTGGTGCAACCTGGTGATCGCGTTGCCCAAATTGTCATCATGCCGGTTTATGGAGGTGTTGTTAAGAAGGGGAGCGCCCCAGCTCTTCTCACTGTGAGAGGCAAAGGAGGGTTCGGATCTACTGACAAGAACCCAGGGGCCAAAGTGTGGATTGAATCCCCAAATAACCCTCCTCAACCCGCTGATGTCATCGCCACTGGACTAGACAATGTCCTGGTAGTTATGCGACCTGGTCAAGACAAATGGGAACATGTTCCCGCTGACAAATGCTATCTGCGAGAATGATAATACGTGTTTTGTCCTTTGTTCTTTTCCGATCATCCTGTGGAGTGCCTGTGCCATGAGTGTGGTGTATGGAGCCCGTTCGGGAGACTCCACCGGGGAGCGGGAGGGGCTCATAGCCCAAAAATTCAACCGTCAGCCGCAGATGCCAACGCTGTTGCATCAACCGAACAATGTTTGGATTCATCTAGCGCAGGAAGTGCTGAATATATCTCACTTCTGTATGAGTAACATGCAAAGCGTTCAAGATTTGATTACCACTTGTCTAGTGGCAGTGCCCACTCCTGCTGCTGTATTATTACACATCTTTAACAATACAAACCAGGATGGAATGGTGGATGTGAGTGACGTTCGCTCCCATCTGTCACTCTATGAGTACTGCCGTCATTGCCCGGAGGTGGGCAGGCGGTTGTGGAGGAACATGACATCTATACTCACGTTTAACATCTCAAGTGGGGATGTGTGCTATTCATTGACCTGTGATCCTATGAAAATAGGTAAATGTGCTCAGCTCAAATTGGAGAAAAGAGACAAAAACTTAACTGCTGCACAACGGACGTTGTGCCACTCACGGACTGACCTAACCTGTTTGAATGTAAATAATTCAATGTTTTGCCAACATGTGGTGCCTGCTGCCAGCCACATTCAAAATGTTAAGTTGCCTAAAGGTTGGCTCTTTTCTTGTGGTAATCTTTCTTTTACTTATATTCCCGCCAATCTAACCGGAGGGCCTTGTGCCTGGTCACGCTTAGGCTTTCTCATGTTTCCCATGGATACTGCTCTACACCCTCGCTATACCAGAGACACTATTCAATTACCTACGGACTGTGATTCTGAAATTTCATTGCTGTCCAAAACAGAATATGTTAGTTTAGCTAGTTCTATCGTAGGGGTGCCAGGACTTGCAGTATATAATACCAGAGTTATTAATAAACTTGCATGTTTAGTAGTCAAGAATATTAACTATACATCAGCTGCCATAGCTGAGCTGTTATTAGATGTACAGGGAATTAGAAGAGCTGCTTTGCAGAATCGCGCTGCTATTGATTATTTACTGCTTAAACACAACCATGGCTGCAGTGATTTTGAAGGATTATGTTGCTTCAATTTATCCGACCACTCCATATCAATCAACTCCCACATAGAGGCCCTGCATAAGTTGGTGAAGGGGGTGCAGCAGGATGTTGACAAGGGGTGGTGGGATTGGGCTTTTGGATGGCTGCCTAATTTAGGCCAACTGCGTTATATCTTTGGTGTAATCATTATCATAACAGTTATTTTAATTTCATTATGTTGTTGTATTCAGTGTGTGCCTAATCTTCTATCTCAGTTTCGCCCAAGAGCATTGCCATTTCAGCTTATAGGATATACTTAGTTGTAAGTTGGCCAAATGGTCCAAGGGTGGAGATGTATTGCTACATACACTACGTAAATGTATTGCTACATACACTACGTGCATGCGGCAGCACTACGTGCAAGGTAAACAGTGGTGCAGAGTGTGGACCATTGGCCTCTGCTTTCATTGGCCTTCGCTTCCATTTTGGTTCACGACTCCATTTTGTCGAGTCTGGTTCGGTGCGTAAGGCACTGTTCTGTGTTTTTCCACAAGCTTCGGCAAGCTGAAGGGTGGGGTGTTTTTCTGCTCAACTTCGCTCCATCTGCCTGGTACGAAGGGCGCTATTTACATTCCACGAGCTATCAGTTAGAACAACAGGGGGATGCGCCTGTACACAAGGAGGAATGCAAGCTTCACCTTGGAGTCCTCTCCTGGGAACTTGGCCCGTTCTGAGGAGACGTCTCGAAGGGTGAACAAGGTACCGCCGATTGCACAATTTGTAAAGGAGGGGGTCTTTTTCTAGAAAAGACTCCTGGGCGTTAGTAAATACTATAAAAGTTGGGGGCCTAGATGGGCTGGTTTAGGAACTCTCTTCTGGGTTGGACGCAACGCCAGGAGGACTGATTGTCCCGAACAGAGGCTCCCTGTGTCAGCTGATTTGGGTTCCCCAGCTTTGTGTACGGCGGAGGGATGCAGACGCTCTTTTCGGTGAAGCTTTTCAATTTATTAAGTGTATTGTGTGTGCGCGCGTAATGTGTACTTATTCTTGCAGTCATTTTCATGCTATTGAGCATTGAAGTATATTGTGTGTGCGCGCGTAATATGCACTTACTCTTGCAGTCATTTTCATGCTATTGAGCATTGAGGTATATTGTGTGTGCTCGTATTATATGCACTTACTCTTGCAATTATTCACAGAGTGCTTATATCAAGCGGAGGAAAAGTTTATCATTATTCTCATGTTATTCTCCTGATGTATATATATATATATTAGTGTGGTTTAGTTTTGCTAGCTGAGAACTTGCCCCTTAAATAAACTTGATTATTCTACTTACTTGATTGCTTTACATTGTGCCTTAAAATATCCTGAAGTGCATAGTTTTGATATTCTGAAGAGTAAAGCAGCACAAGGGGGTAACCTGACTGCCAACCAAAGACCCCATTTCTAACACTAGAGTATCCTTTATTGTTTTCTCACCAAGATTAATGACACACTCTTTAATAGTTCCCTACAACAACCTTTGAAAACTTGGTAAAGACATAAAAAGTTTAGATAGATTTTATGATCTATTCCATATGATTGGTAGTTATCAGTTCATCTACTGCTAAACAACAAATACATCTTAACCAATCTCAGATAGGAACATAATGAAATGAACATTGCATAATTTTATGAAGGCCTCAAAAAAATGTGATGTTGGCTTGGAACCCCAGGATTGCATCCTATTGCGTCCTATATTCTCATCTGATCAGCCATAAAGTTCACATTGTAAACCTGTTCATCAAGAAAAAGTGTATCAACTTTTCTTGAATGTGTTAGTGTCTTGCCAGAATGTAACTTTATATCTTTGTGTGATCTTCCCTATATAGAAACAATCAGGGAACAGGAAACTTTCTTTCTGAGTTAATCCTACAATAGTACCTTTAGGATTGATAGGCCTTCAATAGCCACTCTCTTTAAACTAAAAAAGTAGTTTAAAGATATGTTTTCCTGCACATGTGCAGCAGTTCAACCAACTTCTCATCATAAAATCAGGTGACTTGCACAAGTTCTTAGTTTGAAGATGGCTCTGTGCAAGCTCATTTTCAGCATGTTTCAGGTTACATTGCACTCCTCAGCACAGTAGGGAACTAACGTTTGTTCTAAGCACTTTTAATGAGTACACCGGGAAGGCTATTCCTTAGAATACAAAACATGTCCTATTCGCAATAACTCCATTGTGGGATTAGCTCTCCTTTTCCTCTGGAAATATTCCAATTAAGGACTTGTAAGATTTGCCATAAAAATAACGTTACTCTTTAACAAATTTATATTCATAAACTACTCTTCATTAAATCTTTCCATCTGCTGAGAATTCTCTGTAGACCAACTGGACTATGGACTAATAAGGCAAGGATAACAGCATACACAAGCATGCTACAAAAGTGGGAGCCCACAATGGCAGGAAGCATTGAGCATATTCAAACCCTTTAATAAGATTGGATAAATATGTGTTAGATAGTCACAGATCCAAAATGTGACCCTCCTTTTGACTTTTAGATGTTGTGACTTATCTGGAGTAAATTCCACCCTTCTCAGATGGATTTTTACTCAGGTATTACTCTAGATGCCCTCCAAAAACTGGATGAAGCCAGAAGGATTGTCCAAAATAAACAGCTTTGACCACGGTTTGCTTCGAACCACATGATCATAGGCATTACCATTTTATGTAAGACAATAACATTTAGGAGAACTAAAGTGCCAACCTAATCATTTGTGCCTCTCCCTCACCTAAATGCAGTTTGAGACCACAGTAATATTTAGATTTATGGATGCCAATTTTCTAAAAGGTTTAAAATAGATTTAGCAAATTCCTGACCTTCCATACCAGGTAAGTCATTTATTCTGCAGTTGCCCAATTTACCCATATTTCTCTTCTCATTGACCAGGACCAAGAGGCTTCCTTGCCAGGACTCCAGTATCTGTGAGTTAGTGATCATTCTTTAACTGGAGGAATAATTTGCTTGACCCTAAAAGGCTCAAGAGTTTTAAGACCCTCTGCTGATAGGCCATAGGACTTGTGGCCCTCAATAGATTTAAGCTCATCATCAGTCTTTCCTTTTCTTGTTCTGTATCAGTATATACCCTCAATCACCATGCCTGGTATTTTACTTGCATAAGCATTGACCCATTGAGGATTAGCCCCTCAGTAGTTTCTTAATGTGTTTTTTTTTCCATTGACCTTTACTTATGTTTTTATAAAGTTTTTGTTTTTTCAGCAACCAGTTTTTGCCACTTGGCCCAACATGTTTGCTATTTATACTTTTGCATGTGAAGTGCAGTTTACGCCTTCAGCCACTTGAAATATCCTTCTGAATTATATAATAACTTCATTTAAACCATTCCGGAGCTCTAGTAACTCTTGCTGGTATTCAGTCAGAGGGTTCTCCATGCTATTTCAAACATTTTCTTAATTGACTACAGTAGTCATTAAACCATTTCGGTCTACCCTTCTTAATTTTATCCTTAACTTGTTTGTAAGTGTGTATGATGGGAGACTCAAAAAGTTGCACACCTGTCTACATAGAGGTCTCCAGGCTACATACTCGCTTGAGTCCTCTGAAATGGTCACTCTTCAAGTCATACTATTTCTCACGGGCCTCCAAATGCCTAGTGGTCCATTTAATAATGTTTCCTTATTTTTTCAACAGGTAGCCACCCTACAGCCTGGATAAAAGGTTTAATATAAGTAGGTCCTTTTAAGAGATTTACTTGAGGTAACTGAGTGTTTACTAGGAATGGTACAATGTCAAAATCCAGAGCCAAACAAAGGAAAATGTATTATTGAAAGTCTGGTCTAAATTTGTATTTTATCCTACTTGCAATTTAGATCACATGTAGCGATAAACAAGTAGCCTCATGATCTTTCATTAGCATGAATAACTTGTATAAAATTCATTAGCATGATTAACCATGTCATCCCAAATGTTTTGGTATGCCAGAAGATAGGCATTGCACAATATTGTTCCAAGGTTGCTTATGGCTTGGATTGGCCATGTACACTATACAGATAGTAAATAATCATAACTAATATCTAATAATTGACAGGCAACACCTCAGTTAGCATTGAAACAATTAGTCCACCCCCCCCACTGATTTTGTCTCTTGCATCTTTCTTATCATAATTCTAAATATTGGTGATATCATAAGACTTTATATGCCTCTGTATGGCTCTCTCTCTCTCTATATATATATATATCCCTTGCATGCAATTTACCTTAGCATTGTTCACAAATAGGAAGGCCACCTGATTCAAACATATCAAACAGAACTTGACAATCACATAAACATACTTGAACTGATGCCATATTTTCTAAGATCTCATGAACTGGCAGTATATGGCCACCTTTAAGTGTCATCAGAGGAGTGATTTAAAACACTATTGAACCACTGTAGTGGCACATTGTGAATTTACTTTCTCATCTGTCGATACATGACCTTCATTAGTAAAGATAATAACATAGTCGTTTTTTTGCTAACCTTTAACAAATATGCTTCTAGTCTGACAGTTGACCATCCCACCCTTATATGCACCCTGGAGTCTTGAATGGAATCCAACAGCAGTGCCTTTCACTGGTTCTCCTCCTACCTTTCCACCTAGCACCAGCTTGTTTACACAGGTACCTCCAGGTCCTCACAGAGCCACATCACTTGCAGAGTCCAACTGGGTTCCAAACTGTCCCTGTCATCTTCAGCCCATGCATGAAGCCACTTGGTGCTCTACTCATAGATAACAGCATCAAGATTCACCAATATACTGAGGGTGCACAACTCTTTTTGAAAGTCACTTCTGCTTCAGACATATATCTCCTCTGTTAGAAAATAACTCTTTTTGCATGATGACCCCCATTTGTTTAGACTGATACTGCTGTTTTCTTTTACTCTGTGCCCTAGTCTCTTCTAACAGTGACCCAAGCTCCTAATTGGCACATTTAACTTCCCTATAATACCCTGATGTATAGTACAAAATGTACCCAGGGCCTCTAAATTAAATGCTACTAGTGGACTGCAACGCATATTGTGGCACCACGAAAGTGACAATGCTGACCATGACTGCAGGCCTGCCACGAGTAACTTGGTTGTGCAGGGGCTGGACCTTCTACCATGTGCACCCCAGACAAAGAAGTGGACTCCAAGGGTCAGTTGGATGACCTCCTTTTAAGATCGAGGGACACAAACCTGTAAGACACTCAATTCCCTGAAAGAGCTCAGAAGGTCAGTTCCAACTGGACCTGCCCTACACCCTTCTGGTGGCTTCTGATGGACTGACACCTGACCCCCCAGTGATGTTCCCGAGGTCCTGGAACCCTTGGCATGTCTCAGAGTATCCTCCTCCTACCTAACACTAAAAGCTAGGACTTAAAATCATTCTGAAGACTTTTTGCATATAGAACCATTTCGGGACCAACCTGAAAGCCAATCTGCTCAGGGTGCAACACTGTCTGGCGGGGTCTGACTTGCCCGTAGATTCTGCTTAGTTCCTCTCCTCAGCAGGAAATCTGATTCAGCAGGCTCAATGCTGACCAGCTCTCAATGACCTTGAACCCTCATAATCTACAGCCTGCAGCCCAGTCCTGCTGAGGAAATCTGACTTTCAGAAAAGAGTCTAAGGGCCTTATTACAAGTTTGGCGGTCCTGAGACAACCAAACCTGCAGTGGCAATCAGACCGCCACAATCCTGGCAGTCTGACCACCAGATTATGATCCTGATGGTTTGACTGCCAGGAAACTGCCTCCTCCATTGGGAATCAGGGATCCCGATGGGTTGATGGCAGTGAAAGTCATGGTCGGCCATGGTGGTGCCGAGTTCGGCACCGCTGTGCTGATCATGACTTTCCTTCCTGCCAGCCTTTTCATGATGTGGAAAGGTAGAGTTGGGGGCCAAAGTGGGGCCCCTGCAGTGCCCTCAACCATGTTGTGGGGGCAGTGCAGAGGCCCCGCTGTCAGCATCCTCAGAATGTGCACTGTCTGCTATGGAGGATAGTCCTTATTTTGAGGGTGCTGTGGCCAATGCCGCTACACTGTTTCTGCCAGGCTGACCAGAGGGAACAACATAATACAAAGTTTCCACCGGCCAGCCCGGTTGAAACACAGTAATATGTAGGCTTGATGGCCACCTCACCACCACTATATTGGAGTTCAGGCGGTTCAACCACTAAACTCGTAATATGTCCCTAAGTCTGAAGGTAGAAATCTTCACCTAGCCTGACACCGAGCAGGATCTGATCAACCTTGATGGCTCCATGTGTGTGAACTCTGGACTTTTCCAACTGGCAGCTTTTCTCTTAGTTGACAGCTTCACTTCGTCCTTCGGCAGCCTGTCATTGAGGAGCCCATCTTCGGACTCAGTCTGCAGCCTAGAGCTGCTGTGACTCTGCCTTCTCAGATGATTTCTGGTTTGAACATGGCCCTTGTTTCTGACTCACGCTCCATCATAGTCAGCTTTAAAAGTTACTTTTGTCCCTGTTTAGTTCTACCAATTGCCCACATTTGGCCCTCCACACTTTTTGGTGTTATTTAAAAAAAAAAAAAAAAATCATATCTCTGGTTGGATTTTTGTCATTTTGGTGTCATTTTTTGTTCATTAAAATATTTTCGATTTTTTTTAATTAGAGTGGAATTTTTGTTTGCTGTATTTATGTTTTTTTACTTGTTTTGGTACTTATAAATGCTATATACATTGTCTAAAGTCAAGTCTGTCTGCCCTGTGCCATAGCTACCAGGGGCTGAACTCAGATTTGGACCTAACAAGATTAGTGCCATTATTACTTGTGGTGTCCTACCATCCACCCCAACTAATAATCCACTTTCTCACTGCTTTAAATACTGTATACACATCATTCAGTGCTGAATCTCCAGCACCCACCTGAAGCTCAAGCCACCCAACCAATGCGGAATTGCTGTCATTGACCAACAACAAGAAACAGTACAAATCTGACTCAATCACATGAACATTGACTGCTTTGAACCCCAAGTTTCACAGAATCTCAAGTCACTTGGATTCACCCTCTACACCAACCTCATTCCCAAGGAACACGTTGACCAAAAATCAAAGGTAGTATCTCTCTCTTAGGTAAGTGAAACCATTTCTTCCAGAAAGTGAGTTTAGAACTGCTGTATTCTTGCCATCTGGATGGTACAAATGGCCTTCTCTAAGGCCTCCTCAACTCCTCAGTGGCACAATTTAGAGGCATTCTATGCTCTGCAACACCTCTCATCCAGGGTCTGCAGCAATCTAACCATTTCACCCCCATCCTCAAGGAACTGCTTTTGGTCCCCTTTCCACTCTGCACCATCTTCAAACATAGTTGCATCAGTTACAATGCCATCACAGCCAGTACCCTTGCTTATTTTGCCAAAAAGATCAACATCTCTGGTGGTACTGAGCACAACTTCAGTCTTCAGGCTAAGGAATATTAAAAGGCGAAACCGTGCCTTATGGCTAGGTTTGAGTTATAGAAATACCACATACACACATATAGAACAGACTGACAGGTCTGCGTGGCAGATTTGCTTTTGCAAAATTGAAAGCTCTGGTTTCCCCTTCACAGCACTGGTCCGCTTTATTCAGAGTAATATTATCAGAGAGGAGTCAAGTTTATTGACTTTTCCCTGTCGAGTGACCTGAGTAGAAGTACTTTGGGCATGATTCACAAAGAGAAACTTCAATTTGTGGTCAAGTTTATGTTTGTTTGCTGTTCACAAATGCATTTTATTTGTAGTATATTTACCACTATGGAGTGTCCACACGTCAAAAGATAGGTCGGTTCTATCTTTTTATGTGGAGATACTCCACACTCGTGAAGATACTAGCAAACAATCGTAAACTTACACAAGTTTACCATTGTGAATCCGGCCCCTAAAGCCTGAGTTATTATCGACCCCTGTTCTGTATTGGTTTATATAGTTAAGAGACTGGTAAAGGGCCCAGCAGGAGGCCCTGATTGATTTCTTTATTCCTGGTTTTATTTACTTTCCCACCATGGCTTTTTATTCATACTGAAAGCTCTACCTTTTAACTTTTTCAATATATATTCATAAATGTTCTCCTTAAAAGCAAATTTTACACATATGACTACTTCTAAGGTCAGGTTCAATGATGAATGTGTCTCTCATGTTTAAGCTGAGGGGGTCTCTAAGCGAATTATTGATCTCTTACATTTCTCAACTATTACGTTCTAGTTTAAGAACTTTGTTAGCTATGATTTCCAGTGCCTAATTGCAGTACGGCACATGGTTGTTAAAAGTGAGAATTCCCACCAATGGACAAATAAAATGCTTCCCAGACCTGGAAACATTTAGAAAGAGGTTTTGCCAATTGCATCATGCAAAATGTTCATATATAACTTACCCAACCAACCTGAAGAAAGTGGCAGCCATTTGGTATGTCAAATAAAGTAACCTAAAGCAGTCTCTCCCAGTGCAACATTGATGGAGGCTCATGTCCGAGCTGACAATTTAATTTCTTATTTAAACGTGCAGACTGATTCAGCAAAACGCGCTTTATACACCAACTGTGTTTATAAATTGACAGAATACGTTGCAAATGTGGTATGTTTTTCCTCCTTATATCTAGTAGGGACAACTACATGCATGTGCCTCCTATGGAGCCCTTCCTACAACAGGGGATGGTAAGCTCCCTTTTTTGTTTCATTGTGCTATTGATTTATCACTCATTGTGTGCACTAATCCAGCACTGGTCACTATTATGGTTGCTTTTATTACTTATGCCGTCTTACTACCTTTTTTTAGGGTGACCTTATTGTGTTAATGTGACTGGACGGACAGTACACTTTATTGTAAGTGACTACGACGTTTAGTTTGATTCAATAGACCTTTAGAAAACCTCCTTATAAATATTTTGATTTGATTGTCACAGGAGAAGTATCCATATATGTTGTATGGTCCTGAAGAAGCCTCAGTGGATCTATGAGACCGTGAGACGCGAAACATGTAGACCTATATACCAGTGGCTTAGAGATAATTGTTTGCCCCCACTATATTTGGAAAGTGCTTGAGCATTATCTCATATTACTTTCAATATATTTTTTTAATCTTGGTCTTGTCCCCTCTCTACCTATTAAAAGTGATTTTTTCCCTTAGGGGTTCAGAACCAATTTTAAACCTCTCTCCTGGTTTGTAAGTTGACCTGCCTGTAGTCCATCACAGCAGGTCCATTGAAAAGATCTCCAGCAAAGAGCCCCCTTATGAGGAGCCCGTCAGACAGTGCAGCGCTGGTCTGACGAGGAGCACCCCAATGATGAAGCATGACATCTAATCGGATGTGTGAGGGCTCTTGCTCCTAAACTTTAGGGTTGCCTCCCTTTCCTGTCTAGGAACAGTGTATCTATCTTTGTTCATATATGCTACTCCTTACCCTGCCCTAGCACCAGGAACGTATATGCAGAAAAGGAAAGTTAATCTGACTTTGGGACGACTGATAAATAAAAGAAAACAAAGTTGCAGCAGAGTGCCACCAATAAACAGACAGACACATTTTTAAAAGTTAGAGAAACTCTGGTCTCTTTTAATTCACTCTCCTCAAGGACAGCCACATCCCATTGTATAATTCGCTGGAGTATTTCCTTTCTATCATGGTCATAGGTAGATGTTCAGCATTCACCATTGCCTCTTACAATACAAAGCATACCTTCTAGGCCCTGTTCACCAGCTTGGTCCTGCTAAACATTTCTATCTTCATACTTTTGGCCAAATCCTCAGATTGGGGTCATTGGAAACAGGTGAAATATTTACTTTATTCAGTAGAGACCTTCATTCCGAAGTGAGGTATTTTGCAAGTGTGGTAAATACCGTCTGTTCCAGTGTTTCACTTGGAAATGAGGCACACCATGCCAAATTGATATTGGACGCCCTAATTATGGATATTTTGCGAATGTTCGGTCCTTGACCCCAAATTAGTTTTGAAATTGTGTCCTGTCGAAATCTGTTGGAGGAAAAGGACAGGGTATGGTAATTAGCACACAAACTGCAATTTTTAAAAATTTCTGTGCAAACAGACATTTTGCAGACATTACAGTCTAACCCATGGTGTTTGAATATGAGTAGTGCATGTTGGATGTTGTTAGAAATGGGGTCTTTGGTTGGCAGTCAGGTTGCCCCCTGTCCAAGCAAGGACCCTCACTCTATTCAGGGTAAAAGAGAATCACCCTCAGCTAACCCCGCTCACCCTCTTGGTACCTTGGCACAAGCAGGCAGGCTTAACTTCAGAGCGCTAGGTGTATAATATTTGTACCAACACATACAGTAACTTAATGAAAACACTACAAAATGACACAACATAGGTTTAGAAAAATAGAGAATATTTATCTAAACAAAACAAGACCAAAAAGATAAAAATCCACTATACACAAGTCAAGTTATCACTATAAATGCAAATATAGACCCTCATTACAACCCTGGCGGACGGTGTAAAATTTGCGGTAATACCGCAAACAGGCCGACGGACAAAAAAAGGGAATTATGGCCCTGGCGGAAACCGCCAACAAAGACAGCCACTTTAACACACCGCCCGCCACGGCGGTACAGACAAGCAGCGCAGCGGTTACCGCCAACAGACAGGCGGGAGACAATGTACCACCCACACCATTACAACCCGCCAATCCGCCACCTTTTCCGGGGTGGATTCACTGTGAATAAAAACACGGCGGAAACAGCTTTTGCTATGGGAAAACGCTCACCTCAACACATCCCACGAGGAACGACGAATCCATGGACCCGGAACTCCAAATACTCCCTGCCCTTGTCTTTCTGCTCCTTTATGACCAACAGCGACGTAGGCGCAGAAGATACAGGTGAGTACTGCATCTACAACATGGGGGAGGGGGAGACAAAAGTTAGGGGGACACCCACCAAACACCCCAACCCCCACCCTCGCATATTCCAACATACACACCAATGCAGTCAAAAATATCACATTAACAACCCACAATCCCCCCGGAAGAATGCAAAGACAAAGCGAATTTTGGTCAAACATTGTAATGTGCCAATATACATGTCATACAACAATATACTGATATATATCTCTAAATCACTCATAATTATATATACAATACAAGAAGTAGTGCAGATATGTACACAACAATGTCCGTACACCAAC
This sequence comes from Pleurodeles waltl, assembly GCF_031143425.1. Taxonomy (NCBI): domain Eukaryota; kingdom Metazoa; phylum Chordata; class Amphibia; order Caudata; family Salamandridae; genus Pleurodeles; species Pleurodeles waltl. The sequence goes on from NC_090451.1 coordinate 373,278,808, forward strand.
AGTCCAAAAATGCATGGGCGAGGTCCACAATAGATACCTGACCAAAATCCGAGACAACACTGCCGGGGCATCATATAGAAACACTACAGGCACCTCAGGGGGAAGGGAGGGGGGGGCACCTCAGCCACATGAATGCGGAGCCAGATCCACGACGGGACTCCATGCCCATTGATGTATCCTGGGGAGTGCAAAGACACAGGCCCTCATTCGGACCTTGGCGGGCGGCGGAGGCCGCCCGCCAAAGTCCCGCCGTCAAAATACCGTACCGCGGTTGCAAGACCGCGGCGGGTATTTTGACTTTTCCCCTGGGCTGGCGGGCGGCCGCCGAAAGGCCGCCCGCCAGCCCAGGGGAAAACGACCTTCCCACCATGAAGCCGGCTCGTAATCGAGCCGGCGGAGTGGGAAGGTGCGACGGGTGCTACTGCACCCGTCGCGTATTTCACTGTCTGCTATGCAGACAGTGAAATACTAGCGGGGCCCTCTTACGGGGGCCCCTGCAGTGCCCATGCCATTGGCATGGGCACTGCAGGGGCCCCCAGGGGCCCCGCGACACCCCCTACCGCCATCCTGTTCCTGGCGGGCGAACCGCCAGGAACAGGATGGCGGTAGGGGGTGTCAGAATCTCGCTGCGCCGCCATGGGGGATTCAAATGGGCAACGGAAAACCGGCGGGAGACCGCCGGTTTTCCATTTCTGACCGCGGCCAAAGCGCCGCGGTCAGAATGCCCAAGGGAGCACCGCCGGCCTGTCGGCGGTGCTCCCGCCCCCGTTTGCCCTGGCGGTGCAACACCGCCAGGGTCATAATGAGGGCCACAGTCTCTCAAGTCTTTACAGTGGGTGGGTTGCCCACTGTGCCATCCTGGGGAGTGCAAAGCCACAGTCTCTCAAGTCTTTACAGTGGGTGGGTTGCCCACTGTTACATCCTGGGAATTGCAAAGCCACAGTCTCACAAGTCTTTACAGTGGGTGGGTTGCCACTGTGCCATCCTGGGGAGTGCAAAGCCACAGTCTCTCTAGTCTTTACAGTGGGTGGGTTGCCCACTGTGCCATCCTGGGGAGTGCAAAGCCACTGTCTCTCAAGTCTTTACAGTGGGTGGGTTGTCCACTGTGCCATCCTGGGGAGTGCAAATCCACAGTCTCACAACTCTTTACAGTGGGTGGGTTGCCCACTGTGCCATCCTGGGGAGCGCAAAGCCACAGTCTCTCAAGTCTTTACAGTGGGTGGGTTGCCCACTGTTACATCCTGGGGATTGCAAAGCCACAGTCTCTCAAGTCTTTACAGTGGGTGGTTTGCCCACTGTGCCATCCTGGGGAGTGCAAAGCCACAGTCTCCCAAGTAGATGCAGGTCTCCACTGGTTCTGGAGGGGGCATTGTGCTCAGACTGGATGAGTCTCCCGGTGAAAGTTCCTGTCCTGTCACTGTCCCAGCTGCACATGGGATAAGGATGCCTGATGGTGCGGTCCATTCATTCCTTAACGGTCTTTGCCCTGTTCAGCGGTGCTTTGCCATGGCGGTCTTTGCCCTGTTCAGCGGTGCTTTGCCATGGCGGTCTTTGCCCTGTTCAGCGGTGCTTTGACATGGGGATTGAGGACTGTTCAGCGGTGCTATGCCATGGCGGTCTTTGCCCTGTTCAGCGGTGCTTTGCCATGGCGGTCTTTGCCCTGTTCAGCGGTGCTTTGACATGGGGATTGAGGACTGTTCAGCGGTGCTTTGCCATGGCGGTCTTTGCCCTGTTCAGCGGTGCTTTGCCATGGCGATCTTTGCCCTGTTCAGCGGTGCTTTGACATGGGGATTGAGGACTGTTCAGCGGTGCTATGCCATGGAGGTCTTTGCCCTGTTCAGCGGTGCTTTGCCATGGCCGTCTTTGCCCTGTTCAGTGGTGCTTTGACATGGGGATTGAGGACTGTTCAGCGGTGCTTTGCCATGGCGGTCTTTGCCCTGTTCAGTGGTGCTTTGACATGGGTATTAAGGACTGTTCAGCAGTGCTTTGCCATGGCCGTCTTTGCCCTGTTCAGCGGTGCTTTGACATGGCGGTTCAGATACTGACATTGGTGTGTGGCATAATGATCTCCACACTGGACATTGGTGTGTGGCATGACGATCACCACACTGGACATTGGTGTGTGGCATGACGATCACCACACTGGATTGGTGTGTGGCATGACGATCTCCACACTGGACATTGGTGTGTGGCATGACGATCTCCACACTGGACATTGGTGTGTGGCATGACGTTCCATCATTGCCCAGCGGGGCTGTGGCATCCTGTCCCCTCCTGGGCTGTGACTCCGGCGGTGGTCTCCTGACCAGTAACGATACTTGGGCCCTCCTGGGCTGTGACTCTGGCGGTGGTCTCCTGACCAGTAACGATACTTGGGCCCTCCTGGGCTGTGACTCTGGCGGTGGTCTCCGGACCAGTAACAATACTTGGGCCCTCCTGGGCTGTGACTCTGGCGGTGGTCTCCGGACCAGTAACGATACTTGGGCCCTCCTGGGCTGTGACTCTGGCGGTGGTCTCCTGACCAGTAACGATACTTGGGCCCTCCTGGGCTGTGACTCCGGCGGTGGTCTCCTGACCAGTAACGATACTTGGGCCCTCCTGGGCTGTGACTCTGGCGGTGGTCTCTGGACCAGGGACGACGGTGCTGGCGGTTGTGTCTGGACCGCCGGAAATGATGGCGCACTTCTCCGCCGTGACAATTACAACAGGCTGAGGAGACTTCCTCTGGACCTTCCCCACCTTTTTTGAAGTTACAGCTGACTCACCAATCGCCTTCGATCCCATTTCACTTGTTGTCCCACCAGGAGTCTTGACACGTCCCGTCGTCCACTCCCCCAATTTCAGAGCCTTTACAGGGGGTGGGCTTCCAGTGCCTTGGCTCTGGGTCCTACTGCCTGCCCTGGTGGATGGTGCACTCCAAAAACCTGGAACACGCACCACTGGTACTGTAGTCTTTTTGGCTGAGGCGCTACGACGAGACTGATGAATTGGAGGGGGGTGGGGGCAAAAAGGTCAATTTGACATAGGGACACTGGGATGGGTAGCTGGAGGAGGTCTGGGAGTGGAGGAAGAGGAGGTGGTTGTATGAGGTGTCACTTTAGCTGTTTTGGGTGCAGGTGCAGGTACTGGAGGCTGTCGTGAGGTGGATGGATGTTGGGTGAGTGATTGCCGGCGTTTGGGTACTTTGGGAGGGGGCGTCACAGACACACTGGGAGAGGACACAGGGGACGTGTAAATGGCAGTGGAGGTGGTGAGTGCAGGTGAGCGGCGTGTGGTGCTGGGTGTCCTGGTGCGAGTCCTAGTGCCTGTAGATGTGGTGCATGCAGGTGTGTGCGTAGACGAGACTGGGAGGGAGGAGGGAGAAGAGGAGGAGGGGGACACAGTGGAGACAGTGGATGTTGCTGTGTCTGTATGGGTGTGATGCTTGTGTGAGTGCCTGTGGTGTGTGTGGTGCCTATGTTTGCTTGAGCTACTTGTGTGTGTTGACTTGTGTGCATGCTGGTCTGTAGGTGTGCTTGGGATGGGCTGGGGTACAGGGGATTGGGTCTGGGTGGAGGAAGTTGGAGGGGAGAGGCTAGACACAGGGACAATTGCTGCCATCAGTGCTGAGGCCAGAGATTGCGGGGTTCGCTGAAGGGCAGCCTGATTAGAATGAATGCCCTCCAGGAATGCATTACTGTGTTGCAACTCTCGTTCTACACCCTGGATTGCATTCACAATGGTAGACTGCCCAACAGTGAGTGACCTTAGGACGTCAATGGCCTCCTCACTGAGGGCAGCAGGGGTGACTGGGGCAGGGCCTGAGGTGCCTGGGGTGAAGGTGATGCCCACCCTCCTGGGTGAGCGGGCACGGGACGAAGGCTGAGGGGCTGCTGGGAGGGCGGTGCTGGTAAGGGAGGTGGCGGCTGTACCTGTAGAAGTGGGGTGCACTCCCCCACAGGGGAGTTCCCATCGGTGGATGAGTCCGTGTCGCTGGTTGGTGATCCGGTAGCCGACGTGAAGCTCCCCTCGCCCTCCGTCCCACTGGTGCATTCAGAGTCTGTGGTGTGGCCCTCCAAAGCCATGTGGAATGCAGCTCCCTTGTGCTCCGGTGCCACTGTACCTCCGCCTGATGATGCTGATGTACAAAAGGACAGGGAGAGCAGGAAAAGGGGGGGGGAGACAGAAGAAAGAGAGTTTTAGTGCATGGTATACCGCTACAGTTGGCGGACAAGACAGACGCAGCAGCCCCATGCATAACGCCGTGCTCCTGGCCTCTGCACATGCAATTTCTAGGATATGGCCTACATGGCAATGGTGGAAATCTGCGCACATGGATGCCACAGGGGCAACTATACCTCAACTTGCCACTCTTCTGAGGTGGGGTAGAGTGCCACATGGCCTAAATTATGGAGGGGCCTTGCCTACCTAAATCGCCCTGGCTTAGGGACACCCACAGCCCACCTCCCCCACCCAGACCGCTCCACTGCACGCAAAGTCCGCAGAATGAGGTTGTACTCACCCCCTTGTGTCTGCTGTGATGTCCTTCAGCGCCCATCCAAATCTGGGTAGGCCACCGCCAGGATCCGGAACATCAGGGGGGCCATTGTGCGACGGGCACCCCTCCCACGTTGGGAGGCCATCCCCAGCTGAGCCTCCGCCGTCTACTTGCTGCAGCAGCGAATGTCCTCCCATCTCTTACGGCAGTGGGTGCCCCGTCTCTGGTGGGCCCCCAGGGTCCGGACCTCCTTGGCGATGGCATGCCAAATGTCCCTCTTCTGGTGGGCGCTGACCTACATGACATGCACAAGGAAAGAGGAACAGTCATTACCAACTGCACCATCAATGTGAGTGGCCCCCGCCCTACTCTGACCATGTGGCCCATTTATTCTCATGCTTTTCTGTAGTACGAATTCTGCCCCCTTCCCTCTTCCACCAAGCCCTGTCCACCCAGGCCTAGCCCATACAACGTGCTCCCTGTGTACTAACCTGTTGGTCTGGAGGACCGTAGAGTAGCGTGTACTGGGGGAGGACCCCATCCACAAGTTTCTCCAACTCCTGTGCAGTGAAGGCAGGGGCCCTTTCCCCAGACGCAGCAGCCATCGTCGCTTCCAGACCGAGGTCACAGCAGCACTAGCAGTGTAGGTCCTCTCCTGTCGAAGGTCAGGTATCTAGTGATTGAACAGATAGAAAATGGCGGTGACGTCCGCGGTGGTGACGTCCGCGGCGGGGCGCATCATCACCGCCGGCGCACCTGTTCATTGGCTCCTGGGACCCATAGGGTCCAATGTTAACCAATGCAGCATTGCACCGCGGTCTACGACCGCCTACCGCGACGGTGTGCAATGCCAGCGCAGTTACCCCACAATCCCATTGTCCCAGTTTAGAGGTCAGGCAGCCGCCATTTCAGGGGCCCACCTGGCTTCATTTACTACTGCGTCACACATAGCTAGGCCTATACTCAACACACATACAGGAAGGGTTTATTATCTGGTGTAGTCTTGTGTGTGACTGTGGGTAGATACCTGGAGGAATAGTGACTGTTTCTTCGCTGTTGTCCTTCTTAGGCACCAGCAGCTGGAACAAATGAGAAGATTGCGGAATCCTCCGGTGTACCGAACGCTGGTGGGCCTGTTGACAATGGAAGAGAGACATTTAATCGTCACCTGCAGGTTTGACCGTGCCACAATCCAGGAACTATGTACCCAGTTGGAGCCAGACCTGATGTCACCAATCCGCCATCCGACTGGAATCCCCCCCTGACGTGCAGGTGCTGTCAGTGCTGCATTTCCTTGCAAGTGGGTCTTTTCAGACAACAGTGGCCATGGCATCAGGGATGTCCCAGCCTATGTTTTCCAACGTCTTGTCCAGAGTGTTGTCTGCCCTGCTGAAACACGTAAGGAGATACATCGTTTTCCCTGAGGTGGAGGATTTGCCTACAGTGAAAGGTGACTTCTATGCCCTTGGACATATCCCCAACGTCATAGGTGCCATTGATGGGACCCATGTAGCTCTGGTCTGATATGATGGCTCAACTCCAGAGGCACTGTGTATGGCTATTGGGGGACTCTGGTTACCCCAACCTTTCGTGGCTATTGACCCCAGTGAGGAATCCCAGGACCAGGGCAGAGGAAGGCTACAATGAGGTCCATGGGCGGACTAAGAGGGTTATCGAACGCACCTTCGGCCTCCTTAAGGCCAGGTTCAGTTGCCTCCATATGACAGGTGGGTCCCTATTCTACTCACCGAAGAAGGTGTAAGACATCATCATCGCCTGCTCCATGCTCCATAATTTGGCATTGCGACGCCAGATGCCTTTTCTGCAGGAGGATGATCCAGATGACGGTGTTGTAGCAGCTGTCGAGCCTGTGGATCCTGTGGACAGTGATGAGGATGAAGCTGAGGAAGAAGAAAACAACAACAGGGAGTCAGTCATACAGCAATATTTCCAGTGAAACACAGGTGAGTACATTTTCAGGTTTAACATTACATTAACTTTCACACGTCTACCTCTATCCTGTACCGACATTTCACTCACTATTTGTTAACTGAGTTGTCCCCTTCCATTTCAGTTTCACAAATGTGGTAACCTACGTGTCAACTGCTTGCATCCTTGAAGGGTTTGTGATGTATGACATTGGTATGTTAGCCTTCCAATGGGTAACCCATTATAACACTGTAATTGATAATACAAATTTACAAATCATAGACTGACTACAGTTTTTTTGTGTTTCAAGGGTATATATTTAAGTGCTCAAAAAAAGAAGGGGGGTTGTAAAATGGTGATGGGTGATGGTGGAGGAATGTCCATGGCAGAGTCCTGTCTATTAGTCTCACACGTACATTGCACATCTGCCCATTGGAAGTGGAGCTGGGGCAGTTCCGATTTGGACAGGGTAACAAAGTGGGACAGTGGGAGGACAATCAGGGTGGTCTTATTTCCTGGCAGGGGTCTTGCCATCTTGCTCTGTCCTGTTCCTGGATCTCAGAGACCGCTTGCGTGGTGGTTGTCCGTCTGCAGGGGATGGGGTGCTAGTGTGGTGGTCCTGTGGCGGGCGTCCTGTCCACTAGCGCCGGCGGAGGTGGCGGGCAGTTCATCGTCGTGGCTAGTGTCAGGGGCCCCTTGGAGTTCCACGGTGTCCCTCAAGGTCTTTTGAATGTCCGTCAGCACCCCTACGATGGTGCCCAGGGCAGAGCCGATGGTCCTGAGCTCCTCCCTGAACCCCAAATACTGCTCCTCCTGCAGACGCAGGGTCTCCTGCAACTTGTCCAGGACTGTGGCCATCGTCTCCTGGGAGTGGTGGTATGCTCCCATGATGGAGGAGAGGGCCTCGTGGAGAGTTGGTTCCCTTTGCCTGTCCTCCCTGTGTCGCACAGCAGCCCTCCCAGTTCCCCTATGTTCCTGTGCCTCCGTCCCCTTGACCGTGTGCCCACTACCACTGCCCCCAGGTCCCTGTTGATGTTGGGGTGGTGGGTTAGCCTGGGTGCCCTGTAGTGGTGGACAGACCGCTGATTGACCTGTCCTGGGTAGGGAGGTTTGGGCCCGCTGGGTGGGTGCTGTGCTGGTGTTACGAGAAGGTGGAAGGTCAGTGTTGGGCTTTGGCTGGGCAAGGGTAACCGACTGTCCTGAGGCCCACGATGGTCTGGGCTGGTCATCAAGATCCAGTAGGGCAGAGCTGCTCTCGTCACTGTGGGCCTCTTCTGGGGGTGGAGTGGTGTTGTCTGGACCCTCTGGTGTGGTGACGTTCCTTCGAGTTCCTGCGGGGGTATAAGTACATGATTATTGCATGTGTGTGTTTCATGGTGTGCAATGGTTGGGTGTGCGTGAACCCCAGTGCAGGCATTCCTGTGTGGGGGCTTGTGTGGTGATGGTTGGGGGGTTGTTCTGGGTATGTGCAGTGGGCATGCTTTAGTGATGGGTGTCCATGCTTAGTTGTGTCATGCAGGTCTTGGGGTTGGGATGTGTAGTTTGTGTTATTAGTACATTAGTGAGGAGTTTTGGTCATAGGGGAGGGTGTGAGGGTGGGAGTGTGTGATAGCATGCAGGTAGGGTGGGGGATGTGATAGTTAAGATTTGACTTACCTGTGTCCGTTCCTCCAACGACTCCTCTGAGGCCCTCAGGATGCAAGATGGTCAAGACTTGCTCCTCCCATGTTGTTAGTTGTGGGGGTCCGCCATCAGTCCGCTGTACCGCGATGTGGTGCCTGGAGACCGTTGAACGCACCTTCCCCCGTAGGTCGTTCCACCTCTTCCTGATGTCCTCCCTATTTCTTGGGTGCTGTCCCACTGCGTTCACCCTGTCCACTATTCTTTGCCATAGCTCCATCTTCCTGGCTATTGATGTGTGCTGTACCTGTGAGCCAAATAGCTGTGGCTCTACCCGTAGGATTTCCTCCACCATGACCCTTAGCTCCTCCTTGGAGAAGCAGGGGTGTCCATGGCGTGCAATGGGGTGGTGTGGGTGATGTGTGGGGTGGTGTATGTGGTGATGAGTGTGGTGAGTGTAGTGGTATGTGGTGTTTTGTGCTTGGATGTTGTGTGGGTGATGGTGTTGTGTGCCTCTGTGTAATGGGGTTGTCTATCCTGTGCTCTCTCTCTCGCCTTCTCTCAGAAATTCTGGTTGTAGGGGTTTGTGGGTGATGTGGGTGTGTGTTTTATTTTGTATTGGATGTGTGGGTGTGGTGTTTGTATGTGTATCAGGTGTGTGTATTTTGAAATGTCCAATGTGGCGGTATTTTGTATATGTGTGTGTATTTTGAGCGCGGCGGTGTGTACCACCAATGGAATACCGCGGTTGAAAGACTGCCGCGTGGATTTGTGGGTCGTAATGGGATGGGCGTCTTTCTGTTGGTGTGGAGGTGGAGGATTGGTTTCCGCATGTTTATCGCTGACCTTTGGTGTGGCGGTATTGTGTGAGTGTCTGAATTTCGGCGGATTCCGTGATGTGTGTCATAATAGCTGTGGCGGTCTACCGCCGCCGCCGCGGTGTATTGGCGGTCTTCTGCACGGTGGTAAGCGCCTTATACCGCCAATATTGTAATGACCCCCATAGTCTTCATGTAATTTTAAACACAAACTACCGCTGTTAGCATGAAAATATACCTTGGGCTCGTAAAAAATAACCTCGCACAGGTGAGTGTGCATCAAAAAGGGCTCGCAAGATTCTGGAGGGGGCATCGTGCCCTGTGCTCTTGATCCTAGGGAGGCTGGGGTTGGTGGGTGTCTTCACCACTGGTTCAGGAGGGGGACTCGTGCCCTGTGCTCTTGATCCTGGGGAGTGCAAGGCCACAGTCTCTCAGGTGGGTGTCATACCCACTAGATTTGCAGGCGGCAGGCCGCACAGCAGCCCATCGAGGCAGGACTACATACCGTCCGCCGGCAGTGACGGATGCTCAGTGGTGGTGGTGGTGCAGCTGCTGGTGGGGGGAGATTCCAGACCATCCCCTGCAGCCTCGGACGGCTGCCCACTGGTTGTGGTGGTGCTGCTGGTGGAGGAAAGCTCCAGCTTATCCCCTGCAGCCTTGGATGGCTGCCCAGTGTTGGTAGTGCAGCTGCAGCCGCAAGTTGGGGGAGGCTCCAGCCCATCCCCTGCAGCCTCAGACGGCTGCCCAGTGTTTGTGGTGGTGCTGCTGCTGCTGGTGGGGGGAGGCTCCAGCCCATACCCTGCAGCCTCGGACGGCTGCCCACTGGTGTTGCTGGTGCGGCTGATGCTGGTGGGGGAGGCTCCAGCACATTCCCTGCAGCCTCGGACGGCTGCCCGCTGGTTGTGGTGGTGCTGCTGCTGCTGGTGGGGGTGGGCAGCTCCTGCCCATACCCTGCAGCCGTGGAGAGCTGCCCACTGGTGGTGGTGGTGCTGCTTGTGCTCCTGCTGGTGGTGGTGGAGGAAGCTCCTGCCCATCCCCTGCAGCCTCAGACGGCTGACCACTGGTGATGGTGGAGGTGCTGCTGCTGCTGCTGGTGGTGGGGGGAAGCTTCTGCCCATCTCCTGCAGCCTCGGATGGCTGCACAACCATGGTTGGTGTTGGGGGCTTCGACTGAGACCCTGCACCAGGCCCCTTGTCCTTCCTGCCTGCTGGTGCTGGCTCCTTGTCCTTCCTGGCCGCAGCTGCAGTATGCTCCTTGCCCTTCCTGGCATCAGCTGGGGCAGGCTCCTTGCCCTTCCTGACAGGAGCTGGGGCTGGCTCCTTGCTCTTCCTAGCAGCAGCTGGGGCTGGCTCCTTGCCCTTCCTGGCAGCAGCTGGGACTGGCTACTTGGGCTTCCGGGCTGCAAGTGGGGCAGGCACCCTTTCCTTGAGGCTGCCTGGTGGCCTGGATCCTTTCCTACCACAAGCGGGTGTGGAGACTACTGGGCCCATGGACTGGGTGGCTGAGGTGCTTGCCTGGGTTTTTGCCACTCTGGCCAGACACAAAGGACGGTGGGGAGAGGTAGGGAAGAGGTCAATGGTGGAGAGGAAAAATGTCTTAGGGACATTGAGGCGGGCAGAGGGAGAAGGTTTGAGAGTGGAGGAAGAGGGAGTGGTTGTAGGAGGTGTCTGTCTGCTGTGTTTGGGTGCAGGTGTATGGGCTGGATGCTGTTGTGAGGTGGATGGCTGTTGGGTGTCTGAGTGCTTGCGTTTGTGTACCTTGGTGACAGACACTGTGGGAGAAGACACAGGGGACGTGTGCATGGCTGTTGTGGAGGTGTCTGCCAGTGAGGTGTGTGTTCTGCTAGGTGTGGTGGTGTTGCTGGTAGTGGATGAGGATTTAGTGCATGTAGGTGTGAGTGTAGATGCAACTGGGAGGGAGGTGGAGGAGGAGGAGGGGGAGACAGTGGAAATTGTGGATGTTGGTATGTCTGCATCTGGATGGTGTTTGTGGGAGTGCCTGTGGGATGAAGTATGGTGCTTATGTTTGCCTGTGCAACTCTTGTGTGTTGTCTTGTGTGCATGCTCCTCTGCCTGTGTGCTTGGGATAGGTTGAGGGGAATGGGATTGGGAAGAGGAAGTTGGAGGGGGTGGGTGGAAACAGGGGCAATGGCTGCCATCAAAGAGGAGGCCAGAGCCTGGATTGATCTCTTTTGGTCCCCCAAGCCAGTATGAATGCCCTCCATGAATGCATCAGTCTGTTGCATCTGGGCTACCAGCCCTGGATGGCATTCACAATGGTTGAGTGCCCCACAGAGATGGATCTCAGGAGGTCAACAGCCTCCTCACTCAGGGCAGCAGGGATAACTGGGGCAGGGCCTGATGTGCCTGGGGCAAAGAAGATGCCCACCTTCCTGGGTGAGCGGGCACAGGCAACTCACTGAGGGGCTGCTGGGAGGGCAGTGCTGGTACAGGGGGTGGCAGCTGTACCTGTACCTGGGGTGGGCACAGAGGTGTCCACCACCACCAGGGAGATTCCATTGGAGGAGGTATCTGTGTCAAACTGTCCCCTCCTGTCTCCGCTGTGGCGCTCCTGTTGCCCTCCATCCCACTGGTGCCCTCAGCCTCGGTGGACTCTGCCTCCTGGGTCCTGTGGGATGCAGCTCCCTCCATCGCTGGTACCCCTGTTCCTCCGCCAGATGATGCTAATGCACATAAGGACAGGGTGACAAAACAAAAAGGTGGGGGAGAAAAAGAATACACTGGGTGTTAGACTTTTCATCCTTGGTGTAGTCTCCCTTAACCTTTTGCCTCTGTTTCCCAGGTTGTTGATGTGTGCTAGACTCTGATTTAGCTGTTTTTGTTACTCTGGGCACTTTACCACTGCTAACCAGCGCTAAAGTGCAAGTGCTCCTTTTCAAAATGTGTATGTAATTGGATTATCCATGACTGGCATATTTGATTTACTAGTAAGTCCCTAGGAAGGTGCACTAGAGGCGCCAGGACCTGTAAATCAAATGCTACTAGTGGACCTGCAGCACTGGTTGTGCCACCCACACAAATAGCTCTCTAATAATGCCTCAGACCTGCCACTGCAGTGTCTGTGTGTGCAGTTTTAACTGTAAATTCGACTTGGCAAGTGTACCCCCTTGCCAGGCATAAACCTTCCCTTTTCTTAAATGTAAGACACCCCTAAAGTAGGCCCTAGGTAGCCCCCAGGGCAAGGAGCACTGTATGGTTAAGGTAGGACATATAGTAATGCATTTTATATGTCCTGACAGTGAAATATTGCTAAATTCGTTTTTCACTGTTGCAAGCCCTGTCCCTCTCATGGGTTAACATGGCTACCTTTAAATATGATTAAAGTGTAGATTCCCTTTGGGAGCGGATGTGGAATTTGGGGTCTCTGAGCTCACAACTTAAAAATACATCTTTTAGTAAAGTTGATTCTGAGATTGTGTGTTTGAAAATGCCACTTTTAGTATGTGAGCATTTTCTTGCTTATACCATTTCTATGACTCTGCCTGTTTGTGGATTCCCTGTCTGGGTCAGTTTGACAGTTGGGCTGGTTGTACCTCACACGAGACAGAGACACAAAGGGAGCTGGGATGTAGTCTGCATTTCCTGATGAGCCATCGCTGCTAAGGGGGTGGTGAGGAGTGGTCACTCACACCTGAATGCACACAATGCAGTCTCCAACCCCCTGGTGAATGTGTGGGGCCTGGCATGGGCAAGGCAGGATTTCACATTCAAGAGAGACTTTGCTTTGAGGTAGGCCTACTTTAGAGGAGAAATTGCGTATAAGAATGGCACCCAAAACCACAGACTTTAGGACACTTCTGGAAACCAAGAGGAACCTCTGCCTGGAGAAGAGCTGAAGAGCTGTGGAGAAGTGCTGCCCTGCCTGCGACTGTGCTTTGTGGAGCTATCCTGCAGTTTCTGCTTCTGCCAGAGTAAGAGGGCAAAGACTGGACTTTGTGTGCCTTCCATCTTGTGAAGAAATCTCCAAGGGCTTGATTTAGAGCTTGCCTCCTGTTGTTTGAAGTCTCAGAGACAGCAAAGACTTCTCTCTGCCAGCACCTGGAGTCTCTGGAGAGACTCCTACTCTGCCCTGTGGTTCCATCCAGTTCCTGGGACCCTGAAAGGAGAAGCTGGCAGATTAAAGACAAGGAAATCCACGCACAGAGTGCTGTGCGGGGAAACGATTGACACAACTCTGATCTGCAGGTGAAGAAATGACACGCCGCCGGCTCCGCAGCTGAGAAACGACGCTCGCAGGAAACGTGACTGAAGAATCGACGCATGGAGAAGGAGAAACGACGCGCAGCATCGCTGACGGAGGCTAGGAGATCACAACCCGCACTGGTGGGTTTTCGGATCATCGTGCGGCTGGATTTCTGAAACAAACACTGCTGGGTGGTACCCACACAGCCCTGACCAGTTGTGGATGCCTACGAGCTAGGTAGCAGGATTATCATTACAGAACCCTGGCCAACATGGGATCTACTCTATAATGTCAGGCCTGGCCTGGGGTACCCACTGACACACATCCCCCACCTGGGTCCCCCCCACCATGCGTAACTTGTAATGATGGGCACTGTGCTCACCCCCTTGTGGCTGCTGCGATGCCCTCAAACGCCAATCCACCTCCCGATAGGCCACGCCAGTATGCGGCCATAGGGAGGTCAGGTTTGGACAGGCACCCCTTCCTCATTAAGAGGCTATCACCCGCTGGGCCTCCACCGTCTTCCGTGACCAGCGGCTCAGGTCCTCCCACCGTTTGCAACAGTGGGTGCTCCACATGCCATAGACCCCCAGGGTCCACATGTCCTTAGCAATGGCACGCCATTTACCCTTCTTTTGATGGGCACTGACCTGCAGAGAAATACACACAAGAAATGGTATCAGTCAGACCGTCCTGCCTGTTACACTTATAGCCCACCATACCCCTTCACATCACCATTTGCACCCACATGGCCGAGCTCACAAGCTGTACGTCGCCCCGGGGACATCCACCCACCCCCCTACATGAGGCCTTCACACACACCACTCCATGCATTAATGCCACATGTATCGTGCTCACAGTGTACTCACTTGTTGGTCTGGAGGCCCATACAGCAGTCCGTACTGGGGTAGGACCCCATCCACCAGATGCTCCAACTCTGCTGACGTGAAGGCAGGGTCCCTTTCCCCAGTCACACGAGCCATGGTAGGTTCCAGACACATGTCACAGAAGCACATGCAGTGTAGGTCCTCTCCTACTAAAGGACAGGTAGCAAGTGAGTAATCAGATAGAAAATGGCTGTCACATCCACGGCAGTGCATACCGTCACCGCCGGCATACATCACCATTGGCCACTGTACCCCATAGGACCCAATGTTAACCAATAAGGAGTTGCACGGTGGTTCCCGACCGCATACCGCAACGGCGCACAACGTCAGCGGAATTACCTCACATCCACCTGTCCCTCCATACAGGACAGGCGGATGCCATTTCAGGGGGAGCAGGCCTTGGATAATAACTGTGCCACAATAAAAAATAGGACATACAGGACAAATACCAGTTAACCATTACAAATTAACTTCATGCATTTTACTGTTGTGGCTCTGATGTTCATTGTGTGACCGGCTCCTCACTCTTTTGTCCCTTAGACTGCAACCACTTCGGATGAATAGGAGATTGGGCCATACCCCCGTGTACAGACCTCTGGTTGACTTGGCAACAATGGAGGACAGGCACATTATCCTCACCTATAGACTTGACAGGGCCACAATCACAGAGCTGTGTGCCCAACTGGAGCCTGACCTGATATCTGCTATCCGTCACCCCACTGGGATCCCCCCTCTTGTGAAAGTCATATCTGTGCTCCATTTCTTGGCAACTGGTTCTTTCTAAGTGACAGTGGGCTTGGTAGCAGGAATGTCACAGCCAATGTTCTCAATAGTGCTGACAAGAGTGTTGTCTGCCTTGATTAAACATCTGTGCAGCTACATTGTTTTCACACAGGTGGAGGATTTGGCCACAGTGAAGGCTGACTTCTATGCAATGGCACATATCCCCAACATAATTAGGGAGATTGATGGAACTCATATTGCATTTGTCCCCCCCCCCCGGCAAAATGAACAGGTGTTCAGAAATCGTAAGAGTTTCCACTCCATGAATGTACAGATGGTGTGCTTGGCGGACCAGTACATCTTCCATGTCAATGCTAAGTATCCTGGGTCGGTGCATGAGGCCTTTATCCTGAGGCAGTGGTTCCCAATCTGTGCGCCGCGGCTCGCTGGTGCGCCATCAAAACTAGCCAGGGGCGCCGCACACAGTTTGGGCACCACTGAGCTATTTATAGCCCTTGGGCCAGTTCGTACAAAATAAAACTACTCAGTTGTAGCAGCTCTTTTGTAATTTTGTCCTTGAGCGCCCTCTGGTGGTTAAACACAACTAAAGGGATTCTACATTTCACAATATTTAAACAGTTATGTTATAACTACATAAAAATGAGACCTGCCCATTTTACTAGGGTTACCGTCAACCAATATTTTCCCCTTACTAAAAAACCCTATGCATGCTGTAATTAAACTACTGTTACATTTTTATTTTTTACAGTTATATATAGAATTACAATACCTTCATTGGCGTCATCCCAATTCTTTTCAGGGAGAAAAATGGATGTACTCCCTAGGCCAGGCTTACATCCCCCACCCGCCAACAAAAAGTAACATAATGGGGAGCCGCAGCCAGTGGCCAATAGATCAAGGGAGCCGTGGGTCGAAAATGTTTGGGAACCACTGTCCTGAGGAATAGTAGCATCTCTAGTGGGATGGCCCAACTACAGAGGCACCGGGTGTGGCTAGTAAGTGAGCCCTAGTTCCCAACCAGTAGATGGTGGTGTATGGGTATGGTATGGGCCATATAGGATAGTGTGTGGCTAAATGTTGTCCCTCAATATTTGCAGGTGACTCGGGTTACCCCAACCTATCATGGCTACTGACACCTGTGAGGAATGCCAGGACAAGGGTAGAAGAACATTACAATGAGGCACATGGGCGAACAAGAAGGTTAATCGAACTTGTAGTGTGGTTAGTTTTACGAATACTTTGCGCGTTAGCTTCAGGCTTTAGGCCTTTGTGCACTTTGCCCTGGATGTATTTTATTCATTAGCTTGCAGCTCGGAGCCTCTGTGCACTTTGCTCTAAATGCTTTTTATTAGGCTTCGTACTGTTATTTTTCAAACAGCCAGTTGTATGGTTTTGTTTTTATTTCATATCACACTGTTTTGCCTACTTCAGCACTGGTGTTCTCCATAAACACATTCTTGTTCACTCTGTGCTTCAGTCAAGGATACAGTCTGGTACATTGCCGATAGACGTGGTAGGAGTTTAGACTTGGCATTCCTGCGTAGGGACATTTTGTGATCACGCTGACATGTTAGTTATAAAATCACTTCCTTGTCCCAATACACGGCAGAGGGAGATTCTGACCAGGGAACCACAACTAGACGCTGACTGCCTCGTTGCAGATGCTGAACTAAGATCACAGGCCTTTGCTCAGGTATGAGGGCTGATGTCACCCCAGTGATACAGATAGGCAAGCTAGAAGCTTAACATGCTGTGCTCTAAATAGAACAAGCAGAGGGAGAGTAGAAACTATTAGGCACTATGATAGCTTTGTTCTTATGTTTTACTCTCCTGGTGACTATTTCAATCTTACTGTGTTGTATTGTTCTGGTTATTGCGGCTCACGCCTTAATATCTAAAATACAGTCGTTTTATTAAAACATTACATAAAACTTATACTGTCTTTGTCATTTGTATATGAGATCATATTGTAAATGAGAGAGTTGGTTTGGACCTGAGTAACCACGACTTCCCTGAGAAGTTCCAAAGATGTCATGCGCTCGGCTGCCCAATCATCTCTTCCCTTTGGGAAAAATGAGGCACTGCTAGTTAGCCGGAGCAAGAACTGGATTTAGGGTGACAGAGTTCTTTACACGTGGGTCAGACTCAGTCTTCCACACCGTTATTGATCCTGCTTCCTAGAAATCCAGTAGTCTCATTTAGGATAATGAGAGCCCACGTGACATGGCCAACGATTGGTCTGGCTCTAATGTTTGGCTCCGGCTGACTCTCTCGGTCTCATATATATTCTGACTGCTCGGTTCCGTAAGCGGAGACGTCCGTGGAGCTGAGGATTTCCGCCTCCACGGGATAGGAATCCTATTACTTAGTGGTTGGTTGTTCAAACTTGAACTTTGAAAGGAAAGACCCCGATATTTGTGTGCCTTCTCTGACCTGGTGCTGTTTTTTACAAATGGCGAATCCTAATGTAGTGAATATAGTAGTTAATATGCGACAACCGCTCACAGGACATCTGATAGCACATGGACTGACGGTCCAGGGGGGTCCGGTCACTTTTGTGGTGGACGCCCATGCAGCCTATAGAACAGAACTTTTTTATTCTTGGGTCGTATTTCCAGCAGCTGATGGGGGCACAAATACTTTTCATGAATACACTGTTGCGAATGTTCCTGGACAATACAGGGCTTATGCATATTTAGAGATACCTGTATCTTATCAAGAACACCATAATTGGCTTGATGGCGCCCTCCCACACACAGTAGCACAAGTTCGGTTAGGTCCACCAAGTAATGATGGTCCTACCTGGCCTTTATTGGCTACCTATACACCACATCCTGCGGCTGCTCAATTAACAGTGGTTGAAGTTCGTCGTTTATACACAGACTTAACTGCTACATATAGACGATTGGTTCAGTATGTAATGCAGACGCTAAATACAAATGCAGCGCGTGCTGCTCCGGCGCACCCACAAGCGGTGGTTCCGGGTATCAATCCGGCCACTGTACATTCAGTTATGGGTAAGGTACCGGCTAAACGGGAGGAGGCTCCATTTTGGCTGGCGCAAAAAATTAATGCGCTGGAAGCAGTATTTCCCCATACGGGACCTCAGGATAAACATAGAATATTTACGATGTGTTTGCCGTATGGGATGGTTCCTCCGGTGGACCTTTGTAATACCTGGGGCACGGTGTTTGCCGCGCTCTATACTACGGTACACGGTACACTGACATTAGCTAATTTACCGTAAGTGCTTAAACAAATTCAAGATGAATATGGAGCTGCCCTGCCTTAGATTTGGGCATGCAGTTGATGGGCAATTTTGCCGCAGTTTCTTCTATTATCTTGAGTAATCTCAAGGGAGAGGCAGTAGCACTAGCAGTGCGAATGCGTCTTCGGGACGTTCCGCAGATGAATCAGGAGCGGGAACTTCCGAGAATAATAACAGAGACATATTCCAGTATTGGTTGCGATAGCCTGGGGGCTAGACCGCAGAAACCCCAATTACAGGGTAAAAATAATAAAGAAAATACTAAACAACAGCAACCTGAGGGTACTAAAAAGCGCTGGGAAAAGAAACAGCAAACACCTAAGAAAGATGGGGGACAGTGTCCGCAACAGGAGACCCCGCAGAATAGGTATAATCTCAGGAATAGGGAAGATTTGAAGACGCCTGACAGATATCAATATACTGATACTCGCCAATCTCGTTCCTTTCAGGACTCCTCAGAAAAGAGAAGTGAGAGAGGTGGGCGGTCAGAGCGGAGAACAGAGTACGTGAAACCGAGACAGGATTCACAACGCTCAACGGAGGTTTCTATTAAACAAGAAGAGAAACCACTGCAACAAAAACAACAATTTAAAAAGAAGAAGGTGGCAGCGGTCTCAGTAAGACATGCCACTCAAGAAGAGAGTTCTCTTGACGAACAAGTCGTGGGCGTTAGCACTGTTAGACAGCGCGGCAGAGGTCACAATAGTTCGCCGGAGTCTTCTAGAGCATCTGGAGGTGAAAGCAACTGATGACTTTATACAAGTCGAAACGGCGGATATGCGAGTCTCTGATCCTGATAGAGTATATGATGTAACTCTACGATTAGAAGGGGACGTTGACCGTATAGTACACAACATTTTTTGGGACCATATGGTAAAATCATATGACGTTCTGCTGGCCGAACAAGATTGGCCGCCTGACTTTGTTCGCGACTGTCCAGTGGGGGAAGAGGTTGTCACTCCTTCCTTCTCACCTCTTGTTCCGAGAGAACTGGTGGAGTCCTATGGTAATTTATGGGCTCTTGCACAGGCCCCCACTCTATATAGAAATAATGTGGGGTGGGATAGACAATCCCCTTATCATGTAATTCCAATAAAGGGCGAACCTCAACCGCAGCCGCAGTATACTATTAAATTTGAAGTAAGGGCATTGGTTAGGACTATTCTTACACAATTGGAGTACCAGGGTGTAATAGAGCCCTGTGTCTCGCCGATGAATAATCCCTTATTTCCGGTTGCTAAACCGGACCATTCCTATAGGATAGTGGTGGATTACAGACATTTAAATAGTCATACACGCACATATGCAATACAGAATTCACACAGTGCAGCGCTTATGAATAATATAGTGCGTAAAAAATACAAAACGAAGTTAGATATCTCGAATGGGTTTTTCTGCCAGAATATAGCGCCCGAAAGTCGGGACTATACCAGTTTCAGTGCGTTTGGCTCTCAGAAAAAGTTTTGTCGTTTGCCTCAGGGGTATAACAATAGCCCAGGACTATTTTCAGCTCGTGTAACTGAAATTCTGCACGAGTTGGACCCTGAAGCGTTATCATATGTTGATGACATATATTTACAGACGATGAGATTCTGCAACATCTCAGGCATGTATCATGCATTGTTGTGGGGTTTGCTGAAATTGGCTATAAGTTTAATTTTAAGAAATCAAAGATTGCCTTCCTTAGCGTCATTTTCCTGGGATATGAGCTGTCAAGCGAAGGCAGGAGCCTAGCGCCTCATTTTTTAGAAAAATGTGCTCAATTGCAGCCTCCTAATTCGGTTCGGAAGCTCCAGTCATTGTTGGGGTTTCTGAATTTTTGCAGAACTTACATTCCTGATTATGCTACACGTATAAAACCCTTATACGAGTTGATTTGTCCGGATTTTTCGAGTAGATTTTGGACGGTTGAGCATACACATATCCTACGGGATTTACAAACTGATCTCTTAGCGGTTAAACACTTACACACACTGGACAATAAGACACATTTGGTCATCAGGGTAATACCTGGGGCTGTTGGGTTTACGTATGTCACCTTTAATGAGGGTGAGACAGTCTCGATTGCATACAAGTCCCACTTGTATTCTGCTGCAGAACAACGATTTGCACAGACTGAAAAAATACTAACTGCAGTACAGATGGCTGTGATTAAAGAGAGACCTCTTGCCCAGGGGCAACGCATCATTGTCATTTCCCCGATTCCGGCCTTAGAGGCGGTTACGAAAGCGAGTGTTCCTAATTCGAAAGCTTTACACCCGCGATGGATTCAATGGGCTACGTCTTTGACGGCCAATGATGTAGATTACATATTTGACCCTAAACTGCAGACTCAAGAGTTTCTTCAATATGAAATAGAATACCCAGTTCCTGCTGGCACATTGAATATTGGCCAATATCAGGTGGTCATGTATACTGATGGCTCTGCACAACCGGCGGTTGGAACTAAACAACAGTATTCTGCTGCATGTGCGGTGGTGAGCGGCACTATGGAGGGGGAAGTGTTCTGCCCCCGACATACTTATACAAAAACCTTGGGAGATTGCACAGCACAGCTGGCTGAGCTCAAAGCTCTATTGTTAGCGTTGGAACACGCGGATCCCGCGTTTTTAACCTTGCTGGTCTGTGACTCCTACTACTGTGTGCAGTCTTTCAATGAATATTTACACTATTGGAAGTTGAATGGGTTCAGAGATTCTAAAGGCAACACCATTCAACACAAATTGTTGTGGGGTAAGGTTGCAGATCTGAAAGAGACGCTTCCTAAAGTCCATGTTGTGCATACACTTGGACACCAGCGCGTTGGAATACACGTTGCTGGGAATACTTTAGCTGATGAAGCCGCAAAGTCGGCAGTGGCTGTCGCCACTGTGGCCGCAGTGACTCGTTCGAATTCGAAACCAGACACAGAGATTTCGGCTGCCATAAAAGCCACGGCTGGTGGCTCGCCATTTCCTAAAGGATTCCCTTCTAAATATAGTTGCTGCTTGAGTAGTGCGCTAAATGCTGTTGTTAATATTCCAGGCATTGGTGTACGTGAAATACCGAATAAAATTGAGAGACCTCGATTAATTTCCTCAGCACATGAGGGGGCGGCATCTGCACATGCTGGTGTGGCTGGCACGATTTCACTTTTACAGGCGCGTTACTGGTGGCCTGGTCTCTATAAAGAGACGAAGCAGTATGTCCTTTGTTGTGACGTTTGTCAACAAATTAAGGCTTTGTCGGCTAGACGCCCGCAGCAGACACCCCTTCTGATTTCAAATAAACCTTTACAGTGTGTGTACTTGGATCATTGCAGTCCACTGACCCTAGACAGTGCATACAAATATATTTTGGTTGCTCTAGATTCGTGCTCCAGATTTGTGTGGGTCTGGCCTCAACGCTCGGCTGACGCTCGGACTGTTATTAAAGATTTGAGCATCTTTGTCGATACATTTGCAGTTGCGGCTTTTCATTCGGACCAGGGCCCTGCTTTTGCCTCTAAGGCATTTAGGGACACCATGGCTTAGTTGGGGGTCCAACTCCAATTCTCGTCTCCATTTCATCCTGAGGGAAATTCTGTCGTGGAGCGTTTAAATCGTGATTTAAAGCAATCCTTAATGGCCAGAGTTATAGGTACGGGTCATAGTTGGCTAGCCCACCTGTATGGAGTACAGAGAGCACTTAATAACTTGCCTAGAAGATCACTGGGGGGTCGTACTTCATATGAGTGCCTGTTTGGAACACAAATCTATGTTCCTGATCTAGATGGTCCTGGTGTTTTGCAGGATTTACAACAATTCCGTGAAGATAACTCTTCTGCAAGTGCTGCCTCCTCAGGAATTAAGGATGAGCCAGTAACTCCTACTGGTTGGATACCCAGGATTGGGGATCTAGTGCGTGAAAAGGTCGCAGTAAAGAAAGAATTTGGTCCTTCTTATCGAGCACCTGTCCCTGTGTTAGGGGTAAGCGGCACGAGAACTGTGATTTTACAGCCGCTGCAAGGGGCCAAAGGAAATCGCTTTGTTTCCATTGATAATGTCAAGTTACAACATGTGGCCGATTCTGCACAGCAGACCAAGAAGGACACCCAGTAGTTCCGGAATCCCTCTCACTACTAGGGAGGAAGTCCCGCTGCAGGTGATTTACACCGACGCTGTTTCCTCTCTGAGCTTGGGGAGGGTGGAAGATGATCCTGCGATTGTTCCATAGACAACGGTTAATTTGGAATCTTTTGATCATGTTGCTGTACGTTCTGCTGATGTTTCTGAACATGTGGTTTACAGTGTGCCAAGGCGTGAGCCTCGATCTGCTTCTTTGTTCACAGTTGCACCTTTTGCAAGAACTGCCTCTGGCTGCTTCAACAACACTAATGATGCCGTGTCAGGCTCCTCGTCCTCTTTGTCTACAGTCCGAGGTCCACGTAAGCTGCTTTGTTGGCTTCAACGCACATATTTTGTTTTCCCTTGGAACTATTTGTGGCTTTTTATGACTTTTATGACTATTTTTCTGTGGTTGGGGTTTGTGGTTACTTTTTTTCTGGTAATACATGGTCATTTTCTTCCTGACCGGTCTGACATTGAGCACATGGAGACTGTCTTAAAACCCCATTTTTCGTCTCATATGGTTCGAAGAGACTTGTCAGATGTAAACATTTCTGCAATACCGATTCCGGATGGGATTGTGTGGGATAAAGTAATGTTTGATATATATAGTCTCACTGAATTGATTCAAATACCACATGTCCTCAAATTATCAATGAATGATATTGTTGTACCAGGCATTGTTTCTGATGATTGGGATGTGAAGACAGTAGATTCTATGCTAACGGACTTGCAATACTATACTGTCTATGACGATGAAGATGCTTACCAATTTAGAGATAATCATGGTGACATGTTTTGCTACAACTATTATGGACACCACTTTATTCATAAAGCTAGTAGCCCTAAGTCCATATTTAATTATGTGCAATGGGAACATTGCTCGACTCCTCCACAAGGGAGTTCGAAAACATATTATGATAAATTTGCATATTTTTCAGGGCATAATCAACGAAATGCTAAGTCTTACTATTTTAAAGTTACTCCGTATATTAATAAGCAGATGTTATTGACCGATACTAAATTACTGTATTCCAATTTGTTTGTGTCTAAACTTTCGGTCGAGGGGTATGAATACTGGTTTAAGACTGTTGACTTGAAAAGTGTTTGGGGTACAAAAATTGGCAGATGCAAGGCAGGGACACGTTATTTACAGCATGAATTATCCCTGTGCAAATGATTTTCCTCAATGACACAGTACAACAGACTAGTTGTTTAGGCTTGGCAACAATTAGAGAGTTGAATTTGCCTAGTATACCTGTCCCTTCCAAATTAACAAACTGGCAGCACTATGTGAATGCTACTTTTAGTGAATTTACACATTGGGTCCAGAATGGCACGCTTAACACTTCATCGATACATCCGGGCTGGTGGTTATTATGGCCTGTAGACACTAATATGTGTCATCAACATTTTGTCACCTCTTCAGGGGGGTTCAGGACTAGTAGGGCAGACCCTTGTTACATTTCATCAGAACATGCTGATATTATAACTACATACAGCGTGGGGAAGCTTTGTCAGCAATGGTTGAAGTCATCCACGCTGGATGCAGTTAAGTCACATCTCACGTTACTGTCTAATGATACTGATTTACAAGATTTTTTGTCAGGTGCCACGGAAGAAAAGGTTTTTATACAAAGTTTATAATGAGATTTGGAAGCTTTCACAACAAGAGGCTGCAGCCCGGTTGAGGCAGATTGATCAGGAAAACCTGATGCGGACTTTGTCTGTTGTTGATAATGGCATGCATACCCTTTCTGACCGTGTTTACACGATTGACAGCATTGTTTCCTCTGCTATTGACATTATTAAATCAGACATGTCTTCTTTATATCATGGGCAGAGTCAGATGCAGTCCATCATGAAGCTGGGTTGGACTCTTCAGACCTTGAAGGCAGGTCGCGTTCCATGGCAGCACATTCGTGCCAGAGAGATCTTTGTCTCCTTTAATTTGACTCGTCAACAACAGCTGATGGCTAAAAAGGAAGCGACATATGTCATGTTGAATATTGAAAAATTGGAGAAACTGCCTTTCACGGTTGCTGAGATTCCGTCGGCTGAGTGGTTGATTCATGGGGTTATTAATTTGCCTATCTCTACTCTACAATTTACTTCTTGTTTGAAGCACATTCCGGTGGGTAGATATGAACTACTGGGAGACAGTTACATACACGAGGTGTGAGAGCTTCCCTTTCGATACAGATGTATGAATGGTCTGAGGGAGGTTTTTCTTAGCGGTAGTGAATGCGAAACTTCTGTCAGCCATTCAATGGTTTGTAAACAGCTGTCCTTGCACGGAGCGTGTAACGCTTCGATTGCTAACTTAGCTTGTTATCTGAAGGGAGTTCCAGTCCCGGTTACTAAAAACACTTTCCAGGTGCTTTCTAATGAAAGTTACATTGTTCTTAACAGCGAGCGCTGCTGTGGCATGCGTGCTGGAATAGTTTACGTTGTCGTTGTCAACAAGGCCGTTACGTGCTGCGGGAATGTGTTGTTTCCCCCCACTCAAATTGGGGAGGTAGCGGACATCTGGCCTCATATTGCTACTTCCAAGGATAATTTCGACAAGTTGAGTCGACTAAAGGCTTTATTGTTTCAAAAGCATGTGGCCCTTACATCTGCTAGCGAGACCTACGCACTTCAGGTGGCAAGGTCGTCGGCGGAAATACAGTCCCTTTTGGATACTAACTTTCCAAGTCACTTCGGTGAACTGGTGGGACGTATATTAAATGCATCCAGCACTGCTGGTATTGCACATTTTTTCAAAGCCGTTGGTGTTGGTTTCGCTCACACCTTCTCTTCTATATTCGGTTTGATACCTTCGGCTATACACTCTATTTTCGGAAGCATTTTTGGGGGTTTCCCGATTACTTTGGCTTTATTGGCTGGAGTTTTGCTGTTGTTGCTCTTTTTCCGCAATGGCTGTCCCGCCACGACGATATCCTGTATTGCTGCTCCCGTCAGCGCAGCTGTGTCGTGAACGCATGATGCAGCATTTTGGAGCAACACTCCTGGGCCATTTGGAGTGTGACTGGTCTCTGTCATTCCGACCGGTTTTGGATTGTGTGCAAACCGTGTTTCGGTGCCTTTGGTGCTCATTTGAACATGCACTGGCTCTCTGGCTCTCACT
Source organism: Pleurodeles waltl (assembly GCF_031143425.1). Classification (NCBI taxonomy): domain Eukaryota; kingdom Metazoa; phylum Chordata; class Amphibia; order Caudata; family Salamandridae; genus Pleurodeles; species Pleurodeles waltl. Next base: position 373,303,970 of record NC_090451.1, read on the forward strand.
GCAGCACCATCCGGTGGTCGATCCTGATTTGTTGATGTTCCCGATTAGGGCTCATTCCCAGACTTGTGCACTACGGTTGCGTTTGCTTCGTGAGGCAGTTTATGAGATTCCCTTCCTGGAGGAAGATGGTTTTGTCTCGTTCATAGGCCCTGCACGGGGTGCTGCCCTGAATGGTTTTGGGGCTTTGGAACACACCTGCTCCATGGTACTTTGTGGCGTGGATCTTCCGATATTGACGTATATCGAAGTGGAGGAGCTCCTACTTTCTATTGCTTCGGTTTAACGATTGGATTTTTTCTCTCCTGCTAAATTGACATTAAATTTAATTTGGCTTTTTCGTCACATGTTTTCTAAATTTATGACTTTGTTGTCTTCTGACCTTGTCGAAATATATATATATATTTTTAGGTATTGTTTGTATCTGGGGCATATTTTTATATTTTTGGAACCACTTGCTACCGACAAGGGGAGGGTGTAGTGTGGTTAGTTTTACGTATACTTTGCGCGTTAGCTTCAGGCTTTAGGCCTTTGTGCACTTTGCCCTGGATGTATTTTATTAATTAGCTTGCAGCTCAGAGCCTCTGTGCACTTTGCTCTAAATGCTTTTTATTAGGCTTCGTACTGTTATTTTTCAAATAGCCAGTTCTACGGTTTTGTTTTTATTTCATATCACACTGTTTTGCCTACTTCAGCACTGGTGTTCTCCATAAACACATTCTTGTTCACTCTGCTTCAGTCAAGGATACAGTCTGGTACATTGCCGATAGACGTGGTAGGAGTTTAGACTTGGCATTCCTGCGTAGGGAAATTTTGTGATCACGCTGACATGTTAGTTATAAAATCACTTCCTTGTCCCAATACACGGCAGAGGGAGATTCCGACCAGGGAACCACAACTAGACGCTGACTGCCTCGTTGCAGATGCTGAACCAAGATCACAGGCCTTTTCTCAGGTATGAGGGCTGATGTCACCCCAGTGATACAGATAGGCAAGCTAGAAGCTTAACATGCTGTGCTCTAAATAGAACAAGCAGAGGGAGAGTAGAAACTATTAGGCACTATGATAGCTTTGTTCTTGTGTTTTACTCTCCTGGTGACTATTTCAATCCTACTGTGTTGTGTTGTTCTGGTTATTGCGGCTCACGCCTTAATATCTAAAATACAGTCGTTTTATTAAAACATTACATAAAACTTATACTGTCTTTGTCATTTGTATATGAGATCATATTGTAAATGAGAGAGTTGGTTTGGACCTGAGTAACCACGACTTCCCTGAGAAGTTCCAAAGATGTCATGCGCTCGGCTGCCCAATCATCTCTTCCCTTTGGGAAAAATGAGGCACTGCTAGTTAGCCGGAGCAAGAACCGGATTTAGGGTGACAGAATTCTTTACACGTGGGTCAGACTCAGTCTCCCACACCATTATTGATCCTGCTTCCTAGAAATCCAGTAGTCTCATTTAGGATAATGAGAGCCCACGCGACAAACTGACCTTTGGCCTCCTTAAGGCCAGGTTCAGGCCTCCATCTAACTGGGGGATCCCTGTGCTACTCACCCAACAGAGCAGCAGTGCTTCGACAGTACTTCCAATGACACAAAGGAAAGACAGTGTTACTTCACATTTCATTGTCATTATTTAGATTATCTCTGGCACTTATTTCCCACTTCTATGCTCACTCACTGTACCCTTTCGGAACTCATTTTGCAGATGTTGGTGCCCCACTATCGCTCCTGATGTGATCACTGCAGCCAACTACAGGTCTTTCCTATGTGAACATTACTGTACAGTTGAATTGCAATGTTTGACCTGGTTAAACAAATACATACTTAAATAAGTTTGACATACTCCATACTTGTTTTTTTCCAAGGATGTTCATTTAAGTGCTGAGAAGAAGTGGCGCAAGTGCCATGGGATGAGGTGATGATGGAGGAAAGTCCAGGATATTGTTCCAGGCTATTTGGTGCACAGGTGTATTGTCTAAGGGGACATAGGAAGAGGAGCAATGGCAGTTCAAGGTGGACAGGGTGACAGAGTGGGACACAAGGGTGACAATCAGGAGAGTCTCATTTCATGGCGGGGGTCTTGGCAATAGTCTCTGGCTTCTGCCTGGATCGCAGGGAACGTTTGCGGGGTGGTTCTCCTTCTGCATGGTGAGGAGTGCTGGTGGCCTCTTGGTGCTGTGGCGGGGCCTCCTGTCCGCTACCGGCAGCAGAGGTGGAAGTCAGTTCAGATATCTGGCTAGTGGCAGGGGCCTGATGTTGTGAGACTGCCTCCCTCATAATGTTGGCCATGTCTGCCAGGACCCCTGCTATGGAGAACAGGATGGTGTTGACGCCCTGCAAGTCCTTCCTGATCCCCTGGTACTGTCCCTCCTGCAGCCGCCTGTTCTCCTGCATGTTGCCAGGATCTGGCCCAGCGTAACCTGGGAATGTTGATAGGCTCCCAGGATCTCGGTGAGAGCCTCCTGGAGAGTCGGTTCCTTGGGCCTGTCATCTACCTGGCGCACATCATTCTTCCCAGTTTCTCTGTTGTCCTGTGCCTCTGTCCCCTGAACCGTGAGCCCACTGATACTGACCCCAGGTCCCTGATTGTCTTGGGGGCGAGGTGTGCCCTGGGGTCCCTGTAGTGGTGGACACACGGCTGATTGATGTGCCCTGGGGACAGAGGTATGGGCACACTGGGTAGGTGCTGGGGTGGTGTTTCCAGATGGGCGAGGCTCTGTGGCGGTGTGTGACTGTGGCTGGGTAACCGACTGTCCAGAGGTCCCTGATGGGCCAGGTTGGTTATCCTGATCCAGGCGACCATAGTTGCTGTCATCACTGTGGGCCTCTTCAGTTGGGGGACTGGATAGTGCTGGCACCTCTTCTCCACTGACATTGGCTGGGATACCTGTGGGGATGTTAATGCTGTGTTATTGTTTCTGTGTGTGACATATAGTGCATCTGTGGGTTGCCCTCTTTGTTTGTATTCGCCATGGCAGCTTTCACTTGTGTACGTTTGTGTATTGTGGGATGATTAGTTCTTTCTAGTGGTCATGCTCTAGTGATAGGTGTCCATGTATATCTGTGAGTGGTATCCATGAATTGGTTTGGAATGCAGGGCTTGGCATTGGGATGGGAGAGATGTGATGGTGGGGATGTGGGAGGTGGTGGAGTGATGGGAGTGAGGGTGAGGGTGGGGGTATGTGATGGCATGTAGATAGGGGGGTGATAGTAGTATAGAGTCGACTTACCAGAGTCCAGTCCTGCTGATACTCCAGCCAGGCCCTCAGGATGAATGATTGCCAAGACTTCCTCCTCCCATAATGTTAGTTGTGGAGGAGGAGTTGAGGACCCACCGCCAGTCCTCTGCACAGCAAGTTGGTGTCTTGCTGCAATAGAACGCACCTTCCCCTGTAGATCACTCCACCTTTTCCTGATGTCGTCCCTTGTTCTGGGGTGCTGTCCCATGGCATTTACCCTGTCCACGATTCTCCGCCATAGCTCCATCTTCCTAACAATGGATATCTGCTGCACCTGTGCTCCAAATAGCTGTAACTCTACCCTGATGATTTCCTCCGCCATGACCCTTAGCTCCTCCTCTGAGAATCTGGGGTGTCTTTGGGGTGCCATGGTTGTTGTGTGAGTTGTGTAGGTGAGGGTGTGTAGTGGTGTCTGTCTCGTGTCAATGGTTTGTACTCATAAGGGGCTGTGGGTCATGTGGGTGTGTGTTTTATAGTGGTGTGGGTGTGGTGTGTGTATGGATGTCAGGTGCGTGTTATTTAAATTGTCCAATGTAGTGTTGTTTTGTATGTGTGTGTGTTTTGAGCGCGGCGGTATGTACTGCCAATTGCTTACCGCCATTGAATGTCCGTCATGATGATTTGTGGGTCATATTGTGGTGGTCATTGTTCTGTTGGCGTAACGGTGTGGGTTTTGATACTGTCAGTTTGTCAGTGACCTTTGGTGTGGCGGACTTGTGTCTGTGGCTGAATAGTGACGGATTGGTGTGTGTGTGTCATAATATGGTGAACGGATATCCGCCACCGCAGCGGTATGTTGGTCGGCAGTCAGCATGGTGGTAAGTGGGATTTACCACCAATGTCATAATGAGGGCCCTAATGTCTTTATCTCAATTTTGCAGATTTTATTAATTATTTTCCTCTTGTTAGTTTCTTGCAGTTTCATTTAAAGCAACCTTTGTTTAGTCTTCCTTAATCCTACTCTGTGTTCTTCTATAATGTTAGCCCTACACTTCTGCTGCTGCCTTGGGCCTAGGGGCCCTTCTTATCACAACTGAATTTATTTAGTAATTTCAAGGGAGTTCAGGCAATTCCTTTCTCCAATCAAGCAAGTCCAAAGTTGAGATGTTTAGTACTTGGCTCACATAATATGTCCATTCAGGTGTTGAATATCTTCAACAAGGTCCTCTAGCTCTTTTGGATCTTCTGCATATTTATAGAGTATCTGCCTGTGCCACTTATACTACTTGATTCTGTTTCTTCATCATTAGTTGGTGGTATGGATTCAACTGACACCCCTGATTTCAGCTTCTTCTCATTGTAGATTTTTGGCGATCTAGCTTTGTGGGCATCTTTTGTTGTTCTTGATCCATAACGTGTTCCTTCTCCTGGATATGTTTGATGTTTTGCAGGTGTTTCAACTCACATTCCATCTTGAGTTTTTGCTTCTCCACTTTCTACATCTGGAGCTCCAATGCCAATTTGTGTGACACTCGTACATTGGATTTCTTCACTTGTCTGAGGATCTTCACCCCTTTCTTCTTTTTGTATCTGATCACAAGCTATCCTTATCTCTATTTGAGTCTGTCCAACTTGCGGAGGTACATTTACCAGTGTTCCCAGTTCAGGCTCATAGAACATTATTTCTTCATAAGGATCTCATGTTCTCTGGGTGAGAGACACATGTACTCGGTTTGGCACACGAGCACACTTGACAGCTGTATTCATGATCAGAATGACTTGGTAGGGGCCTTTCCAGCTTGGCTCCAGACAGGACTTTCTCACATGCTTCTTGACCAAGACCCATTGTACTGAGCTAAGGTCACAGCACTGATCATGTTGTAGATTTACAGTGACAGTTTCAACTTGTCGAGAGACAGACCTTACCACATCTGCTAGTCACTTGCAATAACCAAGCATTGTGTCCTCTCTTATGTGCATAGGTGCATTTGCAATGAATCTTGTTGCTCTCCTCGTGAGTATGTAATCTGGGGATAAACAGTCATTCTATCAGGGGTACTTTTCATACTCATCAACACTAAAGGTAAAGCATCAGGCCATTTTAGTGAAGTTAAAGTACTAACTTTTGCCAATCTGGTTTTAATGGTTGCTTTGTTCTGCTTAACAATTCCAGATGCTTCTGGTCGATAACTGCAGTGTTGTGTCTGTTCAATTTGCAATGCTGCACACAATATCTTAATGATCTCACTGTTGGAGTGAGTTCCTTGATCTGACTAGATCCAGGACATCTACGACAGCTTCACCAGGAAAAACCTGCCACCGGAACTTGCTACTGACCCACCACCCCAGAACCCACCCAGACCATCAACAGCTGGCCCACACTAACCACTGAGGAAATAGTCATCATCATGAACAGCACCCACTCTGGAGCCCCCATGGGCCCCTGCCCACACCACATATACATCACAGCCAGCAAATCCATCACCCCGAGCCTAGAAACATGATGAACTGCTCCATCAACTCTGGCACCTCCTTCGAGGACTGCAAAAATGCCGAAATATGCCCCCTCCTGAAGCAACCTTCGGCCAACCCATCAGAATTAAAGAATTTCCTGCCCATAAGGCTGCTATCCTACCCGCTAAAGTACTGGAGAAAGCAATTAACGCACAACTACTGAATTTCATTGAGGACAAAAACTCCCAGGACAGCTCCCACCCCAGTTTCTGCAGCAACCACAGCAAGGAGACAGCCCTCCTGGCAGCTACTGATGACATCAGATCACTCCTAGACGATGGCCACACCGCAGTGCTCATACTCCTCGACCTCTCAGCAGCCTTCGACACGGTCTCCCACAGCACTCTATGCACCAGACTCCACAAAATAGAAATCCACGGAAGAGCCCTGGAATGGATCCACTCCTTCCTCTCCATGAGGACTCAGAGGATCAGACTCCCGCCCTACACATCCGGACCCACTGGAGTCAACTATGGAGTCCCCAAATGTTCCTCACTGAGTCCCACATTGTTCAACGTATACATGGCCCATCTCTCAGCCATCATCAGAAGCCACGGAATGAACATCGTGTCATATGCTGATGACACACAATCCACTCAGGAATAGAAGTCGTTCCCGTCTGGATGAGAGAAAGCTACCTCGAGCTCAACTCCGACAAGACTGATCTAATCATCTTCTGAAATGCCACATCAGTTTGGGATGACTCCTGGTGGCCCACATGCCTCAGTGGCCCCCCTGCACCAAATGAGCACACCCTAAACCTAGGCATCATCCTTGACTCCTCTCTATCCATGACCTGACAGGTAAACTCAGTCACCTCCTCCTGCTGGCACACACTCCGCAAACTCCAGAATATCTTCAGATGGATCCCAGCAGACTGTCGTAGGACAGTCACCCACACCTTAGTCAATAGAAAGTTAGACTACGGCAATGCCCTCTATGCTGGCACCTCAACTAGAAACATCAAAATACTGCAACTCATCCAGAATGCCATTGCCGGACTCATACTGGACCTCCCACACCGAGAACATATCTCCCAACACCTGAAGACCCTCCACTGGCTCCCGGTCGAGAAACAAATGCAGGACCAGCCTACCTGAACCACCATGTCTCTTTTCACACCCCCACCAGATCCCCCCCCCTTGCAGTTGGGCCTGGCCACCATCCTTTGCATTCATAAAACCCCAGCAGGAGGATGATTCTTTGCCTACATTGCAGCAAAGAGCTGGACCAACCTTCCCCTGCACCCCAGCAAAGCCTATCGCTCACCATCTTCAGGAAGAACCTCAAGACATGGCTCTTCGGATGAGGCCCCTTCACCTCTCCCCCTGTGCCTTGAGACCCTCACCGATGAGTAGCCGCGCTTTACAAAAACTTATTGATTGACTGATTGACTCCAAAGAAAAATGCAGACCATACCTTTGAACTAACCCCTCTCAAAAGCAGTTTGGCTACAGTTAGACTGTCATTTCTCCTTGTTGGGTATGATTTCACCCATTGGGAGAGAATGCACATTATAACTAGGAAATATCTCATCCTGTTACAAACAGGCATTTTGATAAAATCCATCTTCATTCTGTTGTAAGGACCTCTTGATCTTCCTATATGGCTCATAGTAACTGGTTTCTTTTCCCAACATTCATTTGTTGACATGCTTTGCATCTGTTACATAATTCTTCTTCATAGGCTCTGAATCTGGGGTTAAAATAGTTTTGTTTAAAGGACCTCAAAATAGCATTCCTATTTAGAGGTCACTGGAGATAACAGATTGTCTGGTAACACTGTTTTTCTATCTACTGAAACACAAATGTCCTTCTCAACTTTCCCCAATACTGCTTTGATCCAACTCTGTTGTCCTGCTTCGGACACATTTTCCTGCATGACACTTAAATCTTCCCAAGTGTTGGTTATTATCATCAACATAAAATAGATTGTACTCTTGAGATTCATCTGTGAATGTTCGATTAAATGTACAGGCCACAACTGCAAAATAGCATGCCACTTTATCTGCATATCTACTGCTGACGGTAACACAACTATTGTTGCTCCCCTTTGCTTCACATTTAACAACAGCAATTTCAGATGGAAGCAGTAAAGCTTCCGGCAGTGCTCTTACCTGTTCATCATTCCTGATGAGTGAACCAGAGAGGGTCATAAACCCTCTTTGTGACCATAACTATCCAAAATTTTGGACCACACCAAAGCCATATGAATATCTGTAAATATAGTAACTCTCATTTGGGCCGTTACTCTGCAAGCTCTGGTAAGAGCAATCAGTTCTGCAACTTGTACTAATGTAACTCCTTGAAAACATGACACATCTATTATTTCTTGTATTGTGCAATAAGAATAAGCTGCTCTCAAAAAAACAAACCCTCTTTGTGACCATAACTATCCAAAATTTTGGACCACACCAAAGCCATATGAATATCTGTAAATATAGTAACTCTCATTTGGGCCGTTACTCTGCAAGCTCTGGTAAGAGCAATCAGTTCTGCAACTTGTACTAATGTAACTCCTTGAAAACATGACACATCTATTATTTCTTGTATTGTGCAATAAGAATAAGCTGCTCTCAAAAAAACAAAGGGCCAGATTACGACCTTGATGGAGGAGATTACTCTGTCCCAAAAGTGACAAATGTCCCGACCGCCGTTTTACAAGTCCCATAGCGGGCGGGATATCCCTCACATTTGGGATAGATTAATCCCCCTTGCCAAGGTGAGAATGAGGCCCATATTTTGTTCTCAGACATGAGCCATCTATAAAAAAAGACATAATCAGGGCTTGTGTCAGGACTTGCCTTGGTGCACAAATCTGTGACATCAAGACAGTCATGTTCAAATTCATCAGATAAATTATTTTCAGGTAAGGGGAGCAGTGTACAAGGATTTAGAACTTGGCATCTTTTCAATGTTATGTTACCAGAACCTAAAATTTGCTGCTCATACTTAGTAAGTCTGGTACTTGTCACATATTGGGTTTTGGTTGTGGTAAGAAAAACCTCAGGTGAGTGAGAGACTACAACAGTCAAAGGATGTCCCATCACTATACTTTCACAAGTTTTCAAACTTGTGCTGATGGTTGTAACTGCTTTAAGTCAACCAGGTAGTGAGCAGCCACAAAACCAAGTGTGACCACAAAATAGACAACAGACTTTTTAGCATTACCATGCATCTGTGTCAGCACTGATAGGACACAACCATCCCTCTCACTACAAAACAAAGTAAAATCTTTTGACTAGTTAGGCATTCCTAGTGCTAGGGCATGACAGAGCTTTTCTCTCAGCTCTAGGAAAACTTTCATGCATTTGTTGTCCCATGGAATTGAATCAGACACATCTCTCTGTGTCCGTCTCAGTAAAGGCTTTGCCACCAAGGAAACATTGGGTATCCATTGTGTACAGTAGCCAACCTTTCCCAAAACCATTCTCATGCTCTCGGCGTCTTTGGGGGACTCATTCACAAAATAGCTTCCACTCTCTGTGTTGAAACTTTTGTTGTTCCTTTTTAAATTATATGTCCCAAATATTGGACTTCTTTCGACAGTATCACAACTTGCTTGGGGGTCACTATATGTTCAATCCAAATGATTCAGTAAAGCAACGGTGTCTTGTTTCCAGGATTCTCTTGTCCCTGATACCACCAATAGGTCATCAGTATACTGGACAAGAAATGAATTGAAGAGCATGATCAAGGTTTCCAGATTCTTCTTTGGAAGTAGTTCTTCTTTCAGTATAGCCTTGTACAACTAGACACCAGGCTAATACTTTCTCTCAAAACACAAAAGAGAATAGGAATGGGCTATCCTCATGTAAAAGAATTATGAAGTATGCTTGGCACTGTGAACAATTCTGCTGTACATGGAATCTGGTAAAGTATGGCTGCTGGATTTGGTACCTCAGGACAACATGGAATTACAGTATCATTAACCTTTCTCAGGTCTTGCAAGATCCTGTACTTGCCATTGGGCTTTTGTAATCCCATAATCGGTGAGTCACATGAACTTCCGGCTGTTTCTTTTAGAATGTCTTTCTGTATAACTTCCTCAATTATTTGTGTTATTCCTGCTATTGTTCCTGGAGTCATTTGATAGGGTGGTGTTTTTGGGCAAATTGCATTTAGTTTCACATTTATTCGCAGTGGTTCTACACCTTGTAAGAGTCTGATAATATTTCCTGTGAAAACCCGTACTTCCAAATTCACTCTCTTTAAAATCTGGTGGTAAATCCTCTACAGTCAACATTCAGTAACACTCTTCTGTTTCTTGTTGAGCCTATTTGAAGTCAAAATCCTCATTTGGGTCAGAAATTTGACCCCGTTTGGTGTACAATAAATTGTACAATTTAGCTTGCAGTCGATCTCTTCCAAAGACACACATAGGACTTGTGTCGCAAACATCAAACTGGTAATTTTCTTCAAATGCTACTATTTTTATAGGAAACTTTTTGAGATTGCATTTGAAATTTGCCTATTTGTAACACCTACAACTTGGATCTTCTTTCCCGAGAGGGGTAGGTCAGGGACTTCCACTGTTCTTTCAGTAGTACGGGTAGCTCCTGTGCTAATAGAGAACGATATTGGGGGGCCATTAACTTCAACTTCTCCAAATGGTCTACTCTGGTTTACCTTTAAGACTGCACTAGGCATGCAATCTGCCTCCCTTCTCAGGCACTATCATTATGACGTGCCTAAATCTAAGCCATCATCATCAAACATTGGAAATTACTGAATCATAATTTTAATTGTGCATTCACATTCTATTTGGATTTTGGATTTACTTGGGGCAATTGATTTTGATTCCGTATTGTTTAGTTCCCACATTCTGTTCAACCATTGGGGCTTGTGGAACTCATTTGCACTTGCTGTGTGGGCACATTTTGCATTTTCATCTGGTTTTCTTCCTGCAAGTAATTATTGTTTATTCTACTTGGATTGAGCCTATAATTGTGCTTCCAATGGCCCACCTTATTACAAGAATGACAAGGATTCATTTGCTTTAGCTTTCCCACATCCACACCTGAACTCGGATTAATCAGAGCTCCTTGACCTCTGTCATGTGAATCAACCATACCTCCTTGAACACCTTGCATTCCTCCTTGCAACTCCCAGTAAACTGCATTGAACACCAATGCATTGTACTGTACTACCATTTCCTGAAAACAACTGATTCTGAAAGCCTCTCTGTGCCAACTGTGACTAGGCTAACATGATTTCTCTTTAAGCTTCTACTGTTCCATCTCCTGCTCATCACTGCAATACTTTGCATATTTCAGGACCTCATCTAAAGACTTAGAGCCTGATTTAGAGTTTGATGGAACGGTTACTTCATCACAACTGTGATGAATATACCGCCCACCAAAATATAAATCCCATTATACCTATGTCAGCCAACAAATCACATTCTTCTATATGTGCCGGCTAATCTCAGGTATCATATCAAGCAGAAAACTAGAAATACAAAATTGAATATCTATTGGTTCAAGATGTGTTGACTTGTATGCTGCTGAAATGTTTACAACACCCTCTCATAAAATTCAACCTCACTTAATCCAAATCTTTGAAGAGGAATTCTGCCCTTCAAAATGGTAATCAACTCATTATACTTAGCGATTGCAAGAAGTGAGGGTGCATTTGCACAAAGGTCTGTTTTTTGGCTCTGCGTCTGGCCACTGAACAGCAATTTTACATTCAGCCCAGAAGTAATTTGAAACAACAATGTCAAAGAAGGTTTGTAAATCAGTCCATAAAAAATTTGAAATTTTAACACAACTTTCAACTTGTGAGCACCACTGGATAGCATTCCTTCTCAATTTCAGAAAACTGTTCCTAAATCATGCAAGGTCTCCTCTACCACAAAGGCACATATGCATACCATCCACCAGAAAGTTCTCTTAAAGGGTAAGCTATAGCTCTCTCGTCATCTGGGGGTTCTGGTGATGTTTTTCTTTGGGCCTCATTGCTCCTGATTCTTTCTTTTTGTCCTATTTTCTTGCCCATTTATTTTCTAATTTATCAAATTCACTCACACTGCAGACACATTTCACTTATTCAGTAATATGTAATTGCATACTTAATGTACACATGTTTTCAATTGAATCCTCATCCAGATTTACCCTGACATTTTTCTGCAATGGAATGGTCTTAAAAATATCAACATCATATTTATTTGCCAATTACATTCATATGTCATACACTGTTGCTGCTCTCCTAATAGTTTCTTTACACAAATAAATCCATTATTTTTCTTAATAGTGTTCTATATGATAAAGATGCCAGCATCCTTTAATTATTTCTTATAGTTCCATTTTTTATTTTGGGACATTCAATGGTTTTCTTTTGTGAACTCCAGCTTGTATTTGGACTTCACCTGGTACAAGGTCTTTCTGCATCTTAAACATTCATACAATTTCTGGCAGCTTCTTCAGCCCATGAGGGAAAAATTCCATTGTCCGTCAGATTCATTTCACCAGGTGCTGTTTGTGTTGTAAAGACAATTTGTCTTCCTTCTCCTAATGTTTGAATGGTTTGGGGATTTGTCCGTACTATAATTTGATAATTTTGTCTGAATGTGCCTGTTCACTGGAGTACCTCCAGCAACTCCTTGATTCACAAGCAATTTGAGCAGGTACTGCCTGTTGTAATTTGTGCTGGTGGTGTTATTACAGGAGTAGTAACCCCTGTAGGCATCACAGTGTAAGCAGCTCTTATCTGAATTTATACATTTTGGGGAATCACTTGTTCAACAACAAGCTGTGTTGTAACAGACTGCGCAACAATCAGCTGAGTTATACTGTCTGTGCTACTGACGTTTGTGTCACTGCTGGTTATGGAACAACAGGTTGTACTGCGTGCAACTGTCCAGTAATCTGATATATGTTACAGTCAACAAGAGCTGTAGTTACTATTACATTATGTTTTACTGTTGTGCCGCATTTGCTTCACGTCCCACATATGTTGGTGGACGTCCAGCTAGTAGTTCTTCTATAATCTCATTACCTAAATCTGTTTTAGAATCTGTTCAGCCCTCAGAAAGATTCAGCCTTTAGTTCTGAATCTCCTTTAATTTTTCTCCTTTTAAGTTTCCTGCTTTTCTCTAACTGCTCGCTTTTCTCTTTCGTAATGGCAGGATATAATCTATTTACCTCTACTATGTGTTTTCTCCTTTTCTTTTTATGTTCATCCCAAACTGCAACTGCATAATTTCTCATTCCTCGTTTTGTTAGTCTTTGGTACTTGTGTCTATCCCTTTCCCTTGCAATTTTCTCCCAAGCGCTGAAGGCTACAAATTATGTGGGCCTGGGAGGTGGCTTAATTTCACAAAGAATTTCTCAAAACCTTTTCTATAATCCCTAACTTAAACAATCCCCATCTAGGAAAGCTCAATGAACCCTCTTTTTCAGTGATCTTGCATCATTCATACAGCCATACACATGTATGTAACCCTTCCTCAATCAGCATATGTTAGGCAGGCGAATCCTCGGTAGGTGGGTCTTCACTTTTCCAAAGAGCAATAGTCACATCACCCCAATGAGATTTCTAATAAATTTGAAAATGTTTATGATCTTGAATTTAATAAACTGTCTTAGAAACTGCACTCTGTCAGTCTTCAAAGTTCAGGCTTTGGGCTATGGAAAATGGACATCTCTCTATATCTGGGCAAGTAATTACATCTCCTCTCACTACCAACTGTGTCAGAGCAGGGATCTCAGTTAAATAACAGGTTACGAATTAAGGCTTACCAACTCATCAGGGTAGAAACCCTGCATCTCAGGCCGACAGACTTTAGACATAGATAACATTAACCAAGAGCTGCACATCAATTAAACAGCCCTCACAGCTTCAAATATTACTTTTCTGCCAATGATGAGAGTTCATGTAAGTTAAAAAACGTTATTTATACGTCAATTTAGATGCACAGTCTTTATTGAACTCAGCATGTAACATCATCAATATCAATCAACAGTTAATTATGCATCATAATCAGTTCAAAACAGAATGAATGCATAAAGTGCATATCACAAATGAAAGAATCCCTATTTTAAGTTTCAGGATGAGTTTGGGAAGTACGAGAAAATTATGTCATTCAGAACCCATAAAGAGCTTCAAATAGAGATGTTTAAACATATAGCTTGATGTTTAAGTATCAGTTATCAATCAAAGCAGAACTTCAGATAAAGAAAGTTTTAAAAAATTAGTAGAGTCTCAGAGCAGCATACTTTTGGGCAAAAGGCTGGGTGGCAAGGAATGTACACAAAGAGAGAGGCTCTGACAGAGAGGGTGTGAGAAAGTTTCTTCACCTGCTCTAGAAACACACACTAACATAAAATCACAAATCTAGAGTTTTGCGGCATGATTCATCTTCTTCCTCTCCTCAGCCAATCAGGTACCGCTGTCTTCATAGGAACAGGAATACCTCGTCGCTGTTTCACCATAGAAGCAATTGTCCTCAGACAGCAATATTTAAGTGAATCTTTTTTAATCCAAATACTTTGTATAAATCCTTGAGGGTTCTCATCATGTACTTTACTTAAGAAAACTGCAATTTCATGGTTAGACTTTTGCATCCCTTTTCTAAAGCACAAGCTACCTATTGATTCTTCATACAATGGCCCTCATTAGGAGTTTGGAGGCTGGATGAGCTGACTGCCCAATTTGCGGGGAGGATGTCACCATCATACCTGTAGCTTGTCCCACCCCCAGTTGTATCACAATGCTCCCACCGGGCTGTCCGGTGGAAACATTGTATTATGAAAATTCCCGTCAGGCTGACCAGTAGGAACAGTGCTACGATATTGGCCTTGGCTTCTTTAAGGGAGTTAAGGTCAATATCACAGCACGTGGCACCCTCTGAATGCAGACTGTCTCCAAAGCAGACTTTGCGCATTCCGAGGGTGCTTGGCTCAGGGGCCCCTGCACTGGCATTCCTGTTAATTCTACAAGTTATTGTATTCATTTTTATATTAATTTTAATTATTTTAAAATGCTTCTGCATTTGCTTTCTGGTAAATGTTTTTTTAGATAGCTTTTTTATATGAATCTGATTTTCATATACACATATATCAAGTGTGATTTCCATTTTACGTTAGCCATAGTTAATGTAGGCTTTAGTTTAAATGACACAATAACATTAAAATATATTTGTGTCTTCTTTCTCTCTTCCTCTGGCTTCAGGATCCAAGTTGCATTAGTTTGGGTTAATTAAAGTGTTACAAATGTTTTGGTTCCAAATTAAAATTGTTTATTTGAGTGCTTTCTATTGAGAGTGAATAGTGGATTGCCACTGAGACAGGCTGATCATGATGTATCATCCTGATACGAGATTTCTCTTGAAGATTGTGCAGCTGAAACTGTATTACTGATTTGTGGGTGTTAAACCTCAGGCTGGGGCCAAAGGTCCATCTACTCAAGGGCAGCATGTACTTGAGTTTCAACTAACAATCTGCATGAAGCAAATCCCATCCCAACTGCAACCTGTAAAATCATGCCACAGCAGTGTATCCTTACAAGGAATAAATCCCACCGAAAGACTGGGCTGTCGATTTTCAAAGCCGGAGTTTTGAAAGTATGTAACCACCACAAAAATGTGTGTTTGTCAGTATTTATAAACTCCTCATTGTCCCTTTTTCACTCTGGAAATGGGTGGAGTTTTACTTCATGCCAAATGCATGAGTAAATCCCTTTTGAGGATGGCAAGACAAGCAATGCACTTGTAAACTTTATAGAAGTCTACCGGTAGTTTATCCAAATGAAAATATATATTCCCCGTGCAGAAAAACATGTGCCATTGCACAAGGGTGTTAGTCTCCCACAAAGCATAATTGTACAATGCATACAATTCTGCTTCGGGGAAATGGTAGTGTCAACATCGATTCTAAAATTGAAGTTAAAGAATTACACAGCTGGCACTTCTGTAATTTGAGATAAGCACACTGCATTACTGTGCCTTACAATGCCACTGTCTTGAGGAAGCAAAGCGAGTCTTACTCCAACTGAGAGCTGTATATACAGTCACTTTGCTGAGGGACTACCACATCTAAAAGTGCATTACTGCATGTGGTGTTGATAATGCTTACACTCTTCCTGTGTGTAGTAGGAAAATAAAGTCCTTGTGCTTCCTAAAACTATGTTTTTAGTTTAAAGAACTAAGCAACAAATTGCACAGAACCAAATAAACTTCCTTGCAAAGGTTTCCTGCTGCGTATAATTATACCAATGAATACACTCCTTTCCTTCTACTTTCAACAAAATGCAAGGCATTCAGTGAAGAAATATTCGGACGAACTTTCATTTCATTTTCACAGTTTGTTCAATGTACCCTAGACAGCTATTTAATCAGAAACTGCACAAAAATACTAAGATTTCTATTATCCAGCTGCTTATTATGTGAAGAAGCTAAGATTCGCATTATGATGCATTAGATTTGGTCCCTCTAGGCTTTCCATTCCTCAAACTTGTGACTCAATCAGAATATGCTCCCTATAGATAATAAACTCAGCCTGGTGGAATAATGTCAAAGGCTCCATCGTACTGCTCCAGATGACAAGCATGCAGCCACAAATATTTTCAGTCTTGTTATCCATATGTGTGAGTATCTTCCGTATGCTTTCAGAGGGCTCCTGAAACTCGTATGGGTTCTATTCACTTTTGGAACTGCATTAATCTGAACGTGATACTGAAAAAATAATTTGAAGAGACAAAACGCTATCTGATGATAAATAAAGGAACTAAGGCCCATAATTATACTTTTTTAGCGCAACATTTGCGTCATTTTTTGACGCAAAAGCGGCGCAAACTTACAAAATATAATTGTACTTTGCAAGTTTGCGCCGCTGTTGAGTCAAAAAATGATGTAAATGCGGCGCTAAAAAAGTATAAATATGGGCCTAAGGGTCTGTTGTACAAAAAGTGTAATTAGCTTTTCCTACACTGCGAAAAATACCAGTGTCCAAAATGGGAATTACTAAAGATGATTTACACACTTTTTCCTTAGACAATAAGAGATTTCTAAACATTCGGTATTTATAAGTACCAAATTGGCAATTGTGAACCAGTAGGTGTCCCAAGCTGTGACTGTTGCACTGGCAGTGAATGATGAAGCAGAAACAGCAAGTCTTTCCATAAAGGGGACTAGGCAAGAGCAGCATGGCCAGCCAGGAGCCACACAAGGTGCAAGGAGGAAAAAAGTGCAAATTCAGTGATCCAGAGGTAGGCATATTAGTGGGGTAGTGTGTCTTGGAACAACATAGTGTGTTGGCAAAATATCAATGACAGTTCCGAAGACAGCTAAAAACACACATTTGGGCAAGAATCCAACAGTGCACAAATGCAGTAAAAAACCTTTCTGGCTGAGGTTGACATGTTTCTTCACCCCGCTCACCCGACAAGACAGTATGGGTTACAGGCTGTGGCAGTTGGCAGGGTTGTGGGCTTGTGGCATGTCAGTGGCATGCCTGTTGGCTGCGGCTGCAACTGCTAGGTAATCCGGTCACACCCGGTAAGTGGTATCCGGCAGGCAGGCTCCGCAGCCTGTCAACAAGTAGCTGGTGCAGATAAGGAGGCAGCGACCTTGCTTGAGTTGCTGGTGGCTAGGGTGTGTGGGAAGCAGTAGGCTGCTGGCAGCTTGCTCTGCACAGAAGCAGTTATTGTTAGGCCAGTGGGACTTGCAGAGCAAAGCGGCTTAGCTTTGTTTTGCCCTGCAAGCATTGCGCCACTTTTTAAATATGGAGCGTGTGAAATTCCACCTTAACGCCACATTCGTGTTAAAATAAATGCTGCAAATGTGGTGCAAGGTGGCACTAGAGGCTTATGAATATGCCCCTAAGTTCCTTACTTGAAATACTCTGGACTCTGGTGGACAGTGTCAACACCTTTAGCCTCTTGTGGGAATCAAGTGTGCTGCTATTGCACAATCCTGCAGCAACAACACAAATAAACGCTGGAGCTGAGCAGTCAGCAGAAGTGGTAACTGCACAGGGAACATCCAGGATGCCCTTGTGCCCACGAGTACCGCTTGCCCCACAGCGAATAGCCCTCCCACTGGAATGACAGACAAGGACATAAATCCCGAATATCCATCACCTCCAGCATTGCTCCTCATCCCATTGGGGATACCTCTAACCTCTCAAGAAGGGCAAAAATTAAGCTAAAAAAACAAACAAAAAAACTGTCTTATAAAACAGAGAACCCAGATTTCCGGGATCATTACAAACCATTATACAGTACAAGTGCTCACCCCCTCAAAGCTTACCCAATTTTTAATTTAGCATCTACACACCAGAAGGGGCCAACTGAAGACTCTTGGTCCTTAAACAGTCAGCAAGAATGGCTGGTTAATCCTACTTCCCCAAAATCTGTCAAAGAAGGTGCCCCAAAAGGGGCTTCCATAAGAAGGGCAACCAACACTACCAAGCACATGGGAAATGCAACCTTCACGGGGCACAAAGATGCACAGGCCCCCATACCTTCTGATTTTGGATTATGGGCTTCCCAGCCGCCAGAATATGTGGCTGAGCGTGTGAGATCTTTGATCTGCCAGGAAGGCAGCGACATAATGGATGAGGCACTAGAAACCACAGCAGACAACACCTCCTCCTCTATAGCCCAGTCTAGTTAGGGCACAGACGCTACATTACATCCTGTAGCAAGTATAACTAAACCGGCAGTAGTCAGACAAGTCTCAAGTGGAACATGCCAGCTAAATCTCATGTGGAAGGAGCAGGAAGCCCATGTAATCAGCCATGTTTTTGGGAATCAGTGGGGTGAGCCAAACGGGGGCTATATTCCACACCATCCTGAACCAACCCTTGGCCTACTCCCAGATGAAAATGCCCCAGCCACCACCAGTAGTACCCAGAATGACCATAGCCCACGGGCCATCAGGTCCTGGCATCTAGCAGTAGAGACAGCCTGTGCTGAGGTAAATAATACTCTTCAATGGGTCCAAGTGACCAGGGTGACCCCCCAACCCTGGAATTTTGACAGCCAGAAGCACCAATTAACCCCAAGCCCAAACTGTCAGCTAAGGGTGGCAAGGTGGGCAGCCAGTCACCCATTTGAAGCATCAGGAGCACCCAGACACAAATCAATCCTCCCTCATGGGCCTCAGACCCGTCAGAGCCTCACTCTGCAATACCTATGTGACCAGTGAGGTCCCTGCCAACTCTGGAAGTACCAATCAACCCAAAGTCCAAACTGTCCGCTATGGGTGGCAAGTTGGGCAGCCAGTCAGCCAGTTGCAGCATCAGGAGAACCAGGACACAAGGCAATCCCCCTCCTTGGCCCTCAGACTTGTTAGAGCCCCACCTTGCGATACCCATGTGACCAGTAGAATTCTCGCAAATGCTGGAACCTGGATGGCCAGTTGCACCAACCATCCCCAAGCCCAAACTGTCAGCAATAAGTAAAAATGCAGGGAATAAATTAGCATGTTGCAGCTTCAGGAACACCCAGACACAAAGGGATCCTCCCCTTGGGCCATGGTCCTCTCCAGAGCCCCATCATGGGATACCCAACAAACATTGGACACTCACTGAAATGACTTGAGGGAAAACTAACCACGCAAAATCAACAGACCTTCTTGAACTATCATTTATCCCACTTTACACCCTTAAAGGTGCGCACAAAATACTAAAAAGAGGTGCCTTGATCTACCTGTTCCAACACATTCCTTGAAGCCCCTAACCATAGCCAATCTGGCCTAGGTGAAATTCGTCTGCATCCCAGACAGAGGTTCATTGGGCGCCGCAATTACAACATGGTAAAGCACAGATGCAATAGACGCCTTTGTGGGTGAGGTTAAAATTGGGGTATCGAACTGATAAAGTTATCCGCATCAAAATACCCATAAGTGCTGCTGCGGTCCGAACCTTCTAAGCCACAAGAAAGTGTCTTGAAGGGAGCATGGGGTGCCACCCATGACTGGCTCCCAAGTGCAACTAAAGCCACAAACTCTCTTAAAGTCTAATTCACCCACAATGTTAGAAACGTGTGCCATGTGGGAACAAATAACAATAATGAGGGATGGAGCAACCTGAAAAACTCCACCCATAGCCACCAATGGAATTAATCCTAGCCGACTCAGCCCTGTCAATCCTCTATCCCGCAATCCCACATCAGAGCATAGGCTCACATTTATTTGTGGAACATAGCTGCCATGAGATCCATAATGAAAAGCAAACCTGCGATTGCAGTCTTAAATAGCAATGACATAATCTGCTTGCAAGAAACATGGGCACTAACCCCCAAAGTGACACATGGCTAATACGAGCATTGCACAGCACACATAGAGAGAAGAAAATGGCTCCATGGATAGTTTTTTGTGCAGGAAGGTTTCACTTCCAGCACCAAAAAAATTCTGTGTGTAATGCAGGCACCCTTGCACCATTTCTAAAGAGTGTTTAATAAAATATGAAATAATTGCATAAATAGATATGTGGTCACAATAAGACAAGGTGTTGCGCCCATTCAATAATAATTGATTAGAGTAGAGTCAGTGATGGTATTTATTTTTCCTCTAATTCACTTAGTGGCCTAACCTCACTGATGTGAAATTGGCCCAACCCCCAATTGTATATCAAATACTTTTAGAAAGTGGGCATTTCCCTCCACTTACTGCCTTCTGTGCCTTACAGCCTGTCTCCAATCCATGTCTGGGCTGTGCTGGTTGACAGCTCCCCTTGTGCATTCCACCCAGAAAGCCATAAACAAAGGGCACTCAGTCACATCTGCATTCATCTGCATACTGAATGGGTCTCCTTGGGCATAAAGGGTGGAGGGGCTCTCACTTACACTGCAAAGGCAAGTGGCCTAACCACACAAAAAGGACTGATAATCCCCACAGGGATCCTGGCAGACAGGGCTGGGTTGAAATGGGACCCTGTTCACTTAAAAAACACTCTTTAAAGTTTCCCGGATTCAAAGGCATTTTAGGGCATATATACTGGGTCTCTCACCCCATCAAATCAGACACTTCTGGAACTACCACTGGACTCTGTCAGAGGGACTGCCTGGCTGCCTAAAGGACTCATCTGGACTGCTTTGCTGGAAGGACTGCTGCCCTGTTTGTTGCCCTGCTGCTTGCTAGCCCCTGACTCTTCTGGAAAAACTCTGCCTTCCTCCACAAGTGATCTCCAAAGGTTTGAATTCAGCTTGCCTCCTGTTCTGAAGTATCAGGGCCAACAAAGCCTTCATATACTAGCTCCTAGCTAGTTTACTGACTTGTGTGACTACGGAACCAGCACCACTGTCCAATGCTGCACTGCTGCCTGCTCCAGCTCTGTGGTCTTCGCTGAACGCAACGACCACATCCTGCAACATAAATCTGACATCACCTTGATGCCGCTGAAGTCCCACAGTATGATTGTGACACTCCGAAGTTGATATATTATGTCTTGAGTGACTGGATTCATGGACCCCACCGGGTTACAAGGAACACATGCCTCACCACCAGTGCCACATTAGCTCCTCTGCAACCGGACGGAACAGGCGCATTGCCTCCCCTGTCTCGCAGTAAGGAACCGATGCCTCACCTCCATGGTTGCCGTAAGGAACCAACGACTCACTGGCTTCAGTGACGTCCCACCTCCCCAACTCTGTGCAATGTCTTTGCTTCATCATTTTCAAAGGTACTGTATCTGAAGTCTGTGTGACTCTGTGACTGATGCCGCACTTCCTCGTGTGTGGCATCGGAATATTTGGAAGAACTCCGTCAATACGTTGTGATAGCCCCATTTGGAGCTATTGCATTTCTAAGCGCTTTATTGGTATTTAATCTTTAAAAATGTGTATTGTTGCTTGTCCGCATTAGATTCTTAACATTTTGGTCTTATTTTATTCAGATACATATTGTCAATTTTCCTTAACTGGTGTAGAGTGTTTTTGTGATGTTTTCACTGTGTTACTGTATGAGTTATTGCACAAATACTTTACACATTGCCTTCTAAGTTAAGCCTGCCTGCTCTGTGTCAAGCTACCGGACGGTGACCACAGGATAGTTTGGATTGTGTTGTGACTTACCCTGACTAGGATTGTGGTCCCTACCACCTCTAACAATTAGAGACCCAATTTCCAACATTGGCTATCAGTGGTGAGGATGGGACTTGTGTTTGTGCTTGCCATACAATACCTACGTGTACACTATCAATACACATTTAAATACCATTTCTACAATCGTCCCTGCTTTGCATCTTTAGTCCTAAACATCATGGGGGTGATTCTGACCCCGGCGGTCTTAGACCGCCGGGGCCAGGGTCGGCGGGAGCACCGCCGACAGGCCGGCGGTGCCCCGCAGGGCATTCTGACCGCGGCAGTAAAGCCGCGGTCAGACCGGCAACACTGGCGGTCTCCCGCCAGTGTACCGCCGCCCTATTGAATCCTCCAAGGCGGCGCAGCTAGCTGCGCCGCCGAGGGGATTCCGACCCCCCCTACCGCCATCCAGTTCCCGGCGGTCCGCCCGCCGGGAACCGGATGGCGGTAGGGGGGGTCGCGGGGCCCCTGGGGGCCCATACAAGTATTTCACTGTCTGCTTGGCAGACAGTGAAATACGCGACGGGTGCAACAGCACCCGTCGCACCTTCCCACTCCGCCGGCTCGATTACGAGCCGGCATCCTTGTGGGAAGGGAGTTTTTCCCTGGGCTGGCGGGCGGTCTTTTGGCGACCGCCCGCCAGCCCAGGGAAAAACTTAGAATACCCTCCGCGGTCTTTCGACCACGGAGCGGTATTTCGGAGGGGGAAGTCTGGCGGGCGGCCTCCGCCGCCCGCCAGACTTAGAATGACCCCCCATGTCTCTTGCTGGGTCCACAAGCTGGGGAGTTTGACCTGGCTGAGATTGAGGAATACACAGTTACCGGGCTGAAGGGCTTTTACAAAGAGATGGGGGTATCTGCCTATGGAGCTTCCAAGAAGGGAGAGTACCGAAAGGCATAGAGGGCCTGGGCAGAATTCTGTTCCCAAGAGCATGGTGAGTTGGGGGAGCATAAGCATGGCTCTTCTGAGTAACAGCCAACAGCAGTTGAGGATGCCACCCTGGTTTTGTGCCTACTGTGAGGCAGGAAGCAGTGTTTCAAGTCATGGGCTGACCACAGAAGAAAGGAGAGAAGAGAGAGAGTTCAAGCTGCACTTGGCAAAACTAAAAATGGAGGTCTTAGTTGAGAAGAAACTTCTTTTGGCTCATGAACTGAGTCTAAAAGAGCTGGAGCTCAGTGCTAGGCAGTCTGAGTCCAGCAGTGATGGTGACAACATACATAGAGTACCTGATAGGGACAAGAAGGTTCATGACCCCAAGGATTTAGTGCCATTTATGTGGTAGGAGATGAGATTGAGAAGTGGTTTTCTGGTTACGAAGTTGCACTGAGGGCACATGGGGCTCCTGAGGAGCACTGGGGGGGGGGAGGTCTGTGGAAACACATGCCAACACTTGGGAGGGACACACTACTGACATTAAAGGTTGGAAACCAGACCAAGCACATTCCCATGAAAGCCATTTTGATTGCCAAATTTGGACTGACCCCTGAGAAGTAATGCCAAAGATCCAGGGACAGTAACAAGCTCCCCAACCAACCCTGGGTAGATTTCATTGATTACTCCAGTAAGACACTGAATGGCTGGGTGTGGGGCAGCAAAGTCAGTGATTATGTTGGGTTGTAAAATATATTCCTGAGAGAGCATATTCTCATGATTTGTTTTACAGAGCTGGAACACCAGCATCTACTTGACAGTAAGCTGACTGATCACAGGAAGCTTGCTGAGGGGGTGGACCTCCTGGCTAGCACCAGAGTATTCAAAAGGGTGTGCAGGGATGTGGGGGGGACACCCTCAAAGGTGGTCAGGGTTCCCAACAGACAAAAGAGGGGGGAGAAAAACGTAAACATTAGGAGTTCTCTAACAAGCCCCAAAGCAATTCCCAAGGGGACAGTGGTAACCAGTCACTGTCTGAGACAAAGAAGAAAGGTTTCTTTGATCACACAACAGGGAGGTTTGTACCCAATGTGCAGAGTGCTCCAAGTATGGACACTCTAAGGGTGACTACAAATGCCCACTGGTGGGCAGACACCTGGGTTTGCTAGTGTAGCGCTCAGGGAGGAGGTAATCACAGATATTTTTGTGGAACAGGTAAAGGTAAACATAGTTTCCGCGGGGATGCAGATATGGTGCCAAAAGTCCAAATACCTGCCCATACTTCCAAGTATAGGCTGTAGGTCACCATTAATGGGCACTGGGTAGAGGTTCTGTGTGATACGGGAGCCAGTATGACAACTGTCAGGTGTCAGCTGGTGTCAGCAGAGCAGGTCTTACTGGACACATTGTGAGAGCCATCTACCATTGGCTCTGCTTCCCTTTGAGTGGGGGTGGGGTCTCTGGTACTCTGAAATTAGCTGTGAGTCCTGTCATATTTGTAGATTGCCTGTTAGGCAATGATCTGGAGCATACTGCCTGGAGGGAGGTAGAGCTCAGGTCTCACTTGGAGATGATGGGATTGCCTGAGTGGGTCTGTATGACCACATGGTCCATGACTGCCAGGGAGGGAAGTCAGGGGCATCTGGAGCCTGAAAAGATGGCCCAGACAGCTTCAAAGGAGAGGGGCAAAGGCTGTGAGAAACAAGTCCCAGAAGTTCCCACAGTGGAGGTTGATGCGGTCCCTGAGGAGGAGGCCCCTGAGCCAAAGGGGGAGGACATTGCCACCCTAGGTGACCTATCTGTGCTTGCTGGCTGGCAAGTTGAGGGGGGACTACCAGGGAGGAATTCTGCAAAGCACAGAAAAAGTGCACCGCTCTTGATGGCATGAGGCGACAGGCCTCAGCCCATGCATCAGGTAAAGCCTCTGGGGATCACCTGATATACTGGGAGAATGACCTCCTATACTGTGAGTCTAAGGCTCTGGGTACTGGGGAAGCACCTGTGCTGGTGGTACCCCATTGTTACCTGGCCTTCCTACTGGGTTTGGCTCCTGAAAGACCCCTGGCAGGACATTTAGGGCAAGACAAGACCTTCGTCAAGCTTGCCACCCACTTCTATTGGCCCAAATGAAGACAGCCTCAGATACATTCTGCTGGTCCTGTCCCACCTGCAAAGCAAGTGAAAGTCAGGGAAAAGGCTGAAGGCTCCCCTGAACCCACTTACTGTTGTTGGCACCCCATTTGAAGGGTGGGTATCAACATAATTGGTCCATTGGATCCCAAGACAGCCATAGCAACAGGTTCATCTTGGTTTTGGTGGACCATCCCACACTCTACCTAGAGGCAATCCCTCTGTGGATAGTGACTGCACCTGTGGTGACCAGAACTTTGATGGGGATTTTTAACCATGTGGGGTTACTCAAAGAGAGAATGTCTGCAGAGTACTATCTTCATGTCTGCATACATGAAGTCCATGTGTGATCATGTAGTGTAACTTACAAGTTCACCACTGCTTATCACCCTCAATCCAATGGTCTAGTTGAGAGGTTCAGCAAGACCTTGAAGGGCATGATTGCAGGCCTACCTGAGGCCTAAGTGGGACATTCTCTTGCCATGCCTTCTCTCTACCTACAGAGAAGTACCACAGATAGGAGCATTGTTCACTCCATTTGAACTCTTCTATAGCTTTCTTGTTAGGGGATCTCTTAGTATTGTCAAGGCGGGGTCGGAGAAACCTCCCAGGAAACCCCCTCAGGATGTGGTCAGCTACATGTTGGTACTCCAAAACCAGATGTCCCACTTCTGGAAAAAGGCCTTGAGCAACCTTCAGGCCAGTCAAGAGGTAATGAAATGCTGGTTCTGACCAAAATGCCACTCTGATGGAGTTTCAACCTGGCGATAAAGTGTGGGTCATAGAGCCAGTAGAGCCCAGGGCTCTCCTGGTCTGCTAGACTGGCCCATACGAGATAAAGGAGCACAAGGGGATGACTGCTTACTTAGTGGACCTCTAGACCCCCTAGGGACCCCCTAAGGGTGGTTCACATGAACAGACTGAAGCCTCACTTTGAGCGGTCCGAAGTGGGCATGCGCCTTGTGACAGATGAAGGTGTGCACACTGAATTCTTGACAATTTGGTCTTATGTTATTGAGATAAATATTATCTATTTTCCTAAACTGACACAGAGGGGGTTATTCCAACTTTGGAGGAAGTGGTAATCCGTCTCAAAAGTGACGGTAAAGTGACGGATATACCACCAGCCGTATTACGAGTCCATTATATCCAATGGAACTCGTAATACGGCTGGTGGTAAATCCGTCACATTTGGGACGGATTATCACCTCCTCCAAAGTTGGAATAACCCCCAGAGTGTTTTTGGTGTTTTTCACTGTGTTACTATATGAGTTATTGCACAAATACTTTACTCATTGCCTTCTAAATTAAACCTGCCTGCTCTGTGCCAAGCTACCGGAGGGTGAGCACACGACAATTTGGATTGTGTTGTGACTTACTCTCACTAGGATTGTGGACCCTACTCAGACAGGGTGCATACCTCTGCCAAATAGAGACCCAACTTCTAACAAAAGACATATCACACACACACTCCCAATCCTCAACATTGATTACATAATCAATTAGTGATGAGCCTCTTATGTTGTCAAAAGTTGCCTTAGCAGTACTATCCGAAACAGTACTACCATTGGCAAAATGTAGTTGACAGTTTAACAAAAGGTCAGAAAATGCATCAGCTTTTCTAGTACATTTAAAATGACACATAGCTGTTTCTGGAATTCCTAGGCAGTGATCTTTCATTATGGTCACACTATTGCTGAGGGCATTTGAGGGTTGAATATTGCAATTTCCACTAATCAGCATCAAATTCTTCCCTCCTTTATCCTCCTTGGTCAAATTACTATCAACCACAGCCCTTCTAACACTTCCAATATATGTAGAACAATTATTCCACGGCACCTGGACCTCCAGGGACCAACATGGTGTACAATATACACATTCAAAATGTCAACCCCCCCGCCCCCACACAGGGCCCCCAAGCCAGAGGCTCACATGCTGGACATTAGATGGCAATGACAAAGATGGTGGACCTACTCTTCATAGGTTGCAGTTCAGTTTACACAATACCCATACTGCAAGCCCTGCAGATGGGCACCCCAATCTTGACCAGGTGGCCAAGATATCAATACCCAAAAATCCATTTGCACAAACTTTATCGAGAGCCCACATTTCTTTGAAGCAGCAGCTATCATATAGACCAATAAATTTGAGCAAATCCATGTCCTCCATTTTGTTAACAAGCCCCACTATATTCCATGACAAACTTTACAACTTGACACCATCAGCGGTATCGAGGGCACTGGTTTTACGCCAAGTGTCTGCAAATGCGGTAACAGTCTGGGAGGACAAATCATCTTCTACTCAGTCAGTTCCCCCTCTAGCAGGTGCTCTTTGGCCACTGGGCAGTGCTGCCGCTATCCATAATCAATCCTCAGAAACGTTTTTGTTCCTCTTCTCAGTGAGATTTAGAATCCTGATTCGCCTACCATTTTTACTTATAGTAATAGACAGATTCTCATGTGTTGTGCAGCCTACAGCTGGAAGTGCCCTCATTGCTCCAACTGCTGCTGACCTACACCCATGAAAGCAGTCAATACCTATCATGTCCATATGCTGCCTGTGTTGCTCATCTAGGACTGCTTATTCTTGGTTGATATCTGGACAGGATAGTACACCAACCCCCCATTATGTGGAAAGTCTATGTGGCTAAGAACCAGTCTAGCAACACCGAGCAGTGCAAACTTGACTTGGTGGAGGAGGAAGCGGCAGGGAAGGTGGTGGAATATGCATATTTCCTACCCGGGTCTGGCCGCTGTTGCTTGTTCCCCAGCTTCACTAACTTCATCTCACCAGACGAGATCATTCTCAGCTCGAGAATTGCGTAAAAGAGAGTTAGTAGCCTTGATCAATTTAGACGATGTTTAGACCCAGCATCTGGGAAGACATTGATGGATTTCAGGCAGCGACCAGCTTTTTTTTTATCAGGGGAGTCACCAATAGTGCTAGGAATAGGGCTGTTGCATACGCCACAATCTCCTGCATTGTCTCTTAAATCAGCGGTTAAGGATGGGGGGTACCTCAAGTTCCTTAGCAGCACACGCACCCCCCCACGCTGAGGTTGAACAATCATTGTGTCCTTGGTAGGAGACTTGGTGCTGCATGACTGAATTTTCCTGCTCAAGTGCAGCCTCTTGGCCACTGTTTCCCTAGGACCATTTTTCTTCTTAGGCTTCCTTATCCTTTCAAGTGTGTTCATTGTACTTTGGTGCGGTATTCCTCAGATAGCACAGTGCTTTGCCTGGTAACCTGGGTGTTCCCACCTATATCTTACTCATGCTACCATCCATGGTCTAGTTAGATTTATCAATGACGCTCTCTGAGGTGCTGGCTTGGTACTTGTCTGAGATTGTGCAGTCCCCGCCCCCCCTTCCCCCGGCAAGGTTATCTTGCCACCCCCTCTGCAACTACAGTCTCAACCAGCTGGACAGACATTCTTGATCCCATAGATTTGGGTTTCAGTTTGCATCTGAGCAGGGACTCCAGATGTCATCTTTCTTTTGGATGCTGGGCTTTTGTGCTCACTGTGATCATCCATCAGGGAGGCCACATCGAGATTTCTTCCAACTAGTACTACAGCCCATGATATCATAGTTAACAATGACCCAATATGTTTGGTTACTCCTAGTGACTTTTCCAGTAGTGCAAGTATCAATGATAGAACTCTGTTTAGTGCAGTCATGGCAGAGGAAATTATAATACTTAGTGAGGCCTCTCTGATTGTGGGGGTGCTCCCCCAAGTGCTGACTTGCAGAAATGCTCTGTAGTACTGAGTCATCCAAGCAAACCCCCCCCCCCCCCCACTGGAGGTTCTGTTACTATCTGCAGGGTTGTTGTTGGGGGCAGCCTCATTCCAGGCCTCTCTAGGATCATCATCAAAATTAAATGGGCCGCCAAGCAGTCCAAGGGGTCCCCCCCTCCTGTACTTGCCTTGTAGGCTGCTAGGCTACAGGGCACATCCAGGAGGGTACAGTCAAGAAACTTTAGAGAGCTATCGCTCAGATAGTTGCTTTTTCCTCTTTGACTACTGTCTCCCTGGCAGCCACTTGACACCACAAGTTCTTGGTTGAGGCAACCTTGAGGCAGGCACTCAGACTCCTTCATTTCAATGGAAGGAAGGGTAGCAGGTTCTTTTTTTCTAGGGATATCCATTGAGCTTTGCTGGCTTTTATATTTATTACATGACTTTGAGTAATGGATTTGTTCGTATTTGAGCACTAGGACTGAAGGTTTAAGTGCAGTGGCTGCAGTATCTCCACTAGCACCCATTTCACTGGCCATCTCTGGGCTTCCTTCAGCACCCACTTTGATAGCTGAACCTGGACTCTGGGTGGCCAGGCCAATTCTTGAGTTTATAGCACCGAAAGGCTCTACTCCGGCATTGGACAGAGTGGTCCCTGGTGTTGTTGCTTGGTCATTCGACCTTGCCAGTTCAGTAGTCCATTGCAAGAGGGGCACCTTGTCAGTCTTCTGACAGAAGCTGGTTATTAGCCTCGGGTAGGTCTGGAAGCAATCTTACTATCTGCACTTTTATTACAGCTACTAGCAATCACTGTAGTGACGGGAGGGGAGAGGAGGGCCCTAAGGGATCAGGTCCAAAATAGGCACCAGTTGCCCCCACCATAGTGGTTCTAGTTTCCTTCCACCCAGATCCTTTTGCCTTAGGATATGTCATGATCAGAACACTCTGAAGAGCGCCTCAGTACCACCTGGTTACCAATGTTGTTTTGTCTACTGTTCATAGTCTTGTTGTCATGTCACCATATCGCAATTCACAAAGCTCCAGTTGGCAACCAGCTTAACAAGGTATCCCGATGCTGCAATGGGGCTAGTGTCGCTTAATTTCCAGAGTGCAAATTAGCACTGTAAGGCAAAGCAATTATAACTACAAACAGAGAAGCAGCACAAGCACTCAATGGCACCCAGAATTTCAGGTTTTGAAAGAGCTAAATGATTACCAGGATTAGTCAACCCATATTTTATCCCTTTCAGATTTTCCTATTGCTCCTGTGCATTTCTATCTCTGAAAGTTTCGTACTTTTGCTGTTAGTCCGTCTGAACTTCTTTAGGAGGTTGGGGTGACCTATTTTGATTATGTACCTTTGTAGCCTTGTTTTGAGTATTACTTATGTTACTCTAAGTATTAACTTGTAATAAAAACCCTTAACCTTTATTTCAGCTTGAAGTATCATTTGTGTGGTTAATGAATTGGTATAGTTTTGATGCTTAGTGTCTTTGCACCCTTACAAGTGGGGGAAAAGATTCATCAACCCCATCCTAGCATAACTCCTGCATAGGAGAATATGCTACAGCAGGTGTCGACTGCACAGGATATTATTATGAGACCATGAGCTCTGAAGATGTTGGCCAGGGGTGTCATATATTTGTTACAGTGTATAGGGCTGAGGGATTAGCCCTTTGGGACACTGCAGATAATATCTTTGGATTACAGAGGAAAAAGGTGATAGGCAAACCCTCTGTGTTCTACTAGTGAGAAAGGAAGTGATCCATCTCAGTGCGTCTCCTTGGATGCCAATGTGATGGAGTTTTTCACTCAGCATATAGTGAGATAAGGTGTTGAAGGATGCCGAGAAGTCGAGGAGGATAAGGGCTGCTGTTTCTCCTTGGTTGAGGAGGAATCTGTTATCTTCAGTGGCTGTGATCAAGGTTTTCTCTATACTGTGGTGGCTGCGGAAGCTCGATTGGAAGGTGTTGAGTTGCTGCTTCTGCTCCAGGTATGTTGTGAGTTGCTCATTGATAGCCTTCTCCAGCGCTTGGCTGGGAATGGGAGTAGGAAGATTGGATGATAGTTTCTGAGTTTGTTGGGGTCAGTAGAGGGCTTTTTGAGTAGTGGAATGACTTTCAGCATTTTTCCAGGTGTCAGGAAATGTTCAGGTCGTGATTAAGGTGTTGAGCAGGTGGTGAGTTCCTGGTCAATCCTTTGGTTTTCAAGGTTGAAGAAGTAATGTGGGCATGGGTCAGTGGGAGCTCTGGAATGGTTGGTTTTCATTATGGAGGTTGTGTCCTGGCTGGGGAGGTGGCTCCAAGTGGTCCGTCTGTATTTCATGTCAGGTGCGGTGTAGGCAGATCTGTTAAGGAAGTCCATAGATGTAGGTTGAGGTTTGAAGTTTCTGTATATGGTTGTGATCTTGTCATGGAAGAAGTAGCGTTTCTTGGTATAGTATATCCAGAGTTGCGCAAGGTCAAAAAAAGTTGCTTCCTGGCATTACTGTGACGTGGGAAGGCATTCCATGGCTGGACGGTAGCATCAACCCATTGTTTTTTGTGCTTTCCCAGATTTACCTAACACTAGTAAACCCAGGAATAAGTAAAAATGCTAAGTCTTCCCAAGGGGTTGTAACAAGGAGAAATATGTTTGTTTCTCCTCGTTTCTTCCTCTTATTATGTGTGCTGCATTATACATCACACGTAGAAAGAGAGAAAAGTTTGCAGTATTGTTTTTTTTACAGGAAAGTGTCCCTTTATCCACAAAAATAATCCTGCTTCCAGCGCAGGAACCCTTGCACCGTAGTGCCTGTATTGGTGCTTGGCGGTCACTAGGGTGACAGTGCAGAGAGAGAGCAGAAATGTGCCATATCTTAGTAGATACGGCACATTCCTGCTTTCTTGACTTACCACAGTGCAGCGTGGCAAGTTATCTTGCTGTGTTGTGATGTGTCAAATGTTAGTAAATCTGCCCTTAAGTTACCTTGTGCTTAATATACCCAAAGAAATTGTCAAACATGAACAGATCGTCATTTTTAAAAATCCTGACATACAAATAATTGCACTGTGATAATATTAGAAAATTACTAATTTCATAACAACAGCTTCATTTTCAAAGAAGGTAAAGTTTCTGGCACCCAGATAAAGTCACATATTCCTCATTTAAGATAATTGGCAATTTCTTCTTTATTTTGCATTCCAAACTATCTTATACCTTCTTATATCGCATATTTTCTTATTGTTCAAATTCAAGTTGTAACAATTTGAATTTGAACAGTGATAATATTATAAGACTGAAATGCAAAATAAAGGAGAAATGGACAAGTCTACTACTTGATTGGACTTTTGTAGTTTTCGGGTGCATCACTATGCTTATAAAATTGTATTTCCTGC
The DNA here is from genome assembly GCF_031143425.1 of Pleurodeles waltl. Classification (NCBI taxonomy): domain Eukaryota; kingdom Metazoa; phylum Chordata; class Amphibia; order Caudata; family Salamandridae; genus Pleurodeles; species Pleurodeles waltl. The sequence continues at coordinate 373,335,806 of NC_090451.1, forward strand.
TAAACAGTGGTATCCAGGGGCAGTGGATAATATTAGAATGTACACAATACTAATTTTGAGGGAAGGTTTTTTTTTATATTTGTTTGCGACACCGATGGTATTACACATATTCTGCTCTGTAATATATTTCCACTTTTCCAGTTCTTTCAGCGACCTAAATTTTGTAAGTCTTGTTCCATTGTTAACAAATAAATATACAATTACTGTTGTTTGTACAACGACCCTCCCTGAACTACGGATCTGGAGCTAAAGTGTATAACACCCAGTTACTGAACACAGCTATTGTCTTTTCCCACAGCACTAGCAACTTTCTGGAATCGAAGTCCATACACATCACAACCGAAATGTGATAAAAACAATGATTAATTACATTGCTCGCCGGGAGACTTTTTAGTTCGCTTTGACAAATGATTCAATTGTCCCTTTTCAATAATGACAGCATGCATGAGAAACTAAAGCATTTGAAGATCACTTACAGTGAATTATATCAGTGATGGCTATTGAGCCATTAATCAAGACGGAAATGTTAGAAGTCAATGAAGCAATTCTGCCGTCCAAAATTATTTATGTGTGTTGTGAGAAATTGGACTATCCTTAGGTGATTGATTGGCCCCGTTTATTTTTGGTTATGAGAGGCACAATGGTATATTTTTTGTTATATTCAGGTAAGCAATCAAAGTATGTTTGGCCAGTAGAGGACACTGTGTTGCTGTAGTTGGTTTGTTGATTTGTTTTTGGCGTGAGAGCCCAGGAAATAAATCAAATGGGATATGATATCATACTTGGTATTCTGTATGGACACCATGACTGACATTGCAATTATAGGCTTTTGCATTGTTTATACCTCTCCGAGAGCGTATCTGAGTGCTTTGAACCGTTGGCTGAAAAGATCGCTGCTAGGTTTCATTACAATATATAATTGTATTTACCCTTTAAGGCTCCAGGAGTATCTGTGCTTTGCACAGCTCTAACGCTGCACGCTTTATTTGTAATTAAATAACCGATGGAATACAAAGCATTAAGTCATTTTTTAAAAAGTGCAATTTAACATGAGTGTTGAGCCTCTCTGCACAAGACGCTCAGCTCTCTTTCATTCTTCATAGTCGCCTTTGCACCCAAGGACAGCTTTAAAATGTCATGGTTTCACAATAAATTGTTTCTAGTAACGCTATTCATATAACTGACACCTGTAAAAATCACCAATAACTTCTTTGTATTGCGTTTTTTACAAGTTTACGGTAATTGTTATGGAGTGTTATGGTTACCTGTGCCTGTTAATGCCGGTTGTAAGGGCGGCGATGTCATTTTGCGCCAACATTTTCGTATTACGTAGCTTATTCTGCGGGTGTATTTCTGCGGCAGCTTTTGCACAGAAGATTTTATTAGACGGGTGGCTCTAATAAGCTTTCATTTCACAACACTTTATTTTTATTGTAGTCACAGCAGTATTGGGCAGGTAAAGTCACAACACATCATGCCTAACCTCTCAGTCCTTAAGAACAGACCCTCTCACATTTTCAGCTTCTTTTCTTTCAGTTTTATATCTACGGATAAGTGCACCGTCATTTTTATAAATTCGGATTTGTTTTGGTTTTCCTTCATGCTAAACATGATGTTAAACAAGGAGAGACTGGTTCACTTTTCCCCGCCGAGTCGACATTGCCATTGAGCTTGGCTTTTGGCAACGATTTTCTTTTTATTGTATTCTCGTTCGGCATTTACATTTAGGTCGGTGCTAGGTCCTTCCAACCTGTGGCTTTATTTCTTCATTGCTCGGCGCCTCATAGGAGCTTTCCTTAAAGCAGAGTTCCTCGCAGGGTAGAGAGTCCTCTGTTCTTTAAGCTCAAAAGCTAACGTGCAGTTTCTGCATCCTAATATCTAATTTTCAGTAAACAATTATATGGGATTAGGTGACTCACTGACGAATTTTTAATTAACTTGACCTGCCTGTAACACAGTGAGTGTTATTCACATTTCTGCAACTTCGGGGACAAAGCTGTAGATTAGAAAACTTCGCTTACTTAAAATTCAGGGCCTCATTTACAAGGCCTGCGGTGCAAGGCAGCGAAGCAAAGGCCATATGTACGAACACATTTTCCCATTGACACAGAATGGGAAAAACCCTTTAATACATCTGGCCCCAAGTGCCTTGCGCCACCGGGAAAGAGCAGAAGGGGCATATTTACAAGCCCCTAGCACCACCGGAGCATCACTTTTTGCAACGCCCTGGTTGCACTGCACCGTATTCACAAGGCGGCATTAAGCAGAACTTTGTGTGTCAAGGGAGGGCAATGGATGTTGCTGTGGGTGTTCCACAGCAACACCCATTGTGTTTTAACACTGCACCAGATTTACAAGAAATCATACATCTGTGGCAGCACCAAAATCTAACACCACCTCAGGGGTGACGTTAGCATGGTCCAAATAAGAGAAATGCTTTAATTTCTCCTAGTTTTTGCTCTATGTGTGCTGCACTCTGCAGCACACATAGAAAAGGCAAATTACCATTGAAGACTGTTTTTGTCCAGGAAGGTGTCCTTTCCTGCGCAAAAACAATCATCCCTGCAACGCAGATAGCCTTGCACCATGAGGCAAGGGAGGCTGCATTGGCGCTCAGCAGCTAATTTAGCGCTGGCACAGAGGGAAACACAGGGATGTGCCATATTTTTGTAACTACGGCGCATTCCTGCATTGCAGAACTGATGCAGTGCGGTGCTGCCAATTTTGGCCCAGCACCGCGTTGCACCAGTTCTGTGCAAATATGCCCCAAAATGCGCGGCATCTACAAGATAGAGCACATTTCTGTCCTCTCCTCCTGCGCTGGAGCACAAATTGCTGCCTAGCACCAACAAAGGCACCCTTGCACCATGGTGCAAGCATTCCTGCGTTGCAGGGATGATTGTTTTTGTGCAGGAAAGGACACCTTCCTGCACAAAATCAACCGCAAAAGGTATTTTCCTCTTTCAATGTGTGCTGCAGAATGTAGTATGCCTGAGGTGCCATAGGAATCTGACTTGTAAATCTGGGAATGCATGAGATTCCTTCCAGTTCCATGAGTGTTGCATGGAAAAAACCCAAGCAACACCTATGGAACTCCCCTTTCACACAGTGTTATATGTGAAAGGGGTCCATATTTACAAGGCCATGAAAAGCCACGCAAGGTGGCTTTGTGTTGCCTTGTAAATATGGGCTGGCACACTGTGCACCAGAGCACCAACTTATCAATCCTGTCAGTAGTAGGAAGAGTTTTCAGTCATAATTGGCAAAGGTTTTTTGAAACTGAAAAAATTAAATCCAATATATAGATTACAAGGCAATTCTGATTCTATTGGCTTAGTGATTGGCAGTGACCAACAGCAATATTATACTATCCTAAGGTCTTATTCTAGAACCTTTGGTTCTGGAGGTACCTTGTAAGACATAGTAGCATTCTAGTGGTTTGACTGAAAAGTCAGAGATACCTTATGAGTTTTAGGATGACACCAATGATACATTTACAAAGATACAGGTTGTGACGTACTAGCGCGTCAGACCTTTGTAAGTAAACTTACAAAGGGACGCAAATAGGTCGATGGACCTTTTGACTCATTTAAGACGTTCTCACCATGGTTCCAATACAAAATCAATAATCAATGCACAATAATCAACAATCATTAGTAATCAATAAATCAATCATCAATGGAGCCAATAAATATCACATGAATAGCCACACCTTTAGTAAGGTTTAGTAATTTTATTTCTCTTATATTAACAATGCTAAAGTCATGTAGATCAATCTCAAAATCAAATGAAACACACATATGAACAATAGTGGTTGTCCGAAGTGGCGGAAGAAACGCAATCTAATCAAAGCTTGAATCACAGCGCATTCTAGTGCTACAGTACAAATCAATAGCAGAGTCAGCTGCAATAAAGATACGGCATACATAGAATTCAGCAAGAAACTCGTCAAACATTAGTCCCTGTAATTTGTGAGTCATGTTGTGAATGTCCTCATCTAACCTCAGATTAACATCAGCATGTTGGGCTTCATGCAAAACAATTTAGAACACAAATTTAAGAAAATCATCTAAACTATGGATCTGTCATGACAGCACAGTTGGTACCTAGAAAGAAAAAAGGCATAAAATGCATTACAGTCACGTTGTCATATCTACATATCCACAGTATGGGTCAGCAAGCAGAATCAGTCTTCGTCCTCAAGTCATCAATCGATCAGCAAAGCATCAGGCTCCCAGTCAGAGAGTATGAATCCAATGACAGAATCTTGAATCTCTTCTAAGTCTCTTCTTCTCCAAAAAGCACAGTAATTCTCTGGTCTCTAGTCTCTCTGAATAATTCTCCTCTGTCACATTGTTATATCAAAGTCACCTAAACTATCCCCTAATGCCCTATTTGTCAGTTTTTTTTTTTTTTTAAATATTTTTTTATTAACATTTTGTTGTTTTACAGTGTCTTGGTTACAGCGCAATCACTTTTACATCTTGTTTATATGTAACAGTGTTAATATCACTACTGTCTACATTGTTTGGTGGTTTTACTTCATTGTTCATTAATCATATAATTTAAACTTATGTAGGAACAGAACATGTCTGTTGATTCTTCTCGTTCTGGCCGTTCCATTTGCTGGGCGATATGACGCTGTGTTATTCTTGGTATTATACAACAAATTTAACTTGTATCAAACAATAATTAAACTAAACTTTGAACATGATGGCATTGTAAGGGGTGGTAATTGCTTACGCAGGGGTAGGCCACATCCTGGTTTTTCCAATGTATGGGGTGTCAATATTCATAGACTTTGTCTGATTTCAGGTGGGTGGGGTGCCTTCCGCGTCCAACCTTTCTATTACTCTTCCCTATTGGTCAGTTAATCGTACATTTATACTCTACCCGAAAATATTTCTATACCAAATCTATGAATTCTAATATTTGGCTCTTCTCATGAAGTTGATTGGTCCGCTTTACGATAGCCTCATCATCCGGCTCGTCAGGTAACAATATTGTTGCATCTTCGGCTCCAGTCAGTGTCTTCATTGTTCTTGTCCTGGGAAAGTACATCTCACACACATTACACTCAAATTGTTACACTGCTAGGAACATCATCTCCTGTTAGTCGGTTCTCACGAAAAACTTCTGTTAAGCACTTTTAACGAGACAATGGACATTTCACATTTTAGTTCACTCTGTCAGCATTTTATTAACGGCTAAGAAATACAGCTTCTGCATGAGGCCTGGCAAAACTGGGGCAAGACGCTTCCTAAATTAAGGCCTACAATTAATAAAACTAGAGCATACTTCATAACCCTTAATATGACATGTTACTACATTATTCTAGTACATTTTCAATATTTCATAAGTATTAATCATTAATTAGTACATTTCGTGAACACTGGTGGCCATTCTCCGAGGTCACATTTTCAGCGTGTGCATTATTTTTATCTACGTTATTCATTTTCTACATAATTAATTATTCAAAATACACAAACACTCATTAATAATTTCTAGATGAAACATCTGCTTTAGCAGATGCTATTTTACTAAAACAATGCTAAGGATTTTGGCCTTATGTGGGTTGCAGAGGTTGAAGTTTCATGGCCTGATTTAAAGTTTGGTGGATGGAATACTCTGTCACAAATGTGATATATAACTCTTCCACTATTTTACAAGTGCATTATATCCTATGGCACTTGTAATACAGTGGGTGGGATATCTATTAGTTTGTGATGGAATACACCACCTCCAAACTCTAAATAAAGCATCAGTCTTTTGACAATGATGTTGACCTTCAATGCTCACTGATGATATTTGTGGATGCTAGTGGACAATCTCTGTTCACTCTTTTGCTTCAGCATCCTTATTCCTCAAAATGTGTTTTTCCTAATCCTGTGGCTGAGTATGTTAAGGCCAAATTGACTCTACCTTTCATTAAATCTGCTAGATCAAAAATAAAGGTGGAAGAACCACAACTACTGACTTCAAGTAAAGTAGCAGCCATGTTGAATCTTGACCAGAAGATGGTAACACGTTTAAGTAAAGGGGGGCGGGGTTTAAGATTCCAGGGGATACATTGACAGAGCTTGGTCCTCATGTTAGGACAAACATCTGCACACTGTGGGTCCCTTTACCAGAATACTATGCTTAGCTGAAAAGGCAAGACAGTCTTGTTTTGAAGCCATTGGATCCTGTTGTGTAATCTAATTTGTTTCAAAGAACTTTTTACTTCCTAGTTAATACCAGCTCAGCTATTTAATTGGAAAGAAAAAATGATTCATTCAGTCAAAATTGACCTGAAACTGAGAGAATTGTCAGGTTCGGAGTTTAATCTGGTGACAAAAGGTCTCCCTTTTGAGTCTCACTATATCATAGCAAATAGATTCTTGCTTTCTCATCCTTGGATAAGGCACAATTATTTATGTACAATGACTGAAGGCCTAATTAAATTTTAATGCCCTCAACACTACGGAAGAGGTAGAACTAACACCCATAATCCACTATTAAACGTGATGTGTGTAAAAATCACCCTGATCATTTAGAAAATTAGCTAGACATCTGTACATGACAACTGGGATTACTTCATCCCGATGAGCCTTCTGAAGTGATATTTGAGTTAGACCACCTTAGAGACCATAGAAAATGATCAGTCACCACAGTAACTACTTTACCCCCCACTGTCTCCTTACAATGGAGAAAAGTAGGTGAGTGCTACTACAGCACTTCCAGGTATTTATGCCGCTTGTTGACTGTACTACTTACAAAACCACCTTAAGTACATGGCAAATCTGTATTAAATCTCATTTATGTGTTGTTGTATCCTGGGTAATAGTGAATCAATTAACTACAAAGTACATCAACAGGGTATTTAGCTATCACTAAATCGTCCATATATAGCCAAGCATTAATGAGTTACTTGTTCCTTAGGCGAAAAACAACATACATTTGCAAAACAGCTGGCAATGTTTTGACAATGCAAAGTGAATAGCATTTGTAGTAGGACACACACCCGGGCTAAGTTATGATATATATAGGAATCTTTGTAGTGTCCCCCTCATACCCATTCCTTATGTGTACCATTGGCGATGTTGTGGTATAAGACTTTTAAGAAGATATTCAACTCATATTGTATTCATATGTGGTCTGCTGTTTATTCCTGTCTTTTGTATTAAAGGCTGTGCTGACATCCACAAAGCCTTAGTGGTCAAATAGTGGTGCTAGGTGCTCATTTCTTAATGGAACCGAACCTGGTTATAGGTGGTCATGTTGGATTTTTCTACTCAAACTTGACACATTTTGCATGTGCACTGTGCTGTGCAGCACGCATGCAATGTTCGGAGAACTTTAAACATTTCTCCTTGTTAGTGTTTGCTTCAGTGAGGCATTCCTTTTCAAAGCAAATCCCAGTCTAGCTGTGCTTGTGGTTTGGGCTTTGCATCAAAACTGTGGGTGTACACACAGATCCCCCAGTTACCAGCCAAATAACACACCCTTAATAAAAAGTGACACAAAAAGGTATAGATCGCTATTTGCGCTGAGAAAAGGACACATTTCCAGTGCAGAATAAATTTAGCACTAGAAAGTAAATACCTTTGCAAAACGTTGTGTTGCTTTGCATGACTTTGCCTGACTTAGAGCCAACACAGTGTCTTCATAATTCTGGGTCCAAGTGTCACCCAAGGACGTCTCAATGAAAGAAGCTGGGTAGTGTTTTGTGGGCCTGGGAGAGCTTCGTTTCCGTACACTTGGGTTATTCACAGGCCTATCATTGACAGTTTTGTTGGTCTTTTCCTTGATATTTTTAAGCTCTTCATAGAGATTGTGGCACTATAATAAGCCTTAATTTGTTTTATGCAAGAAACTAAAATGGGGCACTTTTTTTCAAATCACTTTTTTGAATAAACATCGAGTTTGGCCATTAATTTCTCATTAACTTATTTTAGAGCGATAGCAAAGGAAATATACCGATGGCCTCTTTCCGCAAGTTGGTTGTCTTAAGTAAAAACATCGAAGGACTACTATTCTTAGTTTGATCCGAAATGTCCATCTTTCAGACGAAGATAGAATCTCAATAGCAGTACACAAAATACTGATGTATTTAGGGCATGGCGTATATAAATATCAATCACAGGATATATATATTTGAAGAAAGGGGATGTAAAGCTCATGTTATGTTCATTGCCCACAGAATGACTCAAAATATATATTTCCACGTTGTTTTAAATCAGTCTCACATCATAATCAAATCACAAGTGAATTTTGTAATAAGTTGACTTATTTGCACAATATCATAAGATATTGTCAGTTGCAGTCAAGGAGATACGATTAATGTAACCAATTATTTCAACTCAATATACACCACACACAGGAGGTTTTATGCTATATATTTTCGCAGCTCTGTTTTGGTCTACAACTTTTTTTTACATTTTTTTATTTGAGACCCCATGATAAAGTAAGTCTACTTAATACACAAATAATTAAATAAATGTTATATGCCTTCCAATTCCATGCATGGCGGACATTAGCTTCTAATTTTTCTACCAATTTAGCGCTTCAGTTTTTTAAACATTAAATATACTTGTATTCAATAGGTTCAAATCTCAGTTGATTCTAAGAAAACTGACAACTGTGTAGAGTAAAATGTAAATCTTTAGGTCTCCTCCCCATGGGAATTCTAATTAGAGGTGCTTATATCTGCCTGTATTTTGTGAAATTATCAAAATGATTAACCTTTGACCGGGTCTAGCTCAGCCAGATACCCATACTTGGTGCTTTGTGCTTTTTTGGTGCTAGAAATATCTAAAACTTTGCAAAAATCATATCTCATGTTCCTTAAATGAATATTTTGTCATTTTGGTGTCTATTTGCTCATTACTATTTTCACTGTTTTTGTAAATTGGAGTGAGATGTTTACTGTTTGTGTTTCTACTTTTTAACTGTGTTGGTACTGATAAATGTTTTACGCATTTCTCCTAAGTTAAGCGTGACTGCTCTGTGCTACAGTTACTGATAGTCAAACCCAAGTATCAAATATTGAGACCTAACTGGCCGGTGCATGGAAAAGTGCTGGTATTACTTTATTACTTGAAGAGCAGCACCATCCTCCTCAACTAACAATACAGTTTCGCACACTTTTATAAACGATTTTGTACTTGGTTAAAGCCTTTCAGGCACATGATCAAGAATAGGGTTTCTAACTCCATCCTCTTCGAGAAAAGAAGCTGACAATGAAAAAATTAATTATTCCCACAGATTTTAGCTGCTGTCACAGAAACTGCGGGGAGAAAAAAGAATTTCCAGGAAATCAGACTTGGAATTAAGGATTCATCAGATAAGTTCTCATTAGTAAGGGCATTCCAAAGGGGTTGCAAAATAAACCAATCTTGCATTCAGGGCCTTGTAGACAGACCCATAATGGTGATCGACACTAGCCATACACAATATTTCTCTTCGTGACTTCTAATTCTATACTGGACTTTCAAGAAAGCTCTCTGTTCAGGTCTGTTGTTTGTTGACACCTCAGATTTTCCTAGTGGTTCTATAATTTGTATTGGCACTCTCAAGTTGTCCATACATTGTGATCTCCCTTTACATGGGCTATATACAGTATGCTACAGTGAACAGGAGAGCAGGGTACCACAGCACCTCAGAACAAGTGTAAGCATGTTTAAGGAAGCTTGGATAATAAAGTTACATCGAGGAGAGAACCTTGAAAATCCAAAAGATGGCATTCATGGTGAACCCCAAATGCCTGCTTCCTGACAAGCAAGCCAAGCCCTTTCTTCGAGTTGACTAAGAAAACCTGACTATGGGAAAGAGTGACAGTCAAGTTGAGTTGTTGAGCAAGTGTATGGGACTGTGATTAATGAGATGAATGTCTCTTGAACGAATGAGTGCCACTACTTGCTAAAGATCAAGGGAGATGCAAGCATACTAAGAGAAAGGAAGCAAATAAACGCCAAAACAACAGAAGAATTAAGGACAGCTGATTTTGGTATAGACATAGCTTTCTCAAGCACATCCAACTGTCTCAAGAGGGTTACAGAAGAAATTCATAATGCTGTCCTGACAAACTTTCAATACAAAGTCATCGACTTACAGATAACTCATTCTGAGCATTATGGGAAGGCCAGAAGATAAAAATCAACTAATGGCTAATGTAGACCTTGGCAGAGATGGATGTGCAAATTCACTCCAGGCAGAGAATGCTGAAGTCAACTTCTTAAAAGGTCAGTGATCCACTGACAGGTAATCTCTGTGATGGGTGCAGAAGGGCTGAGATATGAAGATTTTGGTCAGTTAGTTTAACAGCTTTAGTATTGGCGTGCCTCAGAGAAATAGAAAGGAAAATGTAGGAAGCTAAAAAGCACTGATTAATTTAATGAACCATAGATTAGTAGTACCAGTTTAGCAATAACAATCATTAGTGGGCGAGCAGAAGATGAGGGTTCATTTTTGTCAGTAAGACCTTTCTTCACAATAGAGACCTTACAGGGGAGCCTTCAGTATCTGTAAGGATGCCTTTCTAAACCTTTTGCAGATGTTAAAACACCTTTTACCCTAGGAAAGACCTCTTGTATGATCTCACACATGTAAGTAACCTTACTAGACTTCCTGGTAAGAGATAGTTTGACATGTGGCCCTAAGAGGTAGGAGGAGCCCAACGTGTATCAAATGGGGAGGATCAACCTGCAGAGTTCAGTATTTCAATTGAAGAATCTCAGGAGATTTGAAAGTGGGACTGAAGCTGGGAGGAAGAACCATTGCCCCCTTTCTGAGCAACACATGACAGAAGTTAACAAAAACTGTTTCTGGAAACAGTGGTCAAGCAGCATCAAATCCAATACAGTATGATATAGCAGTTGTAAATGTATGGGTAACTCAAAAGGTTCTTCAGTTCAATAGAATCCTTATTTTATAGTCTCCAAATTAGATTACATTGATATTGCTCTGTTGTGATCAGTGGCATGTGTGAAGATGTTCTTCATTGACTATGTCCAGGTTACTATTTCTCTTGTTTTGTCATGTTTCCCTTTATATATTGATTTTTTCTACTAAGTGGCTTCTTTCTTTGAAAAAACAGCGTGGTGCACAAGTCAATGGAGCAAGAAAGGTCTGGGGAGAGACCAAAAAGCTAGCATAGCACTTTCAAGGTACCAAGTGCTGGCAATGAGCATTCTAAGCAATCTGCCTGGAATCAGATGAAAACAAAATGATCCTGCCTCCCCACATCATGACATGCAGAGCAGTAGAGCTGTACAAAGAGAAGTGGCATTGCGTGTGTATGTGTGTGTATGTCAGAAAGAGAGACATAGAGAGAAAGAGAGAGAGAGAGCAAAAGGAAAAGAGACCACGTGAAGATGAAGGGGAGTCACATGGCTGTGTTTTGTTAAAAGCAGGGACTGATGAACAACCTATCATTCCGGAAGCACTATGTAAGGAAGCACTGATAAAGATTCAACAGACGCCCAGTGTGTGGAAAGAAATCTTGGATGGGCAAGAACAGAGAGAAGTGGGTGCCATTTGCTTCCACAGGAATGAAGGGGGTGGGACAGAAAGGGAAACAGAGAGCACAACTCAGGTTTAAAGCCCCAAAGCAGCAGAAGTTAGTATAACACAAGAAACCTGGCAACCTAAGACCTTCTGTCAGAGGCCTTAATTATTTCTTGTGACTTCATAGAGGATATACTGGGCACCAAAGGTTATAAGGATCAGGTAAGGAAATGGAAGCAAGTGAAACAGAAAGAGCAAAAGAGCTAGTGCAGCTTGTCTGTTACAGAAGCAGAAATATGGAGCCTGTTTGGAATGCTCTGGTATTTTATGTGCATGCCTAATGACATCATAACTTGTATGCATACTTAGCTTTATGTCTCCAGCAAGTAGTAATGCAGTTTAATCAATTAGAATTTGTGCCGCGTGGCTAATCAATTGTAAGGGTATCCAGGTGCTGGGTTGGGTCTGTCAAAAAGCCAATTTCTGAGTCTTTTCCTGAAGTCTGCCAGAGAAGGTGATGTCCAGAGGTGGAGGGCAGGTCGTTCCAGAATTTGGCGGTGCGGTAGGAGAAGTTTCAGCCTCTGCTGTGGCTTTGGTGGATTTACTGTCTCTATGTGAGAGCGAGGGCGGTGGATTGAAGGTTTCTGGATGGTTGGTGGAAGTTCAATCGGTCATTGATTTATGCTAGCCCTGGTTGTGGAGGGCTTTGAAGAAGTGTGTCAATATCTTGAATTAGCATCTTTTCTGGATGGGGAGCCAGTGGAGGTTCCTGATGTGGGGAAGATGTGGGTCTATTTGGGCATGTTGAAGATGAGTTTTGCCGCTGAGTTCTGTATCGCCTGTAGTCTCTTCATGAGTTCTCTGGTGGTTCCTCCAAACAATGCGTTGCTGTAGTCCAGCTGGCTGGTGACTACGTCGTGAGTGACTGTTTTCCTTTTGATGATGGGGAGCAATTTGAAGATGCTACAGAGCAGGAGGACAGTGTGGAAGCAGGCAGAGGAGACTGCTTGATCTGCTGCTTCATGGTGAGCTTGCTCTCCAGGCTGATGCCAAGGTTGCAGGCGCAGTCTGTAGGTGTGGACCTGGGTCTGTGTTTGGCGGGCCATCAGGTGTTGTTCCAAGGGGAAGTGTTGCCAAAAATAAATACTTCAGTCTTGTTAGTGTTGAGCTTCAGGCAGTTGGTCTTCAATCAGTCAGCGACGTTCTTCATGCAGATGTGGAAATTGGTCTTCGTGGTGTTGGAGTCTGCTGAGTGAGAGAGGACGAGCTGCATGTCGTAGAAGTAGGATATGATGTTGAGGTCTTGTCTTCTGATGATGTCAGCTACGGGTGTCAGACACAGCAGATGGTGCTCTTGGGTTCTGAGGCGAAAGGTGGTAGGTGGATTTTCGGTGTTCATCCTGCAAGAATTGATGTGATCCATCTGAGGGCGTTTCCCTGGATTCCAATGTGGTGCAGTTTCTTGATGAGTGTGTGATGGGATACAGCTATGAACACCGCAGAAAGGTTGGGAAGGATCATGGCCTCTGAATCTCCTCTGTCAAGGAGGATGCGGTTATCATCTGTGATGGTGATCAGAGCAGTCTCAGTTCTGTGGTTGGCACGGATACCACACTGGGAGGCGTTGAGCAGGTTTTTTCTGTCCAGGTGTCCAGTGAACTGCTGATTCATGGCCTTCTTGAAGACTTTGGTGGGGAAAGGGAGCAGAGAAATCGGGCAGTAGTTCTGGAGGTCAAGGGGGTCTGCAGAGAGTTTCTGTAGGAGAGATCTAACTTCAGTGTGTTTCCAGGCATCAGGGAATGTGGCTGTGATGATGGATGTGCTGAGGATGGTGGTGAGTTGGTCACTGATGTCTTTGTCTTGAGATTGAAGAGGTGGTGGGGGAAAGGATCAGTCAGTGCCCCCAAGAGGATGGAGTTAATGATGACTGTGGTGTTCTGAATGGTAAACTGTTCCCATGTGGTGAGTAGTTGATCCTGGGCAGCTTCCATTGGGGCGAGGTGATGTGAAGGTCCGTCGGCTGTGGTTTGAAGTTCTTGTAAATGTTGGATATCTTGTTGTGAAAGTGGTTGGCCAGCACATTGCAGAGTTCCTGTGAGGGAGGGATTGTGTTCTCGATGGCCATCAATGCTGAAGAGTTCCTTGGAGTGGTTGGTGCTTGTTTTGATGCAGTTTGCTCGGGCTTCTTTTTGTGCTTGTTTGAGTCGTTAGTGATATTTGTTGAGGCCTGACTTGAAGATGACACGGTCTGTGAGGTCCTTTCTGGTGCGACATCCTCGCTCTAGTTGTTTGCAGTCAGGTTTTAGTGCTCTCAGCTCTGGTGTGTACCAGTTGGCTTTTTTGGTGAATCTGCAGGTTTTGGCAGGGTCTATGGGGGTGACTCGGTCAGCGGCATGGGTGATCAAAGTGATGAAGTCTTAACTACTTGCTCCAGGTTGGTTGTGTGAGTGGGCTAGGAGGTGTAGAGGGCGTCCACTCATTCGGTCTGTGTAACTCTCTTCTAGCTGCAGGAGGCCGTGTTGGGGCAGCTGGTAGTGGTACATGATGGTCCTGGGATGGTGAAGTGGAAAATGGAGTGGTTGGTCCAGGAGAGTTCTGTCGCATGGCTTTGAAAATCAGGTCCAGTATGTGTCCTGCTCTGTGTGTGGGGTCAGTGACCAACTGGGAGAGGCCAATGTTGTCCAGGTGTTCCAGGAGGCTAGGGGAGTTAGTGTCTGTGGGGTTGTCCAGGTGGAATTTGAGGTGACTGAGGGAGATGTAGTGTTTAGACTTGATGACTAATGGGGCGTCGCAGAAGCTGGTGCATGGTCCCGGGGGTCTGTAGGCCACGGTGCCTCTGATGGTTGTTTTGTTGTTGGTGTGGATTTGGAAGTTGAGGTGTTCCATGATTGGTATGGTGTAGTCTTCGTTGGTGGTGCAGCAGAATGTTTGTTTGTAGGTGATGGTGATGCCTCCGCCATGTTTGTTGGTGTGGTCCCTATGTGTCATCTTGTAGCTGTTGCAAGTTGGATGGAAGAGGGGTTGAGACAGGTCTCTGTGATGAAGATCACAACATGGGCGAAGGTGGAGATGGTTTCCCAGACTTTGGTAGCGTGTTTCCAAAGAGATCAGACGTTGAACATGAGGCATCCGAGTGCTTCCAGGATGGTTGTTGTTGGTGGAGAGGGGAATGCTTGGGTTCCCGTCCATGGCAGGTGGAACAGTCCTACTGTCTAGCAAGGTGATACAAGGCAGCAGCTGTTGAATCGTCTGGAGTCCAGGGCTTGAAGTTCTGCTGTGGAGTATCTGTGGGTGGCTGGAGGACCAGGGTCCCTGGCACTGGACGCAGCCCAGGCACAAACCAGTGCAGATGAGCTTGCCTTTAGCGCACCTTCAGGCAAAGAAATCAGTGGGAGGTGGTAAATGGCATAGAGTGAATGGGAAAACAAAGGTAGTAAATGTTAAAAAAATTACACAACTCTACAAATGCGCACAAAAGTTATACTGGCTAACAAAAAGGAGGCTGACTGCTCTCTGGCGCTGGAGGAGCAGAGGCTATGTATCATGCAGACACTTTCAGAACACATTAGCGGCGGTGAGCAAAGGGAGAGAAGGAGATCGTTCAGCTGGCAAGAGACCTGCCTAACAGGAGGGAGCTGGCACAGTTCGTCTTGGATATTGAACAAACTGATTCTCTTGCTGCAAAATCAGAGTTCTCTCTTAAACTATACACAGTGTTGCTCTGACCGTGAACTTATCAGAGACTGCAGACTCCTACTGAAGATTTTCAAGAATCTCAGATACATTCTGATTGTCTGTCTTAGGCTCAAAGGTGAAATATCCGAAATACTTTCAGAGTAAAGAAACTCGGTTGAGAGGCGACCTTACAAGCTCAATGTAATGATGGGCAAGCAAAATGAATACTAACTCTTCAGTAATGGGCATATATTGCTGCATGCAGAATGAGTAAAATTGTCTAAAGAAATAGCAGTACAGTGGTACAGCAGAGCATCAAGCACAATGCCACATGATAATAACATTGTATGTGAAATGCTTTGAAAGAGCTCTACTAATACCGAGAGGATGGTGGTTGGTTTTATCATTCACTTATTTCTGTTGTTGAAAGAGAATCCCCTTGATTATCTCAAATACTGAAAGTATCTCTGACACGATCATTGACAGAATACAAAATTATAAAGCGTTGCTCACTCACTGATACTTATGTCTGATACCGCCTAATGAATTATAACGCCCACAATAAGTATCATAAACTGTATGCAGTGCTTCCCAATAAATATAAATCATCCCACCTCGAACAGGTTCGTAAACAAAGCACTTCTCGAGAACATTTCTGAATCAAAGAATGCCAATTGTCTTTTCTATATTACCTTTACCAAAGTAATATTTTTCATAATATGCCGCTTATGAGTTATTATGAATACACTATTTATATCTATAAATATATTGAAATACACGTCAACAATATCGGAGAATAACAAAGTTTGAGTATTCATGACAGATGTCTTTTTAAGATGAAGGGACTGAATTACAGTAGCAGCCCATGGGCAGGGTTTGCATGAATGCACAAGCACACTTGGGCCCATATTTATGAAAAACTGGTGGATCAGAGCTTATGTGCTTCTTTTTCTGTGCCCCTCTACCAGCACCTAATGACGCCATGGTTGCACTGTATTTATAACACAGTTCACCATGGTGGTCATTAGCACAATAGCATCAACAGTTTTGATGTTATTGTGGCTCTTTGCTACACTAGCATCAAAAATGTTGACGCGACTTTAGCAAAGTGCAAGGAGGCCCATAGGTTTCTATGGGAACATCACTTAAACACCTGCTCTGGGCAGGTGTTAAAAATGATGCCAAAAATGGTGCAGTGAAATCTGTTAAATTTTATTGCACCATTTCTGCAGGCCTCCTAGCACCGGAATGCCCCCTTTGCATATATTATGCCTGACACAGGTATAATGTGGCGCAAGGGTTTACAAAGTGGATCAATGCATGCATTGTGCCACTTTGTAAACATGGTGTGGGTAAAAGCCACTTTAGTGCCACCTTAGTGTAAAAACAATTACACTATGGCGGTGCTAAGAGGCTCTTAAATATGGCCTTTGGTAAGTTTGGCTCAGAACAGGCCAAAGAGCCTCAAGATCAGTTTCTAACTTGATGAGATAGCACATGAGTTGGGGTCACGACAAACTACAAACTCATGGCAGTGGTTCACCTGGCAGGTAATGTTCCTCTGCAAGTTACCCTCAACACTCAAGGTCTAGAGGGTGCCCTATTAGGGCTGTTGATGTCACCAACTGTGCTGATCCTCATTGAAAGTCTTTCTCTGTGGCTGTGGTGCAAGGTGTTCCAGCACAAATAATTGCAAAGCAGATCCCTCACACACTGTCATTTTCCATGCTTACGGAACTAAGGCCTCCATTTATAAAGGTACCAGGGCATTTGCAATTTCTGGATCGGTGTTTCCCTTGGACTTTCCATGCCCTCTCCCTACCCTAATGCCTTGGTAGGAAAAGCACACTAAGTGCACCACTGCCTGTATGGTGGACCATAGTATTTATCTGTGCCTGTGATATGGTAGAGACACATGGACAATACTATTCACTCAGTTACACTGTGCTGTGCCACAGATCATTGAAAAATGAACAACCTATACTTTACTTCGGGTACTAATTTTTTTACCCCGCGATTTGTATTACAGAATGTGCCACATGAGGAAGTGTGAAGTCATCAACCGCCAACATGTGATGAGACCTTCAGCAGCTCCCTAGGGCCTTGCATTCTGGACACCCTTGTGAAATACATCAGGCACCAGACACTGATGCACTATCAGTGACTAGAAGTGAACACTAATTGCCAGTGAAAACTCCAGAGGGATGCTGTCTGTGAGTCCTTTAGTGTGTGTGGAGTCACTAGAGCATCCCTGGGACAATGCATACCCACTATCCAATAAACTGCTGTAGGTACAGGGTACACAACTCTTCAAGGGTTGTGCAAGCTTGCTTCATGGACTTTAACTTATACATCTCTTTCTATGAAGTGGTGTAAGCGAAAAGGCAGACCTCCTGAAAAATCAGGCTTCCTCTGCTCAGACTTTCTCTGCAGTAGCAAATCCGATTCAGAGGAGCCCTCTTTGGATACAGCCCACAGCCTTACCCCAAAGGGGAAAATCCTGACCAGGGACAGGTGCCAAAAGTATATGGAAGTAAAATGAGTTCCCTGGGTGTGAAATTTGAATTTCTCCCACTCAGGGCTTTTCACTGGGACCTCTTTCAACACATATATGACACTTTGAGCCCGCTTTAGCTATATCCTGCTGTCTTGTCCCGCTGAAGGATTTTGACTTTCAGAAAAAAGACTAAGGGCTAAATGTATCAAAGTACCTTTTAGCCTTTCCTAAATAGCAAATTTAAAGAAATCGCTATTTGAGAAATGCAAAATGGTATGCAAGAAAATCGCGATTCCCTAATAGCGATTTCTTAAAATTCGCAGTAGCTACTAAAGGAATAGCTATTAGGGGATGGGACTCCATTGATCCCTATAGGTGTGAATAGTTTTGCATATCCTAATTTTCTAATTCCTTTTAGAAATTTGCAACTTAGGTAATGCAAATCCAAGGGTGCTGAGGCCTAAGGCCTGTTAGAATTGCACCCCCCCCAAACAAAAAGTACACATGTAAAGCACACACATGCCCGAGGGGCATGTGTGCGCTGCATGGCACTTTAGAAAATGCATTTTCAATGCATTTTTTTAAATTGCACACGGTTACCACCAACATGGAGTTGGTGGTAATTGCATTTCCTAAATGTCCAGTTCGCATTTATGAAATGCATGTTACATGTGCATAGGTAATCGCAAATAGGTATTCCCTATTTGCAATTTCCTATTTAGGGAATCCCAAATTGCAATTCCGTATTCGGAGTCACAATTTTAGGGAATCGCTACATACATCTTACATCATGAAAGTCGATTTTGCATTCGCAAATGATGGAATCTCATGATTTGCACCATTTGGGAGTCCAAAATGTCTTGATACATCTGGCCCTAAGGGCCTTGTTAGAAATGGGGGTTTTGGGTGGCTAGGGTATGCACGTAAGCCAGGCAGAACCCACCACTGTTGTCGTGGCAAGTAAGTTACACACTAATTATAACCTGTGCTCACTCCCCTCGTAGCTTGGCACAGAGCAGTCAGGCTTATCTCTAGAGGTCATGTATAAAGCGTTTGTGCAACACCATCACACTAGTGACACAATCAATATACCACAAAAGAGACTCCATGCAGGGTTATGTAAAATAATATATATGTATATAGTATCTTGTGCATAAATATCAACCACTATGACAATATGCATAAATACTGTTTGCCCTATACACATCTTCAGTCAGTACTCATTATCTTGGCTAGGCAAGAATGAAAATGCCACATATGACAAGTTCAGGGCATGAGACACAGCAGGTAGGTTATACTTGGATTGGAGTCAGGCTGCAAAGCACTAGAGTTATAAGCACAGAGACATGCCCACTTTCTATAAGTGGCATTTCTATCATAGTAATGTAAAATCCAAGTACACCAATAAGCAGGATTACTCACTACAATTCCAAACCTACCAAACATGCCCATGCTACTCCTCACAGATCAGAAATTACCACTTAGACATTACAAGGGAATTCCCAATGCTAACCTACTAGAGGAGCTACCCTCACAGTAGTGAAAAATGAAATAGAATGTTTGTCACTACTAGGACATGTAAAACATATAAGTACATGTCCTACCTTTTACATACACAGCACCAGCTTTTTAGGGTCTATCTTAGGGGTGACCTAGGTGTGGTAAAAATAGGCCTTGACAATTAGTTTGGGTTGCCAAGTTGTGTGGCAATAAACTGTGCACTCATGCACTGCAGTGGCAGGCCTGAGACAAGTTTGAAAGGCCACTTGCGTGGGTGGCGCAATTAGTGCTTCAGCCCACTAACATTTCATTTACAGGCCCTGGGTATATGGTTTACCACTTTACAAGGGACCTATAGCTAAATTAAATACCACAAACAGGTGTAAGGCAGTGACACAAAGTTTTAGGGGAGAGAGCACATGCATTTTAGAACAGATTAGCAGTGGTAAAGTCCCTAGATTCCTAAAGCCAAATAAACAAAAAAAGAGGGTCAAAATAATAGGAGGAAAATGGCAAAAAGTTTGGGCTAACTCTGCAGAAAGGGCCATTTCCAACAGGCCTGATTTAGATTTCAGTGGATGGACTACTCCGTCACAAATCTCGTCCACCCTATTGCATTCTCTTTCGGACATAATGGGATCGTATTATGGTGGACAGGATATCCATCATGTTCGTGATGGAGTATTCCCCCACATCAAGATCTAAATCAGGTGTTAAGTCCTAAGGTAAAATCTCTGAAAAGGTAGAACCTGCTTAATGTATTCGACCTGTCCTCCATTGTGGTTGGCCTGACATTGGCCCTCATTATAACAATGGTGGTAAAAAACACCTACTGCCGCGGTGATAGCCATCAAAATACCATCACCGCGGCTGCCATCTGTCCACCATATTATGATCACTGCCGGACTTCCGCCACAAGAAGGAACAGGAAGGGGCGCTGCTACCACCAGCACCGCCATTCCAGTTGAACACCACCAGCCGTATCATGACCTGTGATACAGCCTGGCGGTGTTCTGCTGGCGGGCGATGCTGGAGGTAGCAGTGCCCCTTCCGGTTCCCTGCTGGAAGACCTCCTCGACAAAGGTAAGTCGGGGTTCCGACAGGGGAGGGGGCTGGGGGGTGTTGTGTGTGTGTGTGTCTGGTTGTGTGCATGAATGTGTAAGTGTGTGTGTGAATGCGTCTGTGTATGTTGTATTGTTTGCGTGGTTGTATGTGTGTGAATGCATGTAAGAATGGTGAAGTGAGTGTGTATCTGCATGTCAGTGTGATTGTGTGTAAGAATGTGTGCAAGCATGTCTGAAAGTATGCATGTATGAATGCGTGTATGCCAGTGTATGTATGAATGCTTGTATGCCAGTGTGAGTGATTGGGTGTATGCGCGGTGCGTGTCTGCGGGTCTGTGCATGTTTGGGGGTGGGGGAGAGTGAGGATCGGAGGGGGTCGAAGGGTGTGTGAAGATCAGAGGGGGTGGGGTTATGTGTGAGGATCGGCGGGGTGGGGGGAGTTTGGATGGACGGGGTGGGGGGTGTCAGCTGTGTGTTGGGGGGTGGGGAAGCTGCCGACTGGTGACAGGGAAGGAATTCCCTGTCACCGGTAGGGCCTACCACCATGGTTTTGATGGTGTTGCTAATGCTACAAAAACCATGGTGGTAGGCAGGCTCATAATGCCGCCAGAAGTACTATGCTGGCAGCCGGGCTGGAGATTGACATCTTCGGCCCAGCGGCTGACATCGCCATGGTGGTATGAGTGGAGAAGTGGCGGGTTGGCTGTAGCCATTCTCATAATGTGGTGTATATACCGCCAGCTTGTTGGCGGTACTACTGCCACATTTCCACTCACAGCCAGGGTCATAATGACCCCCATTGTGTCTATATCCCCTTCTACCATAATCATTGAGTACCACTGGCTCTTTATGTCTTTGGCACTATTTTTACTTACATATATAATAAAAAGTCATATCTCTGGTTACGGTTATTAGAGTTTTGTGTGTTGGGTGTCACTTCGCTCATTAAATTATTCCTACATATATATATATAGATTATTGCACAGTTAACACGTTTTTGCTGCAATTGAAAGTCATTTGGTATTATCACACTGCTATTACATTTTTAATAAGTTAACACAACATAACAGTGCGGGTAAGCAGTACCTGCTAGCAAAAAAAACCAAAAGCTTGTGTTAACACCACATCTGTAAATGAAATTGAACATGTGGAGAAAGTACACAGACGAAACATAAATAGAACTCATCTTATGGAGGTGACAAAAAAATGTGTTGTACTCTGTGAGATCCATGAACTAACCATGTATTTTGCTAAATAGCAAGGTTTTTTAAAGCACCAATTTAACTGTGAAAAATAATAAGAGAAAACAACGTTGATAAATTAGCCAACTAATAACTAACCCCCACTCACCATGGTCTTATAATGCAGAATGAAGTTGCTTACTCAACAAGGAAGCACATCACTAGTAAGACAAGGGTAATCTAGTCAGCCAGATAAGGCCCACGGTGCAATTGGTGCATACGCAAATTATGTAAATAAACAATACAGAATTATATGGCTTACCACAGTCATTTAAAAAACACAACCATTCACTGAAGCAAATCCAAAGAATACCCAGAAAAGCAGTCTGTTATTCCAGCTTTAGCGAGCAAGAAGACATGCAGCCAAATAAGTGCCCAAATACATCTCATAATCACATCCTTTAATGTTTGGGCTTAAACACATGAAAGGTGCTGAGCAGCAGCTGTGCAGTTCATACATGTTTACATGAACCGTCGATTCTTTAACCACTGAATGGGACAATTGATAATATAAGGTGTTGTGTCGAATCACTCGTTCACTACATACAACTATATATGCAAAGCTCTCTGGATAATTCAGCCTTCTTCTTAATTTAGGCCACTGTACAAGTGACAATTAATCAGAGGCAGGCTCCACTATTTCATGGCTTCCTAAGGATGCCCTTGTGAAATTGAAAAGGGTAGACCCAACACATTAAACGATTTTCCTCTTCTCAAAGGCTGCAATGCACGAAGTGGCAGACTTAGCGAGGTTGTCAAAAAATACATCTCAATGTCAATAAATGTAAGTGTGCGTCGGAAATGTCTTTGCAGATCACGATATTATCGACATAATTCCTTATGGCTTGCAAGGAAGGGGTCAACCTGTGCGTATTCCTCCTCTTCCGACGCCTTACAAGTAAATATCATTGTGAGTCTGTAACCATCCGCAGGATGAAAGGTGTACGTGAGGGATTACTTCTTCTGTGTGAAAGAGATCTTTAGGTATCGGAGGGAATAGAAAGAGTTCCCACTGACTGCTGCATGCTCCCCCAAATGCCTTTTCCTGAAATGTTCTACTTTTTTTTTTTAACTGCCACCTCGGTGTGGTTTGTAGTTGAGATGAAAGTTCGATGGCTGTTGCAAGCCTCTATCTCAGAGTTTGCATCTGCTTGCAAGGTGTTGCAGGTAGAAACCTTACTCACAAATATGCATAACTAAGAATTCCTGTGAATTCCTGCGAACAGATTGTTATCCTTGTCTCACATTGAACTGATGTGCTTTTCACAGTACAAAGAATTATCCAGGTTGCATCACAGGCACTATGCAAATTAGGCTTCAATGATGTGATTTGCCCAAAAAAACATTGAGCCCATGATGTATTATTCACAAAAGCATTTAGAAGCTAGGCCCAAATAATATGAGGAGCAATATCAAACTATACGTAAGTCTTGAAGGAAAATATTTTAGTTCACTGTCTCTTTGATATCCTCAACCAAATCAATATTCAGCAGGGAATTTGACTGTGAATCAGTATTCTAAGTTTTGATGGAATAGTAGTTATCATGGTTTTTACCTGTACAATGTATGCCAGGTGAAAACGAATGTAAGTTATGTAGGTAACTACTGCACATTCCTGATTTGTTCAAATAAGATTCGGAAAACCAAACACAATTATTGTGACATCCCCCATTCTGAGATCTGAAACTCTGAATGGCACACTAATAAAACACCAGCAAATCCTGCACCCTGCCGCATTAAAAATTATACATGAAGAATTGAGGCCAGTACCTAGTAGCACGTAACTCGTAAACAGCTTCTTTAATGACTCTAAGGGGCATATTTATACTCTGTTTGCGCCGGATATGCATCGGTTTTTTTTACGCAATTCCGACACAAAACTAACTCCATATTTATACTTTGGCGTTAGACGCGTCTAGCGCCAAAGTCCATGGAGTTAGCGTCATTTTTCAGCGTGGACACCTACTTTGCGTTAATGATATGCAAGGTAGGCGTTCCCGTCTAAAAAATTGACTCCGGGGCATGTGCGCCGTATTTACACTCCTGGGCAAAATACACGCCCGGGAGTGGGCGGATCAAAAAAAATGACGTACGGCCGCTTTTGCGCCGTTTTTTAGCGCCTGGACAAGGCAGGCGTTAAGGGACCTGTGGGCTCAGAAGGAGCCCAGAGGTGCCCTCCCATGCCCCCAGGGACACCCCCTGCCACCCTTGCCCACCCCAGGAGGACACCCAAGGCTGGAGGGACCCATCCCAGGGACATTAAGGTAAGTTCCGGTAAGTATTTATTTTTATTTTTTTGTGGCATAGGGGGGCCTGATTTGTGCCCCCCTACATACCACTATGCCCAATGACCATGCCCAGGGGACAGAAGTCCCCTGGGCATGGCCATTGGGCAAGGGGGCATGACTCCTGTCTTTGCTAAGACAGGAGTCATTTCTATGGGGGTTGGGAGTCGGAAAAAATGGCGCAAATCGGGTTGAGGCGATAATTTTGCCTCAGCCTGACTTGCCCCATTTTTTGGCGCCCAAGCTCCATATCCCCCTACGCCGGCGCTGCCTGGTGTACGTCGTTTTTTGCCACGCACACCAGGCAGCGCCGGCGGCTAACGCAGGCCAACGTCATTGATTAAATACGGCGCCCGCATGGTGCTTCAGAATGGCGTTAGCCGGCGCTAATTTTTTTGACGCAAAACTGCGTTAGCGCAGTTTTGCGTCAAAAAGTATAAATATGGCCCTAAGTTAGATAATCTTTACTAACTAGATATACCCTCTGCCATATTAAGATATACTTTCTATTGTGAATATGTGACACCTGGCACACTTAAAAAGCCCAATTATTATTTGATTGTGGTTTGTGAAAAGGAAAAATCGCTTCGAAATGCCTGTCCTCTGATAGGGAGAATTACACACTCATTCCCAGAGAAGGGTCTCTTTACTACAAAGCTCTTTAAATTAATAAATGTTATAGTGGCAGTAAACTATAAAATATAATTTTTTTAACAGCCTGCAACTTACATTGAATATTTGCTCTTTCTACATCAGAAGTTCCACTTCATTTAATGTTGAAATTATGGACTACCAATAAACGTATGCTGAAGCTTTTTGTATTGACATAACTTTAAGTTATTATTTTTCATGTGATACCAACACAGCAGCTCCAGCAAGAAGGACAACATTATTTAGAGAATCGGATGGAACGAATATTCGCAACTGCTTTGCATCTTACACATTACTGTCAGGTTTCTTGTGCAGCCCCGCAGACAGCTTGGAACACGTTGAAAATGTATATGGTGAGCATAAATGAGTATCGAAAAGTGCAATCTAACCTTCAAAAAGTATAAGCTGTACTCGTTGTAATGTACACAACAAACAATATGTTACGGGTTTGAATGAATACACCTACATATTATCCTAATTTCTATCACTGCAACTTGCTAAGCAGACACATAGCAAAAACTACCTTACACCCATACCTTGCTTTCAAAATAGTTAGTAGCAATGTGCAAGTTGTAATTTGATGATATTCTTCTCAGAAATACCGTCCCCTTTGCAGCTTGAACACAATTACCAGATGTTTAAAAACAAATTCAAACTTACTCTTAAAGATAAAAAAAATTCCAACGTATCTAAACCACAACTGACCCTCTGATTTGGAAGTTTTTTTCAGTCTGTTTACGGAAAGGGACTGAAAGGGTATGTTGATTTGGAAAAGACATTGCTAAGAAAGCGCTACTGAAGCCTGATGTTTTTGAAGTCTGCTGTGAGCAGAGCTGACTTCAAACAGGCCGTCCAACTGACCGAGGACAGCTACGTTGAGGAGTAGAGTATTCCCTGCCTTAGAAGTTGAGTATGGTCGTTATTTCTTAGCCTTGATGAATGCCGGATTGCTTCCACGCAGTCTGAGCGGTATAATTTGCCCTGGCATGGGTAGTGTCGACCCCAAAGTCAGAATGAGGTATTGTAAGTTTCTGCACTACGAAAAATAGGTGGGCTGGCATCATTCTTCTAACCAGCTGGCCTGACTTACCTTTCTGAGCAGAGGTGTTTACTTCAGCATTTGCTGGTGGGTGCAGTCTGCCCAGCAGTGCCAAGCTCCTGGAAAGGGTTTGACAGATTGCTTATTTTTTGTCACATTTCTAAAATTGACAGAAATGCTGCACACAGGTGAGTATTCTTTCACTTGCCAAGTTCTGTTTGCTGCCAGTGGACTTAATACCTAACACAGCAAGGTGAAATGATGTGTTTTTATATTATTTATATTACGTATTACGTGCCCGACTTCGAGTCTCTTCTTCCACTAGTATGAACAGGACCCACAACAACTAGAAAGACCCGTACAGTCCATTCCATGGTGAAATTAAGTTCTGTTCCTTTTCCTGGTACTCTGGGAGGTCCAGATTTACCACTGAGGAATGCTTGGCTAAAATAAAAAGGTTCTGCTAATTGCATGGACTCCGTCACTATTTAAACCCTTGTGATATATGGTATATATTTGCACTGCTACACCCCCAGATCCTCATAGCAGAGGCGAAGCTTGGTTAGTAAGATTGGAGAGGTGTGGGAGGTTGGGGTTGAGCTTCAGATTTCCCAGCAATCACGCCGAGCTATCATGTTAAAATAAATTATACAACAAACAGTGCGCATGAGAGGGGCTTAAATATTTTCACTTGCACAGATATGCTTACACAAACACACATTCACTCATACACACACTCCCTTTTACAGAAGCACACTCATCCGCAAGCACGCACACAACCTACACTTAAAAGTGTTTTTTACTTACCTCAGCTACCAAGAAAGGTCATATTCCAGCTACCTGTACTCCATTTTTATTACACTAATAGTGTACTAAAACAACTGATTAAAAACTAGAAATTGGAGCCTAAAGCAACGTCCATCAGCCCTTGTGTTCCTGGCACTGTTGTTGCCACCTC
Organism: Pleurodeles waltl; assembly: GCF_031143425.1. Taxonomy (NCBI): domain Eukaryota; kingdom Metazoa; phylum Chordata; class Amphibia; order Caudata; family Salamandridae; genus Pleurodeles; species Pleurodeles waltl. The sequence continues at coordinate 373,362,203 of NC_090451.1, forward strand.
AGAGGCCAGGGGTGGCAGAGGCAGTGTCAGGGGTAGCAAGGGGCAAGCTGGGGGTTGCAGCTGCGACCCCTGGCGACCACTAAATGACATCCATGCCCAGAGAGGTAGAGAGTGTGTGTGCGTTTTTGTTACTGTGTGTAAAAATTCCTGGTGAAATCCGAGACACCACACGGGTCCCGACTGAAAGCACCTGTACCCAACTATTTATCACAAAGTACATTTATTAGTCGGTGTAACAGCCCAAACACTCGCCGATTAATTAATTGATTCAATTATTGGTAAGCAAATATGTCCTTCTCAGTCACTGTAATGTAGTTGCTTTCTTTATTGATTTAAAGGCACCATTTGATAAAGCGAATATGAATATCTTGGAAAAAGTATTGAAGGAATTGTCTGTCTCAATATTTGTTGAAAACCAGTAGATCACTGTTTACTGATAATTTTAAAACCATCCAATGAATTCCGGGCAGTTGTAGGGTGATAAGGTTAAAATACAACAGGGAGTGAAAAATGTGTGTACTGTAGCAGCAAGTTTTTTATTTTGTTGTTAGAAATGGGGTCTTTGGTTGGCGGTCAGGTCCAAGCAAGGACCCTCACTCTAGTAAGGTTAAAGGAGAAACCCACCTGGTTAACCCCCACTCACACCCTTGGTAGCTTTGTAATAGCAGAAAGGCTTAACCCAGAAGCAATGTGTAAAGTATTTGTACCAACACACATAGTAATACAGTGAAATACTACATCAGGGACACCACAAAGGTTTAGAAAAATAGTAAATATTTATTTAAGTAAACAAGACCAAATATGATAAAATTCCAAAATTCATAATACACCGTTAAAAACATAACTTTAGCAATTAAACACACAAAAATAGTGCTCTAGAAGGACCAATGCTGCAATTTGATGTTAAGCGGCGTAGCGATGGAGTTGTTTCTCAGAATGTGAAACCACTGGCGCCGTTTATGGAGTCGCACAGAGCCCAGGTACAGTAACTTAGCAAAAAGTGTGGAAAACAGGCCAGTGCATAGAGTCTGAGAGTGAGGTGTCACTGGATCCGTGGTGGTGTCGGTTCTGGTGCTGCGAGGCAGAAGAGCAGAGGCATCGCAGTGACGTCAGTTCCTTCCTGAAGAGTGGTGGAGGTGAGGCGGCGACAGTTGCGAGGTGTCAGTCCCTTAGCACCTCCGGCAAAGACGAAGACCCGCGAAGTCACAATGCTGTTGTCCCCTTTCACAGGCAGAAGCAGCAACTGCAGGATAGCCCAACAAACCACAGGCAGGGGCAGCACTTCTCCTCAGCTCTTCTCCTGGCAGAGGTTCCTCTTGAATCCTTCAAGCAGTCTTGAGGTGATCTAAAGTTTGGGATTTTGGGTCCACTAGTTATACCCCTTTCTGCCTTTCAAGTAGGCAAACTTCAAAGGAAAGTATCTTTTGTTTACAGGATCCTGCCTTGCCCAGGCAAGGCCCCAAATACACACCAGGGGGGTGGAGACTGCATTGTGTAAGGCAGGCACAGCCCATTCAGGTGTAAGTGACCACTCCTACCTCCACTCTAGCCCAGATGGCCCATCAGGATATGCAGGCTACATCCCAGCTCCCTTTGTCTCACTGTCTAGAAGGGATTCACAAAGAGCCCAACTGCCACTCTGACTCAGACATGGATTCCACAAACGGGCAGACTCACAGAATGGTTTAAGCAAGAAAATACCCACTTTCTAAAAGTGGCATTTCCAAACTGACAATTTAAAAACCAACTTTACCAAAAGATGTATTTTTAAATTGTGAGTTCAGAGACACCAAACTCCAAATTTCTATCTGCTTCCAAAGGCAAACTGCACTTAAAAGATATTTAAAGGCAGCCCCCATGTAAACATATGAGAGAGATAGGCCTAGCACCAGTGAAAACCAAATTTAGTAGTATTTCACTGTTAGGACAAGTAAAACACATCAGTACATGTTCCACTATTAACATACACTGCACCCTGCCTAGGGGGCTACCGAGGGCTTACCTTAGGGGTGCTATACATGTATAAAAAGGGAAGTTGCCAGGTCAAATTGTCAGTTTAAAACTGCACACACAGACACTGCAGTGGCAGGTCTGAGTTATGTTTACAGGGCTACTTAAGTGGGTGCCACAACGAGTGCTGCAGGCTCACTAGTAGCATTTGATTTACAGGCCCTGGGCACTGGCTAGTGCACTTTACTAGGGACTTACTAATAAGTCAAGTATGCCAATTAGGTATAAACCGCTCACCAATACAATTCACACAGAGAGCACATGCACTTTAGCACTGGTTAGCAGTGGTAAAGTGCCCAGAGTGCTAAAGCCAACAAAAACTGGTCAGAAAAATAGAAGGAAGGAGGAAAAATGATTGGGGATCACCCTGCAACAAGAACAAGGTCCAACATTCATAGATAAGCTTTTACACTTTTGAGTTGATATCAAAGGTTCCTCATTTCAGTAGCAGAAGGTATATTCTCTGCAGTGGTGTAACAAAACTTGACCCCCATCAAAATACATGAAGGGAGCGCCCCAGGCAGGGCCGGCTTTAACGCTGGTGGCGCCTGGTGCAACAGTGTTTTTTGTCCCGAATTACCTCCTTCTACACAAATTTCCTCAATACTACTCTCCAACAGTGTCCCTCCCCGCTCCGTAGCCCCTCACTGACATACATTTTTTTCCATTATTTGAAGCACTACTCATAGTCCACTCACAGTTTTGTCATCTGCATGGTGCACATTCCTAGCAGCAGCTACGTTATCCCTCTGCGATACTTTATGATGAGGAAAAACTGCCACTAGACAAAATTCTGCTCTCTCACCAGCAATGACATTAATTTCCAGAGTTATCTTGACATTTTTATTGTTGCCTCTAAACTGCTGCATGCACAAGGAAGTTCAGTGCTTCTAAACCCATAAGTTATTTTCAAACACAGCGCCCACACCAAAGTCAGTGCACCGGTCACACTGCCCTGAAGCCGTCCCTACCCCCACACTCGGATCCAGTCAGTAGCTCTCAGGCCAGGGGCCCATGCCCACTGCCTGGGGCCCCTGGTGCTTGGGGGCTGCCCTGCACCACAGGGGCTGCAGGGGCTATTGTACCACTACTGATTTTCTGCTGTTTGGTCTTTTCTTGTTCAATAAATAATTATTGGCAATATCTGAGATCTGCTGTTAGAATTTATTTTCAAACACTCATAATAATTTGTTGCCATACAATAATCCATCACAGAGTCTCCACTTTTTGTAGCACACTGGTCTTCTAAAATCAGTTCATTTTGTTTCCTTAGAATCTTTTCCTTAAAAACCCTGTATAAACTTTGGTAGATCTCATTATTTTACCACATGTTGGAAGTAGCTATTTATCTGTTTTTGGGGTATACTTTTGAACTCCACTTCACTTATTCAGGAAGTGAACGGCATACAGCCTGGACAGGGACAGTGCATCAGGCAGTACTGCTTTATTCCTATTCTCCTGGAATGGTTTCAAGTTACTGCTAGGCGTAATTGACCTAACATCTGTTTAGATAAGGGTTTTGCGTGCTATCATTAATTCCAAACAAGCTATTGCTTCTTTGAGAATCTACAAATTGGATCAAAGCCTAGGTTTCCTGAAAATGCTTTGCAACATGTCTGCTATTTTTCCATTGTCCATTTACCTTTCCAAATGGTAGTGAATACGGGCCAGAAACTTAGTGTTTGCGATTACCAAATTGCACATTTTTGTGATTTGCTCTAGGTAATCTCAAACACTAATGTGTAAAAGTGAGATTTACACATTCTGCAATTCCCAGGGGGTTGCAAATCGACCTACCTCATGAATATTAATAAGGTAGGTCTCATTTTGCATCCCATTGGGAACCACATAAATCACAGGGATGGTTGCCTGCAGAGGTCAGCAGGTCATCATGTCTGTGATTGTTTTTAATTAAAGATCTCTTCTTTTTTTAAATGCAGCCTGTTTTCCTTAAATGAAAACAGGATGTGTTTCCCAAAAAAATGAAACGTTTTCAGTGCCATTTTTTAAGATTAGACAGTGTGGTCCGTAGGATCACTGCATGATCCTAAAATTTTTTTTTTAAACCATTCTCAAAGGGGAAGTGGTGCTATGGTGACCCTTTCCCATTTACGAATGGGTTACCATCAACTTTGAGTTGGAGGTCAAGTGTAAATGTTTTGCAACCGCATTTCAGTCGCAAAAAATTCCTACATAGCAATGTTAATTTCTAATTTAAAGGGACACCCTAAACACACCTCTTTCAAATACCAATTTGCAATCCTGAATTGCGATTCAGTAACAGGTCTTTCTTCGTATGCAAACGGCCTATTTCTGCAAATCTGGCATTTGCAAACACAAAAACTGGAAAAGCTTCATACATCAGACCCTAAGGCCCTGATTTATACTTCTTCGCATCGCATTTGCATCATTCTTTTATGCAAAAGCAACGCAAACTTACAAACTACAATTTTTTTAAGTTTGTGCCACTTTTGCGTAAAAAAATTACGCAAATGCGGCAAAAAAAGTGTAAATCTGTACCAAAGTCTTTAAACCTGCCTTGTTACATGCCAGCTTCACCCCTACCTGATGTTGCACATGCTTGACACTATGGCCCTGATTTATACTTTTTATGCGCCCCATTACTGTCATTTTCTGGCGCAAAAGCCGCTCCAACTTACAAAATACAGTTGTATTTTGTAAGTTTGCGAGGCTTTTGCGTCAATATATGACGGTAATGCGACGCAAAAAAAGTATAAATCAGGGCCTATGTTTTTCTGAAATCTTTTGCAGTATGCAGTGAGTACCTCTATAGACTTTTGTTGGGTCATTCTGATTCATATATATTTCATATTTCGTCTAGCACTCTCATTGCATGTAGGCATTAACCTTAGGCTTTTCTGCTCTAATGCCAAGTGGTCTTCTGCTCAGCTTGGGATTCACATTTTGGCCCTAGAACTGTTTTCCCCACTGGCACCCTTAAGGGAACATAATATTGATAGTATCAGCCCCGTGTTTAGTTTACTATGAAAACCAAATGGACGCTCTTGTGCTTTAAATGCAGTTTCTTTCAAAACTGCTAGATTTTTATGTTTCATAGCAGCTTTTCATGATATAAAAGATACCTAGCGGATATAAAGCGACCAATATATTAATATATCGGTGACGAACATACCAGTTTGCCAAAATTATTTTTTACCTCATCAGAACATGTACAAATACAAATGAACTATTGCATATCCAGAATGTGTTATCTTCTTGTGAGAAATATTACTTTTGTTATTGAGGATAATTTATATGTTTTGGATTAGCATCATCTTTGTTATCTCTCTAACTTCAAAGCATTTCTGACATTCTAGGGTCAGGATGATGTATCTCTGTATTCATTGAAGGCATAATTATAACATACAGTATTGCACAGACGCTCAACATACAGTAAAAATGATAAAAAACAGTCAGAACAGCAAATAAGTAGCTTATTTATGGCATTTCAACATTGTCAGGTAAAAATTAGAATTGTTAATTGTCACGAGAAATGGTGTGTAAAATATACGACATGTAACAGGTGTATTCATTTCCGGTTTTATTGATTGAGCATTAGAGCAGCGCCATTCTATTAATTAATAATAGTCATTATAAAGATGAATTGTAGAAATTTGTCTACGAATCCAGATTTCCTATCATCATTGCTGCTGATATGAGTTACTATGGAGTGGGGGAAGTCGACAAACAAAAGGAATGTCAAGACGAATGTGAAAAGAATAACACCTTTGCTTCAAGTTTCAAGTTTGCCGATGCATGAAATTGGCTTGAAAAGATGTGTATTTGCATAAAGAAAAGTACTGAATGACAAGTCTCTATTTAGTTGCTCACTACAAAGGTTGACATTACAGTTGCCAGGAGCCACTGAATGACAAGTATGTCTTTAGTTGCTCACTGCAAAGGTTGACATTACAGTTGCCAGGAGCTAGCCCCAGGGAGGTAATGCTCTGAGCCATTAGGAAAAGTCTAATGACTCTGGGTTTAAGATTACATGGTCTGAAAACACTAAAGCCAGTAATTCCAGCCGGGGAGACCAGGCCCGAGTCCTTTTGTGTTACTATGGAGTAGGTACTACTGGGCTGTGGCAGATGATGGGCTCGATCCCCACCTGCCCTCCTGCTGCTCTGCTGTGGATGAGCGAACACTTCCTCTTGCTCTTCCATGTGCCTACCAGGAGCATCTCATGGGGCTTTGTTGGAGTGGGGTGGCGTGGGAGGGAGGGGGAGGCGTGGGGGAAAATTAATAATAAAAAAAATCACTTGTCTGTTTTTCCACCGCTGCGCTGCTCCTCTCCCATCGCTTCAGGCAGGCACAGGCGCTCAGCCTGCCCTGTGGCCAATCCTGGCACTGATCAGAGCAGCTTTAGAATTGGCTGGGAGTGCCCAGGCAGACTGGGAGCCTGTGCAGACTCCCTTCAGTCCAGCAACTGTGTTGCTGGGTTGGAGAGAGCCTTCTGCGCATGTATGTTTGGCCAGCCCGAGACAGCTGGCCAAACATACATGTGCAGTGAGGGGAGTGCACAGTGCACTCCCCTCACTTGTCATCCCCAATGCCCCACCCCTTTAACAAACGATAAGATAATAAACATGGTTTACTATCTTTTTGTTTGTTAACGCCTTGGGTGCCCAGGACGTAACGGTTACGTCCTCGTTTTCAATGCTCAGGTGGCGAGGACGTAACCATTACGTCCTGGTATGGGCCCTCGGGGAAGCCCTAGCACTCCCCCCGAGGGCCTCGCACCCCCCTCCCATGGGCAGGGTTGGGAGGGGAACCACTTCCTCTTCCACCTGACGCCCCCAGTGACGTATGATGCCATCTGATGATGTCAGAAGCTCAGCTTTCAGCGCGGATCGGAAGAGAAATGCACAAGCATCTCTCTTCCGATCACAGGCTGGGGGCGGGAGAGGCATCAAAGGAAAGGAAAGGCCTTTCCTTTCCTTTGATATCACTCTGAGAATTTCTGCCCACTAGACACGAGGGATGTTTGTTTTTGGTGAAATTGGCTTGAGCGGAGCGGCCCCTTGGGCAAGGGCTGCTCCCCAAGTGAGGCAATTTTTACAAGGCCTTTTCTGCCCCTCCGGGGGGTGGATCGACCCATTTGAATTAGGCCGATGGGGGCAGAAGCCACTAGACAGCAGGGAGATTTTTTAAAATTGTAAACAATGAAGGGGAGCGACCCCTTGAGCAAGGGTCGCTCCCATAGGGCCAATTTTTTATTAGGCCATTTCTGCCACCCCTGGGGGCAGGTCGGCCTATATTAATTAGAAGCCACTAGGCACCAGGATTTTTTTTTTTTATGCAAACAATGAAGGGGAGCGACCCCTTAAGCAAGGGTTGCTCCCCTAGGAGCAGATTCTATTTAGGCAAATTCTGCCCCCCTTGGGGCAGATCGGCATATTTTAATTAGGCCAATCTGCCCCCAAGGGAGGCAGAAACCACTGGACACCAGGGATTTTTTTAAAGTCAGTTTCACACAAGAGTAGCGACCCCTTAGGCATGGCTTGCTTCTCTGGGGGGCAAATTTGTTTTAGTCCAGTTCTGCCCCCCTTGGGGGCAGATTGACCTATTTTAATTAGAACCACTAGGTACCACAGATTTGTTTTTTGTTGTTGTTTTTTTACAGATGGGGAGGGACTCCTTAGGCAAGGGTCACTCTCCTGGGGGGCAAATTTATTTTTGGGGGGGCTAGTTCTATTATGCTGATCTGCTTCCAAGGTGGGGCAGAAACCACTTAGGCACCAGGGATTGGTGTGTGTGTGTGTTTTGTTTTGGGAGACAGCACCTTTGGCAAGGGTCACTCTCGATGGGGGCACATTACTGTTGGCCATTTCTGCCCACCTGGGGGCAGAGTGGCCTATTTTTGTAAAGGCCCATTTGCCCCAAAAGGGGACCTGAAATCCCACAAGACACCAGGGAATAAGGCCATACCCCCACCCCAAATAAATGGCGACAAAGTTGTTCTGCCCACCGGTGGGCAGATGGCGCGTTTACTCCCAATCCACTCCCTGGGAGGGCAGAAAGACTACTAGATGCTAGGGAATAAAAAAAAAATAGTGGGTTGGTGGCTACCAACCAGTATGGGCATGGTTATGCCCCCACCCCACCTGAAGGGGATAAAAGTCTTTCAGCTTTCCCCCACTCACTAAAAGATCTTATCCCAGCAGCAAGCAAGAGGATATTTGATTATTTTGGGTTTTGGTTTGACATGTGGGCCAGGAGAGCTTGTTTAACTCTCAAAATTGTCCCACTTGAAAAGGTGAGGGCTGCACTTTTTGGACTTTGGAACGCTGCCATGTAGAAAAATCTACGAGACCTAGACACATCTGAAAACTAAACATCAAGGGTGAGTCCAGGATGGTGTGCTTTACATGCACCCTGCACCGTTTTCTTACCCACAATGCCCTGCAAACCCACATTTTTGTGATGGAACATTCTGGAATATGCAGGAATCCACAAAATTCCTACCAAACAGCATTGTCGCATCTATAGAGAGAAAAATTTTGCCCCACTTGTCAAACTGCCCTTTTGGACCCGCTTTTGTTCCCCCTCAATTTTGACATGTTTTTGGCTCTTCCCTTTCACAGGGACTTGGCCCACCTACACAAGTGAGGTATCATTTTTATCAGGAGACTGAGGGGAACGTTGGGTGGTAGGCAATCTGCGCTGGTACGGTGATCCCACATAGAAATGTGGGAAAAATGTGACTTTTTGGCTAAATTTGAGGCTTACTGAGGATTCTGGGAAAGAAAACACTGGGGGATCCATGCAAGTCACACCTCCCTGGACTCCCTTGAGTGTCTAGTTTGCAGAAATGGCTGGGTTTGGTAGGTTTCCCTAGATGGCTGCTGAGCCCGGGGACAAAACGCAGGTGCCCTCCCAGCAAAAGCAGGTCGTTTTGTATTTGATGATTTTGATGTGTCCACGTAGTGTTTTGGGGCATTTCTTGTTGCGGGCACCTGGCCTACCCAGATAAGCGAGTTATCATTTTTATCAGGAGATGTAGGGGAATGCTGGGTAGATGGAGATTTGTGGCTCCCCTCGGATTCCAGTACTTTATATCACCGAAATATGAGTAAAAAGTATTTGTTTTGTCAAATTTAGGTTTGCTAAGGATTCTGGGTAACAGGACATGGTGAGAGCCATAATTTATCCTATCCTGGGTCCCCCTAGGTGTCTAGTTTTCTGAAATGTCTAAGAATGCTAGGTTTTCCTAGGTGCCGGATGAGGTAGAGGGCCAAAATCCACAGGTAGGCAGTTTGCAAAAAACAGGTCAGTTTCCTTTGAGAAAACGTGATGTGTCCATGTTGTGTTTTGGGGCATTTCCTGTCACGGGCACTAGGCCTACCCACACAAGTGAGGTACCATTTTTATCAGGAGACTTGAGGAAATGCTGGGTGGAAGGAAATGTGTGGCTCCTCTTAGATTCCAGAACTTTCTGTCACTGAAATGTGAGGAAAAAGTGTTTTGTTGCCAAATTTTGAGGTTTGCAAAGGATTCTGGGCAACAGAACTTGGTGAGAGCCCCACAAGTCACCCAATCCTGGATTCCCTAGGTGTCTATTTTTCAAAAATGCACAGATGTGGTAGGATTCCTTATGTGCCGGCTGTTGGCAAAAAAGGACGCAAATTTGGCGTGGGTAGATTATGTGGACAAAACGTTATGAGGACCTAAGCGCGAACTGCCCCAAATAGCCAAAAAAGGCCTGGCACCTGAGGTGGAAAAGGCCTGGCTAAAAGGGGTTATGGGTGATTTGCATCGGCTGCTGTTGGTGGGGGTGCAACACTCCTCCGCCTTAATGGAGGAGCCGCACCTGGTGTCTACAAAACCTTTACTTCAAGTTTGCTAAATAATGCTGAGAAAAGAGATTTGACATTGGAATGGTCAGTACATGAAGTTGGTTTGTAAACCATATTTTGTCTGCATGCATAAGGGAAAGTAAATAATAATGAGCCAGATGTTCGAAGCCTATTTGAATTTCTTATCGGTAAAGATCTGTATTTTGGACCGTTAAGAAATGCAAACTGGGCTTTTCTAATGTACAAAGCCCTTAAAGGAATCACAAATTGAGATTCCCACCTTGTAGAAATTGCATTGTGCAATTCACAGAATAGAAAATGCAAATAAGGATTTCTTATTTGCATTTCCTAGTCTGATAAACCATGCATTTCCAAAATGCGATTTGGGTATTTTGAAGATGCATTTACCACTGACTTGAAGTCTGTGGTAACTAGGTACAATTTAAAAAAGCACCCCAAGGTGCTTTTTTAAAATTGCAATAGAGCACACACATGTCCCTTATGCATATGTGTGCTCTACAGGTCCACCCCTATTTTAGGAGTGCACCAAAGAGGGCATTTTCCTCTGGTTTTGCATTTCCTAAATAGCATCTTGTACTGCACTAAATCCTAAACACATTACAAGCCACTGTCTCAAAGACCCCCAATCCCATGCCTGACACCAGGATGGCCACCGCCAATTTCTAAAGTATGCTCCAGAATATGCATTTCAGCTTCTACCCTGTGGAAATAGCTCTACAGTCCACACTTGGAGCCAGGGGAATTCCACCTCTACTGTTGAATTGTACGTAACCCAAAATATTACCTAGAAGGGGGACTGAGGGCAAAGCCCTGTGCTTCAAGGGCTGCACTTTTCTGTAGCCCTCTGTACATTCAATCAATCAATCAATCAGTTTTTGTAAAGTGCAGCTACTCATCCGTGAGGGTCTCAAGGCGCTGGGGGGAGGGGAGGGGCCTCATCCGAAGAGCCACGTCTTGAGGTTCTTCCTGAAGATGGTGAGCGACTGGCTTGGTCTGAGGTGCAGGGGGAGGTTGTTCCATTTCTTCGCTACAATGTAGGTAAAAGATCATCCTCTGGCAGTGGTTTTGCAGATCCAAGGAACAGTGGCCAGGGCTATCTGGGCGGAGCGGAGGGATCTGGCGGGGGTGTGAAGGAGACGCAGTGGTTCAGGTAGGTTGGTCCTGTGTTGTGTATGGCCTTGTACGTGTGGGTGAGAAGCTTGAAGGTGATTCGCTTCTCGGTCGGTAGCAAGTGGAGGGAGGTCCAGAATGAGTCTGGCGGCAGTGTTCTTGATGAGTTGAAGTTTATTGATGTTCCTAGTTGAGTTGCTGGCGTAGAGGGCATTGCCGCAGTCAAGCTTTCTCGTGAATAAGGCGTGGGTGACTGTCTTGGGACAGTCTGCTGGGATCCATCTGAAGATCTTCCAGAGTTTGCAGAGTGTGTGCCAGCAGGAGGAGGCGACAGAGCTTACCTGGCAAGTCATGGATCGGGAGGAGTTGAGGATAATTCCTAAGTTGCAGGTGTGCTCGGTCGGTGCGGGGGGGTTGTTGAGGGATGTGGGGCACCAGGAGTCAACCCAAGCTGAGGTGACGTTTCCGAAGATGATGAGCTCCATCTTGTCAGAGTTGAGCTTGAGGCAGCTTTCTCTCATCCATGTGGCGATGGTTTCCTTTCCTGCGTGAAAGTATCTTTTGGCAGTCTCCAGGTCTTCCGTAAGGGAAATGATGAGATGTGTGTCATCGGCATATGACACGAAGTTCATACCATGGCTTCTGACGATGGCAGCAAGAGGGGCCATGTACACGTTGAACAGTGTGGGGCTCAGTGAGGATCCTTGTGGAACTCCGCAGTTGACTCCTGTGGGTCTGGAGGTGTAGGGCGGGAGTCTGACCCACTGTGTCCTCCCAGAGAGAAAGGAGTGGATCCATTCAAGGGCTCTTCCAGGGATTCCTATGTCATGGAGTCTTGTGCGAAGAGTGCTGTGGGAGGCCGTGTCAACAGCTGCTGAGAGGCCGAGGATTATGAGTGCTGCGGTGTGTCCGCGGTCTAGGAGTAATCGGATGTCATCAGTGGCTGGCAGGAGTGCTATCTCCGTGCTGTGATTGCTGCGGAAGGCAGACTGGGAGCTGTCTAGGGAGCTGTTGGCCTCAATGAAATTCTGTAGTTGTGCGTTGATTGCTTTCTCTTGTACTTTGGCGGGGTAGGGTGGCCACGAGATGGGCCGGAAATTCTTTAGTTCTGATGGGTCGGTCGAAGGTTTCTTCAAGAGAGGGCATATTTCGGCATTTTTCCAGTCCTCGGGGAAGGTGCCCATGCTGATGGAGCAGTTGATAGTGTTATGAAGCTCGTGACAATGGCTGTGCTGGCTCTGATGTATATGTGGTGCGGGCAGGGTCCCGAAGGGGCTCCGGGGTGGGTGTTGTACATGATGTTGACTGTTTCCTCTGTGGTGAGCGTGGACCAGTCGTTGATGGTCTCCGCAGATTCTGGGTGTGGGTGGGTCGGTCACAGGTTCCGGTGCCAGGTGACCGGAAGCTGTTGTAGATATCCTGGATCCTGCGGTGGAAAAAGGAGGCAAGTTTGTCTCAGAGGTCCTGTGATGGGGGATGCTGGTGGCTTCAGGGAGGGGATCTGTGAACTCGTTCATGACTGAGAAGAGTTCATTCAAGTTGTGTGCAGAGGAGATGATGTGGTCCTGGAGTGTGTTCTTCCTTGCGTTCTTGATTTTTCGTCCGTAAACGGCCGTTGCGGCTCTGAATGAGGCAAGCTCTTCGCTGGATTGGGTGTTCCTCCATTTTTTCTCTAAACATCTGCAGGTTCGCTTCGATTCTTGGAGTTCAGTGGTGAACCAGCTGGCCTTCTTAGGTACGCGTTTGGCCGATGTCAGCCGAAGAGGGGCTAGAGTGTTGGTGCATTTGGTGATCCATGCTTTGAGATTGTACGCTGCTGTGTTGGTGTCGTCAGAGGGGGGAGAGAGGGATTTGGTGAGCTGTGAGGTGAGTTGCTAGTTGGTGTTTTCATTCCATTTCCTGTGGGGGGTCCCTGAGGTGTGGGTGTGGCTGCTGAGTGTGGTGATTGTAAAGTGTATGCTGCGGTGGTCGGTCCAGTCTTGGGTGTGTCTCGATGGTAATCCGGTCGCTTAAGGTGAAGATGGGGTCCAGTGTGTGTCCTGCAATGTGTGTGGGTGTGGAGACAAGCTGTCTGAGGCAGAGGGTGGCGAGGTTATTGAGTAGAGCGGTGGTGTTTGGGTCGGTGCGGTAGTAACTGTCCTTGGGACACTGGTTTGGGGGCAAATGGTTGCCTGTGATGTGGATGCAATAGGGCTGGAGGAGTCGATGTGGGCAAGGTGAAGCTGACAGTTGTTGACTGACCAGGTATTCCTGATGGGCCAGCTTCGTCCTCAGTGTTCACACATCCAGGGGTGTTGTCCTCATTGGAGCCTTCATCCAGAGGAGTAGTGGCAGTCTCTGCTATCCTCTCTGTGGTGACTATGGCAAGGTTACCTGTGAGAGAAGTGGAGCACAGAGTTTGTGTAAATGATCCAACAAGTGATGTTTCAGTATTAGTGAAGGTGTGTGAGATGCACACAGACCTTAACATAATTCCCAGAAATGACAATGACAGCTGCTGCCAAATATTACTTAGTACAACATGAGACTCTGAAATTTCAAAACTATACACCATGGTCAAAGATGTTTAACTATGTTGGTAGTTATTAGACTGCTGATACCCTCTTATATTGTCTGACTATTAACATGGGTGTTATCCTTTGCTGTCTAGTGAATTGTCTGGCATGATACATGGCACAAAAAGCTGCACAATGCACAATAGTGTCAGAGTAGGGACACAGTAAGCAATTTACATTGACCTCTGCCTGGATGTACTGCTGTGCATCCACTTTGGCATGTATATTTCCCCCACAAGGTAGCATCTTTTTTGCTAAGGGCAATTTGATGGGTCACTCAGCTGTAGCTGTGTTTTGATTGTAATGATAGTGGGAGTGGGTCATTGCATTGCTGTCATTGACATAAACTGTTTCACAGTGGAACATTCATGATGTATGAGATAGGTAGTTAGTTTCACATGCATGACATTTCACATTTGGTGCACTGTTCATGTCTTCTTAATGGGGGAATATTGCCTTCTGGGAGTTGTAGTGCTATTAGTTCCCAGTACTTCACATGCTAATGGACAAGTGGCATGGCAGAGAGGGGTACTGGGACATTTGGACAGAGGGGTGGTGGGTGGTTTGTTAATTGAGGTGGGGTAACTTGGTGAGTGAGTATGCCGGACAAAACACTTGGGTGACATGAATTTTACGGTATATTTTTAGGCCCTCAGGATGCAGGATGTTCAAGACCTTCTCCTCCCAAGATTTGAAAGTAGGGCGAGGAGGTGGGGGCCAAACACCAGTCATGAGGACTGCCAGATGGTGCCTTGTGGCCATGGAACATTCCTTCCACCTTAGGTCATCCCACCTCTTCCTGATGTCCTCCATTGTGCGTGGATAGCTGCCTACAGAATTTACCCTGATGACCATTCTTTGATACAATTCCGTTTTCCTGGCTATTGATGTTTGCTGGACCTGTGCTCCAAACAGGTGTGGCTCTACCCTGACAATTTCGTCCACCATGACTGTCAACTCATCATCAGTGAAGCGTGGGTGTTTTTGTTGGGACACGTCTAACGTCAAAATATCCCAGTGTGCGTCATTTCCTGGATGCGTGAAACCGCCTTGCATCAAAGAGATGCAAGTTAGGCGTTCCCGTCTAAAAAATGACGTAAACACCCGTACAGCATATTTATTCAACCTCGCAAAAATGACGCACTGCTCGGAGGTGGAGCCAGAAAAAGGAGCAAATCCTGAGAAATTTAACACCTGGGTCATGGCAGGCGTTAAAATGGGGCAAACACACCAGTACTTAAGGAAAACTCACAGAAGCAACATCAGAGCTCAAAAAGGAAGACATGGAGGTGCTATTCATCCAGCATGCACGAAGATGCAGAGCACAGGAGCAACAGCAGCAGCTTCCACCACATCAACAGGGACCCCAAAGGCAATGCAGAAGGCAGGAGAGGCTATTCAGGACCAGGACAAACCTTCAGGGCCTCAGGGAACATGACATCATCCAGAGGTACAGACTAAACTGGCAAGCCATACAGCTGCTGCTGCGCCACATTGAGCCACAGTTGGCACCCAGCTTGAACACACCCCACATCATTCCACCAGAGACCAAGCTGCTAGCTGTCCTGTACATGTTGGCAAGTGGCAAAACCACTGGTGCCCTAGTTGCCGGGATCTCACAGCCCTCATTCTCTGCCTTCCTTCCCAAGGTACTTGATGCCATCATCTCCCTCACACCCAGCCACATCAGCTTCCCCAACACACTGCAGAAGCTGTAGGAAACCAAACAGAGGATCAATCAAATCAATGGCTTCCCGCACGTGCATGGTGCCATTGACTGCACACATGTACGGATTGTGCCACCTGCTACAACGGAGCATCTATACTGCAACAGGAAGCACACACACTCCATCAATGTGCAGGCCATTGTGGATCACCGTGAATTGATCACCAACATCGTGGCAAAGTATCCTGGGAGTGTACATGATTCATTCATCATCCGCCACAGCACCATCATTCAGCACTTCCAGGATGGACAATATGGCAATGGCCTACTTGTTGGTAAGTACAGAAACCTAGTTATACACACACAGCACAGCAACCCTGTAGGACACACAACACATATACCACTACATTGAAACGTGGCCAGGAAGACACTGAGGTTGTGCCACTGGTAGTCATGTTTGATATCCTGACCCAATGGGATACACACCTACGGACAAATGACATATGAAAATAACAAGAGATGCTACTCCAGAGCCACAAGGGACCAATTTAAAACCACACAGTGACAATGACATGGCCTTAACTGGCAGTACAACTTGGAAGATGAATCTTCCAATATCACATCAATAACCTTCAATCACACACCCTTCCAAGCAATAGGTACTGTGTAAGGGGTGTGTAATGTGTTTTGCTGCAGGTCAAACACCATGAGACACATAGCATGATGCTGTTGACTCTAATGAAGGTGACATGGAATCATTGAGGCAGTATCAACATCTCACATCACTCCTGGGGTGACATTGCCCGCTAGCAATAAGGAAGTGGACTGCGCTATGAAAACATGTGGATGTGACACTAATGCAAAGTGCACACTGCTACACATACGGATTGACAATTCCCCATATACAAAACAGATGTACAAGCACATTGACCTTCTGACACTAAAACCTTCACCCCCACAGCCATCTTAGCCAGCTTTCCTGGAGCAAATTCAGTAGTGTAGCTACATGTTTGCACATTAGGCAACTTGGTGAGGGCACAACAATAGGTGTGCATAGAACTTGTCACACACGGGATAGTTGTGCATTGTCAATTGTGAACACTTCAGTGCTGCCAACTTTTGGAGATGTGGTGTACATTGTCACCTAGCCAAATCATAGGGCCTCACTGTTTCATTTCACCTGCAATTACACATGTTGAATTGGATGGGATGTTCAGCCCATATACTGCAACTGTGTTACCACCACAGTGGTACCCTGATTGCTGTCTCCCCGATCGTGTACTGTGCCATTACTGTATTTCATACTGTGTGTTTTTCTATTGTGATTGCCTTTAATTTTGCTAGTTTTTTGTGCTTTTTGCCCCTTGTGCGCTCCCCCAAGCGTTCCGATCCCTGCCGCTGACTCCCTGCGGCCCCGCCCCCCTCGCGCCCCCATTCGCCGCTCCCTCCCACCTCCCGCCTCCCAGCTGCTCCTCCCTCCCCCCTCCCTTCTTAATGGCTGGCGCTGCGCGTCGCGAGTGAGCGACCTCTGACCTGTTTCAGGTCCTGAGTTCGCCCCCCACGACCGCAGCACCAACCTGCTGCCTCCTGCCTCTGTCCCCCGACCACGCTGCTGTTTGCGTGTTTGAGGCCCTCCTCCACCCGCAGGCATCCTCCTGCGCCTCATCCCTGGTGTCTAGTGGGCTCTGCCTAGCTCCACTTGACCCGTGTGCCGCTTCCGCCATCCTGTAAGTTGTTTTTCTGATTGTTTTTCTGATTTTTCTGCGCCTCGCCGCCGGCGCTTCTGCCCCCGTTGTGCCCCCCTGATTGCTGTCTCCCCGATCGTGTACTGTGCCATTACTGTATTTCATACTGTGTGTTTTTCTATTGTGATTGCCTTTAATTTTGCTCGTTTTTTGTGCTTTTTGCCCCTTGTGCGCTCCCCCAAGGGTTCCGATCCCTGCCGCTGCCTCCCTGCGGCCCCGCCCCCCTCGCGACACCATTCGCCGCTCCCTCCCGCCTCCCGCCTCCCAGCTGCTCCTCCCTCCCCCCTCCCTTCTTAATGGCTGGCGCTGCGCGTCGCGAGTGAGCGACCTCTGACCTGTTTCAGGTCCTGAGCTCGTCCCCCACGACCGCAGCACCAACCTGCTGCCTCCTGCCTCTGTCCCCCGACCACGCTGCTGTTTGCGTGTTCGAGGCCCCCCTCCACCCGCAGGCATCCTCCTGCGCCTCATCCCTGGTGTCTAGTGGGCTCTGCCTAGCTCCACTTGACCCGTGTGCCGCTTCCGCCGTCCTGTAAGTTGTTTTTCTGATTGTTTTTCCGATTTTTCTGCGCCTCGCCGCCAGCGCTTCTGCCCCCGTTGTGCCCCCCTGATTGCTGTCTCCCCGATCGTGTACTGTGCCATTACTGTATTTCATACTGTGTGTTTTTCTATTGTGATTGCCTTTAATTTTGCTAGTTTTTTGTGCTTTTTGCCCCTTGTGCGCTCCCCCAAGCGTTCCGATCCCTGCCGCTGCCTCCCTGCGGCCCCGCCCCCCTCGCGCCCCCATTCGCCGCTCCCTCCCACCTCCCGCCTCCCAGCTGCTCCTCCCTCCCCCCTCCCTTCTTAATGGCTGGCGCTGCGCGTCGTGAGTGAGCGACCTCTGACCTGTTTCAGGTCCTGAGCTCGCCCCCCACGACCGCAGCACCAACCTGCTGCCTCCTGCCTCTGTCCCCCGACCACGCTGCTGTTTGCGTGTTCGAGGCCCTCCTCCACCCGCAGGCATCCTCCTGCGCCTCATCCCTGGTGTCTAGTGGGCTCTGCCTAGCTCAACTTGACCCGTGTGCCGCTTCCGCCGTCCTGTAAGTTGTTTTTCTGATTGTTTTTCCGATTTGTCTGCGCCTCGCCGCCGGCGCTTCTGCCCCGTTGTGCCCCCCTGATTGCTGTCTCCCCGATCGTGTACTGTGCCATTACTGTATTTCATACTGTGTGTTTTTCTATTGTGATTGCCTTTAATTTTGCTCGTTTTTTGTGCTTTTTGCCCCTTGTGCGCTCCCCCAAGCGTTCCGATCCCTGCCGCTGCCTCCCTGCGGCCCGCCCCCCTCGCGCCCCCATTCGCCGCTCCCTCCCGCCTCCCAGCTGCTCCTCCCTCCCCCCTCCCTTCTTAATGGCTGGTGCTGCGCGTCCGCGCCGGAGGCGCGCCAGAGGCAAGCCCGTCTGCGCCCGTCCGCGCCTGGACCGCGCCCAGCGCCACCCCCTCTGGTCCTCACACCCCCCCGCATCACCCGCGTCCGCTACTCAACCAACGAACTCCGCGCACTCAACCCTGGCCCCTCCGCAGAGTGCTTCCTTGCAACCCCGAAGCACACAAAAGGACCTTTCTCCTGCCGCACCTGCAACTTCTCCTGCGACAGAACGGCGAAGCCAACAACAAGAACTTCCAACACCAACCACCTGAACTGCATCCTCATCAACACACGCTCCGCACGAAAACACGCCATCGAACTCTGGGACTTACTCGACACCACCGCCCCTGACGTGGCCTTCCTGACCGAAACCTGGTGGAACGACTCCTCGGTCCCGGACATCGCAATCGCCATACCGGAGGGATACAAAATCACCAGAAGAGATCGAACCAACGGAATCGGCGGCGGAATAGCCATCGCCCACAAATCTACCCTCAAAATCCACACCCACACGGGCGACACCCTCAAGACAGCCGAACACCTCCACTTCCAGATCCACACGGACCCCAACACGACCCTCAGAGGAACCCTCATATACCGCCCTCCAGGACCAAGAGCCCCCTTCAGCGACACCGTCGCCGACCTCACGAGCACCCACGCCCTCGCGTCCCCAGACTACATCCTCCTGGGAGATCTAAACTACGACCTGGAAAATAACAACGACGTCAACACCGCATCTCTGACCTCCAACCTCCTCAACCTCGGACTCCGTCAACTGGTCAACACTCCCACCCACATCGCCGGACACACTCTTGACCCCCTCTTCACCTCAAGCAACCACATCTCTTTCAGCCACACCTCCGAACTCCACTGGACCGACCATCACTGCGTCCACTTCTCTTATACGAAAATCACCGAACACCACCGCATCCCTCGACCTCATCACCGCCGCTGGGGAAAAATCACCCAAGACCAACTAACCAGCACCCTCGTCAAAGACCCTCCACCCGGCTCAACCGACCCAAGCACTGCCGCCATCAACCTCCATCAATGGATCCTCGACTGCACCAACACCTTAGCCCCACTCAAGAAACCCACCGCCAACCAAGGAAAGAAAAAACCAGCCTGGTTCACAGACGAACTGACCGCCTCCAAAAGCCTCTGCCAGAAGCTCAAGAAGAAGTGGATCTTAGAGCGCACACCCGACAACCTCGCCTCCCTCAAAAACGCCAACCGTGAACACCACCAACGGATCCGAGTCGCCAAGCGCGCCCACTTCACTGAACGCATCAACAACAACGCCCACGACTGCAAAGAACTCTTCGGCATCGTGAAGGAACTCTCAAACCCCAACGCCAACTCCAACGACATCCCGCCCTCCCAGAAACTCTGCGACGACCTCTCCACTTTCTTCCACCAGAAAATCACAACCATCCACGACAGCTTCAACGCCACTCCACCGCCAGACCCCACCCCTGACATCTCCACAGACGCCTGCCGCCTCACCGCCTGGACCCACGTGGACGACACCGAAACAATAACAACCATGAACACCATCCACTCAGGCTCCCCCACGGACCCATGCCCTCATCACGTGTTCAACAAAGCCAACGCCATCATCGCCCCCAAACTCCGCGAGATCATCAACCTCTCCTTCGACTCCGCCACCTTCCCAGACAGCTGGAAACACGCAGAAATCCAACCCCTCCTCAAGAAACCCAAGGCTGACCCCAACGACCTCAAAAACTTCCGACCGATCTCTCTCCTCCCTTTTCCAGCAAAAGTCATCGAGAAGATCGTCAACACACAACTCGCCCACTTCCTCGAAGACAACTCCATCCTAGACCCCTCTCAATCCGGCTTCAGACGAAACCACAGCACCGAGACTGCTCTCCTCGCCGCCACAGATGACATCAGAACCCAAATGGACAACGGCGAAACCTCGGCCCTCATCCTCCTCGACCTATCAGCCGCTTTTGACACAGTCTGCCACCGCACCCTACTGACCCGCCTCCATGGAGCCGGCATCCAGGATAAAGCCCTCAACTGGATCTCATCCTTCCTCTCCGACAGAACCCAGAGAGTCCGACTCTCCCCTTTCAGCTCCAAAGCCACCAACCTCATCCCAAGGATCCTCCCTCAGCCCTACGTTGTTCAACGTCTACATGGCCCCCCTCGCCAAACTGGCCCGCCACCATCACCTCAACATCATCTCCTACGCCGACGACACCCAGCTCGTCCTCTCCCTGACCAAAGACCCACTCACCGCCAAAACCAACCTCCACGAGGGACTAAAAGCCATCGCCGAGTGGATGAACGACAGCCGCCTGAAGCTCAACTCCGACAAGACGGAAGTCCTCATCCTCGGGCGCACCCCTTCGGCCTGGAACGACTCCTGGTGGCCCACCGATTTCGGACCCCCACCCACCCCAGCCAGCCACGCAAGAAACCTCGGCTTCATCCTGGACTCAGCCCTCACCATGTCCAAACAGGTCAGCGCCGTCTCCTCTTCCTGCTTCAACACCCTTCGAATGCTCCGCAGAATTTTCAAGTGAATCCCAACAGGAACCAGAAAGACGGTGACCCAAGCCCTCGTCAGTAGCAGACTTGACTACGGCAACGCACTCTACACAGGCATCCCAACAAAAGACATCAAACGACTCCAGCGTATCCAAAATGCATCCGCCCGCCTGATCCTTGACATACCCCGCCGATGTCACATCTCCCCTCACCTGAAGGACCTCCACTGGCTCCCCGTGGACAAGAGGATCACCTTTAAACTCCTCTCCCACGCTCACAAGGCTCTACACAACACCGGACCTACCTACCTCAACTCCAGACTCAACTTTTACGCCCCCACTCGTCAACTCCGCTCTGCCAATCTCGCCCTCGCCATCGTCCCCAGGATCCAGCGCAAGACCGCCGGCGGCAGATCCTTCTCCTTCCTCGCCGCCAAGACCTGGAACTCTCTCCCCACCTCACTGCGCCAGACCCAGGACCTCCTCGCCTTCAGGAGACTCCTCAAGACCTGGCTCTTCGACCGCTAACAGCTCACCCCACCCCCCCCCCCCACCAGTGCCTCGAAACCCTGACGGGTACATAGTGCGCTTTACAAATGTTATGATTGATTGTTATGATTGATTGATTGGAATCGATTGTGTGTGTGGAAGTATCATGTCACCTCCATGGACACTTCTTTCACATGACATAATGCATGGGAGATACACACTGAACTGCAAGTTCAGAAATATACCACTGATATCAGGTCAATCAGCCAAACACCAGTTTTGATAGTTAAACAACCCAATGCAGAAAGAACATCTTAGAAGCCTAGGGTCCCACACAATACCACAAACACAGATGAGTCACAGATGACACAAGATAACAACTGCCATGCAAAATGATAATCAAGGTGCAACCAACAACCAAATATTGACCCTCATTTTCTCTTCCACCTGATCAGGGTTATGAGATCCAGCCATGGATCATGACCCCATTTGCCAAGCCAAGCACAGCAGCAGAGCGGGCCTATAATGAGGCACATCGTAGGACACGCACCATAGTTGAGAGGACTTTTGGCATCCTGAAGTCCAGATTCAGGTGCCTGGACATCACCGGAGGCAGCCTCCTATATTTACCTGAAATGGTCTGCAAGATCATTTTGACCTGTGCCATACTGCACAACATTTTTGTAAGGAGGAACATTCCCCTCTATGAACCAGTCCAACAAATGCCTGAAAAGGAGGAAGAGGAGGATGCTGTCCGTGAAAATGAGGGGGAACATCCAAACACTGCTGTAGGATTGCGTCGCAGACAACACATCGTACAAAACTTCTTCTAACTATAGTCACCATCACCACTTTGTTATCACATGTCATTAAACACCTACCTTCATCACTCAATCATGCTCTGGGTAATTATTTATGCATCACATGATCTCTAGGAATCATAATCAGAGTTTAGCCTCATGGAGCATTGCAGAAATACAGATTAGGCTACTGAAAAAGCCACATCACATTCGATGTGTATAAATGTACAGCCTACATCACACACAGTGTAAATGACATATATCCTGTCTACTTCACATGTGAAGGGCAATATCAGAGGACCACAGCTATAAGACACATCAATGTTGCCAACATGGTCCATTGCAGCACATGACACACAACAAAGACTCCATCAATCATAAGGAAAAAAGTGTCTCATACATGAGGCAGTGGATGTGCTATTGCATTGGTAACAGGAATATATTACCAGACCCTTGACAGCAGTAACTGTGACATCAGCTATCTCTGCAAGGAGTGTGTGTGACAAGAAGTCCATCTATACTGAAAATGGATAGCACAAGTGCCCCAGGTATGACAAGAATTGCTCACAAAACATGCCCTGCGCAGTCCATCCCAGAGAATAAGTCCTGCCACTGCCATGTTTTAAGTCTCTCCTCACACTTCTCTAGGGGGCCCTGTAAATGGACTATCTGTACCCTGAGATTCTTCAGCTACACATACCTAGACTTCCATTCTGACTCCTGTGTGCTTCCTACTTCAGGATGGCATGCCATAGTCATAGTTCATCAGTCTGCATGGACTTCAGGTCAAATAATGCACTGCGTGGTAGTCGGTAAGACCTGTAATCAGCTGTCCATTGTTTCCCATGTGAAAGGTCCACTTGGTCCTTTGAACTTGATTCTCAACTCCACAACTTGTGAGAGACAGAAGCTGCACATAACTGTGAGCACTACCATGCAGACCAGCCATTTGAACCTGCCCTGCCCTTGCTGCTGCCTGGAACTGCTTAGAAGCTGCCATTTTCAGAATTTCCTTGTTGTGCATTGGCGTACAAATCACTTGTATACCAGAGCCCTTGGGGGATTGTGTAACATTGCAAACCACAGCACAAACAGTTTTTAGTTCCCACAGTGTTTTTCCTGCTTGTCCCAGTTAGAGTCTTCTCACTGTGTATTTGCCTTGTTCATTTTTGTTCCTGACAGAGCCTGCATCCTGTTAGCCAAACTGGTTCCAGTCTTTGCGTTAAACTTAGAGGTTCCCTGTGGCTACATTTGTCTCACAGTTGCTTTCCATGCCCTCTCCTGCCTCATGGGTTATTGTGTGTGGTAGGTCTACAATGAATCCTCAAATAGATAGTATAGTTTAATCATTTTACTCATCGTAATCAGTTCTGGGACATGTATGCAAATGGCCTAATCCAGCCCCCATCCCCTGTCTGATATTGCCTGTAATTATTGTTGCCAAACAGTGACAGTGTGCTTTGGCTGTATGCATGGATTCGGTACGGTGCCTCCAGCACAACAAACAAGGCTTGCCAATGTGTATGTGAGGACAAAACATGTTTGTGCCCTGACGGTCCACACCCAAATCACTTCTGCCACCACCTTTTGATGGTGCTTGTGTGGTGACTATCTGTGAGATTAATTAGCACAGAGGCACTGATGTTCCCTGTTGTAGTGGGCATTTTAAAGACCACCCTGTGTACACATGTTGTGATGAAACCTGCCTATTAACTATTACTCATCCATTAAGTTTTTGAGCACACCAAGGTTGCCCTGTCATCATCCTTATGAAAGTTCTGCAGTGCCATAGCTGGGCTATCACCATGTGTGTTGTTAGTTGATCTTTGGCTTTAGGTCAAATCTGCTTTGAAGGATACTCTGTTAATTGAAGGAATGGCTCCACACCCTCATGACTAGACCTGCACTTAACTATGACAACATGGTGGCCAATACTGACACAGGGTACACATGGCCACACACTTGAACTGGACACCTTTGTGCAATGAACCACTGGAAATATGTGAACACATGCAGCATGGTCTGCTGGTCCTCCACAGCCACAGGAGAAACATAGGTCATTTACATTAGTCAAACTGTGGTGTACCAAAACATTTTAGGATTGGATTTGAGACTCTGTGTCACAAACGCTGTACCTAACTAGCATGTTCAAATGCCTGACTCATGGGTAGTATACACACAAGTGACCATGAAGCGGTTTTCAACATTTCATTACATGTGATGGGTTGCATTTCTGACATTGCCATTATAAACCCTCCTCTATCTATCCTGTGTATAGTTTGTCGTGGGAGATGTTTTGTCCCCAAAGTCAGGGAAGTTCACACAGCATAAGACGCAACAGATATAACAAACAGATATCATAACTGATGTACCTCAATGAATGGCATCTGATGGTTATCCACAATTACAACACATTCATACAAGCACATTATGTAAAACACTTCTTGTGACGTTCACACAGAGGCACAACAGCAATTGAAATAGCCAATTCACAGACATAAACACACAGGCCATGAGTGGATTATTTTAGTTGCGTAACCCTGCTATCCTCTATTGATGCAACACTTGCTCAAAATAGGAAACACCAATTTTATTCCAAAGGTTTGTGTTGCTGTTGCGTCAGTTAAGAGAGCTATTCCAGCACAACAACATGAGTATTATGGTCCACAGTAGTGGGGACTGCCACTTGTGCCCTAACACTAGAACACACACAGCAGGTCATAACATCCTATCTTTGTATATACTTATATCCTTCATGTATGTTAAAAAAAGAAAAATGACGCAAACACAGTTATAGACTGTTTTTTGATGCAAAAGTGTAAAAAAAGACATATGCGTCAAAATCTGATGCATATGCATTAAAAAATGACGCTTAAACCCATAATACATTGATTGGTCCCTAGCGTTAATTCCAACACTGCACCCCATGAAATCGGTTATCTATTAAAGAAGTATTGATCCTTCAATGAGGGTGAACTTTTAAGCATATGGGTCACAAAATGTTTAACGCAAAGCCCATAAGCATTATACAATTTCATGCATTATAATAAAATCGCACCACATTTGAGACAGGACGTGATGTAATAGGATATCCTGTTTACAGAAATTGTATTCATTTTCACTTTGCAGTCTGTGATTCTGCTAGAATGTGAGGCTGTGTATAGAGTTGTGTCTGTCAATATTGTGCTTTTGTCTCCTGTGTGCTATTTCCATTGTCATCTGTTGTGTTTGTAAGTGTCTGTGTGAATCAGTGTAAGTGTGTTTTTGTAATTTTTTGAGATTAGATTTGTCTTTGTACTGTTGGGAGTGTGTTAGTGGGTATTATTAGTTGGGTATTATTGGGCTGTTTGTGGGCTCTTTAAGTTTCCTTTCCATGCCTCCTTTCCCTGTATTTCCCTCTTTACCCTTTCCTAACCTTATTATTTTTGAGATGTTGGGAAGGCCACGTCTGGGGAGAATGGATGAGGAGGAGCTGGGGGCTTTTATATGGCTGGTGTGCCACTTTCTCCCTCTGATGTTGTAGGCTGGTGGCAGGGTGATACAGGGGTATCACACCGAGGCTAGGAGGCTCAGGTGGGCAAAGGTGCTGTTCCACCTAAAAAGACCGTTCAACAGCCAGCGCAATGACCACCAACTGAAACATCGCTGGGCTGACCTGGTGGCCCGAGAGCAGGACCTGCTGGACCACCTTGATGTGGTGATTGGTGGCCCTGTTGGTGAGTACAAATTTGACTAATGTGTACAGCTAATGCTCTGTAGTGACAGTAGCAGATTTTGTGACATGCTGCATGAAATGTTTGTGGACATGTGGAATGCAAGTTGAACAAATTGTGACCATGATGTGTACTATTTTTGCTACACATTACCTTCATTTGTTGATGCAAAAGCTGCACAAACTTACAAAAGACAACTTTATCTTGTAAATTAGTGCTGCTTTGACATCAATAGATGATGGTAATGCAGCACAAACAAAGGTATTATTCTGGGCCTGTGAGTGTACCAGGAATAAGATGTATGTCACAGGCTGATTCAAGTAACCAAAGTAGTCCCCAATTTTTTTAATACTTGTCTGCACAGTATTCATGGCCATACGTACAAAGATCTTCTTAACCCCAGGTAATATCTTATGCTCATATTTTGACTTGGTTTGTGCAGCATTTAAATTAATTATGGATGCTAATGCAATGCACACTTGATAATATCTAATTTTTTTGTTCTACTTTCCGTAGCTGTAGCGTAAACAAATGAAGCAAATGCTATACACAAATAAAAATACCATCTGGCCCTAAGTTCATTGTTTCTGTGTGTTTACGTCTGGAGAGATAATCTTTCACATGGCCAAACGTAATAGTGCCCGGATTCTACCAGATTGCAGTAGCAGTACACAGGTTCCTCTTGTGGCATTTCGGAGTAGGCGTAGAAATCCTATCATTGAGTAGCATGGCCCAACAAAATTTTTGCCTTGGGCACAATTGCTGGTACAGAGCTGGTGCATTTACCACCTGTGTCACTTTATAGCCAAACAATTTTATAAAGTTAATGGGTTATCATGGGACCCCTGAACTTTGTGAATGCATGGTCAGAAATTATTTATTTGCATGATGTTGTGCAAGGGACCACTGACTGCTTCCATCATACATTTAAAGTGGCAAAATAGTTTGCTAGTTTACGTTCGGTACACCCCTGCTGATCTAGTGCAGCATATGTACAATTGTTAACTTCTCACTATGATGCCTATCACAGACATGGTGGTATGCTAAGACCAGCAGACCAGCATTATTGTGAGTGCCGCCATTCCCAAGGTGCTTACAAATAGAGACCTTCGTCATAAAGAATGGAGAAGTAGGACATTTGCTAAACCATGTTTCAATTAGCAGACAATGTCAGTTTGGTTGTATAACCACAGATTACCCAACTTGGAAAATGTAAGCCAATGAATGTGGCAAACTGTGATCTACAATACCTGATATAGGTACCCAGGGCCCAGGGGAACGCATTTCAGGTGCAATGACTACACCTGTGCCCATGCATTCTGTCATGGATGATCAAAGTAGACACTGTCAGCATATATATTTTTTGTTGTTTTGATTTAGATAAATGGCCAATCCATTTTTAGCGTAACATTGTCATCAAGTAACACACAGGATCCCTGCCATCGTGGTGTCATGGGGGAATATACGGCTCTGGGTACACTGCCAATGTGGCATATGTAACCTACAAACAACACAGGCACACATGTAATGGACTATTGAAAGCACAATAATTCCAGAATAAAACTCAACCCACGTGAGCATCACACAGTAACTCTTTGTCCCTTGATGCACAAGCTACAATACCTGAGTCACTGGTATTGCAGTGCATTAGGAATGTGGCTTTGCATGTCTCTCATAATAACAAATGATGAAATGGAGTACCCTCTAGAAATAATTAAGCACAAAATTGAGTAATCATGTTTGGCACCACATGATTGTTAGGGCCAGTGCATGTGTGCATATGTGTGTCTTTCACTCACTGGAGTGACAGTGTCAATGCATGTTTGCAGTAGTATGTCAGTTGGGGTGTCTACATGCCTTATGTGCTGCTCAATCATTTAAAATGTCACACACAGTAATTGTTTTAACCAAGTTCTGTACAGGGAGCAGACATTGAGCACATTTCACCCCCAAGTTTTACAGGTGGACCCGCCCCATATACAATTGGAGAAGTGGCTCGATTTGCGGACCCAGACATATCCAGTAAGTGTTGATATGTTTGTCCTTTGTTGTGTTTGCAGCTATTGTGTGATTGATTCCTGTGTGTTGGACTCATTGCAAGGCATGATGTGCTGGCACATGGTCTGATATGTGACTTGATTGGAGGTTGACATTTTGTTCCATGTTTGAGTTGGACATTCTGTGGGGGAGAGTCATATATTGGGAGTGCTGCGCTATAGGCATGGGCAGGTGAACAGGGTGATTTTTTGCTACCTGTATCCCAACGATTAATTTGGAGGTCGCCAGTTGCATGATTTAGTCAGCAAGTCATACCCTGATTCACACAGACCAGTGATGCCAAAGTCTTACCCACAGATTTGAGCATCCCTGTTAACTAATGAACATGTAGGACTGTATGTTTAACATAGCAGCATCTAACTCCACATGTTGTGCTCCGTTTATGTGGCACTTGAGTGAAATGTCATAGGTGTGCATGCAGGTCAAGCTCTGATGGGTGCTTGCATCAATGTACTTGTTTTTGGAAAGGTATCAGTGAGATCTAATGATGTTGACATTTGTCCGCAATTAGAAACATAAATGTGGATGTGATTGTCCAATGTTTGAATCAATCCTAGTTGGCAGCCCTCCTTACCTGTGGTGGACTGACTAAACCCATGGGCATTTGTCCAAAGCTTTCTGGCTGTCCTTCATGTTTGAAAGTATGGGTTGCATGTCCATCCCCCCTGAGGCACAGGGTTAGGGTTAGGAAATATGTGTACCTAGGTGTGAGGATCCCAGTGTAGAAGACAGACATGTAATTTAAACATTCATTTGTTCTAACATAGGATGCCCCCTCATGATTAGCAACTGCATACCATCTAGGCAATTCCATTTACAAATCACAGGTCTTGTGGGCCTTGATTGTCATCCAGAAGATAGTAATTAGTTGGCCTGACACATCTGGAGTACTTGCAGCATTTGTTATGTGACTAATGGCAGTACAATGATGCACAGATCATTTAATTAGGTACACACTTTGTTGTGAATTGCTGTGCTTTTAGATAGTAGATGCGTAGGCTGCGTTGGCCTGTCATTCCTCAGGGACATTTTATGATCTGTACTGTGATTTGGACTGCGTGTGCTATTTTTGAGGAAGTGTTAGAATATCATCTGTAGATGTATCACACAATGATGTCACTCATGTTTGGCTTTCTCTATTTTTACAGCTGCCAACATGAATGCCCATGAGATGAGGGAATTCCAGAGGCGGGCAATGCGTTACCGCCACATACTAAATGTGGAGGCTGCGTTCCACAATATGGCACGCCGTTATCGACATGAGAGAGCCCCAGGGGTCTGGAGGGCATTTGCCCAAGGGTGGGCCAGCTTTGCCCACAACAGCCACCACCACCCCTACAGCTCAGACCACAGTCACCCAAAGGATGACAGCCACTGTTGCAGGTCCCTCAACATCATCTGCACCAGGACCACAATCAGCAGCTCCTGCACCTCCCCCTTCAAACACAGCACTGGCACCAGCAGTGGCATCAACAAGTGGTACACAAACAACCCCAGCTGCAGTGATAGACAATGTTCAACTTCAGACCATGAAACGTGACATTCAACGGATGTTGCGCAGGATGAACAGGCCGCAGCAGGAGGTGTCTCGCAATAGCAGGAGACTGCAGGGTATTAAGAAGATCCTGCGGAGGGCCAATTTGTGACATTTGGATCCTCACCCATAATTACCTCCCATCCCTCCTCTTTCCTAGTTCTTATCTTTATTGGGTTTAGGGGGCTTAGTGTTAGGTTAGAGTAGGCTGTTAGTTTAGTTAGTATAAGTGGGTTGGGGTGGAGGGGGTTATATTACTACAGGTTTGTTTGTGGGTGGGGGATGATGTTGGGGTTTATGTGTGTGTGTGTATATATATATATATATATATATATACATATATATATATATATATATGTATATATATATATATATATATATATATATATATATATATATACCAAAAAATATTTGTTTAGGATAAGTTAGTATATGTTTAGGTTAGTATATGTAGTCCTACATGTGTCCCCTCATATAAGGGGGGAGGGGGGGATTGATGTTTAGAGTGTTTAGTTAAATGTGATAAGTAAGTTTAGCTTAGGGTAGTTAGGGCCAGTTGTGGGTAATGTGTAGATAGGATAGGTTAGGTAAGTTAAGGTATTTCCCTAGTTGTAGTTTCCTTTATTACTGTGAAATAACGTTTTAGGTACTCCTTTACAGTATGTGTCATATGCTTAGGGATCAGGGCCTTGGCATGGGTGTACAGTGTCAATTTAGTATTTCATTTCTGTTCCATCCTGCATCAGAATCCAATTATTGACATGGTTATTCCCAATTCCTAATGGGCTGTCACATTGCCAGCTACACCAAAGCTACTTCTCTATGCATCTGCCATCCATTGCACCCACCACTCAAGGTTACTATGGTTCCCAATGTGTTGTGAAGGTGGGATGTGTTTTTAAATCTGTCATTGTTTGAGTCCTGAATTGGAATCTTGGGCGCTGTGGGACGTCTGCCTGTAGCCTGATGTTCATGTGAACCCTGATAAGCTGAGTATTGTTATATTCTTATGTAGTATTGTATACATAAATCACACCTATCATTTCATACATTGTACTCCCAGGTTACATATTTGTCCATACACTCGTACACATCCATTCCTGCTGTGTGGTGTGTGTGTGATGAAAGTTTATAGTCAGATGTCACATACATGAAGATTGTCTTGAAGGGAATATTGGCCACATTGAGTTTCAGCTTATACATACCTTGAAGCTGACTTTTTCTGTCTTACACAGCATTATACTGTTTGTTTTCATTTCACTCCAGAAATAAGCCTCAGGAAGCACAGATGATGATACAATCCAGACGTCAGGGCATAGTTATCAGCCCACATTCTTTCTACACTGTTGTATTGACATTCTATTGCCATTGACATGTGACATCACTACTCTCCTACACAGTTTATGTGTCACGTTACACAGAGACAAAGTGGTTGTGTAAGTGCTATTTATTTTAAAGTGCTGTAGCGCAATATTTACATAGTCCAGGATTGTGAGTCCATTAGTGTGACGCCTTCTATTGTGATGCAACACAAGTGCAATGGGACACGTCACTGGACATGCTGGGGTGAAGTGTCATACAGTGCAGAGGAACATGAATTGCCAATGAGGTAGTGAGAGACAATTACAGAGCATAGTGTCAAGGTAAACACTGTGCTGGAGAACAGTGCATGTGACCAACTGTAGCAAGACTGGCATGTTACCAAGCACAGGACCTAGGATATCAGTGCCCATGTGCATGGACTGGTGCTACCGGGTACTCCTACGGGTGAAGGCGATCTGTTCCACGTCTTCCTCTTCTGATGTGTGTGTCATCTCCTCTGCCATTGGTGGTGGTAGGTTTGAAGGGGCAACACACACTTCAGTGTTTGAAGACGTGGAGTCAGAATTCCCGGTAGCTGCCAACTGTGGGGCTATTAAGGGCATTGCTGCAGCAAGGAGGAGCTGCTGGTTCTTGAGTATAGCAGCTACATCACTGTGGTAGGCAGCCAGGTCAGCCCTGAGGGTATCATGATTGCATTTGTGTACACAATGAAAGGTTTGGGATGCCAGGTGTTGTATCAACTCCCTAACTGCTGTGGTGAATTCCCTTACACATTGTTGTAGTCCTTGCAGGAGGGATGGTAGCATTGCATGGCTGCTGCATGTTCTGAAGATGACATCATGCACATGTGCATCCCCTCAAGGCTGGCTGCCATATTTTACATCCCCACCCGGACTTCCTTGGCCAGCTCCAGCTGTACTCCCAATACTGTCCTCTCAAAGGTGGTACCAGTGTCCTCAGAGTCCTCAGCTGGGTTTGAGCTGGCAGGTCGTACTATTGGGGTTGTAGGTGGGTCCTCTGTGATGGCTGCTGTATCTGTATTCCTCTTTGCGACTGAAAGTGGGATCTGGAGGGTTCCAAGGACATCTTGGAGGGTCTGCTGGCTAATGTTTGTCAGCTCATCATCCATGTCATCAGGGAAGTCCAGGACAGGCATATCACCAGGAGAGCCATCGCCCTCTGCAATGAGATATTGTAGAATTAGTGTGTGTCTGTGTTGTTCAGTTGTAATGTGACATTACTGACTTCCTATTAGTGGAACATTGTAATCTTGGTTCCTGTTCATTTTTCCTGTCATTAATATTAGCATTCTCCCAAGCCTATGCCCCACCTGCATGTCACATGTAGTGTGGGCAGTTTGGGGAATTGTCTGCATCACATCCTCTAGGTGTAGGTTCTGTCCAAATTGTATGTTGCCACCTTCTTGCCCTACTCAACTCTCTGTCTACTTCCATTAGCATGGTGAGGCCTTGCAATGGCTGTGGGTGTTCTGATGCCACTTGCACCACACTTAACAATATGGAACTGACCCAGTCTCAGATATTTCACATACACCTATATGTCGCTGAGACCTAGCATATACTATGTGTAGCATTGGCATGGCACAATACAGGTGTCAGCATTGGTAGTGGGTAATGTTGATGTTGGGGAATGTGTGCTACATTGGATTGCAGTGATGGTTCTGGCAGCGTTATATTTCCTCTTATGATGGTGTGGGTGTGTTTAACTAGCTAAACACATATGTCCTCCCTCTCAATGCTGTTTTCTTAGCAGTATGACAGTTGGGATGTTGCAAGGTGGCATTGCAGCTATTGTAAGACAAGCACAGGGTAGACCCTGAAATGTGCAGCATGGGTATGACATTACTGCTGTGTACTTCATAATGTAAGTAACAATACCTGATGTTTAAAGCGCCTATAGACATGATCATTTGACAGGATTTGCACTTTGTTAGGAAGTACAGGGGATTGATAACGTGTCATCCTGAACACTCTATTTTGGGTGTGCTTGATCCATGGGCATGTAACTGCTATTAGCTACTTGACCAGCACATACAGCACAGGTGGTAGCAGCAACATTTGTCAATGGTAAATACTACTTGCGGATATGGCCTGAGACTGGAAATTGAGCCCTAGTTCATGTAGTGACAATACCAGCTGTTGTGTGACAGCAGGCCAGTTTTACGTTGTATTCTACCTTCCTGGACTGGCTTTGCCTTTCCAACATCCTTGGCATGGCAGAGTACCCCCATACAAAGGTTGTTAGTGTAGAGTTGTGCTGTGCCCCTGGTTTTCCCTGCACACCCCATGCACCTGTGCAGTGCGCCTTTGCCCTTTCCACTACCTGATTTTCATGGCTGACATTCATTGTGTAGTAGGTATGTCCCCCCCGCTTACAGTTAACATTTAGGCATTTTTGTCCCCCATGCAACCTACCCTGCATCTGTGTTGTTTCCTGGTAGTCTGCGCTGTCCTGTCCTTGAATCCCTGTGACGATCTCCTCTGGGATGACGGCTATGACCATCTGTTCCATGTGGTCCTGGGCCTCCTGCTGTGCTGGACTCCCGCCTCCATTCTGCAGTGCTGCCTTCCTGTTCCATGCCATTTTTTCCTTGGTCCTGCGCTTGCAGTCATGCTAGAGTTTCTTGCACTCAGTGACTGTTCTCCGTAATTCTGCCACACTGTTTATCTTGCCAACAATTTGTTGGCAATTTGAGGTGACAAAAAGTTGATGCTGGTGTTCCGTCACCTCTTTCACCAGTATTTCCTCCTCCTCTTCACTGAACCAACACTTCCTTTTCTTCTTTTCCCTCTCCTGGGTCTTGTCTGGGTCCTCCTGGCTGGTTCCTGGTCGGTTGCAGTCTTCCTGGGGTTTCTCATGGCTTCTGGGATCCATTTTGGGGCTCCTTTGCACATTTTGTTGTGATTGTGCTGCTTTTTGACGGTATTGCGGGGAAAAAAGGCACACATCCGGTTTGCGACGTCGTATACCGGAATAAAGTCATTTTTGCCGCATTAATGTTGTTTTTCTTTATGATGTGGCGCAATGGTTAGAGTAAAAAAAATGACTCTAACACGTGGTTTGCGCCACAGAGCGTCAAAGTATAAATTTGACGCCCAGGTGGCACACAGAAATGGTGTTAGCCGGCGTTAAACTTTTTGACACAAAACTGCGTCGGCGCAGTTTTGCATCAAAAATTATAAATATGGCCCAAAATATCCTAAATGTGGTCTGGCTATGGCAAACGTCTTGCATATGTTTGCTTCTTGTTCTAAATTAAGGGGAATCTAGGAGGGCGTGAGCCAACTTTTCAGGTGTTGCATTACTTACAATTTACAGTGATCACCCCAAGAAGTTATTCTGGACTATTGATTGGAAGCTGTCTCAGGGTAAGATCTCTTGTTAAGTATAGGTATTACAACAGCAAGACTCTGTATAGCTAGAACTTGTGCCTCTGCACTTTGTCCTACAGTGGATGATTGGTGGGCCAATATGAAGAAGATTTTTTAACTGGAACGTGCTCTGGCGAGCTCTAAAGGTATGCATTCAATTAAAGATTTTGAGCGAATTTGGGGCAGGTTTAACAGGTTGTTTCCTTAATGTATGACTTTACATTCCAATCTGGAATTTCTCTGAATGTTATGTTGCCTGTTGTCACTGTTCTGCTATTGTTACAACAGAGGTGACCCCTCCTTTAAAGGATTAAAAGAAAGTCTTCTTTATTTTATGTATTAGGATTGATGAATTGTGTCTGATTAATAAAAATAAATTTTTAAAAAATCACCATGTCCTGATGAATGTTGCACAATATAGCCCTATGACGGAACATCTCATACATTGCAGAGGATAGAGACCATGATGAGCCATGGGATGAGGATGTTAAAATGCTAAATGAAAATGATAGTGGTGAAGAGGAAGGAACTGATGTACGTCAAGATGTTATTGACAACTTCTTCACAAGATTGTAAGTATATCTTTACCTATCGATACATTCAATGTCTAAAGAACCTGTAATATAAGGAGCGCATCAGTCTGCTATGAAATTTGTTTAGAAACAGATAGTTTAGGAAATTCCTTGGCAAAAATGTTTGTTGAAGAAATTTCAGACACCCTGGCTGCTGTGCTCATTTACATTGTTTGACTTTGATTGTTCCAAGTGTGTCCTCATTTGTCATTTGTTATGGGTCTATTTTCTAATCAAGTTCATTACTTTTTTCTTGTTCTATTTTAGGATCCTTCACCATATCATCTTTGTTTGGACATTTAAAAGTTGTGACATATGCTGCTATGTGTGTTATATGCTGCTGTTGCAAAGTACAAAGGGGCCATGGGTTGCCCCATGAAAACAGACACTTTGGATGTATATATCTTGTACACAGACTACTTGCACAGTGATTGAACAGAAGTTTATAAGATTACATAAGACTGGTTTTCTGTTTAATGTTGCCACCAAGGCAATATGTGCTACTTAGCTTGCTCTGGCCACAAGTGTAAGACAAACCATAGCATACTAATCTCCCTTCACATTTGCAAAACCCTCATTTTGTGCTAAGTGTATGATACTGTTGATGTGTCTCATCACTGTAGAAATAACTTTTTGTAGTACACCACTTAAAGTTGGTTGTGATATATCATCAGATACTTCTGCAGTGTATTGGAAGGATCATGTGGTCACAGAATTGTGTACTGCTGTTATTTTGGCAATTGGTGTTTTTGATTCGGGATTCCCATTGTGAGGCACTGGGAAGCAGGAGGTCTAACTCCAGCTGATGACATGAATCAATGAAAGTTTGCTTATTGTGTCTGTTTTATATGATTATATCCTGTCTGGTCTTCCATGGTGTCAAGGTCTGGAACTGTAAAAACAAAAATGACACAGACAATTTTGTTAAATATATATCTTTTTGTTAAAAATTGTTTTGATTATTTGCATTTTAAAATAAAGATAGAAAGAAGAAATAAAAAAAGTAAATACCACAAGAAATATAACACCAGTCCCTGACTTTGTATTTTTAGAATTTATTTTACAAACAAATAAACTGATACAGGATGAAAACCAAATAAAAAGTACGTTGAAAATCAAAAAAAGAGTCAATCATGGTGAATGAAACTATTATTTTAAAGGCAAAGTTATTTGAAGTCCAATGTACAAAATACATCTCGCATCTAAAACGTAAATGTGTCCAGAATCTAGTCCACAGAGTGATTGGTGGTCACACACTGGAGGAAATTAGGTTCTTCGTCTCTTGCTTGTTGTTGTGGAGGTCTTGTCATCCTCTCCTGGAGGTCCAGATGAACCTCCCCTCTTGAGGGGGGTTTCAAAGTTGGAGGGACTGAGGTGGTTGCATGTGTTTCTGCTTGTGACAGGGTCTCCCTTTCTGTAGATGAGGCTGGTCTGGTGGGTCCAGATGTTATGGGGCAACAGAAAGGGACAGATGTTGCTGGGAAAGCTATGCACATTTGGTGGTAAATGACAAACAGCACCCCAGTCAGGGAGCTCAGGTTGGAGTTTAGCGTCTGCATCTCTACATTGTGTGCCCTCTGCAACTACGTAACGTCCCAGAGCTCTGTAAGGACCTGGTCCATTGTGATTTGGGACTAATGTAGGGATCCTAAGACTTGATCAATGGTGGTCTAGGTGTCAGTGAATCCTTTATCCTCACTTTGCTGACCCACAGATTCACTCCCACATACCCTACCCTATTGCCATGTGCCCTTGAGCCAGTGTGCCCATCCCACTGGGTCCTGGCTGAACTGGAAGTGATGGTGGTGGCCATGGCTCAAAAGCAGCCAGGACTGGGAGGCACAAGATTGGGGTGATGAATCTTTGGACACAGGAAGTGGAGGTGTCTATTGGCTGACGTGTTGTAATAGCTGGGGTGAGAGGCACAGGTGTGCCAAATGAGACTCACTGGAGCTGTCAGCCCAGGCACGACAGATGGACCAGACTGCTCCACGTCAGCTTGAATTGCAGGAGTGGAGTCCTCATTTAAGGCTTGATCCTGGGGTGGAGTGGAGGTATCCTTTGTGGCAGATGGTTGTCCACGTACTCTGGGTGTAGGACCTAATATGAATTACAAGAAAACAAATTGTGAAAGTCTGGATTATGCATCAAGTGTGTTTTGATCTACAAATGAAGCAAACTATAATTAATAAATTGGTATTTATAGTATGTTTCATCCTTTCAGTGGCTTTTTGGTAGTTACTCAACCATTATAATTTACACACATGCACACTTAAAAAAGGCATGTGAAGAAATGTCTGAAAAGAAACAAATTACTTAGGAAATTTACATAAATGATACCACATAGTCAACCCAACTCAGTATAGAGGGGAAATGAAAAGTTAACCATTCCAAGGCCTTGCAGGCTAAAATTCAGACAATTACACAACTTAGTTGGATTAATGGCATTGGTCATCACATTAACTTTGCTAAGTTATTTTAATTACTACTTATATTCTGCATACAATATAACATGATACAACATCTCTAAGCCTTTAATGTTTAAATGTTTAATTTTTATATATCAGAAATTTGTTCAAAGGTAAAAAAGGACTTACAAATACCCCACCTTTATCGAATAATGGATAGGGCTTTGAACCTGTTATCTTAAGTTTAACAAAATCCATCCAAACAAACAAGCAAATACAAGAAATGATCAATGAAGAACAACAAACATATTGATCACACATATTGCCCAATAGTAAAAGAATTGATGGAACATAATGCTAATAATTTGGTGATGACAATAAATGTGTGATTTTTTATATTTTATTTATATGCTTTACAAAGGTAGAAAGCACATTATGTACAGCTTACTTGAGAGCAAAAACTACATTTATGTTAAGTGAGAGATACATTAGTCTAACTTAACAGTTTCCACTCTACCAGGGATTCTTATCAAGCCTTCAGAATGTAGGATCTGCAAGACCTTCTCCTCCCAGGGAAAAAGTTGTGTTGGGGGACACAACAACCACCAACAGTTCTCTGGGGATCCAGGTGACGCTTGAAGGCCAGGAAATGCACTCTCCCCCGCAGGTCATTCAACTTCTTCTTAATTTCCTCCTGTGTGAGCAGGATGTTTGCTACAACGTTTACTCTGTCAACTTTTCTGGCCCGCAATTGCCTTTTCTGGGATATGGTTGTATTTTGTATTTGTGCTCGAAACAATTGTGGCTCTACCTTAATTATTTTGTCCACCAGGACTGACATTTCTCCCTGTGATAAACAGGGATTTCTACTACCTGTCATGATGAGTAACTAAAGATAAATGAAATATTAAAAATTTAAAATGAGAGAAGTGAAAAATGGACAGAGGGAAGAAAAACAAAAACCTGACTTATGAGTGGCAAATTCAGCAGCAAAATGGTGTTCTGCAGTGGAATGGCAAAGGATCATGGTCTGAAATTGATTGTGTTTTATAATGTGGAATGCAAGCGTTCACAATTAGCCAATACACATCAGATGTGTGCTGCTGGAATCCATTCAATAGCTACAGACATTGTACAATGTTAAGTGGGTCCCACAACGGACTCCCGCCATCAGGAATCTGCGCCAGAACAGCGCCAGAACGACTGTGAAAACGAAATATGCTTGACGCAATCCCGCTAACCTGACAGCAACAGAGTACAGTTAGCCAGCATTAGAGTCCTCTGGGTCAGCAGCAGTAAACCACTTATGTGACTGACTGCACTCTGTCAACTTGGACAGAGGTTCAGCCGGCATACATCAAAATACTGTGGTCGTAATTTCATCATCTTAATGGAGTACTTGTAACCGCTGTCACGGTGGGACAATGGAACTCCCACCAGAATCTAAATCAGGCCCTGAGTTCTTTAAAACAAAAGACACCTCTTCTGGATATTGGACATTATTTTTGCATTTCAATTGTTTTAGCACTCTGGACACAGTTACAGAGTGGGCGCTGCAAACTTTATTCACATCATAACCAAAAACCAAAAACCTCACACCAAAATTTCTTTACAATTTGTTGAGGAAAAAGAAGCCTTTTTAGAAAGCATGATATATGTATATATATATAATATTTGTTTTTATTTATTTATTTGTCTTGGGAGTGCCTGAAATTCCTTAATCTTTATATCTTTATTCTTGATATGCATCTGCTCTCATGCAGCATTTGTGATGGACCTTGTAGGTGTATATTATTGATTATTGTTAATGTCTACTTAACCATTGTATGCTGAGAACTGTCAGAAAAATATTCTACCTGTTGTTTCTAGTGCACTGCATCCTCACAGTCATGACTCAATCTTGTGCCTTCTGTACAGTGGGTATTACTTGCTGGCCTTATGTCATTCCTTCCACTGTGGCGCCTTTCAACCACAAATTCTCAGTGACTCCCCACTCCTGTTAGGCCTGAACCATTAACCCTCCTGTGTATGTTGTTATGCAAGTTTCATCTAGTTTGCACCTGAAGGTCAAGTGTCCTTTTAGAATTGCCACTTTCCCACTTTGAGCCATTCACTTGTACCATCATGCGCTGTACTTGCTGTCAATTACCATTTGCACCTGCTGCCTGTTAAGCCATGCCCGATTGTATGCAACACGTGATTCTTCCCAGGATCCTCTGGAAGCCTCCATGTGAGTCACATGCCCTTCTTCAACACTCTTGGCTCTGAGCATAAACAGCCCGCTTGGCCCCTTACCTGTATCCTGACCTGCACTTGCTTCCGTCAAGTCCTGAGCAAGCAGCTTCCCAGCACTCACCTCCTGAGTCATCTGGATCTCCCATGTTCCTGTCCAGAGCAAGAATCATCCCTACACTCATCTGCTGAGTCGCCTGGACCTTCCTCACTTGTTTCGCCGCGACCTTGTTTCTGTACCGGTTGCCAATTCTTCCAGAAACCACCTGACACTCTTACCTTCCAGGTCCTTTCCGATGACTCCGAGATCCTGACTCCTGAGAACTCTCCAGTGTCTCCCTCCAAGACCTATGATGCCACCTCTTCACTAACTTCTAGCAACGACCCACCTGCTGTTTCAGAACTCCTGTGAAGTGCTTTCCAGGTTAAGTACTTGCCCCCAGGTTAGTATGCACTAACCTTTAGTAGTCATTGCACGCCTGTCTGTTATCTCCTTGCTTCTGTCTATGGACTCTTGCTCCAAGGTATGGGTTTCTTTGCTAATTGATTAGAGACTGTGTACTGAATCAACCTATACCTCCTATTTATGGACTGAGTGTTACCGTGTTTTGAAGCATACCATGGGAGAGTTACAACTCAAGCCTTGAACTGAGTGTTACTGTGTTTTCTAGTATACCTTGAGAGTGTTAGAACTCCAGCCATGGACCGAGTGCTACTGTGTGTTCTAGTAGATCTTGGGAGTGCCCTCGACTCCGACCTGTGTACCAAAAGTAATCTTGTTTATCGATTGTCTTGGGTGTGCCTCTCAACTTCAGTCCATGTTCCCAGCACAATCTTGGAATTATTAGTGATTCCAGTCTTGTGACTTGAAGTTATCTTGTTTCATTTATGCTTGTATTTTCAAGTGTAAGTCAAAGTACAGAGTTTAATCTTGGGAGTGTTGATAACTACAACATTGTGACCAGAACAAATCTGTTTCATGTGCATTTACAGTATTTAATTCTGACCTATGTATAGAGCACAACCTTGGGAGAGTCAGTATCCCAACCTTATGCCCTGCCTAGTCTTGTTTCAAAATCATCTAATTCGGATTGTTATCCATTTCGAGAATAACCTGGTCTCAAACATACCTTGCGAGTGTTTAATTTCCAACCTATGTGTCCAGAGAAACTTTATTTTCTATTCCTTGTTAATTAATGTCTTTGTTTCCAAAATAATTACAGAGTGCTGGTTTTGGAGTGCGATTAGATCCAATCTATGTTCTGAGTTTTCCGTGGAGTGACTTAACTGTACCTAATACCTCAAGTTATTTTCGAGAGTTCCAGAAGGTTTCGATAGAGTATCTGCTTCATCTGCTCCTATGTTATGAGTATTTAAGAAACCTATAAGTTTAAAATACAGAAAGCATCATATTGTAAACTGTGTAGAGAATCTATCACTGATGACAATTGCATTTTCTTGTCATTTCCAGTGCATTGTGTTTTCTCAATAACCAGAGGTGCTGACTCGCATATATCCCTCTTTTATTAAATCAGGTTAAAAAGTGACATTCCTATTAAGCAGAGCAGCAACGCTACAGAGCAGAAACAGAACAGCAAGTTTTCTGATTATCACTTTGTCCTTTCCTTCTTTTCTCCTTCTAGAAGTATGTGACACTCACTAACACAAAAGGCCCAGGAAGTGAAGATCCTGTTACGCAGTGTCACACAGCAGCAGAGCAGACCTGGTGCTGCAAGTCTATCCTTTCTTACTTTGTCCCAACCCCTCTTCCCTTTGGGGGCAGTGTTTAAATTGAGGTTTTGGTTTCCTGTGTAATTTGCCACCCAGGGTGGATAAGAGGTCCAGCATTGTCTCAGCGGTTTGAACCAGGTGTGTGCATTACAGAAGGCCAAGCCGCACATATCTTCCACTACTCGGACGATACGGACAACCAATTACATGTTCAACACCTAACTCAGGCCCTGTCAGAGGACACGTCAAGTGTGTTAGATTTAGCGAGGGCACTTTCTGATGTACAAAATTAAGCTCAGTCCCTGAACCCGGAAAATCTGCCACTCATGGATGAACTAGTGTGATATTGCCCCCCTCCATTCACCCTGCTTATCTGATGTAGGGGCTGGGGCGATCCCCAAAATTACATGTCCTGTTCTTCAACCCTCACACTTTGATGATTTTGGAAATCAAAACAATACTTCCTCAAATGGAACGTTTAATCCAGTTCATGTCACTGTGACTACTCCAGCCCCTGTGCACCTGTCTCCGCCAGAGAGTATTTTGGGGACAGTAATACATTTGATGCATTTTTGAGTCAGTGCCAGTTGCAATTTCTTGTAAAACCAGGAACCTTTCCTTCAGACACAGCTAGAATTGCCATTATCATATCCTATCTCAGGGGCACAGCTGCTAACTGGGCTATTCTCCTAGTTGAAACTACTGGCCTGGTTTTACATGTTTTTGTGAGGTTTAAAATGATGACGTGCCACATCTTTGCTAAATACACTTTTGATCAGGCCAGTGATATCAAATTATGAATCTTACGTCAGGGCAATAAGGACCTCTTGACTTACATGAAGCCCTTTTGTAGGCTGGTTGCAGAAACTCAGTGGCCAGCAGAGAAGAGAACCTACCACTTTTACAGAGAGCTAAGGGATGACTTAAAGATTCCTTGGTGTACATAGTAGAACTTCGATCAGATTGCTCTGAATTCATTGACTTATTTGTCTGGTTAGATCATAGGTCAATTGAATGTCAGAGAGAACATCCCGGGGGGGTCGGGTCAACTTGTTAGTTGTACGACCTGAGCGAAAAGAGACGGAGTCCAAGAAACAAGATAATACAGTGTCTATGCAGCTAGAGGGTTTGCATGGACCTCTCACCACTGCTTGTTTAATTTGCCACCTCAGGGGGGATATGAGGCCAAGCAATTTCTCCATAATTGGAACCAGGTGAGTGCGTGAGACTCTAAGGGTGACTAACGTATTAAAAAGGAAGATTTGAGCCTGGCAAAAGGCTTATTTTGTCAGGTTGTATTGACTGTTTTAAAACTGCTCACACAGGCAACAATGGAATGCCTGAAACATGTTTAAATGGCTATTTTAGTGAGCGACCCAGTTAGTGCTGCAGGCCCACTAGTAGCATTTAATTTACCGGCCCTGGGCACATGTATTGCCACTGTACGAGTGACTTATAAGCAAATTATGTATGCTATTGGATATATCAATGTTACCATGTTTTATGGGGTGAGCAAATAAGGAGGAGGGAGGGAAAATGTTTGGTAAAGAAGACTCTAAGGCTAACAGGTCTAACACCGCTTCATACTGGATTTTAGTGTTAGATATAGGATTACTGTAAGATTACCATAGTACACTCCTCACATACCCCCAACCCTCAGAGCCCACGTTTAGTGTTGCTCAAGACTTTCAGCACCTTGAAAAAACCCTCACAAATGGTGTTCTTGGCATATTTGCAGTAAAACACAAATAGAAACTACTTAAAAAGGGGGTAGGGTTGGCCCTGGTAACTTTTACCCCATTTGCAATGGTTTGTTCAGTCACCCCATATACTAGCTAGTTCTAGGCATGAATGTGGCACCTCCAGGCACTCATTTATGGGCAGTTTCTGGACCTGCACAAGATCAAAAGAGGACTGGACCTGCTGCCTGTGACCTGAAAGGAGCTCTGTAGGGCTGGACGTACTCCCTCCCCTACCCAGGACAAATAACTAGAACCCAAGGGTCAGTTAATTGACCTACTGTGTGGATATAAGTAGACAACAATTTGCTAGAGGCTTTTTCCTGGAAGCACCAAGCTGAACAGTGGCAACTGGACCCTCGTCCGGGGTTCTGCCTGGCACTCTGTGAGTCTCTAGTTGTCTCTCTCTCGAGGTCCTGGGGGCCTTAGAAGTATAATCCTTTGGTAGACTGGGAATTAAAAGATTAAGGTCCTGATTTAGAAATTGGAGGAGGGCGTCCACTGAAATCTAAATCCCATAGGACATGAAAGGATTTAGATTTCAGAGGATGGAATATCCGTCACCATTGTGACAGAGTATCCCTCTGCCAGTATCTAAATCAGGCCCTAAGTCAGAAGATAAATTCTTTGGCCAGGGTGAACGTGTTTGATATATTGGACCATGCTATATTGTGGTCAGCCTGAAGTTGGGCCTAGGTCTTTGACAACTCCGACCATAGATTATCATCGGCACCTAGTGGTCATTGGTGTTACTCCTTCTTTCCTACTATCCTACTGTATTTTTGTTTAACAAATATAACTCTATTTTTCTTATTCAATTTGGGATGTTTATTGTTCAGCATTTTGACTGCATTTCTGTTTTATGAATGCAGAAATACAGAACGCATTGCCCTAAAATAAGCCTGTCTGCTCTGTGCCATAGTTACTAGGGATTTAAGCTCAGGTTAATTCAGTCATTATGATGGTTTACCCTGACAAGGGCTATAATTATTTCTTAAGATGTGTAGTTTCCCACTCCAAATAACAATCCCATTTTTAATATGTCTCTTATACAGGGCCTATGGTAATGCTCTGGTTTCAAAGTGATTATGGAAATTGGTCTAAATTCTCAAGAGTGATATGACTCATTCAGGGCTGTGTGTTGATTTTTGCAGCACAAGGAGTTTCTTTGAAGAGGAGAAGTCTTTTTGGCCCTGAGACTTCAGGAACAGGAAGCAGGTTCAATCCAAGCCCTTGGAGAGCACTTCTCAGCAGAGTCAGAGGCCAGCAAGGCAGCAGGGCAACAGCAAGACAACAATCCTTCACAGCAAAGCAGTCAGGGTGAGTCCTATGGTCTGTCCCAAGAAGTGTCCGAGTTGGTGGCATCAGGGACCCAGTTTATATACCCGAAAGTGCCTTTGAAGTGGGGGAGACTTCAAAGAGTGGTTTTGAAGTGCACAAAGTCCTCTTTCAGTACAGGTCTGTCTGTCAGGGTCCCAGTAGGGGGTTTGGCAGTCCATTGTGTGAGTGCAGGCCTCTAGCCTTTCAAATGTAAGTGTCAGACCCGCCACTCTTCCAGCCCAGTACAAAGTGGTACTTAAAAACGCAAAAAAAGAGTGGGTAACTAAATATTGGAATAGGATGGTTGATGTACTTTACGAGAAAGATTTTAAATTATTCTGGAAATTAGTGGCAGACAAAAGTAGCTCTCAAGGTGTGGAGAACTTTCCCGTAATTCAGCCTGAAACTTGGGTGACATATTTTAAAAATGTATACAGAAAACCTCAAACTAGTAGCACCACTATTCCTTCTTTAAAACCCATTCAGTATGCAGATGAGTGCAGGTGTGACTGAGTATCCTGTGTTTGTGGTTGTCTGGGTGAAATGCATGAGGGGGCAGTCAACCAGCCTAGCCCAGACATGGATTGGAGACAGGCTGCAAGGCACAGATGGATTTTCAGTGCAGAGAAACGCTCACTTTCTAAAAGTGGCATTTCTAAAATAGTAATATAAAATCCAACCTCACCAATAAGCAGGGTTCTCTATTACCATTCTAGCCATACTAAACATGTCCTGTTT
Organism: Pleurodeles waltl; assembly: GCF_031143425.1. Classification (NCBI taxonomy): domain Eukaryota; kingdom Metazoa; phylum Chordata; class Amphibia; order Caudata; family Salamandridae; genus Pleurodeles; species Pleurodeles waltl. Next base: position 373,407,095 of record NC_090451.1, read on the forward strand.
ACCCCTTTCTGATCAGACTCTACCACTCAAACAGTATATGAGGGTAGCCCTAATGCTAGCCTATGAAAGGAGCAGGTCTCACAGTAGTGGAAAACAAATTTAGGAGTTTTTCGTTACCAGTAAATAAAAAACACATAGGTACATGTCCTGCATTTTACCTACACAGCATCTTGCCCTATGGGTTACCTAGGGCCTACCTTAGGGATGACGTATATGTAGGAAAAGGGGAGTTTAAGGCTTGGCAAGTACTCTTAAATGCCAAGTGGAAGTGGCAATGAAACTGCACACACAGAAGATGGAATGACAGGCCCGAGACAGATTTGAAAGTCTACTGGTGTGGGTGGCACAATCAGTGCTGCAGGTGAACTAGTAGCATTTAATTTACAGGCCCTGGATATATGGTGTATCACTTTACAAGAGACTTACAAGTAAATTAAATATGCTAGTTGTGGATACAACAATGTTACCAGGTTAAGTGGAAAAGCACTTTAGCACTGGTCAGCAGTGGTAAAGTGCTCAAGGCACTAAGGCCAACAAATCGAAACGGCACAAACAGAAGGTAAAAGACAAAAAGTCTTGGGGAAGACCACCCTAGATCTGTCAGGTATAACATATGTGTATTGTAATGTGAGTGCCCTGACTCTTCCACAAAGTGTGACTGCTCATTTCTCAACTGCGTCTTTTCAACCATTGCTATCTGCAGCAGTTTACTTACCATATGTGCCTGCAACCACATCCTTGAAATGCCTGTAAAGCAACCAACTTTTTTTCAGTAACAAGAATTCCTGCACAGAATCCATATTTTTTTCAGTCCGAAGATTTTCATTGGCAGTTCCCTTTAATAAGTTTACAACACATGCACCCACAAGGTAACTCGACAAGTAACCAGTCAGTCAAAGAACTTTATTTGGCAATTGCCATAAAAGTGCATACAAAAACATGTATTATGAATCAATAAATATTATAAAACACAATAAAAGCTATAAAACAAGTTCTAAAAGCACCGTGTAAACATCCGGTCTAAATCCCCTTGGCATGTAACAAATAAATAAACTATAACATAATTAAAAATCGCAAAGCACAAGTTTACAGATATTGTCTCAAAATAGAAATCTCTCACAAACATATAAAGATTAGAATAAAATAGTCCTATTCCTAATACTTAAAGAAACTGTAACAAAATTTCATACAAGGTGACAGGTTTGAATATCTGACAGTCTCTGAAAATATAATAGAGCTTCCTTATAGTGGATAGGTCTAAGATGACATAAAATGGGTAAGATAAAAGTATTTTTTGGAGCAGCATATAAAGAGCAAAAGAGAAAAAAATGTAAAGTGCTCTGCTTTGAATTGGAATCGCAGGGACAGTGTGGTAGATCCTTTTTCCAGATACATGGTTCGGGAAAGGCTACCTTAAAATGAATCAAACTAAATCTAAAAACAGTTAAGAGAGAGGATTTTTTAGTACTAGAAAACCAGATCAAATAAGGTTCAAGGCTTGGAACAGTTATAATCCTGGTGTATGAGTCAAAAGTTTTCAAATTCAGGGAGCTATGAAATCTCAACTCTGATATATGCTTGTAATAGATTGACTTCAGGACAGACCTAGAGTTTGTGGTTAACAGATGAGGTTCCTCGAACATATACCTAAGCCCTAGCTTCTCAAAGGAGTTTCGGAAAAACGCAAGCCAGGGGATCCTCTTTGAGTTGTCCAAATGTAAACAATCAGAGATACAGTCTTGGACAAGTTTCGCCGCAGGATTCAGCCAGCATCTAATCCAGAGCAGTAGAGGAGCAATAGAGACCCTATCCTCCAAAAAGCGTTGACCAGTTTCCTCATGGCTGATGATGTTTGCTATACATTTTGGAACCGTCAGTAGTCTACGCAGAAATTTATTTTTGACCCTTTGGAGAGAGAGTATTTTATTGTAGCCCCATACTCCTGCCCCGTATAAGACTGCTGCAGCACACTTGGAATTATAGAGTGTTTTCATCTGTGCAAGGGGTCTGTGACCTAATTTACTGGTAAAGCGAAATATCGCTTCGTTGTTCCTGGTCAACTGTTGGAGCTTAAAATTAATGTGTGTCTTCCAGGACAAAGAGGAACTCACATACATACCTAAATAACTGAAATCTTCTACCTTATTTAAAGAATGTCCTCGCATAATGAATTGTTTAGACTTTGTATTACGTGGGCCACATGTCATAACAAAAGTCTTAGGGTAGTTTACTTTCAGATCAAGGTTCAACATAAAATTATAAAATAGGTCCAAAAGTCCCTGTAAGCCATTTGCAGTACGGGCGATTAAGACTGCATCATCAGCATATAACAAAACTGGAATCGATCTCTGGCCCATCTTTGGTACATCCTTTCCATGTTTTACCAGCGAATCGTAAAGCCCATTGATATGTATCAGAAAAAGAAATGGCGCTAAGATACATCCCTGTCTTACGCCCCTTTTTGATGGAATAGTTGGAGTTCTCTGACCATATGAGCCAGTCTGAACTGAAATCGTTAAATCTGAATGTAGGCATTTAATAAGCTCCAAAAGGGACGTATCGCAACCTAAAGCTCCCAGAATTTACCATAGCTTTGACCTATTAACCATATCGAAAGCACTAGTAAGATCAATGAATGCCATATGAATAGACACTTTTTTGGCTGTCACGTATTTACTGAGTATCAGATGCAGATTTAGAACTTGCTCAGTTGTGTCAACGCAGGGTCTAAAACCAAATTGAATTGGGGATAAGATCTTGGCCTCAGTCACCCAATCTTCTAGCCGGGATAAAATCACACTTCCTAAAATCTTTGCCGATGAATCAATAAGGGAGATTGGTCTATAACAGGAGGGATCTAATCTGTTTCCTTTTTTGAATATGGGAACAATGATAGCAGATTTCCATGAAATAGGTATATTACTATTTACCGCACTATTCAGCACATTTGTGACTAAAGGACACCAGAGGTCAATTTCAGATTTAAAAAGGTCAGCAGGGACCCCGTCAGGGCCAGGAGCCTTTCCCTGTCTTAGCCGATTAATGGCGCTTAAGACCTCATAAAGATCAAAGGTAATGTCCAGGGCCTTAGTATGAGAGCCTAAAATGGAATGTGCAGTAAGATTATCTTCTGTATGCAGGATATCATTGTCATCAGTTCCTGGGCAAAATACTTTCCTAAAATGAGTCACCCATACATACTCTGTAATAAAACAATCATCGGCCTTGGTATTGTTGTCGGAAAAGTAAGGGTGGTTTATCACCTTCCAGAATTTAGAGGTGTCCTTCATGTCAACGGCAACCTGAAGATCATCCCAGGCCTTAGACCTAATTTCTGATTTCCTTTTTTCGAGAGCAGTCTTATACTCGGCTCTAGCGAGTTTAACTAATTGGCGGGTGGGGGGAACTGCTTTAAGAGCATCTTTAAGTTTTTTATGAGCAGAAGAGCAAGCAGAATCAAACCATCTATGGGCCACTGGCCCCTTCAGCGGTCTATCCACCTCCAAGGCACGTGAAATATTAATACTTAAAGATTCAAATTCATGAACTATGCATTCAGGTTCTAACTGCTGAGATAGACACTTATTAATAGAATCAAACCTATTTCTTACAATTTCCTAATTAAAAGATTTTGGTTTTATTTTATTCCATTTTAGGCGTAAACCGCAATTTGGATTGTAAACTGTACTAGCTCTCAGGCTTTTGTTCTTAGGAACCTTGTTAATTTTTAAATCCAGATTAATGCTGAGGGGATTATGATCACTGGCGCAGTGAGGCGTGATCTTAAATTCTTGAATAAGATGATAGTCAGAGGAGCCAATAAGTATATAATCGATAATGGTCCCCTTCGAGTTCCCTGTAAAGGTTGGGATATTACAAGCATCAGCGGCCAATTTCCCTGTAACGTGTAGCAGGTCATACTTGCATATGAAATAGTTTAGGGCATCTCCATCAGTAGTGTGAGTAAAATGAACAGATGACTCTCTGCCTTCATCCGGGAAGGCACACAGTTCCGTGAGTTCCTTGCTACACAGAGGGGTGTTGAAATCGCCCACCCATAGTATAATGAGATCGCTATCCTGTAAAACATTTGATGAATCAATAAATTCTGCTGCCTCTTCCAAGTGTCCCATAAGAAGACTTCGGGGAATATTATTATAAAAATTTAGAATCAGCATGTCTTTTTGTCCACTGATAGATACTAGAACAGCCATGAGATAAGGGGAAGACCAGATTAAGGACGCGTTTAATAGAGGGAGATGTAAGGATACCAGAACTAAAAGGCTGCCACGTGCTCTCCCCAATGGGGAGGTTATAGCCGGCTGACACAGAGAAGTGAATCCATTCAGAAGGAGCGTACCCTTAGACCATGTCTGCTGTAGACAAATTATGTCATAAGAAGAAATGAAGCTCCTCCAGTCTGTGTTGTCAATTTTAGACCGCAACTCCGCTATATTCCAGCTAAGCAGAGTAAGTGGTCTAAACCCAAGACATGGGCGGTCATTCTGACCCTGGCGGTCATTGACCGCCAGGGCCGGGGACCGCGGGAGCACCGCCAACAGGCTGGCGGTGCTCCCAAGGGCATTCTGACCGCGGCGGTACAGCCGCGGTCAGAAACGGAAAACCGGCGGTCTCCCGCCGGTTTTCCGCTGCCCTGAGGAATCCTCCATGGCGGCGCAGCTTGCTGCGCCGCCATGGGGATTCCGACCCCCTCACCGCCATCCTGTTCTTGGCGGTCGTGACCGCCAGGAACAGGATGGCGGTGAGGGGTGTCCTGGGGCCCCTGGGGGCCCCTGCAGTGCCCATGCCAATGGCATGGGCACTGCAGGGGCCCCCGTAAGAGGGCCCCTAAAAGATTTTCAGTGTCTGCATTGCAGACACTGAAAATCGCGACGGGTGCTACTGCACCCGTCGCACCCTTCCCACTCCGCCGGCTCCATTCAGAGCCGGCTTCCTCGTGGGAAGGGGTTTCCCGCTGGGCTGGCGGGCGGCCTTCTGGCGGTCGCCCGCCAGCCCAGCGGGAAACACAGAATAACCTCGGCGGTCTTCTGACCGCATAGCGGTATTCTGTTGGGGGAACTTTGGTTAGAATCACCCCCATGGTGTTAGAACTCTAGTATTTATGGGAGTTGAGAGATCCGAAGCGGGTTTCCTTACGACCCTAGTACTTTCTTTGTATACGTTCCCAACAATGGATCTCGCCATGTTAATAGGGCAGGGGTAAACTGAGGCTATCTGTCAATCGTTCTCATCAAAATAATTGAGAGCCGAAAACCGATTGCTAGTGGGTACATTTATCTGCAATTGGGACCTTGCTGGGTCAGGTATATGGGTACTTGGGTTAATAGCAGAGCGTGGTGGTAGGAGCACGGGGTCATAAAATTGACACAGAGGATGAATTTGAATACTATTACATATCTTATTACATTGGTCGGAGTTAGTCAGAAGATAATCCACTGAACAAGAATTTGCAAAACTTAAAACAACATAATCTCCTTCCTCCATTTTTTTTTTATGTCCGACCCTCCTCACTCTGCGGGCCATAAGGATCTTATCATTATGATGAAAATTAGGTTTAATATTGGATTTCAGCCAGTGACCAGCTTTCCTGATTAGGGATTGGGTATCTTCTGTTTTGGGGCTCACCAAAGGGGGAACATTTGATAAAACCAATACATACGGATTGCAGTCTGGGGGTAGATGTAAAGAATCTGCATGATTTGTAGATTTATTATGACTTTATTAGTAATTTTGGACTTTTTCCTGGCTCTCCTCTTCTTCAGGGGAGGAGAGTCAGCCTGAGAGCGGGAGCTTTCCAAAAGTGGTTTATCAAATGGAGTAGAGGAGTTGTTTAAGTCTATGAGAGGAAATATATCTTGGTCCGACTGTAGAATACTAGAAGGCGGGGCCGGTAGTGAGGGCCCGGGTCTTAAATTAGTGTTTATATGAACAATAGGTTCCAAAGGAGGCTGCTGAGCAGTGCTTTGGACAGCCCCAATCCTTTCCTCTACTTGATCTAGTTCAGATTCAATGGCCCCCATCACTGTAGATAGGTAGCTGGTAATGGAGGACTGAAGAGAGCTGGACCCACATTCCCCCTTTTGCAAATTTATCTTTCTCTTCCCCATTATAGGTGACTATCTCCCACGGCACCTTTTTCAACTTTAAAAGAGAAAGTTTTACCGCAGAACTGGAGGAAGAAATGTTAGAGGGGGGGCCCAGCCCGGCCTCTTCCGGTCGATGACGGGTGAAGGATGGGCCCGCCCTTGGCCCAGGCTTTGCCCGGGCGCCGCCCGCACGCGTCCCGCGAGCGGGAGCGCTGAGTAGAAGTTTAAAGGGCTCCTGCCCTTCCTTTCTGCCGCCTCCAATAATGCGCATCCCGCAGGGCGGGAGCGCTGAGTAGAAGTTTGAAGGGCTCCTGCCCTTCCTTTCTGCCGCCTCCGATAATGCGCGTCCCGCGAGCAGGAGCGCTGAGTAGAAGTTTGAAGGGCTCCTGCCCTTCCTTTCTGCCACCTCCGATAATGCGCGTGAGTAGAAGTTTGAAGGGCTCCTGCCCTTCCTTTCTGCCACCTCCGATAATGCGCGTCCCGCAGGGCGGGAGCGCTGAGTAGAAGTTTGAAGGGCTCCTGCCCTTCCTTTCTGACGCCTCCGATAATACGTGTCCCGCAGGGAGGGAGCGCTGAGTAGAAGTTTGAAGGGCTCCTTCCTTTCTGCCGCCTCCGATAATGCTCCGATAATCCGACAAGTAACCAAATGAATTAACTTCAGACAATGGAACTCTTAATCAAGGCATAGAGAAAACGACAGACAGACATGCCATGGCAGAAATAAAAACGGAACAACACCAAGAGAATGCCTTCGTGGTCTGTTGCAGCCCGACTATCGCCTCATGTACAATCTTTAATTTGGGTACCAGTACCATTGTGATTAGCTTCCTGGAAACCAAGCACAATCTTCTAAACCCAGAAACCATTTAGGATTGATTGAAATATGGCCAATCACACTGGCTGAAACAAACTCCGGTTTCTGCAGATTTGACTGTCTTGTTTTCAACCAATCCTAATCGTGCGCCCTCTTTAAACCACTCTACCAGACTGCTAGGCACTCAGTCATAATAACTGTAGGCACCATTTCCCTCCACTGATAATTTTACTGCCGCAGAGGTGTAAGCAACCTTTACAGGGCGGGTTTCCATATTCGGAGATAAAATCTCCCATTTAATTTGTGTCTGCACGTAGAGCAGGTGTTGACAGTTTTTGCAACCTAAAACATCCTTTTACACAGACAAAAATTCGATTTTTCTTTTCTTTTATAGTTTCACTCACCCACGCTGCTGGGAAAGCTTGAGTCACATAAAATATTTGAACAGCAGTAGAAACAATAAACTGATTTTTTCTAATAACCAGTCTAGTAATCCTCAGCGTAGGGTTCAAAACAGGCCTTCCAATTATTAATTGGCAGTTTCTATCAAGTATTTATGACTGCTTAAAGAATGACGTATTTGCTGTGAGCTAGTGTTTCTTTAGAACGCATCAACAATAACGTGCCCTGTTACCTCGAGGCCATGTGCCTTGCTTTCTACACTGTGCCTTGAGAGCTTCGCGAACCTTCCCCGGAGCAGACGACTGACAAATGAGCTGAATGAAAATCACCCGCCACATACAATTACCAGATATTACTCTTCGCAAACGTGTCAACTGTAAATGAAATGACACTTTTAAACTTTCAGACAGTGTTCATTGTGTGTTAAGGACCCTGTCAGCTGGTATCGCTTTAATAAGCAATCATTAGAGATCCCTTCAAAAGAAATGTTTAGATATGCAGATCAACAATTGGAAGAACTCCAGCGGTTGTGTTGCAAAGCTGATTAATGTATGTGTCACAATTACAGCTCTGACTTGGGACCAGGAAGGTTGCTAGTTTGATTATGATTTAGTTTGAATGGTGGTTTGGCTTGACTGAAGGTTCTTATGAGAATACTTTGCTCAAAGGCAAAGTAACACAACATTTGACTTTCAGAATGTGATTCCACGCTACCCTGCAAAATGTGGTTTACATTTCTTTAATTCACTTGACCTTAGTAGGTTATGCTGCACTATGCTGTACTACACTATTCTACACTCTACGATGGCTTTTTAGCATAGTTTTATTTATGTTTTTGAACCTATTTGTACTGAAAGATGTCTTTCATACTCATTCCGCATGCTGGAATTTAGTTTTTTATTGTAAGCGTAAATAATATCTAGCCCACAGGCATAGACATTATTTGCACATTTTCAGTCGATTATGAATATGCCTAATGCATCACATTTAAAAACCAATTTGCTTTTCAAATGTGTATGTATTGTTCGTTCTGACCACGATGTTTCTTGCCATGTCTCTGGATTTTCTGTGAAAAAAGTAATCCGGCCGCCCACTCTAAATAGGGCAGTCAGTTGGATGGCTTATCTCCGTTGGCCTGCACTCCCTTGGGCCATCAAAGAAAAAACTATGTTGACAGGATACATTTTACTCTGTGGGCGGCAAACAGGCAGCTATCCAGACTTACTCTTTGGCAGGCAGAGCAGCAGTTTGATGGATAGGATACTCTACTGATGTTGGAATGTCCGCGCGAGCTCTAAATCAGGCCATACTTGTATCAGGAGGAAGATTCAGATCCACCAATGACATCCGGGAGGCACCTAAGTTGTTACAATTGCTGGCACACATATTTTTCTTATCAAGGGAAGACAATCTAACTATAAATTTAGACACAGCTAGCGACAAAGAAGAAGAGGATGTGGCTTTGAAACTGCAATGCAGTTATGGGATCTGATGCATAAAAGTAAATGATAAATTCAAAGGGGTCGACCCTATTAACCCTAACATACCTGGGTAGAATATAGACAATATATAAACACAATTGGTCAAATAGTAGGGAAAGATCTAAAGCTAATTCACATTCAATAAAACTATAAAGCAATCATTGGAAATGTAATATAATTACACAATTAATTCATTCTTTTTCCCTACAAAAAGGACAATCAAACACATATATATAAAATCGCCATCTAAATAAACATATAAGTAGAACTTTACAAAAATATTCCACAAATGAACATGTGCAAAAAGTCCTTCGTTGCTCTCCTTATTTAGAAACAATGTGGTTATCTGCATTAGTTATACCATTAATCCACATCTAAGAGATGGTTGCATTATCTATTACATCTCTGATCTTCTTTTATTTCCATCCTTATTAACAAAGAGATGTGTTCCACAATCCTTATAGGTCAAATAAATCTTCCTCGCAACCTCTCTTACTATCAAAAGGTCAATGCATTTCAGCCCCTTCACATATGGGCCTCTTCAGGACTAACGGAGAGACAAATACCTAGTAAATACAAACAATATACATTATCAAACTCCAATCTTTCCTAAACTAGGGAACCCTCCACCGTGAGAAATTGTCTTTAAAATGTTTAACCATTCTATGATATCTTTTAATTAGTAAGGAGTTTTTCACATTCCTTAGACATTAGGGGATAAAGGTTCAACGAACATTAAGGACAATAGTCGAAAATAAATTTTTAATGCTCTGTGATAAGATGTCTGAACCCCATATGGTGAGTTACTCAGAAGCCCAAATTACCAAACTACTAGAACATCCCTCATTACTTAGTGGCGACCAAACTCCAAGTGAACCATCAAGATTAGATAAGGTAGAAAGACTAAAACAATTAATAAAGAAAAATGTAAGAACTCAATTACACCCACAGGTATCATTGGAACATCAAAAAAATAACACAATACCACTAGGATTGCAAGTTAAAAACGAAAAAGCGTCACAAAGGGAGGAAGCAGAAAGCTGCAATAGAGAGCTGAAGGGGTAGGGAGTGGCTGTAAATGGATTAAAGAGGACTGAGATGGCCTTAGGATAATGCTCCCTCAATATTCCATACTCGCACATTTAATTGCAGCAGCCGCATGTTTAAGAGGAGGGCTTTGGGCACCGGCACATTTTTATTAACAAATTAAGCACTGGGCTTAAGGCAGAAAATGGTTGAACTCCGTCACTGGAATAAAGTAGATTTTAAAAGGAATTATCGCAATTGAGCTCTGAGAGGTAGTTAACATTTCTTGCACACACTCTCTCACTGTAGCTCCATTGGTTGTAGTCTAGCTGAAACAATTGTCATACATTGTCAAAGTCAACACTAACATGAAAAAACAAGATGAAGGCCTAACAATCTCACATTACTCAAGAGCCAACAAGCTGCACCAGAGGTCCACAGTTGCAGAAATTCTACACCATTTGGGTGAGCAACTGGGCCTGCATGTTTACTCCACTTTGTTCCCTTCATATGGGAGTGTTGTATGAAAATGTTTCAAACAAATGCCAGAGGAAGGCTTCTTTGTCAGTGAGATGCTCTGGTCTTAAGTGCTTGACTTGTTACTTTCTCTTGCTACAAGGGTTTGAAAAGAGCACATCATGCCTGCTGTAGGAGATGGATTATGGGAGAAAATACGATGAATAGAATACAATTTGTCTATTGAAAGTCAAGTAGTATCATACAATGCTCACAATGTTGGTGGGACAAATCTAGAGTGATTGCCATGGGTTCCAGATCAAGAAGCTCCAGATGTTTGCTTAAATCTTTCTTTGTATGTACCTGTTTGATGCACATACTGAGGTCTGTTTTTGTGCTCTGTTTATGACTTTGTGGTTAGCACTCAGGTGTCACCTGTAGTTAAACCTTATTTGCTTTGGTGAGTCTTCTGTGCATTGTAAGTTGCCGCTCACTGTTTTTAGTCCTTCAATTTGTCTCTGGAAGGCCTTGATAACAGGTTTAGTTCCTAATTGTAATCATCCTGTTTGCATTATATCAATCTTGTTGGGAATATTGAAGATAGTTTGATAGAAATTCTAACTCAATGTGAGATGTTCAACAAGTGTGTTTTACTGGTCTTATAAAACATTGCCATACTAATATTTTTGAGTTATTTGTCAGCAGTGTGTTATGTGCCTATATTATTCTGGGGATTAGGATGGTCGATCTTATTTGAAAGCTAAAAGCAGATTCATAGGTCAGCAGGCCACAGATGTGGCCATATGGCAAGATGGATAGTTTTAAGGATGTAAGGTAAGAATCAAAGTTATGATCATCTGTGAGTATTCATCTCCACAATGGGATACACCTATAGGCCAGAATATATTTGGATTAGCCTGCTATGAAGTTGAATGTGATGACTGCCTCCTAATAGCTTCATGTCTTACTATGTCAGAACGTTCTGAAGCTTTGATAGCAGGTATTCAGTCAGTTCCCAAAAAATGGTCAGGGTATTACTGATATGATGAAGGACCATCTCAATTTAATGGCAATGAGGGTCTAGTTATACTTGAATGATGAAAAGTGTGCACTGAGAAGCTGCATAGACAGCCCCTCTATGTTCATGTATCTTCTCCCCTCTTTTCTGGCTTCATTATTTCTGTACATGGTTTTATAGTTCAGTGGGAGATGATCAGCAACAGTAAGTTTGGTGCTGTGGAAAAATAAAATCTCTTATTGCTCAATAAATTGCATGGATTTTTTAATATTTACATTAACAGTAGCAATGGTTTGCTATTGGGCAGATTGAGTACTGATGAACCAAACCGTTAGCTGGAAGTTGAATACCTTTCTGAGAATAAACTTGTAGATGTCCCAGAACTTTGATTGGAACCTTATGGTGCTGACATTTAGGTTTCTGAAATTTTGATTTCTATTGTAAGAGTGAATAATTTCAAGCCCACAGGCGTAGACCTTATTTGTACATTTTCTGTGGGCTCTGGAGATGCCTTTTGCATCACATTTTAAACCAAATTTGCTTTATAAACTTTTGTGTATTGTTTCTTCTGACCATAATGTTTCTTACAATGTCTCTGGATTCTCCGTGAAATTCTTTATTGCTCCATTTTTAAAAATGTGTTTTTCCTAACTAGCTCATTTTCTAGGATACGTATGAAGTCCACAATAATGATGTACTGAGTTTATCCCATATTTGTACGGGAATAATTGTGTTTTGGCTTACAGATTGTATGATGGTCATGTGTCGCTTCATTACTTGATTGACCGATCAGTGGTTGGTCTCACTGACTTATTTAGCAGGTGAAACATACTTAGTCTACATCTCAGTGGACAAAGCTAAGATACAGCTCTAAGATCTAAGAGTTTGAAACTCCTAATGAAATTTATGACACCATTAGTAGCTGGCATACACTAATATTTATCTAGCAGTCCCATGAGCTTTCAGAATATTACATGTTGACAGGATGGGTTGGAATGGAGGAAAACTAGCTGCTATTTAGCCGTTATTTAGATTCATGTATGTCAAACAGCTCTCCCTCACTGCAAGCGGAGGTTTCCTCTCACTCCCTGCCTGCAAAGATGGAGACAGGTGGACAGAGGAAACTGCTCTCACAGAGAGGGAGCTGTTTTAGCAGCTCCCTCTCTGTGACAGCAATGCTGGCTCCCTCAGGTGGCAGGGAGCCAGCTGAGACTGTGGGGTCCTTCAGGCTCCCCCCCCACAGTCCCCAACATTGTGATCATGTGGCCAGGTCCCAGGGGATGCGGTCTTCAGGGCTGAGGTCAGCTGGGAAGGGGGACAGGGTGTCCCCCAAATTAATATTTATTAGGCCACGCACCAGGGGATGCGTTCCCCGGGGCCGAGATTGACCCGGGGACGGGGGCCACATGGCACTCCCCCAAAAGACAAATAATTAGGCCACGGGTATGGGTTCCCTGGGGCCAAAATCGGCCTGGAAAGGTGGGACGCACAGCCCCCCTCTCCTAAAAAAAATATTTAGGCCAGGCCTCAGGGGATGGGGTCCCCGGAGTGAAGATCAGGCTGGGGAGGAGGATCATGCCCTCCTCACCCCTTAAAACAAATTACATATTTAGGCTGGGCTCTGGGGGATGGGGGTTCCCCGGGGCTGAGATTGGCCTGGGGAGGGAGGCCATGTGGGGTTAGTTTGTTATAGGGGTTGGTCGCAGGGTCTGACCACAACTCCCACTGTACACTGGGGATGTCACTGACCATGTCATGAGTGATGCAATATGTTAGGTCATAAGCAGTGCTTTGCTGGGGTGTAATTTATAGTTAGGTCTGTTAACTATAACTACTGAATTTCAATGGTTTTGTATGATTGAAATCTGAGCCTAACTATAACGTCCCTGTAACCTTTGTTCTTTTAAGTGAATTTCTATGTTATTCATAATTCTATTTCCTAACTATAACATCCCTGCAACCTTTGTTTTTGACATTAAATTTCTATGTTTTTTTTAATTTTAATTACTTTACACTAATCCAACTACCGCAGAGTTGGCTGCAGGACCTTGCCTGTGGCCAGGCCCTGCGGGCAACCCCATATAAGCATCCAATCCCGTACGATGAATGGCTTTTGACTGTGAGCGTCAGGAGCCAAGTCTTTGGCCAGGCCCTGCACCCTAATCTCTATAACCACCAATCCCCTGGGGCAACCCCCTATAAGCACCAAAACCCACTCTTGTTTTTTTCAGTTTTTGCAGGGAATCTACTATGTTTTTATGGGAACACATTTTTTTAAATGCTCTTTTTGCACTGCTTTCGCCTTGCTTTTTCCCCATATTTTATGTACCTTCATGCTTTTTCCTTTATTCTCACTGCTTTCTCATTGCTTTACCCCCATTTTGAGAGCCTTCGACTTGCATTTCCCTTATTTTCACTGCTTTCACCTTGCTTTTTTTGGGAGTTTTGCTGTGTGCCCTCTACTATCTTTTTACTTGTTTTCACTGCTTTCACCTTGCGTTTTTACCCATTTTCTTTGTGTGACCTCTCCTTGCTTTTCACTCATTTTCATTGCTTTCACCTTTCTTTTTCAGACGTATTTTGTGTTTTGCCGCTCCTTGCTTTTCCCTTTTTTTCACTGGTTTCTACTTGCTCTTTCCCTCATTTTGTGTGAACCTTCTCATTGCCTTGCTTTTGTTCTCATAGCTTTCACCTTGCTTTTTTACATTACATTTTGTGTGCCCTCACCATAGTTTTCCTTAATTTTCACTGCTTTTGCCTTCTTCTTCCCCCTTTTTTCATGCCTGCTCATTGATTTTCCCTCTTATCACTGCTTTTTCCCAGTTTTTTTCCCATTTTTTGCGTGCCTTCTCCTTACGTTGCACTCATTTTCACTGCTTCACCTTTATTTTTAATTTTTTGTGTGCCCTCTCCTTTCTTTCCACTTATTTTCACTGCTTTCACATTGCTTTCCCCCCTATATTGTGTATGCCCTTTCTTTACTTTTTCCTTATTCTCACTGATTTCACTATGCTTTTTCAACCTGTTTGTTGTGTGCCCTGTCCTTGTTTTTCCCACATTTTACTGATTTTCTGTGCTTCCACCTGTATTTTATTTGCTTGCTACTTGCTTTCCCCTCATTTTCAGTACTTTCTTCTTACTTTTTTCTCTGTATTTCGTGTGTCATGTACTTACTTTTCCCTTGTTCTCAGAGCTTTTTACTTGCTTTACTTGTTTTTTTAACTGTTATTGAGTGCTCTCTACTTGGTTACTCTCATTATCACTGCTTTTTTTCTTATATTTAGTGTGCCATCTCCTTGCTTTTACCTCATTCTCACTCATTTTCCCCTCTTCTAGGACAGCGGGGTTGCTTTAATGCCCCCACAGTCCCAGCCGGAGCCCCGCCTTCTGCGGGAGCCGGCGGTGCTCTCGCATGAAGGGAACTGCTGGAAATGCAGCTACCTGTGTGCAAGAACAATACTTTCATCTCTTTCCCTTCCTGCATGTTTGCAATCAAGGAAGGAGGTGAAAATGCTGCTTCCAGCAAGCAGGAGCATTTTGGCATCTCCTGGTTGCTGGAAGCAGAGTGTTTGCTTTTGCTTGGCTTGAGCTGTCACAGCTCCCACCAAGCAAAAGAAAACAGCTATCTCCGAAGGGTTGGCAACTCGGAAGATAGAAGGGTGAGGAGGTCTCCAGGGCCACAAATGTCTCTGGGAGGCCACTCGGCCACTCTAGATTTTTATTCACAGGCCGGTCCCAGGGGGATGGTGGTCACCTGTGCCGTATGTGTCCACAGCCCCCTCCATTCAAAAATTGAAAAGGTCACAGGGAGGGGGTGGTCCTAAGGGTGTGGGAGTCCATGCGACCCCCTTAATTATTTTGTTTTAGCCCAGGAGAGGTGGTGGTCCCGGGCCTCCTGAAATCCCCAGGAGGGGGGTCCAAGCAGCCCCCTCCTTACTATAAAAAGCCCTTGGAAGGTCATGGTCCCCAGGGCTGGGGGTCCACATGGCCCCTCCTAATATATTTGTTTTATGTAGCTTTGGGGAGGTGGTGGTCCTGGGGCTTTTGAGAGCCCTCAGAGGGGGGACTGTGTGGCCCTCCAGTTTTTTAAAGTAACGCATGCCCCCGGGACCCGGCCCACCCAGCGGCAAAAATAATAACAAGCACGGGAGACCACACTTGTTTTTATAATTTTAATTTTCAGTGAACTGATATGTGAGGTAATGTGCGCGGGGCAGTGAGACCAGAGGTGTCGTTTTTTGAATTGTCCCATGTACAAGTTGGCAAATGAAGGCGAAAATTTAGCTCCCATGGCGACCCCCTGGCATTGCTGGTACCATTGACCATTGTGTAAAAAAACGTTGTTGTCAAGAACCAGACGGGTGAAGTCCACAAGCATTTGGGTATGTTCGAACAAGGTGGCATCTCGGTCCGAGAGTGCCAATGAAAGCATTTCCAAGCCTTTTTCTAGAGGGATGGATGTATAAAGGGAACTAACATCCAGTGTCACAAACATACACTCATCTGTCCAGTCTATATCCTCTAGTGAACACAGTAGATGTCTGGAATCCTGAATGTAAGAGGGTAAGTTGTGTACAAGTGGTTGTAGGTAAGAATCAATGTATTTAGAGATCTGCTCTGTAGGGGAACCTATGCCAGAGATGATGGGCCGACCCGCAGGGAAAGGCCCCGGTTTATGGACTTTCGGCAGGATGTAGATGCATGGGGCCCGGGGTGTGTTGTTGAACATAAATCTGAATTCTTGTTCTGAAATAAGACCCAAGTTTTTCCAGTATGTCAATTTATTTCGAGTCAGGCTTACAATTTTGTTAAGGGGATTGTCAGGTAGTAGTTTGTATGCATTAGTATCACTCAATTGTCTATCTATTTCGGACAAATAGTCCACTCTGTCCATGATCACTACATTGCCCCCTTTGTCTGCTTCTTTGATGACAATTTCCTCACAAGTAGAGAGACGTCGTAATGCCAAGAATTCTCTATGGCTGAGGTTGTATTTAGGTCTATGATTGTGTACTCTAAATTTGTCCTCTAGTTCGAATAAGTCCAAGCTGACCGCCTTATAAAAGACATCAATGTTATTGTCAGGCGGTAACGTAGGTACAAAAGTGGACTTAGGTTTAAAGCCACTATCTAGATCTAAGTTTGGTTGTATGTTCAAGTGGATAAGTAGGTCCTCCATACTGACACCGGCAGGTGTGGTAGAATCTAGGGACAAGATGGTCTGAATGTCTCGTATGTCGTTTATGGACCTATTACAAGTATGTGGGGGCTGTTGGTGTGTTATGTCCTGAATGGATTTATTGAGAAAGAATTTCTTAAGTTTGAGACGACGTACGTACTTGAACAAGTCTATCTGGATTTCAGAAAAGTCAGGTTTAGATACGGGACAAAAGCCCAGGCCTTTCTCCAGAACTTTGGTTTCTTCATTAGTCAAAGTTAATTTGGACAGGTTAATAACTTGTACTGTATGAAAGGATACAGAGTTCAAGTTTTCTTGGTCTTGGCAGTAGAGCGTGTGGTCACTCCCTCTCTTATGTCTCCCACCATGTTTCTTCCCCACCCTACGGGTGGGTTTGCATTTTGATTCCTGTTGAAGTTTTGTCGTATGCCTATCCGGTAACGTCCCAATTCCTCTAAAAAAGGAGAGGGTTTGGAAACGTTTGATGTGGACACATTAACAACAGACCCACCAGTTGCAGGGTCCGAACTTGAACCAGAGACATTAGAGGTATCAGATATGCTGCTGCTGGGAATGGAAACATCTGAAAGGTTGGTGTTACTGCCTTTGTCTGTGCGGTCTTTGTTGACCTGATCGAAACGGCGAGCAAAGGTGTAGATGCGGCCATTGGCATAGTCATTTTCGTCTCTGATAATTTTCTTAAGCTTTTTGTCTTTGATGTAAAGTTGGTAGTCATTAAGTGTATCCCTCAGAATACTGTAATTCTTGGCCGTAGCCTCGGGGAGGTCAAGGCTCTTAATCTGATCCTCCAAAGAGGAGATTTCCAAAAGTAGTTTCTCCCTCTTTCTCTCTGCGTGCTTAATAAGGATGTTCATCATGCCAAAAGATGTGGAGGAGATAAGGTGTTCCCATTCCCCCAAAAGATCTGGATCGAGGTCATCAAATGAAGGAAAAATTATGACTCGCAGTCCCCTAGGTACCTGCTTGAGTTCTATATACCGTTTCAATGTGGTGGCATCCCACCATCTCACTAGTTCTTGTTTTGTGAGCCTTTCTAGTTTGATAAATTTTTGTCTCAGGCCCTCCTTCCTATTAGTAGTAATGGAGGTGGAGGAAGAAGTAGGTGTTCTGGCGAATAGTTCAGCAGCTAGAGTATCACGGTTGTCCTCAAAGGAAGCCATGTCCAAATGTAAGCAGAAAAAGTAAAAGTTTTAGTCAATAAGTAAGTGTGACCCAAAGGTGCGACCCACCACAAAATGCCATAAAAAGGCCAAGGTAATAGCTGTAGTGGGTAGTAAGGGTGAGAGATGGCCGCACTCAAAGGGAAAAGTACATAAATATAATATAGTGAACAAACAGTAGTGCACGTGATCATAGGCCCTACTACCCTTAGGCAACAATGATGTGTAATATGAATACACAAATAGTATATACGCAAACAGAGATCACAGCACACAGTATGCAAAGTAAAACAAAAAGGAGTTAGAGTATTTAGTTATTGCAAGGTAAAAAATGAATGAAGCAGTCGAGCACAGCGATGTTCAAATCTTGTCTCCAGAGAAGAGTTCATTTATTCTGAACGAAGTGATATTTCATAGAACAGAGAGCATTTTCCCAATGTTCCGTATAGTATTGCGTTAACTCTTTTTCTGAAACATGTCACTAGGTCTTTCTCCCAATTCACAGTATAAGACAGACATTTTGCACAGGTTGAATGATCCATTGAAGATTCTTCTGAAGATCCTAACACGTATATATTGTTGAGGTAGTCACTTACAATGCAAAACGTCCTATAAAGCTGACCTTAAATGTCTATACTTTCTCTGCTCCAACCCATCTACAGGATCCAAACATTCTGTGTAAAGCTGAATTTGCTTTTAAATTCTTGGCTAAATATTGTTATTACTTTCTCTAGATAGGATTACAAGTAGAATGTAACAAACTTTCTGTTATACAATCTGGGATTTTCCACAAAGGAATGGACTTTCCTGTATTTAGTGTATTTCCACTTTCTCTATTCAAATTGTAAAAGACATGTCTTTCTTCTAGCTTGATGCAGGATAAAGCTATGAATATATTTCTTAATATTTGCTCAATCCACATTTGTACCATATGTCTGGAGGTGTGTGAAAATAATTTGAACCTTTCCAACTCCCATAGTAAATTTAAAAAGTGCTTTTAAAGAAGCAAAAGGGCCTTTATAGAGACAGTTTAGGGACTGTAATGTAACACAAACAACCCTTTGTTAGACATGTCAGTCTTGGGGCCCTAGTCTTGCCCCAAATCTGTTGCCCTTTCCCCCTTCATTGTTTACTGAAATTTGTTGGATTTAGAACTCTGTGCACTTTGTCACTGCTAGCCAGTGCACAAGTGCTTGCGCTCAATCCCTTAAACATGGTAAATTCAGCTTACACCTGATTGGCATCTTAAATTATTTATAGGTTCCTTCTAGAGTGGTATACCATATAGCCAGGACTTGTAAATTAAAGAGTGGACCTGCAGCACATATTGTGCCACCCACTTAAATAGCCTTTTAAAACATGTCCCAGACCTGCAATTGCAGCCTGAATTCAGTTTTAAACTGCCAATTTGACTTGGCAATATGACCCCCTTGCCAAAACATAAAATCCCTTTTTATTGCATATAAGTTACATCAAAGGTAGGCCCTTGGTAGCCCATAGGACAGGGTGCATGGTAATTAAAGGTTTGAGCATGTACTTTTATGTTTTACATGTCCTGATAGTGAAAAAGTCCTACATTCGTCTTTGCTACTGTGAGGCCTAACTGCCCCATAGGATAACTTGGGTTGCCTTATGTTTAATAAGTGCTATTTTTTTACTGGGAACAGGCAAGCAGTTTGTGCTTGGTATATATTAAATTGCCATTAAACACACTCTTTAATGGTAAAGTCTGATTTTAAATTACAATTTAGAAAATGTCATTTTTAGAAAGTTGACAATTTCTTACCTTTTGCTTTTTAATGCCCGCAGCCTGTCCTAGATCATGTGACTTGGTGTAATCAGAAGTTGCACTTTGTGAATTCCTCCCAGAAAGTCACACAGTAAAGAAATTAGGTGTGCCTAAATGGGCCATCAGCTGGCACAATTGGAGGGCAGAGCTGAGCCCAACGTGCAACTGAATAGGCTGTGCTTTGCCTTCAGACAAAGGACTTGTCACAACTGCATTGCCCCTGCATCAGGTTTGGAGTTAGGGTAGGGGAATCAGGAAATCCTACACTACAAACAGAAAACTCTAAAAATTTCTCTACCTTCAAAGAAGGCACCAGGTATAGACAAGGGGCCCTCAGGCAGACTCTTCAGTTCACTTTGTGGACTTGCAAAAGGAATCTAACATGACTGGCTGCTGCACTGGCCTGTTGTGTAGTCCACAAGATTATGGGGCTCATTACAACATTGGTGATCCCACCACAGGACCGCCAGTGCTAAGGGAGAATGTTACAATCATGCCGGCGGCGTCCCCCTAGTTATATTCCTATGTTCCTACTGGTCAGCCCGTCAGGAACAGTGGTATGGTATCGGTTTCAGCACCCTTAAGGGAGCCAAGCTCAATAAGGTAGCACTACAGCACCCTCAGAATGTGCACTGTCTTCAAAGCAGACAGTTTGCATTCTGATGGTGCTGGGCAGGGGGCTCCTGACACTGGCCTTCTGCCAGTCTTTCCATGGCAGTGTGACCTCCATGGAAAGGATGGCAGAAAGATGAGTTATAATCTACTTGGCGGTGCTGAGCTCAGCACCATCCTGGCTGAACACAACTCAGAACACTGTCAACCCATTGGAAAGGTGTTCCTGGTAGTGACAGTGGTCTTCTGGCTCTCCGATTGCCAGGCTTGTAATGTGGCGGTTGGACCGCCTGGAGTGCGGTGGTCAGACCATCACTGTGAGCCTGGCAGTCCTCTGACCACCAGACTCGTAAAGCTGCCCTATGTTCCTGCAAGTAGAAGGACTGTCTTGCTTCCTAGCCCCTGCCTTGAACCCTCAGAGGCCTGCCCCGCTGCTTGAGCCTTGCTTCATCACTCGAACGCAGGACTACCAGAGTGACTCAATGGGCTAGTTTGCTGACCTCCTCTTCAGAACCACAGGGACATAACAGGGTAACACCATCTTGAACCCGTACATGAACCAAGCATGAGTGAGTCCTAACCCCCCTCCCCCTCCAAGTAGTGCCCCTCCAGTCCTGGACTCTCGGTGGTGGTGCTAAAAGTGCCTGGATAGCCAACATCCAAAATTTAGAACTTAACATATTTTGGCTAAAGCCTGCTCTGAGAACCAAGGAAAGACCGGGACCAACCTGCTCATCTATCTGCCCATGGTGCATTGCTGCCTTGCCTGAGTTTTCTGTAGCTCTGCTATGCTCTTGTCCCCACCAGTAAATCCTGTTCAGTAGTCCTTCGCCAAAGGGGTATCCTGCTTCATGGAACTCTCGTCGACTACAGCTTCCAGCATTCTCCAGGTGGAGATTTCTGGTTTCAAATCAGGCTCTAAGTCTGAACATAGAATTGTTCACTGCTAAATAGTCCACCAGTTCTCCAATGACGATGCACGCTCATCAGACACCGCCTTTCCCTGCTGAACTTTACAGTCTCAGAACATTTTCTTCAGACTTTCTTCTAAGTTCAAAGATAACGACGATAAACTCCCACCAGTCACATCGACTTCTTGCATCTGACCGGTGCTCCATTTCATACCTCATAGAGGTATTCCAAGGAAAATGATTAGACTTATTAGGATATAAATCTAGGTTTCTTTTTTACAAGTGTTCACTGTAACAGATTGCAACAATGCAACCAATTTAAGCAGAGAAGATGGAGATATGTTTCCTTAAAAAGGGGTTGGCTTTAGGCTCATAAAAAGGATGGACATTACAATGAATCTTCTATAAACATGTAGTTGTGATATAAATAATTTATGATATGTTAGATTTCACATACAAAACAAAAAGCTTTATCCACCAATTTTGCCTCACCTCATTAACAATGCCTATGGAAAAGGCTACCAAAGAAAAGTGTACAACTACCCATCTTCCTATTTCTTTATTTTTAGAAAGTGAAGAGAATACTTATTACGCAACTTATAAGGCTTGAGATAGACACACATGCTTTACAGATGAGAGTGACAACATTTAATATTAGTTACATTCACTACCCTGTGTGCATGCATTTTTTCCATAAGAAAAAAAAAACTGATTACTTAGTCATATTTGAAAAAAGAGAAAGAGAGGATACATCTTTAATGTTTAGCGTGAAAAGCAACATGATATTTGCATGACTATTTGACAGACAAAAAGAGATGCTATTGAATCATGAACTTTTCTCTTGTTATCTATTGCAAAAAATGGTGAGCCAATTGACACTGTTACCCCAATTATAGATACAATAATAAATCATAGTTGTATGTCATGTGAATATAACAGTGACCAATAGATCCCCTGTGTTTGTCTGCCATAATAAAGAACAGGAGCCCTCTTATTGCCTTATTTATGGTATGCACAAGTTAGATGAGTGCCATAAACCAAAGAACCTCCCATCCGATTGAACCAACAGTTCCCACAATATACTGAGAATTGTGGGAAGCACTGGGTCATTGTCAGCGGAGCTCAGACTATCTCTGCTGACAGTAACCACAAACTCAGCAATTCATCTGCTTCAGGTACACTGGTAAATAGCTGTGGTAGACCTGTTCTATAAAGCGTCTGTCACTAATTTTCTCTGCCTTTCTTTGTCGCCACACCTACCGTGCTAGGTGGGGGATCTCAAAACAGGTGGGATAATCCTCTTCTAGTGATCATGACACTCTGCAACTTGTAGACCGGCAGTCAAAACTAGACCCTTTATGATTGTTTTTGCTGATTGGATTTACTCTAATATCTTTGCATTACCTCAGTTTAAAGCAGTATAAGTATTTTGAATTTGTAGAGGTGTGATATTAAATTAGTATAGTGCTTTAACCTCATCTTTGGAACTCTCATCTTCAAAAGTATAATTTTCAGTTTTACTCACACATCGGGGTGCTCTGAATTTGTACTTTAAGGTAAACTTTCTTGGCTATTTCATCTATATCACTGGTAAATTGGTATGGAATACAATTTCTTGCCATAACTATTCACAACATGCATGAGGAGAAGTAATATTATTGCAGAGTGCTACCTCACAATACAAAGTCTGATCATGTCAAAATGGGGTTTATGACTTTGTCATTGTGTGACAAATTAAGTTGATCAGATTGCATGTTTTTAGAACTGGTGACTGAGTAAATCTGCACTGATGAACAAGCACAGGCCAGTGTGAGACTGCACTGATCAGAAAGTACAAGAATGACATGTGAGTAAGCTGCAATAATATTATTAAAGAAAGGGCAAAGGAATTACCCAATCATCAGATAATGTGATAGAGGTCCATAGCCTTTTTCCATAAATAAGATGGTTTAATTCACAGATATAATATAATATAGATACTTGGTATGGGCAGTGCAGGGGCCCCAATGCACAGCCCCATCGTGCATTTCACTTCCCGAATTACGGGCAGTGAAATGTGCATCAGGTGCAGCTGCACCGGATGCATCACAACATTGCTACTGGCTCAATTATGAGCCGGCATCAATGTTGTGAGTATTCCGCTGGGCCAGAGGGTGAAAATGCTGTTTTCGCCCGCTCGCCCAGCTGAACACACCTAATATGGTGAGCAAAAGACCTCCAGGACTGATGGTCTTTTGCCTACAGCGGCTTTGGCAGTCCTAGAAAAGGACCATCAAAGTCATAATGAGGGGCTATGTTTGCTTTTCCTGATTTGATTGGAAGCTAATCTGTAGCATGTAACATTCAAATCTAACAAAATGATTTGGAAGGTCATCTTCATAACTACAGGAATTACAAGCACATAAATGTTACATCATTAGCGGTGTGATGATATCACCATCAAGTATTATCAGGAGCAATGAAGAATGTTATGCGCTTTCACTTCTATGATCACAGTTGTTCTTGGGTGTCTTTTAACGGTGCTAATTGTTCTTTGGTTGTGCTTCTTTAGATATGCACTTCATATTTTGCTGCTTTCTTGATTTCTTCCAAAGTTCTTCCAGTGAGTTTTACTGCGAACATTTCATCAAGGATTTCATTATAAATTGCAGCCTTTTCTGTATAGTGTTGAAACTGATAAATACCTTTTGTTGTATTTGTGAACAAAAGCAACAAAGATTTCTAATTCATCATGTGTAAAATGAATTTTTCACTTTTCTTCATTACTTCCTGATGCTCTCTGTCTCACAGACTGTGTGGGCTTTATGATGAAATATCAAATATAAAAATGATGTTATAAAAATATAATATGAAAAACATCAATAATCATAATATTGACTTTCCTATACCACTATGTGAATAGCAAAAATATCAACACATTGGAAACAGTGTTGAAAACAAAAATATAGTTTATAACAGACTAAACAAATGTAAAACAGTACAACTATTGATCAACATATCAAGGATTTATAAAGTGTGGCAAATCACCCATGAAGGTCTCAAGGCACCTGGTTTGCTTATTGCTTTGTGGTCATCTGTTCATTCGAACAGCCAGGTGTTGAGTTCTTTCCTGAATTGTGAGAGTGATGAGTTGGTCCTGAGGTGAAGGGGAAGGTCTTTCCAAGCTTTGGCAGCCTGGTGCGAGAAGGAGCGTCCTCCACTGTTGTTTCTGCAGATTCGGGGGTTGTCTGAGAGGAAGAGGAGGTGGATCATAAGTGTTGACTAACATCTACTAACTGTGCAAGCAGGAATAACGTGCTAGTAGTGCGAAGTATTCAGATGTAGTAGCTGAGTAGTGTGCATATGGGCAGTAGGAACGTGGAAAGTGAGAAGCGAGGCATTGAGAGATCGAAAACGCCTACCTATATAGCTAGTATAAGAAATGAGTATCCATGAGAAGCAGGTATCGATGGTACCTAGGGAATCAAGGTGAGACCGAAGTAAGGGTGTAAGAAGCGAGACGAAAAACAGAGGAAAGGAAAAAACCATAAATGGTAGAAGTAGGGAAAGAAAAATAAGTAGAAAAAGCAAGAATACATAAAGGGAAATGCTACCTGTACTGATAGAGTGAAGCTTGAAGAACCAATCCAATGTGTCAATCCACAAATTGTAATATGGGGTTTGAGGGAAATGCTCTCGTCCAAAGTATGTCCTCTGCACGTAAAGTATTAAGGACCTTGGTAAGTCCTAGGATAAATTAGGATAAGGGCATGAGAAAAGTAGAGAAAGTATGTGAGTACAATATGTGAAATGATAGCACATTCATCTTAACTGTAAATCGAAAAGGCAGTAAGATCGAATTTTTAGGCTCCAAAAATAATGTTGTTACCCTTAGGAATGTGAAAGTTGGGCTTCGTACTTTCGTGTAAGAAAATACCCCCGGAGAGAAACGTTGATATATTTAATTAAAGCAAAGCTGTTGAGTTAAAGACGGAAAAAACAGGCGAGAGACTAGGCAGTCATGTTACCGCACAAAATTGTCACTACTTAAATCTGACCCCGCGGCATAATCGTGTCTTCAGAAATAATGAGGACGACGCGATTTCAAAAAAGGGAAGTCAGTTGTAAATACGGAAATAGTCCTGTAGGGGACTGTGAATATGTATATTAGTGCACGCGATAGGAAATGCATATTAGGGCTCTTAGCGTTGACAAAGTAGTGGAAAAAGGAAGGATAGTTGGCCAACGGGCAGAGACTTACGGTCTGCAGGGTATAATGAGCTCCACGTAATGTGCAAAATCGAAGCCGGTGTGCAGGAATGTACCAGTAGATTAAATAGAAAAAAATGGCGCCCTCTGTTAACCGGGGAAAGACGGCAGCTGTCCCACAGTCAAAGGTGCTAGAAGTCTGGCCATAATGGCGGCCATCTTGGGAGAACAGCGGAGAAGGGGAAAGCCTCCAAATTAAGATAAAAACAAGAGTGAGTTCAGTGGTCACCCGGTGCCAGTGTGAAAGGTGTAGTGGACCCCAGGTCTGAGGGAGAGATCCTAAAAGGTTATTTCTTATTGTTAAATCATTTGTTTCAATCTGTCGTGAGAAAAGTCCCCAAACTTTAAAATCAAAGGACCAAAATGTCATACGTGCATAATAACCGATCCTATTCAATTTGCCACTCTCAGGAACACTGAAAAAAGCAGTAACATCACGGAAAAGTCAGCATATCTCAATGTGTTATCAGGCAGTTCATAAAAGCAAAATTTCACCAAAGTCACCTCATTCGAGAATTAAAATTAGTACTAGTTGGTGAGTAATGAGCAAGACGTCGGTCAGGAATGTTATATAACATGAAAAGAAAGGAACAACGGGTTGTGACAGTGAAAAGATAAGGTCACTGTGACGGGTTGATTGGAGATCACCCTCACCCTTCCAGGTCCTGTGCTGACTCTGCCTCTGGAGACCGTTGCATGACCCACTTCCCATCCCGTGATTGGTGGAATACTCAGAATCAGCGGGTTGCCGGGAAGTTAAAGACTCCTCTGAACCTCCCGAGGAGGGAGAATGGTTTGGAGGAAACGGACAGACGAGTATCAAAGGAGGAGAGGAACGAGCTACCGGAGGTCAACAGAGTAGACGACGGGAGGCGCTTCGAGGCCCAGCAACAGGAGGAAGCCGCCGAAGACGTCCGACGGATCCCGCGGGAGTAGGCAGCCGGGAGGACGAAGCGCTAATGCCCACCACGCTTCTGGAGAAGCGCGGCGAAGCCAGTTACGTGGGATCACAGACCTGAGGGAAATAGAGAAAAAGTGAGAGTGAGAGAAACGTAACAAAAAGGCCGAAAGGGGAAGAGAAGAGAAAGCGGAAGTTGGGAAGGGGGGAAGGGAAACCGGAGCATGAAGACATCTCCACATCGAGCACATAACAGCACTTTAATTTTGTCTATAAGAGCACAAGGCACTTGAAGGGCACAACCAAAGACATAAAAGAGTATCTAAAAAGAAGCGAGAGAGCAGTAAAGCGCTAAGAATAGGCCAAAGAAGGGTTTCACGTGACCCAAGAGAGATAGTGAGACAGTAACTAATGTTAACTTCACAAATAAGACGTGTAGAGATTAGAAAGGAGAAATAAAGGGAAAACAACTTCCGTGAACCTTCGGCTTAACCTCTATCCTCTGTCCTTTTACATGTACCTCCCGGGACACCTACATATCGAGGACGCAAGAGAGAGAGAGAGAAGAGTGAGAACGAGT
The DNA here is from genome assembly GCF_031143425.1 of Pleurodeles waltl. Classification (NCBI taxonomy): domain Eukaryota; kingdom Metazoa; phylum Chordata; class Amphibia; order Caudata; family Salamandridae; genus Pleurodeles; species Pleurodeles waltl. The sequence goes on from NC_090451.1 coordinate 373,433,797, forward strand.
CCAACAAAGAAACAACCACCCACCACAAAGGAGAAAAATCCCTTTAAACCTACCTGCACCTTACCTCACTGTTTTTTTTTTACTTGCCATAATAAAACACTGGCACACCTGACCAACGCGTTTGAGTAGTCCTTCAACACGGGAACCAATCACAAGTGGTGTCAGAAGTGGGATTTTGATAGAACCCCATCATGGAAGAAAAAGCAACCATGGCCGATGTGATTGCACAATTAGCAGAAGGACAACGCCACCTACAGTTAATCTGGGAGCAACAAATGAAAGAGGCAAAAGAGGAGCGGGAGGCATTACAAACGCCTCTTAATTGTCAGGCCACGATTATGGCAAATAATCAATTGGTGCATGAGACCGCGTTGGGAAAATTGACGGACACTATCGCACATACTAAAGTCCATCCTAATGTACCGAGCAGTGTGTTACAGTGGTATCAAGAGCAGGAAGATCCTGATTCATTTTTTACAAATTTTGAGAGGGTAGCTAACACAGCTAATTGGCCAGAGGATAAATGGGGCCAGTACATCGCCCCACTTCTCACTGGGCATCTGCAGTCAGCATATCAAGCAATTAATCCGAGCGGGACTCTTCCTTATAGAGACATCAAAAAAACTATTTTGGAAAGAGTGGGCCTCGATAGTGAAAGCTACCGAACCAGATTCAGACAAATGAAATGGCAGAACCAGGAGAACCCTCGTACTCTGTATTATTGCGTGCAACACGCAGCTGGCAGATGGTTACAGCCCTCTGAAACACCTAGGGAAGAAATGTTTGATATCATAGTCCTAGAGCAATACTTAGACGCATTACCCTCTACTACTCGTAATTGGGTAAGACAACATCCCGGACTTACTAATGAAACGGCTATGGATCTAGCCTGTGCTTATCATAGTAGTCCGGACTTCAGCGCTACAGGGAGAAAAGTTCCTCCCCCTTCAATACGACCAAGTGTGTCTAAAATGGTTTCCTCTCGGCCTGTGGCAAGCCACAGAACGGAACGACCTCAATCTATGGGTCCAGTCGGCTCCGGAAACCCAGGCTCAGGCCCACAATGTTATATCTGTTCTGAATGGGGGCACATAGCCAGGTTTTGTCCCCACCGGAAAGACATGGAAGAACCCATGGAGATTGGCCTGACAAAAGGAAGAGTTTTCTGGACAGGTGGGAGACCACCCAAATACACCCTCCCTATCCTTGTTAATGGTATGGAAAGAATAGCATTAATCGATTCAGGCTGCAGCTAGAGTGTAATAAGAGAGAATCTGGTTGTACCCGCCAAGCAGACCCAGAAACCCAAGTACTCATCGCCTGTGTACACGGTGATAGACGATATTACCCCCTTGCCAGGATCTGGTTGAAATGGAGTGCACAACCAGAAGAATTGCAGGTCGGGTACTTCTTAAGTTAGAGGAAGACATCATACTAGGGACTGACTATGAGGGATTTTCTGCTCTCTTAGAAAAAGCTGGGCAAGAGCATGTGTTTAAAGACTGGTGGAAGGAAGCACCCAGTGGGGTGGTAACAGAGAACTTAAAACCCATGCGGCCTGATCTCAGTAAAAGACAAAAAAGGGAACAACGGCGTTCTCATGGGCAGAGGAACACCTTCCCGGAGAAAACTACAAGTACGGGAATGGTTTGTACAATCACTGGGGATTTCCGACGGAGTCAGAATGAAGACCCCACATTGAAACATGCATGGCAGCAGGCAAACGTCAGGGCAGTACAAGGGGTAGGTTCCAGATTCTTGATCCAAAATAATTTATTATATAGGAAACCCAACAATACAAGAGGAAATACCCTGCAATTAGTAGTGCCCCGTAGTCACCGCCAACAGGTATTACAGATAGCCCATGGGGATCATGGGGAAGGTCACTTGGGCAGAGAGAAAACTGAGGAAGCTGTACTGAAACGGTTTTATTGGCCGGGTGTTTATGGAGAGGTTCGTAGGCACTGTTCAGAGTGTACAAAATGTCAGTTATACAATCCCTCTAATACACGACCTGTTCCCCTACAACCCCTACCTATCATAGATATTCCCTTCACTAGAGTGGGAATGGATATCATTGGTCCCCTCATTCCTTCAACTAGAGGTAGGCAGTATGTATTGGTATTAGTGGATTACGCCACGAGGTATCCAGAAGCGATTGCCCTTCCCAGTATGCATACAAAAGCAGTCACCCAAGCAATGATAGAGTTCTTTTCAAGGGTAGGCTTCCTGAATGAAATTTTAACAGACCAGGGGACTCCGTTTATGTCCAGACTAATGACCGAGGTCTGTAAATTACTAGGAGTGAAACAAATCCGTACTTCGGTATATCACCCTCAAACAGACGGACTAGTGGAGAGATACAATAAAACCATTAAGTCTCTCCTACAAAAAAAGTATAACTGAGGTAGGTAAGGATTGGGAAAAGAAACTTCCTCTGGTCCTTTACGCTATCCGGACCCATATACAGTCCTCTTTAGGTCATAGTCCTTTTGAAATGTTGTTCGGTCGCCAACCCCGTACATTGCTAGATATGTTAGTTGAACAATGGGAGGAGACTGAAGAAGAGGTTAAGGATTTATTAACCTATACCCGAGAATTGCGAGATAATCTCAATACTGTATGAGAAGAAGCACACTCTGCATTGCGTGTGGCCCAGCAGAAGCAGAAACAGACATATGACACTCATAGTGTTGTTAGAACCTTGACAGTGGGAGATAAAGCACTGGTCTTACTTCCCAGTACCGATAATAAATTATTGGCCCGATGGCAAGGTCCCTATGAAGTTACTGCCCAAATAAACCCCACCACATGTAAGTTATCCATGTCCCAAAATGGCGGAAGAGAACAGATATATCTTATCAACCTGCTTAAGAAATGGATAGAACCCACTGATGAACAAACCGTCCATTATATCACCACGGAAGTAAATGAAGAGATTCCCTATCCCATACTTACAAAACCCCCTGAATCCTCCCCAGGGAAACCCTGGATCAATCCTGATCCAACCCGACAATATTTAAGTCAGCTGCAGAAAATGGTGACCCAAAACCAAGACATATTCTCTAAATATCCAGGAAGAACCTCCCGTATACAACATCCCATTCGACTTAAAGAAAATACGGTGTCTAGACAGAGACCGTACCGCATCCCTGAGGCCAAACAAAAACATATAGAGAAAGAAGTCCAGGCCATGTTAGCAGCCGGTATTATAGAGCCCTCAGCTAGTCCCTGGTGTTCGCCAGTGGTATTAGTTCCTAAACCCGACGGCAGCACCCGATTTTGCGTTGATTATAGAGGTGTCAATAACTTAACATATTTTGATGCATACCCTATGCCTAGGATTGACGAGTTAGTTGAAAGGTTGGGACAAGCCAAATATCTAACCACGCTGGATCTCACGAAGGGATACTGGCAGATACCCCTGAGAGAAACAGATAAAGAAATAACAGCCTTTGCCACTCCATCAGGTTTATACCAATTCACTGTCTTGCCATTGGATTTACACGGGGCTCCTGCCACCTTCCAAAGACTCATGGATGACATATTACGACCATATAGGCAGTATGCGGCTGCCTATCTGGATGATATAGTTATCTATAGCAGAACATGGAATGACCACATGTCTCACCTTGAGTCCGTTCTAAGTGCTCTTAGAAAAGTGCAGCTAGCCGCCAACCCAGAGAAGTGTAGACTAGGACAAATTAGCATTAAATATCTGGGTTATGTGGTAGGAGGGGGTAAGATAAGCCCACAAATAGAGAAGCTAGATGCCATTGCACAGATAACTTATCTGAGAAAAAAAAAGATATTAGGGCATTTTTGGGACTGGTTTGCTACTACAGACAGTTTATACCCCACTTTTCAACTATAGCCGAACCCCTTACTAACTTGTTGCGAAAGTCATGTCCCAATACACTTAAACCTCCTTTGGATATCGAGTTGGGTAGTTTTGAAAAGCTTAAGACCGCTCTGACTTCCGCACCAGTCCTCTGCTGTCCTGATTTTGACAAATCTTTTGTGCTATTAACTGATGCCTCAGAGGTTGGACTTGGGGCTGTGTTAATGCAGAATCAGGAGGATGCCTCTCTCCACCCTCTTCTGTATATCAGCCGGAAACTTCTTCCCCGTGAACGTCACTATCCGACTATTGAAAAGGAGTGCTTAGCCATTAAGTGGGCTATTGAATCCCTTCGATATTATCTGTCTGGTCGAACTTTTACCCTGGTCACGGACCATGCCCCGCTCACCTGGCTCGCTCATCATAAAGACACTAATTCTCGGGTGCTACGCTGGTTCCTTTCCTTACAGCCTTTTTTGTTTCAGATCCAGCACCTCCCGGGTAGCAAAATGGTGACAGCTGATTTTTTGTCTCGGTATCCTGTATCTCCGTGTCTCGACAGTCCACTCTCTAGGGGGAGTGTTTGTGACAGGTTGATTGGAGATCACCCTCACCCTTCCAGGTCCTGTGAATATTCATGAGGTAGGTCATTTGCGACCCCATTGGGAATCGCAAACAGTGCCTTTGACACTGTTGTACATTAGGTTTTGCAACTCGCAAATTGCGAGTCGCAAAACCTGAATTTCGTACATGTGGCCCTTAATTCTCTGTGATAATAAGAACAATGAAAAAATAATTTTAATTTTATGCACATCACATAATATACCAGCCTTCTACTCAAAGCTCTATCTGGAAAACGGACAGCACTTGTCCACCACCTTTTACACAAATATAAACAATTCATGGGCTGCACCAAAATACTAATATGCCACAAATATATCCATTATTACCAAACAAGTAAATCAGCACTTATAAGGATTTGCCATCAACTATGAAACAATCCTTAAAATCTATCCTCACAAAGCATGGGAACATATCCAAAAACCCACATTAGGCATTGACTACTTTACCAATACTTATATTTCCTTTTTAATAAAAAATGTAATTGCCTGTAGCGTGTGTAACCCCAGCAGAGGCAGCAAAACATTAACAAACTATTCATTATGTTTATCAAATATAAAAAAACAAACACCCTTCATGGTTTGTTTTCAAAATAAAGATACGTTGTTTTGGTCGCATGGATCTTTGAGGGTCTAGGTCCCAATCAAAGTTACATGTACCCCAATGGAATGTGTACAACAGCAAACTATTTAAAGTGGCTAAAATGAATAGCATGCTAAAAGAGTGCCATAACTCCTTCTGCTGCTTTATTGGAAGGAACCACCATTTCCTTTAAAAATTCACAGAAGTCTTACAAACAGAACATCGGCATTAAGAAGTATAACTCAGACAAGTCTTTACACAACATTTACACAATGAAATAACCATGACATGCTACGTAGCAAACTCCTACTTTTCTCAAACAACCAAAGATTACACTATCTGGAATGGATTGTTCAGAATTTACTATAGTCTGCACCATATACACATACATCCATCATATTAAAAAGTAACAGAACAAGTGTACATAAAACTTAGAATGACATCTTATTAATAGCAATCCACTTACATTATGCTGAAAATGCAACTATTTAAATAAAAATCCAAACAGAAAAACAGACTGACATAAACTAAACTAATATATTCGAAACATTAAAAATTAATCCATTATGCAATTGAAAGTACACAATACAGGTATACACTAAAAACTAAATTCAGTAATTAAAAGCTCTTTTATTTCAATCATAATGAAAAATATGACAAATATTTCCATAAAAGATAACATAATAATGTGTACCAACATTTATAAATACAATTCATTAACTGCAAAGACAAAAAAAATACATCAACATCAATATTTGATATATATAATATAAATCATTATCCAACACTTCATTTATAGAAATAGTTAAACATTTTTCCATCATAGTAATTTAGGCTCTTGAAGTATAAATTCAAGACCGCAATAAAAAAAATATATATTAGAAAAATGATCAGTCATGAAAACATAATCCTTAAAAAAATACGAAAATTAATTGAATCACTTCACAACTCAAGCAATATTTTAAAAACTAAATAAAAGCTCCTAGAAATAACTGAAAAAGAAAGAGAATGATTATTAAACTATTAAAAAAATCGAACCCTTTCTTTGTAAGAAAAAAATATTTTCAGCAGACGACATTATCTATGAAAACCAAAAAATACATTCCTACCCATAAAACAAGCTGTCCCCATAGTGAAAAATACGCCATCTTTTAATCCTACAAAAAAAAATAATGTAATAGTCTATATAAAAAACAATAAATCATAAACTCGCTACATGACATACACGTTCCTAACACGCTTACTAAACTAAGCATTAAGTTTTCTTGAAAACAGCTATCCAAAGTCTTTTGCTGAACTAAACTAATATCTTAACTAAACTAACTAATAAACACTAATCATATTTCTAACCCAACCAATCTGCTACTAACAAATAAAATAAATGCCCTTATTTGGAAACAGAACCATATGCCAGGACCATCATCCACACTGACCAACTCTACCTGCCATGGGCAAAAAAGACCAGAAAATATATTTTTTAAGAAAGAAAACTGATAAAATTCACATAAATAATATTGAACTGATTTTACAAGTGAAAAGTTTAGTAAAAAGATGTTTTATTATTTGTTTGTATTGGGAACTAAATTGTTAAAAATGTCTAAAAATGTAATAAATGTGTAAATATATAAAATACAGTTTAATGCATGACTAAGTAATTTTTTTATATAGAAATATAGTTTACCCTATTTTTCTGTTACCTACTATCTATTAAAAGTAGAATGTAATGTCTTTGGGATGTGCATATATTCAGAAATATTGCTTAATAAATCATTTAACAATTTATTAAAGTATATATTAATTTATAAAAATTATATTGTCATTGAGCCTATTTGTATGTTAACTACTATCAGCAACAAGAGTAATTAAATGTTTGAAATGTGCATTTTTTTCTCTTACAACAGCAATTAAGTGATATTTAATTCATAAATAGTTCCTGTTTATGCTATGCTGTATAAAGCAAATAATTTACTGTTGCGATAATGTTTAAAAATATAAGTATGTTCAAGGAAAATATGAAATTGCTGAAGTATGATATGTATTATATGTGTATTCTAATAAATTAAAATATGCTTTTTAAAAAAAATGTATTTTCAAATCTACATAATATGTATAATTTACATGATTATTTGCATGTATTTTTCTTTAATCAAGAACCTTACATTTTTTAACCAGAAAAATATGTTTGTATATTAATTTAATACAACACAAAAGGAAACTATGTTCAACATACATATTTGACTCAAAACTATTCTAAGCAACTGTAATTACAATCTAACCACAAAAATGTACTAACATTAAACTAACTGAACATTCTGTACCCAAACTCACATCTATTCGCTGAACTTTGTGAGTTACAATATATAAATAATTACAGCATCTCCACTGAACTACCACTGGAGAAAGTGTTTGATTTTGTGGAGCACAAATGTACTATTCTAACAAAAAAGGAACTGCTACTAAGGAAAATGCTTATCTTTGGAAAGTGTATATTTAGTATTCTTGCTTCAACCCAATTATTACTATGGAATGTGTTCTTTTTTGGGGGGGAGATTATATTTACAGTTCTCACTCAAACCAAACTACCACTAAGGAAAGTGTTTCATTATGGGGAATGCAGACTCACTATTCTCACCCCACCACTGGGGAAAGTGTATGTTTTGGCATATGCTTAATTGTTATTCTCACTCAACCCAACTAACGTTGGGAAAATGTTTATTTTCTGGAGTGCAGATTTACATTGTTGAAAATATATGCCATATTACCTAAAATGCCGGTCTAGCAATTTGCACTCTTCTTTAATACAAATTCATCCTTGCATCCATTATGGAACCCGAAGATATATTCTGTGCTACAAGTAGCACAGAATTGTGTGTGTGAGACATGAACAACAGCCATTCCTGCTTCTTCACATTTTTCCAGTATCCCTGCAATAGGACTATTACCTGAACAAAATCTCAGTTACAAGATCGCACCTAATCATGTACTCACAAGCATTTCGCGTAACAAGTGTAATACAAAATTCCAGCGATTCTGTGAGATTCTGCCAGCATATCAAAAATTTGGCCCAGGCTTCGTACATACTATTCTCACTCCAATCCAGAATAGTACACCTGTGTGGAAAATGTATATTTAAATGGAATACCAAATGTACTATTCTCATGACACCCTGACTGATATTGGAGAAAGTATCTATATTTGGGCAATGCAGAGTTAGTATTCCTCTTCCAATATTTCTAATATCGATCATATCTTTTATGAAGGACAAATTTAATATCTCACACCAACCCAACTACTATAGAGTAAAGTGTTTGAATTTGAGTAAAGCAAACTTAATATTCTCACTGTAATCAAACAACCAATGGTGAAGGTTTTAGGGAATGCAAATTGACTATTCAAACTCCATTCTAATTACAACTAGGGGAAGGTGTTTGATTTAAAAGTACAGATTCACTATTCTGTCTCCAGCCCAACAACTATTAGAGAAGTTATTGATTTAAAAAAATGTTATTAAACATTGAAACTTAAACCCATGTCCATTGTAAAAATAATGTCAATCAAAATAAAATGTATAGACCTAATTGTAATACTTAGGTTATTAATTAAGGCATATATTATTTGTCCATAAATATTATCTTAATAATTAAACATTTATAGAAGTTTTTAACAAATTAAGTTTAAGTGGTATTTTCAAAATATTAATAAAATATTTCCATAAGAATATTCACATTAAGTTTCAGTAAAAGCACAATAATCATGACATTAAATATTTAAAATAAAAATAATTATATTAAATAGAAAAACATCAAAATTCAAAATTCAAGATTCAAATGAAGAAATATGGACATATATTTTACGTAATTATTGACAAACACTGCATGCAGAATTTCAAAACACATTTTAATTACTATCTAAAATAGTTATGACCTATCGCTTTACAATGTAATAAACGGAAAAATTTAAAAAAGGAAAATAAGGAAAAATACAGTAAGATATTAAAAAGGTTAACATATAATCATATTTTTAAATAACACAGTTTAAATAAATCACATCCCTCTCAATTCTTCACAATGCATATATAAATTATGAAATTAATAATTGAATTAATACATTTATGAAATTAACAAAGCCATTCATATTTTTTTCTTTAAAAGGAATGAAATATAAATACTACCGTGCAAATATGAACCAATAATGGCCCTTTCATCCAACAAACACATGAAACAATATTAAATCCATTTTTTATTGAATATCATACATTATTTAAAAAATGTGTAAATAAGTCATTTTAATTTAGAATTCATAAACATTTCCAAATGTCCCTAAAAACTCAATATCATTGAAAAAAAAAATAAGATACTTCAAAAAAATTGTATCAATTTCAGTTTGAATAAAACAAATTAGAAAATGTAATAAATGATTTAAAAACATTAAGAAAATTAATTCTTAATGAGATAAATACTTTAATTAGGAGAACAATTACATATACAACTAAAAAGGAAAGTAGAAAATAAAAGTTACAAAAAAAAGCAAAAAAAGACAGTACTTACGGTGACATTAAAGTTGGCACAAATTTTTTTTTAACGTTTAAAAATCGATAGGCCTCATTACAAGTTTGGACCATCATGGTGGTGGTTTTTCAAACAGTGCCAGGCTGGTAGTCCAATGGCAGTTTTCTGGTGGTCCGACTGCCAAACTTGAAATCCGGTGGTTTGACCACCAAAGTTGTGGCAGTTGGCACCAAACTTGGAATGAAGATCTATATCCTTTCTTCAATATGATGGGCCATCATTTTCTAGACAAACTTTTAGCAACTATATTACTGACCGTTTGCATTCTTGAGTTAATATCAAGATGGAATACTGGCTGTGAGATCATACATTTTGCTTTGCATCACATTGAATGCATTGTATGCATTTGACCAAATATTCTATTGTCTTGCAAAGCTTGGCATCTTTGGTGCTAAAGAGCACAGTATTGTTGACCTGAAAATATGTTATTGATTTTAACCCCTTAGCTGCTGGGCCTTCCGCCCCCCCACGTGCTGAGCCCTTTTTTGGCTACTTGGGGTAGTTTGTGCTTAGGCCTTTATAACATTTTGTCCACATAAGCTATGCACGCCAAATTTGTGTCCTTTTTTTCCAACATCCTAGGGATTTTAAAGGTGCCCAGTGTTTGTGGGTTCCCCTGGAGGAGACCAAGAAATTAGTGAAAATACAGCAAACATTTTGTTTTTTTTCCCCAAAAAATTGAAAAAAGAGCTGCAGAAGAAAGAATGTGGTGTTTTCCCTGAAAATGGCATCAAAACAGGCTTTGCGGTGCTAAAATTCCCAACTTCCCATCTTTCAGGAACAGGCAGAGCTGAATCATAAAACCACATTTTTCAACACAATTTTGGCATTTTACTGGAACTTACCACATTTTTACTATTTCTTTTGCTTTTTCTCTCCTTCCAGTTAGTCACAGGACTGGTTCTGAAACCAATGCTGGAACTTAGACAGCTAAACACTTCTGAAAAGTAAACAAAATTCTAAATTCAGCAAGGGGTCATTTGTGTAGATCCTACAAGGTTTATCTACAGAAAATAGCAGCTGAAATAAAAAATAAAATTGAAATTGAAGTGAAGAAAATAGCCACTTCTTTCCACGTTTTACTCTGTAACTTTTTTCTGCCATGTCAGATTTTCAAAAGCAATACCCCATTACATCTGCTGGAATCTTCTGGTTGTGGGGATGTATAGGGCTTATAGGTTAATCAAGAACCCTACATACCCAGAGCCAATCAATGAGCTGCACCTTGCAATGGGTTTTCATTGTATACCGGGCATACAGCAATTCATTAGGTGAAATATAAAGAGTGAAAAATAGGTATCAAGGAAACCTTTGCATTTCCAAAATGGGTACAAGATAAGATGTGGATAAGCAGTAGTTATTTACACATCTTTGAATTCCGGGGTGCCCATACTAGCAGGTGAATTACAGGGGATTTCTCAAATAGACTTCTTTTTTACACACTGTCTTACATTTGGAAGGAAAAAATGTAGAGAAAGACAAGGGGCTAATAACACTTATTCTTCTATTCTGTGTTCCCCCAAGTCTCCCAATAAAAATGGTGCCTCACTTGTGTGGGTAGGCATAGCGCCCGCAACAGGAAACACAACATGGACACATCACATTTTTACATTTTGCTTTGCTCTACCATTGGTATAGTTATGGACACGTTGCTGTCTAGTATTTTGCACCATCTTGGTATGTCACTTTCTGCTCATTTTAAGGGAGTTATTTTATGAAAAAAAACATTTGTTATTAGGACTGCAGGATGAGCACAACCAACTTTACCACTGCAGTTATCAGGGTGCCTTGGTTAGAAAAGTCATTGCAAAACATGTAGCTGACCAACTCCCAACACACATTGCTCAGGACAAATTACATGCATCATACAAATCAGGCTTTCACAAAGGCTGCATCACTGAAATTGTGGGTGACATTCATTGCCTGCAGGACCATTGGGTTACCTTAATTTTTACCCTCCTTGAGTTATCTGCTGTATTGAATGTTATTGATTCTCATTGGCGCGTTCATGTCCATGAATCTGTTTCCTCTTTTCTTGCTAGTAACTATCAGTTCTTGCATTGGGTAATGCTTCCTCTCAACCCTCTCCCTGCCATCTGTTGTTCAGTTTGATCAACTAAGATGAAGGATGCATTCAGAAAATACACAGATCTATTTGAAATATCATAAATCCCTTATATTGGCACATTATTACATTTCCTTACTATTATAAACAAAAGTATTTAAGCATTTTGAGACACAATTTGTAAAACATGGAATTAATTAATTCTTATAAGCCATCCACCTGAACTAAATTAAAAAAGGATTGGCTGTTTGAATTGCACACAGATAGTGTCCTCTTAATTTGACTTCCAAAATGAAATTGCTGAAGCTGCAGATTAATGTTTATCTTTGCATTTCCTCATAAATTGAACAGAACCCTCAAGAGTCACACTCAACTGTTAAAAAAATCTAAATGTGTCTGCTACCAAAGAATGCTTGCCTAGTTTTGCATGTCTTGGCAATATCTGATATCAGCCATGGAAATTGCATGGTAATGGACATGCCCATATCCACTTAAGCTCCATTTAACTGCATTCTAAATTCAGCTGCCAAACTAATTTCCAGAAATAGAAAATTGAACCATATTTCGCCCACGGCGCTGCTACAAGCTGATGTCACACACTTTCTGTCTTCCAGACCTTCTTTTTACCTAATTTCCCCATCACCTATGTTTCCTCATTTATTGTAACACTTCTGGTCATCTCTCTCTCTGCACCAGCACCTCTAAATGCACACTGTCGGTTGTAATCCACCAGGGGTGCACTTGGTATGGGCAGTGCATGGGCACTGATGGACAGCCTCGTTGCACTATCCACTGCTGAATTAGGGGCAGTGGAAAGCGTGATGGGTACTGCTGCACCTGCCGCAATGGCACATTGCCGCCGTCTCAACCTTAAGGCCCTGTTCACTGCAAGCCGGCAGGTGGAAATGCTGTTTCTGCCCACCGGCCCTGCGGTGAACTCGTAATAGGGCCGGCGGTGTTCTGGCTATTCTGGCCGTATTTGTGGTCAGGTGGCGGTACGAGTTTGGCAGGTGGCCTCCGCTGCTCCCACCACCCATGAAGAGACCAGCATAGCTGGGAACAAAGCACATGCTCATCTTGGTATATTGTTTTTGTCTGAAAAGTTTGTCCTCAAGCAGAAAAAAGCTATTCTCTAAACAGAACTGGATCATTTCTGGTAACATTTCTGTATGAAAGTATGATTTTAATGATGTCACCCTCATGAAGTACGTACATGCTTCAATGCCATCTGAGTCTCTAATGCTGGTATGTAGACTATGCACATCTAATGTAACAGGAAATCATCTTTCTGTGTTACGCCCCCTATCACATTCATGAATTCTCTGCTATCCTGAATATACAACCTTAATGCTGTATCAAAGGGGCGTAGAAAAAAAAACAGGAATCTCAATTTATTCTCTAGGGCAGAACCTAAAGAGAATACAATTGGTCTCCCTGGTGGATTAGTGGTGTTCTTGTGAATTTTGGGAAACAAGTATAAAATAGCTACCTTGGGATATTTGCAGTGTAGAAATTTGGACCCTTTCCTCTCAATGAGCCCCCTTTCCCTCCATTCAATCAATTTGTCATTGAACCGTACATTAGAGTCATGGATATTACTATGGTTAGTAACCTCATAGCATTTGGTGTCATTTAATTGATGATATACTTGATGATATTGTTTCTTGAATAAAATTACCACATTGCCACCATTATCAGATTGTCTGAAAACTATACCTTTGCCATTCTGTAACTCCCTTACAGCCAACCTCTCTGCCTTAGTTAAGCTGTCTGAGTACCAGTGGTGTTTTCCCCAATTTCTTGACACAACAAATGCTTCAAAGATATCAACTGCATCATACCAAAGAGTGGGGGTAAAGCTAGATTTAGTCCTTAACTCATTTGGGTAACTTATCTTTAGGTCTCTGCCAATGTCAGACAAGTTTAGCTATTTATCCCTCATATATATGCCCTCCGACTCAAGTTCTGTGAGCATGAAGAGTATCAATTTCACTGATAGTCAAATTACTTGGTTTGCTGTGTCTGAGAGTTTTGGGTCTAGGTTCACAGTTCATAGAGAACCACTTGTGAAGCTTCACTTTCCTCACAAAATGATATAAATCAGTATGGCTCTGGGTATAATCAAACTCATTAGTTGGACAAAATAATAATCCTAATTGTCCCCTTGTAATGCTCCTGACAGGTATGGCATTCTTAATGTGTCTTCCTCTCCACGGTTTCTTGTGCCTTTGCCCTTTCCTCTGCCTCTTCCTCTTTCTTTTCCTCTGCCCTTCTTCCAATGTTGTTGATTATTTTCCTGTCCAATCAATCTGAACTCCGCCTAAAAATGTGTTTGCTTCTTAGAACAGCTTTCTACAGGGCCATTCATCCCTTTCTCAGAGACTTCACTCTCACTAACTCTCAACCATAGTGTTATTAGAATTCAATGATTGTACATTCTTTGAGACTTTTATATTCCTCCTTATTTCATCATATTTATGGCTGAAAGCTAATACTCTTCCCCATCTTTCATCCTCTTTGGTCCCTGAGGAAACTATTTTAGAATTTCATTCTGATGTGTATGCATGTCATGTCTATTTAATGAGTATTTTCATCATTTGGTTAGAGCAACCACCACTGTTATTAGCCCATTGTTTGAGTAGTTCTGGATTTGGGCATTCATAGACTGGGGCAATGAGTATGCGGAGGCCTCTCGGAACACAACTGCAATCAAAGTATTTTTCAAAGGCTACCGCTTCCTGCACTTAGTCACTTCCTGGTGCATTAATTTTACAAGTCTAAAAATCCTTCCGCCTGTCAGGCTAACTTCCGGTTCACAATGCTTAGTACCACTTTGCCCGGTGAAGAGTTCTTCAGCTTTTGTCCTCTTTTTAGCATCACTATTATCCATCCCAGTGCTCTTTAATGGGGACTTGGATCCCACTCATATACATAATCAGTTATATCAACAGACTACTCAATGTAAGAAATTCAGTAGTCCTTCATCTGTAACAGCTAATAAAATCAGCATGCACCACCTCATCTCTGGCAGGGGATATCACAACAATATAAAATGAATTGCTCAATGGTTTGTTGTGCCATTCCATCATTTTACTGAATCAGTACACAAAATAACATATCGCCAATGTGAGGAACAACACTCCTATTTCAATGCACTAGAAACATTATTTTTATGTATGTATATATTTTACAGTTTTGTAAAATATATTTTATTCTTTCATTGTAAACGTAGACCAGCCAAGGTGATGGTTGATTGGAAACAGTACGAAGTCATTGATTGGGGCTTTGCAAAGCTGAAAAGTGTATTATCTTTTAGAACTCAACTATAGACAGCAATATCTGTCTGTTGACCAAACATAGGGCCTTATTATGACTTTGGCAGATCAAAAAGCCCCTCTGCCAAAGTCCCGATGGGTAGGTTGCCGTCAGGGTGCAGGAATCGGCCTACAGCATTGTCTCTAGCTCATAATAGAGCCAGTGGCAATGCTGTAGTACGTAGGGTGCACCAGCACCGGTCACAATGTTCACTTTCCGCTTTGACTCCTAACTGGTGACTCCTAACTGCCAGGGAACCTCCATAGGAGGGGCATCAAATGGGCAGGCAGGCAGGCACCTCAGAGATCATCCTTGGGGAGGTCAGATTTGGAAGGGGGTTTGGTCTTGGATTTGAGAGAGGTGGACTGCTTTTTGGGAGGGGTGGGCTTCATCTTAGGGGGTACGGGTATGGGTGCCTGCAGGGGGGGTAGGGGAGGGCATGGAGGTGGAAGGGAGGGGCTGGGAGGTGGATGGGGGACTCTTGGTTGTGGGACAGTGTGGAGGGAACAGGGGCAAGGTAAAAAAAAATGTCCTATGGGGATTTTGAGGTCAAGGGAGTGGTTGTCTGCTGTATCGGTGTGGATGTTGTGGGTGCGTGCTTCTGGAAAGTATGCTTGTATTTGTGTGGTGTCTGTTGCGTGGATGCGTTTGTGTGTCTTGGGAGGTGGAGATGCTGGGGGATGGAGTGGTGTGTGTGTCTGATGGGTTGATATCGCAGGTATGCTTGATTTGGTGGAAGTCTGTGTGTCTAGGTTGTGTCTGCAAATATGGTGTTTGTGGTGAATGTCTGGGTGTCTGTTGGGATGGTGTCTTCGGGTATACTGGGTGTTATGGGTGTGTTACTGACTGTTGGCCTATGGGTATGCTTGATGATGTGTGTGTTACACAGGGGTGATGGAGGTATCTGGGAAAGTAGTGACTGTTTTTGTGTCTGGGGGTGTCTGTTGACTGCTTGCATGCAGCTGTGTTTTGTGGTCTTGTGTCTGTGTGTGCTGCTCTTGTGTTTTGAGGTGAATGCATGTGGATCGGTCTGTGTGCTTTGGGTAGATACAGGAAGGAGGGATTTGGTTTGGGAACAAGGAGGTGGAGGGGGGATGGAAGGTAGGAGGTGTCTGTATGCTGACAGTGTGGAGGCCAGAGCCTGAAAAGACCTCTGTAGGCCAGACATTGCACCATGAATGCCTTCCAGGAATGCATTCATTTGTTTGAGTTAGGTTGCCAATCCCTGGATCACATTCACAATGGTGTCTGACCTACAGAGATACTTCTCATGCGGGCAATAGCCTCCTCAATGAGGGCAGCAGGGGTAACAGGGGCCGAGGTGGAGGTACCCATGGCAAATGAGACACCCACCCTCTTGGGTGAGCGGACATGGCCAAATGGGTGGGGAGCATAAAACGGGGGTGATGGACAAAGATGGCACAGTGGGATTCCCCGATGGGCCCATCACCACCAGAGATGTCCACTGGAGAAAGAATCTGATGATGAATAGGATGTTCTGGTCTCCCCCATGTCACTCCCCTTGCGTTCCAGTCTGCTGGGTCCCTCTGTATCAATGGTGTCTTGACCCGAGGTCCCATGGCCAGATAATTCCCCTCTCGGCTGTGCCTTGTCTCCTTCACTTGCCACTGCTGAACCTGAAAATACAAAGAGAAATACGGTCATCACATGTCCATGATCACACTTGAACAGTAACTCTGATTTGCAAATATTGCCATGATATCAAGAAGGCCTCAGCAACAAACTCCACTTAAGTGGCCCATACATATACATAAAATACGTATGCATGTCATCTGAACTGTCAACAGTAGCCCACAGGAAAATCAGAGTCTCACACAACTAGAATTGCATATCTGAAGTTGTGCAATCTCAGTAAACATTCAACAAGTAGGAGACCTCATCACCTTCAAAGCTTTGTCCCATGGAGCAGACATCAGTTACCTATTGTCATATAATAGCAGGCCAATTTCAAATGCATTTGCACAGATCCCACACAAGGTCATGCACACATCTATTTTTACTTAATGACCCATAAATAAGAAATGGTGCTCCAAAATTCTGACATGTTGATGACAAAAGTACAATAGCCTGGAGATGGTAGCTTGGAAACACTCATGTCACACTGGAAACATAACAGAAATGCACACTTCACCAAGTGATATTTGTCCCAATAGAGTCATGGAGGTAGTACTAATATTGCTCAGATAGGCTGCACATGTGGCATGAAAATGGACACTGTGGACATCATGTGCTATATGTCAGGGAGAGATGTCACCAGAATCCACAACACAATCACTCAGCAAGCCCCAGGTTAATCACCACAAATGTCTGGCATCCCTTACAATGACATAACCCGAGTGCATCAGCAGATGCCATTAATCCCCTGGATGTTGGAGAGGCTTAGAGATGTGCAAGTACTTGTTGAAGGCCTTCAACATGTTGTCCAATTGGAAGCTACATAATTGTCTCCATTATGGTCATACTGTACAGATGTCTGTCTGTGGATGAATGCTTGTACCCAAACACATGTGATTTCATCAGAACTGCAAGTCATTCCATGATGCATGCCAACAGTCAGGTCATAAACCTTACCCATTACACATGTGCACTGCACTTTGCTACATGCTGCCACATCAAGGGCATAGAAATGCACATTGTATCTCAAACCTTTGTGCGTACCTGTCATGCCACTCATAGCTTCTGTAGTTGTACATGCCAAAGGAAATGCTATGACACATGGGGGAATGTGTCAGACAGGAAAAAAGGGTGACACACTCCTGAATGTGGCACAGCATGAAATGCCCACATACATTATAGCATGCACATATATGTGAGGGAATACAGATATCATCCCATCAACACAGGCAGGCCAGGCATGATACAACAGCTTACAAATGTTCTCCAAAAGAGAAAAGGACACATGCAGACATGTAGCACAAGGAATGTTGGCAACAGTGATGGACATTACCCACTTACCAAGGGAAAGTATAGATTGGTAGCAGTACCCAAAGTACAATATAGTCTCTGTCACATGTGTGATGGCCATCTTCACATTATAGACTGTAGTGAGGCACCAGCACTCATCATACACTGAAGATAACTAGCCTCTGGGTGGCAGATGACAATATACTCATTTATCCAGATGCATGGTTGAGGACAGTGATCCATCACTTACCTTTGGCCTGTAACATGGAGGAGAAGTGGTATTTTGCATAGGTTTTACTATATAACATACTACAACAACTAACAGTACATGATAGTTCTCTGTAAACAGCCATATGTCATCCCTGCAAAGCAAGTGGTTTGTGGAATGTACACAGTTGTGTCCTATGTCCCTGGGTCAATAGGCAAAGCACATCAGTATACAACACATGACACGTCTACACAAACAATCTCTCACCTACTGTGTTACACATGGGTCATCCATAATTGTCAGGGGAGCTGCCAGACCCTAACACATGCACTTGTCAATGTGAGAGGAAGGAATACGCCTTGTACTCACCCCCTTGTGGCTGCTGCGCTGTCTTCAAATGCCCATCAAGCTCTGGATAGGCCAACACCAGAATGTGAGCCATTAGGGGGGTCATGGTCAGACGGGCACCCTGCCCACATTGGAATGACACCCCCAGATGGACTTCTGCTTTTTTCCTGGTCCAGACTCTCAGGTCCTTCCACCTTTTCCTGCAGTGGGCACTCTATCGGTTGTCTTTGCCCAGGGTCCACACCTTCTGGTCAATGACTCTCCACAGTGCCTTCTTTTGATTGGCTTTGACCTGCATGGATGCAAAAGACAAATCAATAGATCATGATCGCAAGTGTCTTCACAAATGGTTGATCCACATTCATGCCAGTAACACAGTAACATCAAGCTAGGAGGTTTCTATTTGACAATACTCCCCAAGTGTGACATACACAAGCCAATAAGTACAGGGACATGACTACACACACACATATACACGCACACACACACACACATATATATGTATATATGCATATATAAATATATCTATATGTGTGTATATATGTATATATATATATATATATACACATACATCTACATATGTATATATATACATTTATATATATTTGTATATATATATATATATATATATATATATATATATATATATATATATATATATATATATATATATATATATATATATGTTTCAAACACCTTTCTTGCTGATATTGAAGAAAGGAGAAGCTGGCATGCCAGTTGATGTAATTAAATTTGTTTTTATTTCGACTCGACTAACGCGTTTCAACTATTACAGTCTTCCTCACAGCAGTTTCATGAACATAGAAGAAAAGCTACCCCGCTTTGAACATAGAAGGTCTGATACTTCCTATTTAAATTTTTACATTTCTACTTCATATATCACAATACCCACCATGACAATTCTGTAGAACAAACAAAATTGGCATTATATACATAAAAATAATACTTATTGCAAAAAAGCCGATATATTTACTTTTTATATAACATTAAATAGGTCTTGATATATATCACTCAAATTTATACTGGCCAGTGACAATAAAATGTCCCTACCCTCACAGGACCTTCCAACCTTATATAACGTATTACAAAGGGAAAGGCTGGAACATTGTAATTAATAAGAAACTATATAACACAATAATGCTGAGAGAAAAGACCAAAAACTGTAATACATTTACTATTTTCCACCATCCTTGAACCCACACCATTTAAATTTCAGTTCTCAACCCACATGTACAAAAAGCTCTTCATCCTGGTTCAGTCTACTGTTCAATCTGATAATGTATTCAGATTCCATCTTCCTAAGGGTGTATTCCTTGTCTCCTCCTCTCTGAGTCAGTATCACCTTGTCAATTCTGAAAAAAGACATCAAATTTTCAATTATGTACTTGTCTACAATGTTGTGCCACAGGAGAACTTACATCATTGTTCCTAATGGCACGCCAATGTTCCAAAATGTGTTTTTTTACAGGGAAGATAGCACTCACCATTTACAGGAGTCCACATGGGCAAATTATAACATACACAAAAAAGTCAGAATTACAGTTGATAAACTTATTAATCTTCACTTCTCTGTCTGTGTATAAATTAAAGGTCTTACGAATGGAGCTGTGTATGCATGTTTTGCTTGTAGGTCATCTATGAAAGTCTTGTTACCCTCTAAATCCTTCTGTTTAGTCAAATAACTGTGTACCACCATGTCCCGCAATGAGCTGCTCTTTCAATATGTGATTTTAGGACTAGGACTGACCAAGTGACCTATCACTCTATCTGCTCTGAGCAGATGCCAGTAATGTTTCATAATCCTCCTCATCCAATCAGAATCAGAATTATAGGTGTTAATAAATCTCACTGTATTCTCCTCTCTCTTTCGTTTTTTGGAGATAAGGAGATAATCTTGCTGTACCTTGGAGACCTTTCCACAGGCATTCTTAATCACTTTTAGTAGGTACCCCCTGGATGTGAATCTCCCCACCATATTCATTTATTCTTTTTGAAAAGTTTGAGCCTTATTGCTATTCCTCTTAGCTCTAAGTAACTCACCATATGGCATACTCCACTTGAATTTTGATAGATGGTGGCTCTCTGCATGTAAAACACTATTGCCTCCAGTGCTTTTTCTAAAGAGACTGGTATGAAGAGTCTCCCTTCCACTGTGACTAAAATATCCAAGAAATCCTTCGAGGATCATTCACTTTTATATGTAAAACTAAAATTGAGATCATTGTCTGATAACCATCCTAAAAAGTCATGTAAAGTCTTCGCTGGTCCATCCCGAATGGTAAATAAAACATCAATGCATCTTGTCCAAAAAATAACATATTTCATCTATCCTTCATTTTCCTCAGACCACACATGTTGGGTCTCCCACCATCCCATGAACAAACAGGCATAACTAGGAGCAAAACAACTTCCCATCACCATCCCTATAACTTGTCTATACCATTGATCTTTATATAAAAAATAGGTTTTCGCTAGACAAAATCTTAACATCTTCAAAAGCATTTTAGAATGGTCATACATAAATAATGGTTTATTTCCAAAAAATGTTCACATGTATTTATGCCCAAATCATGTTTTATACATATGTATAACGATACAACATCTATCATTACCATGATATGACTAGATTTCCAAGGAATATTTTGTATTTTAGTGACAAAATCCATACTATCCCTTCAATAGGAGGAGAGAAGTAGAACATAAGGACATAAGAAAAGGTCAAGACAAATAGAAGTATTTTCAAGGAGGCTACCCTTAGCTGAAATTATAGGCCTGCCAGGTGGATTAATACTGTCTTTGTGAAGTTTTGGCAGCATATAAAAACATGGTGCCACCGGTTTCTTTATTATAAGAAATTGCAATTCATCATCTGTGAGCAGGCCATGATTACACCAATCAGAAAGCAAAGAATGATAAAAAACAACAGAATGATTATATGCCATTACTGTTGACCTCTCATAGCTGTCTGATAACACTAGTTATCATCGTGCTTCTTGTTGGTATTTCTTTAAGTCCCATAAAACCACACAGCCACCTTTGTCTGCTGGCTTGATTGTAAAAGATGTGGCTTCTCGGAGTGCATTGAATGCTGTATGTTGGCCTGGTGTTAGATTATCGGCAAAAGTGTTCTTACTCTCCTTCCACACTTTCATTAAATCAAAAATCACAGCATCATGAAAATAATCAATATTGTCATGAGGGGTAGATGGATTGCATCTGGACTTTGGCCTGAAAGTACTTTTACTCATCCTGTCCACCTCTAGTCCAAAATCACAGATTGACTCTCTCTCAGTTTCTCACAATCTTCCCCCTACTTCCAATTCTCTCAAAGTGCCCAGGCCTTCAATATCCCCAAAACATAATTCTCTTGGCAAATCCATGAGATTCACCTCTATATCCAAATTACATTTATATGGGCTGGGTTTGTCCTTTTGTTGGGTAAATATTTTTAACCTATTTTCCTATTTCCCATTTTCCTAATAAAATGAAAGAGATAAATACGAGTTTTGGTATAGTCAAAATTGGCTGTAGGGCAAAAGGATAATCCAAGTTGTAATAGAGAGCGTTCCTCAGGAGTTAAAACATGGGAGGAAATGTTAACAACCATTAGTTTGTTCTCATCCATTATTTGTTCCTTTTGCTCTGCTGAGTACCTTTCCCATGCAGCATGTCGTTTGCTCTCGGACGTGCCTCTTCTCTTGATTTTTCTCCTTTGCTGCTTCCTCCTCTTCCGTTTGGGGGGCCTCCTTTGAAGACATTGATTCAACTGTAAAAAATGTCATTCTTTTAAAGTAATAAAAGGCTGTCCTAGAGAGCCACTCGCATCTGGTTGGTCCTCTAGGTCTGAAATATTCTCTGAACTTGACTCTGACGATATTAACTCCTGTTTTCTTAAAGATTCACTCTGCTGAAATTCCGTTTTCGCTGCCTCATAATTTTTGGCAAATGTCAGAATACGGCCCGTGTAGTAATCTATTTTATCTCTGAGAAATTTCCTTTTCTTCTTCGTCTTGATTTCTTCCTCATATTTTGACAATCTCATTACCATGTCTTTAAGAAAAAAAAGTAGACATTTCTTCTTTTGACGAATTTTTATCAAATTAAGTCATTAATTTCCTGGTCTCCTCTCTTACTTGTTCTAACTCCATAGTAGCATATTTTGACAAAAGACCCAACATCCCCTTGCACATTGATGCCATTAAAGCAGACCATTCCTCTAATAATTTGAAGTGTAGGGTTTTGATATGTGGGGGTAATTAATATTCTAAGTCCCCGTGGGACTCTTACCGCCTCAATGTAATTATTAAAAGAAATCACCTTCCAACTTCTGTTAATTTCTTTTTTACACAATCTTTCAAATTGTAACAGCTATTGTTTCAAAGTCGTAACCCCATTTGTAACATCGTTATTTTTCTTATTTGTCTCAAGTATTTGCCAGACCTCATTCTCATCAAAGAGGTTACAAGCTGCCTCTAGTCTTGAACGAATTGCTTCACTCATGTCATCAGTATCAAAGATGACCTAAATGACAGAATGCAATGTCTGCGGCACAGGTCCTTCATGAATGGAACTTCAAAAACCTTTATTGTTTAAACTAATCTCTGTCGTATATCAAACCACGTGTTCAATGGCTGACTGTGAATGCACCCTAGTGGTTAAATACTTGATGAAATATGGAAAACGATCTTTTCTACCTGAGTCAAATGCCACTGGTGTCAGTAATCACACAAACCATAATCCCAACACTGTATTATCAAAGAATGAAATTACTAGATCGAGGAACGGCGGGATTCTAGTGAGTAAAAGTAATGTGCAAATGATGTCCTGAACGATGTCTTCATTTGAATGTCACTTATTTTTCGCATTCAAACTGGCCAATGTTTCATTTTACAGGCTCTAATTCCGTTACTTACGAATGTACAAATAAGGTGCATCCAGTTCTCTCCGCTCAAAGTCTTTTATACAACCTCTGACCAAACAATGACAATGACCAAGCATCTGCCATCCACAAAAACATCAGAGTGGACAGAACCCCTGCCCGATATATTGGTCTGGAGTGCCTAAACTATAACCACTGTTAAAAGCTGTGACATATGGGCGCCAGATGAAATCCAGTCACAAACAACACTCCAGATCCATAGGGCGGTGGGAGTCGGGTAACAGAAGAATACTACACCCTTCCTGCAGTTTATCCGGTTTCCTTTACCCCGCTTGGTGAAGGAAGCCGAATGAACTGCAGGAAGTGTGTAATATATATATATATATATATATATATATATATATATACATATATTTATTTATTTATTTGTAGATCATGCTCTAGCGACCTATACTGTGATGTGAACCACTATGAAACACAACATATCTATGAGGCTTCTAAAGGGTAAATTCCTTAGAGTACAAACTTAAACATTACACATCAGTAACAATGAAGGAACTGGCATTATGGGTACAAAAAAAGTATTCCCTGTCCATGTGTGGACATGTGGAATAACAAATGTATACTCATGCCACTTCATGGGGTGAGGTTCTGTGCTATGTAGCTGAACTGCAGAACACTTCTTTGGACATATATGTCTATCTTACAGAGATGGCTTCCAAGAAGCAAAGGCATGCATTGCACAGTTTCTTCTATGTGACCAAGCTACTGAGTCACATATCATTGCCTTCCAGGAATCAACACACTGTCTGCACTGTGCGACTGCCAATTATGCAATAAGCCTGTGCAGGACAAATATGATCTGTGGGAAGGTGACAACAGAGCTGTGGGAGTAACGGACCGGTCATGCCTATGAGACACAAAATGACAATGATTCTAAGCGCACATATGGACTAGGTCAATGTAAAACCTCTATATACAGTTCGAATCTAGTCTAAGGAATAAGGTATTCAGGGCAGGTTTTACCATCAGAGCTGCATAATGGCCCCCAACTGGGGTACAGGGAGTGGGCAAAGTGCCACAGTTGCATGGCCACAGTGACTCTCCCACATCCTGAACTAGGTCTCATACTGGGAAGTACATGTGACATGCCCTGGTCTCTGCAGGCTGAGCTGAGAGAGCCTATATGACACTCCATTCCTAGCATGTCTTTGCATGACAGCAGATCATGTAGTCAACAGCAATTTGGCATGTGTTGTGTGTGGCAACCTGAAGGGCACAGTGACTCATGATATGCCTTCCAAACAACACTTTAGCAAGGGTAAATGGGGTTTGCAATATCTGTGGCACAATACACATTACTCACATGACTCTCAACTGCTTCATACAACATGCACACACAGTTCATGCTGTCACACACATACATGTTGCCCACCATTTACAACATTAATGAGGAACGAGATGTCAGTGGATGGCAGTAATGTCTTCTCTTCTACTTATGTGCATCCAACACAAGGAGGATCCCGGACCCAAAAAACTTCTCACATTACAGTCTGACTGAACTTAACTTATGGTACTGTCCACCAATACCTGCACATTGTCCCTCCTCCATTGATGCCACACAGACTGCAACAACAGGCACATAAGTAGTCAAACTGGCACACATGGGCACATTCTAACCTGTAAGTAGGGAACGAATGGTGCAGTAAAGACAAAAAAGATCTGCATTTAAGGGACTTTCTTGCTCCTTTGGTGAGCCATAGAGCTGGTCATACAGGGGTACGACCTCACTCACTAGCCTCTTCAGCTCCTATTTCCTGATGGATGTGGCATGATTGCTCCCAGAGGTGGCACACAGCAGTTCAGGTCATGGAGGTGATGTTAGCAGCAGTGTCAGGAGTCAAGTGAGTGAATCCGCAGAACATGGTAAGCATGTCCGTTACGTACGAGGTCACAACTGCCTGCGGACACAGCCATTGGCCCACACCCTCCACTGGCAACAATGTTAGCCCATGGCTGTGTGTGCCACTGTTGCAACCGTCTATTGCCAGGACAACTTACGCTGGCAGTGGTGGATGGTTCCTGATGTCCAGTGGAGTAGGTAAGGCAGCCACCATTTTGGCAGCCTGGAATGCTGTAATGGGCCATATAAACTGTGTCACACCCCACACCTGCAAAAATGTATTTTTGACCTCACAAACAGGCTTATGTTATCTTGTGATGTAGGTCCTGCTACTCAAACACTGTTGTTGTATGTTGCAGGGCACAGATGGCATTTAACAGTGGGGCACAGTCCAACACTGTTGATGGTCATTTTGGCGGTAGGAATATCCAGTCACATTTCTAGGGGCAATTCTGGTGCATATCTTTGAGTTTGGTCCATATCCATGTTGTGAACACATGTGTAGCAAACTGTGCAGGCAACTTGTGACCTTTGTGTTATTTGCAGCTGTGATGTGTACTGTTTGCCACGTCTATCCATTCTGAAATGGCTTGTCACATGATATCATTGGCATGTGTCACGTATGTTGCTGTGGACACACTGACTAATGTTAAAAATCATGTGTTTTCATACATAGTGTTAGATCTGACAGCTTTAGGGTGGTCACCCCTAACTTTCTGCCTGCCTCCCTCCACTTTTTAGATGCTGTTTTGCTGGTTTTAAGACTCTGCACACTTTACCACTGCTAACCAGTGCTAAAATGCATATGTTCTCTCCCTTCTAAACATGGTAACATTGGATCATACCCAATATGGCCATTTAATTTACTTATAAGTCCCTAGTAGAGTGCACTATATGTGCCCAGGACCTGTAGATTAATTGCTACTACACTGATTGTGCCACCCACTTAAGTAGCTCCTTAACCTTGTCTCAGGCCTGCCATTCCAAGGCCTGTATGTGCATTTTCACTGCCAGTTCGACTTGGCATTTAAAAGTACTTGCCAAGCCTAAAACTCCCCATTTTCTGCATATAAGACACCCCTATGGTATGACCTAGGTAACCCATAGGGTCGGGTGCTAGGTAGGCAAAAGGCAGGACCTGTACCTGTGTAGTTTACATGTTCTGGTAGTGTAAAACTCCTAAATTAGTTCATCATCATCATCAGCTTTATTTGGTCAATTGACTATGAAAGCAACAAAGTACAATAAGTGATCATATTTAAATACAAGCATCAATAAATTAGTATAAACATTTAATACATTAAGTAAAATCAGATTTGCACATAAAAGTATTGTCTAGGTTGGTTGTGTGGGTCCTTGTTTTTTTAAAAGACAGCAGCGAATATGCCATGTTGCCACTAAAAACTTGCTTACTGCAAGATTTACGTCAGTAGAGTTATGACTTTTTAGAACCCTTATAGCCGAAGCACAATTTTTAAATCCCATGTCCCTACAGATTTTGCAGATCCATTTTGACCGTGGGATCGAGTATGCTGGGCAAAAGAACATGAAGTGTTCAGTAGTTTCTGAGGTACCACCACAAACGGGACATATATCAGGAAGAGTGGTCTGCCCCCAGCTGTGGGTCAATGACATCAGAGGTAGAGATCCAAACCGAAATCTTGCATATAAGCTTTTGCCCTGCAAATCCGGTATAATATCCAAATAAGGTTCAAACTGTGGGAACCATTTAAAATCGATAAAAGAGTTGGTTAAACGACCATGCGATTTGCAGGTTACATAATTATCCCTGACATAAGACCAATAAATTGACTTTAAAACATTTTTGTGACGTCTTTCTAGGTTGTGGGGATTTTCCCAATAATCACCCAGACCCAACAAACGAAACCAGTGAGATACATGTCGAATCCAAGGGAGTGTGTTGGCATTTTGGCATTTTAGTAAATCGAGTAATGTGACCTTGTATATATCTAATTGAGGAGTGGTCCATATCCTGATCCAATATAAAAGAGGTCTTAAAATTACTAGTTCAGCTACTCGACTTAAACTCAAGTAAAAAAATAATGGGGACAAGGGTGTGCTGCGTGGACACGCAATCAAGGCCCTTGCGAAATTGTTTTCACCCACTGATATCTTGTTGCAATTAGAAAATCCCCATACTTCCGCTCCACACAGAGCTGCTCCTTGCGCCTTGGCTGTATACATTTTAATTGCTGGAGATACAACTTTTGTAAAGGAGCTTTGATAGAAACGCAATATGGATGAAGCTCTATGTTGTAACAATAATGTGGGGGTAAACCTAAAGTGTCACAGCGCTCCTACTTTCCCAAATCCAAATCACCAATTTAATTACAACACACGGTGCCAAATACTGGGGTTATACCCTCCAATATCCCCAAACAGTAGCACAAGGTTACCACAATATAAAATTGAATATTCGCACACGCGTAATTCTAATATAGCATGTTAATCCATGCCAATAAACATAATATATCTCCTCTCCCTAATATATTAATTTAATACAAATCACAATAATACATAATCTACCAAAAAATCAATTGTCAAAATTCCAGATACAAATAAGTTTATACATAATTTCAATTGTCCATGAAATCAGTGTCCATCTCAAAGTAATCCTTGTAAATTTAAGCATACAAAACAAAGTTCATTTCAAATTTCATCCTCTTGAATCATGTTCGTCCTGTTGTCCTAAAGTCTGTCAACACGTGTTTCATCCTGGGAGTACCCTTGGATTTCGTCAGGACCTCCTATAACAATAAGTATGTATATGCTATTGTAACAAACTATATAAATGCCTAATTTCATAACAAATAGATGTTAAATGTGATTATATACACATATCACAAACAAATATATGAAATGTGCGGTGGGAATCCATAATAATCAATCTTAATTGTGCCAATAAAAATATAACTAAAATATCCTAAATTACATGTGCTAAAGTTATTGAGTGAATGTTAGCACACCACCCTTATGTGCCATTCATTTACAAACCATCACCTCAGTGAACCCCTATTTGTTTTAATACCGCTCTTAAATCTTGTGGTCTATAATATTGATTCACCTCCTACCTGAAAATATATGTCCTTATTCTTATAAATAACTCTTATTTGGAGTATACCATCCCTTGCGGACCCTTTTCCCTTCGCTAGGCCTTGGCCGACCCACTTTATATAAAAAACTCTGTAGCTGAATGGCCAGGCTGTCATGTATTTTAAGAATCGGAATATTGCTAACAGCCTGGTCTTCATACTCGGCCAAGTTATCTAAAAAAGTTTGATATATTGCTCTGATCAGATGGGGGCTGGACAGCACTTTGGGCCAGGTAACCTTGGTAAAGTTATTGTTCCAGCTTGGTGATGGGACCATTGTAACGTGATTATTTAGTGTTCTCCTAAACATTTTCCCAGACAGAGTAAGAAGCAGAGGGAAGTGGTCACTGTCGCATCTCACTTCTACTCTCATATCTTCCAAGTGAGGCCACATCCTGACATCCACCAGAAAATAATCAATAGTACTTGTGGACATACCCCTTTTGAATGTTTGTGCAATGTTCAAATCAGGCGATGTTCTACCATTGCAAGCCCTGAGGCCAAGTTTTAAACATAATATGGCTTGTTGTGTGGCCACACAAGAGCGTGTACAAGGCAGAGTGGTGGATAACTGTGGAATCCCCCACAGCTCGTCTTCTTCGTCGGTTAGGCCACTGAGCAGGGTAGAGGGTTCGAATGTACAATTTAAATCGCCAGCTATAATTAAAATGGTCGAAGGGTGCACGCTTTCTATAAATTCAGACAATATAACCAGAGTATGAGACTCAGAGCTACGTGGAACCGATCGTATATAAACATTGACAATAACAATTGTAAAACCCTGTTTAAACGTAATACACATAGCTTTTACATCAGCAGAATCAATTTCCAAATGCTTATAATCACATTGCAAGTTCTTGTTTAGAAGCAATAGCAGCCCACCTCTGGCCCGGCCCAACCCCTTCTCTGGAGGTAGGGCAGGAACACTAAATGAAAGGAATCCATCTACATTGATAACATCCTCTGCCCAAGTTTCCTGAAACAGGCAGATATCTATATCTTTGATAAAAGTAGCCCATTCTATATCATCCAATTTCCTGGCCAAACCTGCAATGTTTCAAGACATAAGTTCCAACATGCATTTGTCTGGGTTGATCGCCGGGGTTGAGCGACCTATGTCCCTCAAAACCAAGTCATTACTACAGGTATCTACTAGCGGCGCCCTGTCACTCCCCTTGGGATGTGGGACCTTAGAACAGGTCGCCATATATACCGCCGGATCGGTAGCCAGTCATACGGGGTTGGGCATTGAACAGAAGTTAGTAACTGCCATGGGTAAGACACTTCCCTGAGGACAGATTGGGCCGTCAGAACCTACATCTAGTCTGAAATTAAGTGGATCCAGTGTAAGTCTTATCCCCCCCTAGTTGTCACGCTATTCGAACGGGAGTCAAAATCCATTATTTGAGTCACCAGAGTCTTGTCTTCAAAGTGAATGGTAATTACATCGGAGTTGGTACCTGGAATGCTACTTCTCTTGGCTGCTAGTATGTCTAAGCGAGTAACAGAGAGGCAATTCCGTCTGGAGCGTATCCAATGTATGACTTTATTGGTCAAGGAGTCTTGATTCTCGACGACCCTAACAGCAATTTTGGAACATCAGTCAAGTAGATTTTATTTGTTCCACTGCGCATGCCCAAATCCTGTTCCTTGTTAACTATACCTCCAGTGTCATTATGGGGGGGGGTTATTTTTATGTGAGGTTTTAAATGGCCTAATGGGGGGTTGTATAAGACTGCCCTCGTAGTTGACTTTCAAGGGATCAGGTTCGCTTGCCCTTCCTCTGACTTTATCATCGTTGGAATGGTCAAAATTACTTGTCCAGTTTCCTCAGCGGTCTCTACATCTAGATGCACTTTCAGGCATCCTTTTATGTCTCAGGTGGTCCTTTGTATAGTTAGAGTGATGATCCTCTCTTCCTGATGTAATTAGTCCCCCACTGTTAGGGAGAACAAATGCCCCCCTTTTCTCGGCCCCCATAGTTGAGCCAATGGAGGTAAATGCTTCGCTTCCCCTGGCCTCCCCACTGGCTCCTTGACGTATACAATTACATCCACGCTGGTGCACAAGATTTCCCTTCATGAGACCTATTAATACTAGGACCAACCCTTTGACTTCATCCACTCACTGGAGGACTGTAGCCAAGTTGTCTCTACTGGCTGATGACTCAATGCCTTCCGGGTGAAGCTGAGGGTTTGGTGGGGTGGCACTAGGGATAACTATTCCAGCTGAAGACTGGGGCGCACTCATGAACGTGGGCAAGTCCTCTTTTCCTGACAGCGGCTCAAAGCGATTGGTGCACAATAGGTTTGGAACCACCTTAATCACCGGGATCAAAGGAAGAAAAGACGGTGTATGCGGCGCAGATGGGGAACCCTTCTGAGATGCTGGGAGACTTGTTGTACTACGTGTAGAACTTATAGTAGGGTTCCTACAAGTATGCAGGCCCTCATTTTCGTCAACCTCTATTATTGCATCCGAGGAGTGTCTCTTCCCATTCTTATTGAACATTTCCAGGATTTTCCTATCCTTAGGAGGACCTTTCTTTGGGGGCTTTGACCCCGTTGGTTGAGTGCCTAGTATAGCCTCGAATTCTTCGAGTAAAAGCTCTATTTCGTCAAGTGGATTTGGCCTGCTCAGGGATCCCGGATTCAGAGATCTACCTGGGCGATTTTTCACTATTTTAGCCCCCTTGATTTGCACAGGTATATCTACAGCCTTTCTTTTCCCCATAATGAGCAAGTAATCACAAGGTCAATAAATGCAAAGTGGAAGAAAAGAAGGAGGTTCCCTTACTTGTATGTAGGTTGTTCCTGTAGCTGGGATAGTAGGCCCTATCTGGCCTCTTCTGGGTGATAACAGGCGTCCCACACAACGGCGAAATGCGGCTTGTTGTGCAGCCCCCAGATTATAGCCCCCAGGTTAAAAACAGCAGCGTTGAAGCCTGGGACTCAGTTCCACCAGGCTTAAGGGAGCAACCTTTGGTCCTAATGTTGACCAAGAAAGTAGCAGAGCTGGCCAAGTTGGAACAATGTCCATATGTTGTACTTCAGAAAGGATGGTGTAAAAATAGATCTGAGGCCTCTTGTATATCATGAATAGCAATGGAACAGATATCTTTAGCTGTAGACGTAAGAGGGGGGGCCCAGCCCGGCCTCCTCTGGTCACAGATGGGCACAGGACAGGCCCGGGCTTTGCCCGGGCGCGCCCGCGCCTGTCCCGCGCAGCGGTAGGGAGCTGTGCGCTTTACGCGCTCGATCCAGGGGCCCGGTCCCTCCTCTCACGATCCTCCGGTGTCTCACACAGCCCACAAACAGGTGGGTGAAAGAGAAATGTCCCGGGTAGCGGGAGGGAGCTGTGTGCTTTACGCGCTCAATCCAGGGGCCCCGCCCCTCCTCTCACGATCCTCCGGTGTACCACACAGCCCACAAACAGGTGGGCGAAAGAGAAATGTCCTAAATTCGTTTTTACACTGCTGTGAGGCCTGCTCCCTTCATAGGCTAACATTGGGGCTCCCTCACATACTGTTTGAGTGGTAGCTGGTGATCTGAAGGGAGTAGGAAGGTCATATTTAGTATGGCCAGAATGGTGATACAAAATCCTGGTGACTGGTGAAGTCGGATTTAATATTGCTATTTTAGAAATGCCACTTTTAGAAACTGAGCATTTCTCTGCACTTAAATCCTTCTGTGCCTTACAATCCACGTCTGGCTGGGTTCAGTTGACAGCTCCCTTGTGCATTCACTCAAACACACCTCAAACACAGGATACTCAGCCTCACTTGTATGCATCTGCATTTTGATTGGGTCTTCCTGGACTGGGAGGGTGGAGGGCCTGACACTTACATGTCAAAGTACAGTAGCCTGCCTTCACACAAGGGACTGCCACACATCCTATTGGGACCCTGGCACACAGGATTGAACTGAAAGGGGACCTTGTGCACTTCTAAACCACTCATTGAAGTCTCCCCCACTTCAAAGGCACATTTGGGTATTTAAACAGGGCCTCTGCCCCTACCAACTCAGACACTACCTGGAGAAAAGAACCTGAACCAGAACCTGCATCCTGCCAAGAAGAACTGCTCGTCTGCCCAAAGGACTCACCTGTCTGCTTTCTGTGAAGGACTGCTGCCTTGCTGTTGCCCTGCTGCCTTGCTGCTCTCTGGCTGTGGTGAGAAGTGCTCTCCAAGGACTTGGATAGAGCATGCCTCCTGTTCCCTGAAGTCTTACAACCAAAAAGACTTAATCTCTACAATAAGGACTCCTTGTGTGTCAAAAATCGATGCACAGCCTTCCACAAATGACGCACTTCTGCAAGGCGCAGAAGGAATGCCCCACCCTTGAGGGTCTGAGGCAACAGGCCGCAGCCCAAGCAGCTGGTGAAGCCTCTGGCAGTCACCATATCTACTGGGAGATTGATCTCCTTTACAGTGACCCTAAGGCTCCGGCCATTGGGGTAGCATGTGTGCTTGTGGTCCTCCGTGTTACCGGGCCTTCCTACTGGGCCTGGCTCATGACATGCCCCTGGCAGGACATCTGGGCCAAGACAAGACCTTTGCCAGGCTTGTCACCCACTTCCATTAGCCTAGAATGCGGGTAGCCCCACATAATTTCTGAATGACCTGCCCCACCTGTCAGACTAGTGGGAAGACAAGGGAAAAGGCTCAAGGCCTCCCTGAACCCACTCCCGTTGTTGGCTCACCCTTTCGTCATTGGTCCCTTGGACCCCAAAACTGCCTTGGGCAACAGATTTATCCTGGTTTTGGTGGACTATGCCACTCGCTATACAGAGGCAATCCCTCTGAGAACAGTGACTGCACCGGTGGTGACCAGAGCCCTGATGGGAATATTTACCCATGTGGGATTCCCTGAGGAAGTTGTGTCTGACAGAGGCACAAACTTCATGTCTGTGTACATGAAGTCCATGTGGGATGAGTGTGGGGGGACCTACTGGTTTACCACACCTTATCATCCTCAATCCAATGGGCTTGTTGAGAGATTCAACAAGACCCTCAAAAGCATGATCACTGGTCTACCTGAGGCCATGAGATGTAAGTGGGACGTCCTCTTGCCATGCCTGCTCTTTGCTTATAGGGAGGTGCCCCAGAAAGGGGTTGGGTTCAGCCCCTTTGAGCTTCTCTATGGTAACCCTGTCAAGGGACTGCTAAGCATA
Organism: Pleurodeles waltl; assembly: GCF_031143425.1. Taxonomy (NCBI): domain Eukaryota; kingdom Metazoa; phylum Chordata; class Amphibia; order Caudata; family Salamandridae; genus Pleurodeles; species Pleurodeles waltl. The sequence goes on from NC_090451.1 coordinate 373,467,358, forward strand.
GTGAAAGAGGGCTGGGAGTAAGCTCCCAAGACACCTCCCCAGGATGTGGTCAGCTACATGCTGGCCCTCCGCAATCAAACCCAACCCTTCTGGAAGCAGGCCAAAAATGAACTTGAGGCCCGTAAAGAGGTGATAAAGGAGTGGTATGACCGGGAGGCCACTCTGGTCAAGTTCTCCGCTGGAGACAAGGTTTGGGCAATGGAGCCAGTAGAGCCTAGAGCTCTCCAGGACTGCTGGACTGGCCCATTTGTGTGAGAAGGTAGCCTCTTTCTAGCATGGTTACTCCCACTTTTGGCTTGTTTGTGAGTGTGTGTCAGTGTGTTTTTACTCTGTCACTGGGATCCTGCTAGCCAGGACCCCAGTGCTCATAGATAAAAACCTATATGTCAGTGTGTTTTTCCTGTGTCACTGGGATCCTGCTAGCCAGGACCCCAGTGCTCATAGTTTGTGGCCTACAGTGAGTGTTGTCAGTAGTGCTTCACTGTGTCACTGAGGCTCTGCTAATCAGGACCTCAGTGCTTATGCTCTCTCTGCTTTTAAATTTGTCACTATAGGCTAGAGACGTCATTTACCAATTTCAATTGGCACACTAGACCCCCTTATAAGTCCCTAGTACATGGTACTAGTACCCAAGACATTGGGGTTTCAGGAGATCCTTATGGGCTGCAGCATTTCTTTTGCCACCCATAAGGAGCTCAGACAAACCCTTCCACAGGCCTGCCATTGCAGCCTGCGTGAACTAGTGCACACACTATTTCACAGCCATTTTCACTGCACCTAAGTAACTTATAAGTCACCTATATGTCTAACCTTCACTTGCTGAAGGTTAGATGCAAAGTTACTAAGTGTGAGGGCACCCTTGCACTAGCAAAGGTGCCCCCACATAGGTCAGGGCCATTTCCCGGGACTTTGTTAGTGCGGGGATGCCATTACACACATGCACTACATATAGGTCAATACCTATATGTAGCTTCACAATGGTAACTCCGAATATGGCCAATTAAGGTGTCTAAGATCATGGAATTGTCCCCATTCCAAATCTGGTATTGGGGAGCCAATTCCATGCATCCTAGGGGCTCCACTATGGCCCCCCCAGTGCTGCCAAACCAGTCTTGCACTGCAGCTACAGCTGCTGCCACCTCACAGACAGTGTTTTGCCATCCTTGGGTCTGAGCAGCTCAGTCTCGGGAAGGCAGAACAAAGCATTTCCTTTGGGAGCGGGGTGTTAACACTCTCCCTTTGGAAATAGGTGTTAGAGGCTGAGGAGGGGTATCCTCCCCCAGCCTCTGGAAATGCTTTGAAGGGCATAAATGGTGCCCTCCTTGTATAATGCAGTCTACATCGGTTCAGGGACCCCTTGTCCCTGCTGGTGCAAAAACTGGACAAAGGAAAGGGGAGTAACCACTCCCCTGGCCATCACCACCCTATGGGTGGTGCCCAGAGCTCCTCCAGTGTGTCCCAGACTTCAGCCATCCTGCTTTGCAAGGTGTGGGGGCACTCTGGAGGACTCTGACTGGCCAGTGCCAGCAGGTGATGTCAGAGACCCCTCCTGATAGGTCCTTACCTGGTAAAGTAGCCAATCCCCCTCTCAGGGATATTTAGTGTTTCTCCTGTGGGTTCTCTTCAGATTCTCCTTGCAAGTTTCCAGCAGGAGTCCTCTGCAACTAATACTTCAAATCAACGGCAGCCGGCTCCAGGAACCGATGTAACAGCAACAAAGTATTCACAAGGGATACTTTTCTTCTGCAACTTCAGCTCCAGACAGCAACTGTAGCAGTTTCCATGGTGTGCACACTCTGAGGACTCCCTGTCTTCATCCTGCACCAGAAGGACCAAAGAAATCTCCCGTGGGGTGACGGAGTCACTCCCCTGCTCACGCAGGCACCTTCTAAGATGACATCCGATACGCTTGGACTCCTCTCACACCAACGAGCGTGCTCCTAGGAACACAGAGGGTAGGCCCCATCGACACAGACTGTCCTGAGGTCCTGCTGACGCAATTTGGAGGAGGTAAGACCTTGCCTTCCCTGAGAGTAACAGTACCCTTGTGCACCACGTCTTCTTCACCTCCTGAGGCCTCTGTGCACTATTTGCAAAATTCCTTCATGCACAGCTTGGCCCAGGTCCCCAGCACTCTATCCTGTGATGCTCAACTCGCTGAGTTGACCTCCAGCGGCATGGGACCCTTCTTTGTAGTGCTGCACCAACTGCGTTTTGCACCTGCTTTGTCCCTGTGTCATGGGACTCCCGTGGGTGCTGTCTGGCATCCTGAGAGCTCTCTTAAATGCTAAGAGACCCCTCTTCCTCCTCACACAGAGCTGAGGCCCCCAGGTACCTCCTGGGTCCAGCCAGTGCTATTTAGATGCAAAATGCAACTTTGTCGTAACCAAGGTTTGTTGGCGACTTCCAACACGAAATCACATCTGCATCCTTCCTCACATCATGAGACATCTTTTGCATCATGCAGGAACCCGCTGGCATCTTCCTAGGGTGCATTTCTGCAGTCTTCATCCAACCGGGGACTCTTCTTTTGCACCCTCTTCTAGGTTGGCAGGGGCTCCTGTCCTTCGTAGAACTTCTTTCGACTTCTGGACTTGGTCCCCTTCTTTTGAAGGTCTTCAGGTCCAAGAATCCAGCAGTTATTAGTTGCAGACTTGGTTGGTTACTGCAGCAATCGCAATCAAGAGGTGTAGTGTGTCCTAAGGAAACATGCAGTACTTTACTCCTGCTTTTCTGGGCTGTGGGGTGGGGTAATTTACTTACCTTTACTGTATTCTTACTCTCCCAGCGATTCTGCACACACTACATGTGTCTAATGGGGAATTCATGACTCACATTCCACTTTCTTAGTAAATGGTTTGTGTTGCCCCTAGACCTATTTTCTCCTATTGCATTCTATAGCATTTCCTATTGTTTGCACTAACCTATGTCTAATCACTTGCCTTATTTTGGTGTCTAGTGTACATATTGTGTATAATACTGACCTCCAGAAGGAGTATTGCCTCTGAGATATTTTTGGTACTGTATCACCCAAATAAACTACCTTTATTTCTGGTAAAACTGAGTATTGTCTTTAGTTCTGAACAATTACTGTGTAACTATAAGTGGTATTGCATGAGCTTTGGAAGTCTCCTAGTTCCGCCTAAGCTGCTCTGCTATAGCTACCTCTATCAGCCTAAACTGCTAGAACACTACTACTTCACTAATGAGGGATAACTGGACCTGGTATAAGGTGTAAGTACCCAAGGTACCCACTACAAACCAGGCCAGCCTCCTACAATTTGAAATAAAGCCTCGGAAGGGGGAGGCCACTTACCTAGTGGACCTCAAGACCCTTGGACACCCACTGAGGGTTCTCCAGCAGAACCAACTCAAGCCTCATTTGTGGAGGGTGTCAATCTCTCTGACTCCCTGACTCTAGATGATAGAGGAGACTGCTAATAGTTGTTGGAGCAGTTCTCTTCCCTGTTTTCCTTTACTCCTGGACTCACCCACCTGTGTGTCCATGATATTGACAGGGGAGACAGTCCCCCTGTAAAGAACATAATTTACAAGTTGTTAGATAAGGTGAAGGCCAGCATCAAGAAGGAAGTTGCCAAGATGTTGGCACTAGGGGTTATTGAGAAGTCCAGCAGTCCCTGGGCCAGCCCTATGGTGCTGGTACCCAAGGCTGCTGCACCCAATGCCAAACCAGAACTCCAGTTCTGCGTGGACTACCGGGGTCTCAACTCAGTCACAATGACTGACACTCACCCCATCCCCCGTGCTGATGAGCTCGTAGACAGAGTAGACACTGGCAAGTTCCTCAGTACTTTTGATTTCACATCAGGGTACTGGCAGATCGCCTTGACTGAGGGGGCTAAAGAGAGATTTTCATTTTCCACACCTGAAGGCCATTACCAGTTCCAGGTGATGGCCTTTGGGTTAAAAAATGCCCCCGCTACCTTCCAACAGTTTGTTAGCGTGGTCCTAGCTGGCAAGGATACCCTCTGAGTAGCCTACCTAGATGACATAGCAGTCTATAGTTCCAGCTGGGAGGAACACCTGCTCCACCTCAAGGAGGTGCTTCAGGCTCTTCAACAGGCAGCCCTGACCATCAAGGGTAGTAGTGCCAGATTGGGCAGCGTTCCGTTGTGTACTTGGGACACCGAGTATGTGGTGGCAAGGCCAAGATTGAAACCATCAAGGCCAGCAAACCACCTAGAACACAGACAGAAGTGAGAGCCTTCTTAGGCCTCACTGGATACTACCGTAGGTTTGTCAAGGGCTACGGATCCATTGTGACACCTTTGACAGAACTTACTTCCAAAAAACCAACCTAGGCTGGTGAATTGGACAGAGGCTTGTCAGAAAGCCTTTGACTCCCTGAAGGAAGCCATGTGGCCGCCCCCGTGCTCAAGGCCCCTGACTACTCTCAGGAATTTATTTTTGCAGACAGACGCTTCAGAGCATGGCATAGGGGATGTTCTAGCACAGCTAAATGAGGAGGGCCTAGAACAACCAGTAGTCTTTATTAGCAGAAAACGATTACCACGGGAACAGAGGTAGAGTGCTATTGAGAGAGAAGCATTTGCTGTGGTCTGGGCACTGAAGAAGCTGAGACCCTGCCTGTTTAGGACTCACTTTAGGGTTCAGATAGACCACAGGCCCCTCAGATGGCTCATGCAGATGAGGGGTGAGAATCCTAAACTCTTAAGGTGGTCCATTTCCCTACAGGGGATAGACTTTACAGTGGAGCATCACCCGGGGACTGACAATGCCAACACTGATAGTCTCTCCAGATACTTCCGCCTTAGCAATGAGAGCTCCCAGGAGGTTGGGTAGCTCTCCCCAATTTCAGCTGGGGGGAACACATGTTAGACCTGAAAGCCTTAGGGTGGTCACCCCTAAAGTTTTGCCGGCTTCCCTCCACTTTTTAGATACTGTTTTGCTGGTTTTAAGACTCTTCGCGCTTCACCACTGCTAACCACTGCTAAAGTGCATATGCTATCTCCCTTCTAAACACGGTAACATTGGATCATACCCAATTGGATTATTTAATTTACTTATAAGTACCTAGTAGAGTGCACTATATGTGCCTAGGGCCTGTAGATTAAATGCTACTAGTGGGCCTGCAGCACTGATTGTGCCACCCACTTAAATAGCTCCTTAACCTTGTCTCAGGCCTGCCATTCCAAGGCCTGTAAGTGCAATTTCACTGCCAATTTGACTGGCATTTAAAAGTACTTGCCAAGCCTAAAACTCCCCTTTTTATACATATAAGTCGCCCCTAAGGTATGGCCTAGGTAACCCATAGGGCAGGGTGCTATGTAGGCAAAAGCCAGGACATGTACCTGTGTAGTTTACATGTCTTAGCAGTGTAAAACTCCTAAATTAGTTTTTACACTGCTGTGAGACCTGCTCCCTTCATAGGCTAACATTGGGGCAACCCTCATATACTGTTTGAGTGGGAGCTGCTGATCTAAAAGGAGTAGGAAGGTCATATTTAGTATGGCCAGAATGGTGATACAAAATCTTGCTGACTGGTGAAGTTGGATTCAATATTACTATTTTAGAAATGCCACTTTTAGAAAGTGAGCATTTCTCTCCACTTAAATCCTCCTGTGCCTTGCAATCCATGTCTGGCTGGGTTCAGTTGACAGCTCCCTTGTGCATTGACTCAGACACATCCCAAACACAGGACACAGAGCCTCACTTGCATACATCTGCATTTTGAATGGGTCTTTCTGGGCTAGGAGGGTGAGGACCTGACACTTACATGTCAAAGGAGAGTAGCCTGCCCTCACACAAAGGACTGCCACACCCCCTACTGGGACCCTGGCAGACAGGATTGAACTGAAAGGGGTCCTTGTGCACTTCTATGCCACTCTTTGAAGTCTCCCCCACTTCAAAGGAACATTAGGGTATTTAAACAGGGCCTCTGCCCCTACCAACTCAGACACTTCCTGGAGAAGAGAACCTGAACCAGAACTTGCATCCTGCCAAGAAGAACTGCCTGGCTGTCCAAAGGACTCACCTGACTGCTTTCTGTAAAGGACTGCTGCCTTGCTGTTGCCCTGCTGCCTTGCTGCTCTCTGGCTTTGGTGAGAAGTGCTCTCCAAGGGCTTGGATATAGCTTGCCTCCTGTTCCCTGAAGTCTCAGGACCAAAACAACTTAATCTCTACAAGAAGGACCCTTCTACGGTGAAAATCGATGCACAGCCTTCCCGAAACAATGCACAGCCTGCATTGCGGTGAAAAGTTAACCGCACGCTGAACCGGAACGACGCAGCACGACTTTGCAACGAGAAGATCGATGCAGCGCCAGCGCGTCGACCGGAAATTCAACACACGGCCCACTGGGTCGATGCACAACTGAGCCAGAACGACGCAGCCCGACTTCCAGAGAGGAATCAACGCAGCGCCTGCCATGCAGTAGAAATTTCCATGCAACACCCACCGGATTAATGCAGCCCCTGTGCCTTCGTCCTGTCAGTGCCAGAAATACACGCATCGTCCCCGGGGCGTCCGAACCGTGCAACCCGAAAAGGATCCATGACGAGCGCCAGAAATCGGCGCACAGCCGTCCCTGTGTGAAAACTAAATGAAGCATCGCCGTGCGGGGCCCGAGAAATCAACGCACACCCCTCTGTTCTCCATGCATCTCCTCTGTGGTTCTTTGCGGAGATTTTGAACACGAACCAGGTACTTTGTGCTTGGAACAGACATTTATTGCTTTTAAAAGACTAAAGACACGTTATATCACTTTTACCGTGATATCTCAACATATACTTACTACATTTTGATTGTTTTGACCTGCCTTTTATCAGATAAATATTACATCTTTTTCTAAACTCTGTGTGGTGTATTTTTGTGGTGTTCTACTGTGTTTTTGCATGATTTATTGCACACATACTTTACACATTGCTTTCTATGTTAAGCCTGACTGCTCAGTGCCAAGCTACCAGAGGGTGGGCACAGGATAATTTGGATTGTGTGTGACGTATCCTGACTAGAGTGAGGGTCCTTGCTTGGACAGGGTGTAACCTGACTGCCAACCAAAGACCCCATTTTGAACACATAGGTACCCATGGAGAGAGAGGATGCAACAACCTCCTGTCTACCATTGACTGCCAGACCTTCAGACCATGAAAGAATGCCACATAATCCTGCTCTACCATCCAAATAAACAAATAATAGTGGACTTATGTCATCAGTTGGTGCCAGATCTGATGCCAGCTACTAGTTTTCCTACCAGCATACCACCCATTGTACAGATCATGTCAGCATTTCACTTACTAGCCACAGGGTCCTTCCAACATACTGTGGCCCTATCGGCTGGCATTTCCCAACCCACGTTCAGTCTGGTGTTGAAGGATGTCCCCTCAGCAATGTTGAAACACCTGACAGCTATATCCAGTTTCCTCGAAGTGAGCAAATAAGGAATCCAACTATGCCAGGGGAAGTCTGCTTCAATGAGGCCTAGTGAAGAACATGATGGATAGTGGAATTGGCTTTTGTACTCTTTAAGGCCAGGCTTCGCTGTCTGGACCAGACTGGTGGAGCCCTCCTTTACTCACCCAGAAAAGTGTGTTAGATCACTGGGGCATGCTGCATGCTCCACAACCTGCCGTGAGGAGGAATATCCCATATATCCCAGAGGAAGGGGAGCCTGCAGTGTTACTGGGTGAGAGTCCTGAAATGCCAACTGAGGATGATAGTGGTGAAGAGGAAGGAGCTAACATGCGGGCAAATCTCATCAACAGCTACTCTTCATGAGTGTAAGTATGTCATGTGATGTAATGACTGTGACTGTACAATGTACTTAAGGTCTGAAAATGTGTGGAGTTCAGTGTTTTGGCAACCACTAGGGTGCTTATATTCTGCAATATTCAGCCAAAGGCAGCTTGAAGAGTTAGCCTTTGACATATCCCAACCTTCATGATGCTGCTTTGTTTGTGTCAGTCTCATTACAATGTCATTTTCTTTCCAGATGCTTGCCATGTCATTTGTGCAACAGGTATGTTTTCAAGTCTATACTCCTTGTTTTGTGTTTGTACAGGTACATTCACTATGACATCCTCGTGTGGGGATTTCAGAGTTGTGACATTGGCAGAATTATGATGCTGTTCTGACATACAGAGTGGACATGGATTGTTCCAGGTAATGTAGGTCACAGGTTTGGGGTGTATGAGACCTGTGCCAAGGCAGCTTGTACAGTGTTTGGGTGGATGGTATGAAGTGCAGGTTGGACTTGTTTAGCGTCCTGTGGTGGGCCTGATGCATCATGTGTGTCATCATGTGGTCATAAAATATGTGGTCCTAGCTCACGACCAAGTCACTTTTCCTTCACATTGGCTAAGCACTCTTTTTATATGACCAGTAAAAAGCTGTAGTTGTGTTTCATCATTGTAGGCCACAGTTCCTATGCCACAACATTGGCAAATGTTTGTGTCAAACCACCAGATGCATGGTAATTGGATGATGATGGGCCTGTGATCAGAGACAGTTGTACTGCACTCTGTCTGTACCTTAGTTTATCTGATGGTCGATTCCTCTGGTGTGTTATGTAATAAGGGTGAAGCTGTTGACACCATCCACTTTTCTGTTTGCCTATTCTACGAGACACTGTCTGACTTGACCCTTCCTCCCGTGCTCTGGGGTGGCTGTACCTTGGTATGTGTACCTCAACTCAATATGAGTCCGTGATTCTTGGCTATAAAAGTCCAGACATTTCAACAGCCTATGTGCTGTAAAGTGCAATAAGATGTTTGGTGTGACCAGACACTATCAAGGTGTTTGTGTGTGTTGGTAGTTATCCTCAGCAGGACACTGTACCTGTAACATATCCCTTCTTGCATTAGTATCTTGTGTCTTCCTCATTTGCATCACATGGTCTTACATCTCTACATGGCAAAAGGTTGAACAGAGGCAACCATACAATGACTTTGTGATAGGTGGATTTATTGAAAATTTGTAAAGAAGCAAAAATTGGGGCATGATAGAACAGAAAAGTGAAAGGTTCAGTCACTGTGGATTAAATCATTGGAGTAGATACTACACCCTTGGAAGTACAAATTCTAGTGTACACCTCAAATTGGTACTGGAAGATGGTTGAAGAACAGTCAACAGAGTAAATCTGTGACCCAAAAAGGAGGTCATTTTGGAAGAGGTCACCTGCTGCCAGTGGTGGGTGTCTTGCCATATGCAACTCTGGATTTCTTTTTGGATGTCCCTGCTTGTGTAGTACCACTGAAATACCTGGTGTAGATGCACCAAAGGAAGGGGTAGAGTATTGTTGTCGATCCCTGCTCAGGGTGGTGTCAATGTCTCTCAGCACCCCTGTTAGGGATGCCATGTTGGTATTGGAACCCTTCCACTGTTCACACATTTCCCAATGAAAGTCCCTCTGCAGCTGCGTAATTTCCTGGAGTTCAAAAAGTACCTGGTCCATCATGCCTTGGGACTTCTGATAGGCCCTGAAGACATGGCTCATACTGTCCTTGCCAAGATCAGCCCTAGTGGTCTCACCCCCCTGGCCCACAGCATCCCTCCCATGCACCCTACCCCTGTGGACCTGTCCCCTTGCCACATGGAGCCCTCTCCCACTGGTTCCTGGACCTTTATTATCAGAGGTGTTGTGCTGCGACTCAGGATCCTGGACTGGGGAGCACAATGGTTGACACTGTGCTAGGGACACAGGTTGGGAAGTGCATGTTTGCCTGTGATGTGGAGGCAACCGGGCTTAAAGGTGATGTAGTGGCCACATTGAGACTCACTGATGGTGCCCAGATTGCCCAGATGAGCCAAAACCATCCTCCATGTCCAGATGTCCAGGAGTATCTATAGCACTAAGGGCTACATCCTGAGGGGTAGTGACAGCTTCTTCGGTGGCCTCTGTGTGGCCAGTGGCAGCTCAACATGTTGATTTGAAAGATACATTGTTACTGGTTGTATTGTGACATCTACCTCCAGATGTTTCAGTGACATTTCGCAAAGAATAGTTGTTGTGCAGGTAATCCTGTTGTGACATGTACACATGGAATAGGTTGCATTTACATGAGATTTGTGGAGCATGCCAGATCTCTTTGCCTGATACAGCTGCTGAGATGTGCAAGACATTTTCCTTTGGGGGATGGCCTGAGAATGTCATCTTGCCACCTGTGCAGGCTAAACAATGGCTAGGCAAGCTAGGTTTTTGGGCCATTTTGAGGCTAGTCGAATGTGATGCAGGCAGACCCAGGAGATTCTAGCAAATGTGACAGACATTATCATATGGTCAGTGCATTGTGAATGCATCTGCTGCCAATACCATTCTGATGATGTATCTTGAGGTCTTAGGGATCATTGTTTTGCACACTGAGTAAGCTATCTTTCCTGTCCTCAATATTTTTCTCTTGGGTTAGCAGGTCAAGATGGAGGTAGGTAGCCAGACACAACTCAGAGTTAGGCATCATCTGTATCCTGGTCACTCCCACATGAGTAAACCTCAAATCTTACTTAGCAGGTAAGGCTATTTGATCAAGTGACCACTAGTGTAATGTTTTGAGTTGGGGAAACAGAACCTTCTGGGAGTTCAAGCCATGTCACTGTCTCTACTGCCCACAAATGACACATTTTATCCTCCCAGGTGTGTAGAGGTCATTTGGGATTTCTCTACTGATGGATTTGGGCAAGTAAAACTTGTTGTGTTGTTGGAGTTAGGGAAACAAGGCCAAATGGGCTTTGTATTCTGGTCACTTCCTTTACTTTCCACCATTTTACATATGGTAACCTCCCAGGAGAGTGAACCTCATTTGGGATTTCATAGACATGACTATTTGGGCATATGGACCCCGGGCTTGTGTCTGGAGTGACAGATACAGAGCCTCCTGTCCTTAGCAGTCAGGTGACTCCCTCTACTTCACACACTTTAGAAATGGTATCCTCACATCTGAGTAGACTTACATTGTGATTTGTGAAACTGGGCTCTTTGATCGCATGTACACTGTTCTGGTGTTTTGCGTCTGAGAAACTCCTGTGATTTGTAGTCAGGATATTCTACCTACTTCACACACTTGAACAATATCATCCCCCCAGGTGAGTAAACTTCATCTGTGAGTTGCCAAATAGGGGTCTTTGGACAAGGGGACACTGTGCTGGTGTTTGGAGTTACTGGAACAAAGCCTATTGTGCTTTGCATTCAGATCACCCTCTCTACTACACACACTATACATATGTCATCCCCCAGGTGAGTAACCTTCATTTGTCAGTTACTAAACAATGGTATTTTGAGAGGAGGACACTGTCCTGGTGGTTGTGGTAACAGTATCAGAGCCTTCTGGATGTTGCATTTATGCCAGTCCCTTTAATACACTGACCATCCATGTGCTGTCTCCCCAGGTGAGTACACTTCATCTGTGAATTGACAAACCGGGGTCTTCAGACAAGGGAACACTGTGCTGGTGTTTGGAGTTACTGGAACAGGGCCTATTGTGCTTTGCATCCAGATCACTCTCTACTACCTATATTATACATATGTTATCCCCCAGGTGAGTAATCTTCATTTGTGAGTTGCCAAACAAGGGTATTTTGAGAAAAGAACACTGTGCTGGTGGTTGGGGTAACAGGATCAGAGCCTCCTGGGAGTTGCATTCATGTCAGTCCCTTTTCTACACACATTGTCCATATGTTGTCCCCCCCGGTGAGTACACTTCATTTGCGAGTTGTCAAACAAGAGTATTAGGAGAAGAGGATACTGTGCTTGTGGTTGGAGTTAATAAAACAGTACCTCCTCGGGGTCGCAGTCATGTTAGTCCCTGTACTACGCCTCCCATAAAAATGTTAATCCCCCCCCAGGTGAGTACACTTTATTTGGGAGTTAGCAAACAAAGGTATTTGGAGAAGGAAACACTGGGCTGGGGTTTGGACTTGGAGTAACAGTGCTTATTGGGCTTTGCAGTCAGGTCACTCCCTTTACTTCCCAACAGTTAGCCCATGGTATTCCCACCAATTGAGAAATATTATTCTTCTAGGCGACTGAAGGGCATTAGAGATATGACAAACAGGCATATATGGGCAAGTGTACACTGGGCTGGTGTTTGGTTTTGGAGAAACAGGGGCTATTTGGCTTTACAGTGATGTCACTCCCTCTACTTCCCAACAGTTAGCCTATGGTATCCCCCCAGTTGAGTACACTTTGTTTGTGAGTTGACATACAAGGGTATTTGGGGAAGGAAACATTATGGTGGAGGTTTGAGTAACAGTAACAGTGCCTCCTGGGAGCTGTAGTCATGTCAATGTTCTCACCCCAGGCTAGTACACTTCAATTGGGAGTTCACAAACAGGGGTCTTTAGACAGGTGTACACTGGGCTGCTGAGTGGAGTTTCAGTAGATGTGGCAAAAGGTGAGCTATGGGTATGCATGACACATCATCCTTGTGACATCCTGTCAAGCCCCCAGGGTGCAGGATGGCCAATACCTTCTCCTCCCATGGAAAGAACTGTAATGGGGCACTGGTAGGGCCACCGCCAGTCTCCTTAGCCTGCAGCTGGTGCCTGGAGAGCAGGAAACAGACCTTGCCCCTGAGGTCATTCCACCTCTTCCTAATGTTTTCCCTTGTGCACAGGGTGATGCCTGCAGCATTCACTCTGTCAACTAACCTGTCCCACATTTCCACTTTCGTTCTGAGAGGAGTGTGCTGGACTTGTGCTCCAAACAATGGTGGATTTACTCTTATGATTTCATTTACCAAGACTCTCAACTCATCTTCTGAAAAACGGGGATTTTTTGAACGTGACATGGTGGAAAAAAATAAAAAGGTTGAAAGTGACTTATTAAACAGGTGTAATGCAAAAGGGTGTGAATGGAGTGAAGTGGTGTGAGAAGGTAGCCTCTTTCTAGCCTTGTTACCCCCACTTTTGGCCTGTTTGTGAGTGTATGTCAGGATGTTTGTCACTGTTTTCACTGTCTCACTGGGATCCTGATGCTAGGCCCCAGTGCTCATAGTGAAAACACTATGGCCCTCATTCTGACCTTGGCGGTCGGCGGAGAGGCGGCGGTCGGACCGCGAACAGACCGGCGGTATTAAAAATGGCATTCTGACCCTGGCGGGAACCGCCAACACAGCCCGCCAACTTAACACTCCGACCGCCACAGCGGTACAAACAAACAGCGCGGCGGTTCCCGCCAACAGCCCGGCGGCAGACAAAGTACCGCCCACCCTATTACGACCCACCAATCTGCCACCTTTTCCGGGGCGGGAGCACCGCCGATAAGAACACGGCGGAAACAGACTACGAACGGGAAAACGCTCACCTCTACGCACTCCACGCGAGATTCCGGCAGTATGGAGCCAGAGTTACAGGTCATCCCCGCACTCCTATTCCTCCTCATATACCAGGAGCACGCCCGGCGGCGCGGAAGACATCGGTGAGTACTGCACCTACGACACAGGGGAGGGAAAAGATTACCGGCACACACCCACCCAGCCACACCCACTACAACACACACATCAATGCATTCCCACAGATCACTGTCACAACCCACAAACCACCCCCCTCCGAAATAATGCAAAGACCAAAAGAAGAGATCATAAACGGGCAGATATATTGAAATATGGACACCAGTAATCCAAATAAATAAATAAACTATGTACAAAATATATACAGCTACTAAATGTAGTCCAACCACTGTCCGTGGATCACAGGGGTCCTGTGCAAAGGGGCAAGGCCCAGTCCCACGACAAGAACTCCACGGAGAGAACACTGCAGGGGCATCAGAAAGAAAATAGGACAGGCACCTCAGGGGGAAGGGAAGGGGGGGCACCTCAGCCACTTGAGTACACGACGCCAGATCCACGAGGGGACTCCATGACCACTGGCCCATCCTGGGGAGAGCAAAGCCACAGTCCAAACAGTCCATACAGTGGGTGGCCTGCCCACTGGGCCATCCTGGGGAGTGCAAAGCCACAGTCCATACAGTCCATACAGTGGGTGGCCTGCCCACTGGGCCATCCTGGGGAGAGCAAAGCCACAGTCCATACAGTCCATACAGTGGGTGGCCTGCCCACTGGGCCATCCTGGGGAGTGCAATGCCACAGTCCATACAGTCAATACAGTGGGTGGCCTGCCCACTGGGCCATCCTGGGGAGAGCAAAGCCACAGTCCATACAGTCCATACAGTGGGTGGCCTGCCCACTGGGCCATCCTGGGGAGAGCAAAGCCACAGTCCATACAGTCCATACAGTGGGTGGCCTGCCCACTGGGCCATCCTGGGGAGAGCAAAGCCACAGTCCATACAGTCCATACAGTGGGTGGCCTGCCCACTGGGCCATCCTGGGGAGAGCAAAGCCACAGTCCATACAGTCCATAACAGACCCCACTGCCACTGGAGGAGGCAAGTTGGCCAGAGGACATCCTGCAGCCCTGCCCGAGATAGATCCTGCCCTGCCACGTCTGCCAAAGGGCCAGCGGTTCTTGCCCTGAAGGGCCCAGTTCAGCGGTTCTTGAGACGGCGGGGCCCAGTTCAGCGGTTCTTGCCCTGAAGGGCCCAGTTCAGCGGTTCTTGAGACGGCGGGGCCCAGTTCAGCGGTTCTGGAGACGGCGGGGCCCAGTTCAGCGGTTCTTGCCTTGAAGGGCCCAGTTCAGCGGTTCGTGCCTTGAAGGGCCCAGTTCAGCGGTTCTTGCCTTGAAGGGCCCAGTTCAGCGGTTCTTGAGACGGCGGGGCCCAGTTCAGCGGTTCTTGCCTTGAAGGGCCCAGTTCAGCGGTTCTTGCCTTGAAGGGCCCAGTTCAGCGGTTCTTGCCTTGAAGGGCCCAGTTCAGCGGTTCTTGAGACGGCGGGGCCCGGTTCAGCGGTTCTTGCCTTGAAGGGCCCAGTTCAGCGGTTCTTGCCTTGAAGGGCCCAGTTCAGCGGTTCTTGAGACGGCGGGGCCCAGTTCAGCGGTTCTTGCCTTGAAGGGCCCAGTTCAGCGGTTCTTGAGACGGCGGGGCCCAGTTCAGCGGTTCTTGCCTTGAAGGGCCCAGTTCAGCGGTTCTTGCCTTGAAGGGCCCAGTTCAGCGGTTCTTGAGACGGCGGGGCCCAGTTCAGCGGTTCTTGCCTTGAAGGGCCCAGTTCAGCGGTTCTTGCCTTGAAGGGCCCAGTTCAGCGGTTCTTGAGACGGCGGGGCCCAGTTCAGCGGTTCTTGCCTTGAAGGGCCCAGTTCAGCGGTTCTTGCCTTGAAGGGCCCAGTTCAGCGGTTCTTGAGACGGCGGGGCCCAGTTCAGCGGTTCTTGCCTTGAAGGGCCCAGTTCAGCGGTTCTTGCCTTGAAGGGCCCAGTTCAGCGGTTCTTGCCTTGAAGGGCCCAGTTCAGCAGTTCTTGAGACGGCGGGGCCCAGTTCAGCGGTTCTTGCCTTGAAGGGCCCAGTTCAGCGGTTCTTGCCTTGAAGGGCCCAGTTCAGCGGTTCTTGCCTTGAAGGGCCCAGTTCAGCGGTTCTTGCCTTGAAGGGCCCAGTTCAGCGGTTCTTGCCTTGAAGGGCCCAGTTCAGCGGTTCTTGCCTTGAAGGGCCCAGTTCAGCGGTTCTTGAGACGGCGGGGCCCAGTTCAGCGGTTCTTGAGACGGCGGGGCCCAGTTCAGCGGTTCTTGCCTTGAAGGGCCCAGTTCAGCGTTCTTGCCTTGAAGGGCCCAGTTCAGCGGTTCTTGCCTTGAAGGGCCCAGTTCAGCGGTTCTTGAGACGGCGGGGCCCAGTTCAGCGGTTCTTGCCTTGAAGGGCCCAGTTCAGCGGTTCTTGCCTTGAAGGGCCCAGTTCAGCGGTTCTTGCCTAGAAGGGCCCAGTTCAGCGGTTCTTGAGACGGCGGACGGTCTATGGCCAACTGCTAAATGCCTGGTGGTGCCCTCCTGGGCAGCGGGGATGGTGCTCCTTCACTGCCCACCTTGGCTGTGGGTGGTGGGGCCCTCCTGGCCAGCTGGGCTGGGTCCTCCCTGGGCAGCGGCTATGGGGCTGGTGGGCTCTCCCGGGGCAGCTGTGCCGGTTCCTCCCGGGGCAGCGGCTATGGGGGTTGTGGGCTCCTCCTGGGCAGCAGGCCTGCTGCCTGACCTCTCCAACTTGCTGCCCTTGCCCTCCTTAGTCGTGGGCCTGTGGCCCTTTCCTCCCTTTGGAGCTGTGGCAGGTGACTGTCTCTGGGTGGTGTCCGGGGGGGATGTAGAAGGCGGGCTCCTGCGGCGCCCCTTCCGCCTTCTGCTCCTCTTCCCAGGGGGTGGGCTGGCTGTCCCCTTGCTGCTGGGCGAAGATCCAGACATGCGGGCTGGCGGGCTCCAATACCCCTGCACCCTTGTCAAGGGGGCTGCAGGGCTGGTGGTGGCTGAGGTGCTCTTCTTACCCCGACGAGAAGGAGGGGGGGGCTCAGGGTCAGGAAAGAAGTTAGTAGTGGCGAGGAAGAGCTTCTTGGGACAATGGAGAGTGGTAGGTACAGTGGGAATGGGAGTGGAGGGAGAGGATGTGGTTGTAGGTGAGTCACGTTTGCTGTCTTTGGGTGCAGGTGCAGGAGGGATAGGCTGTCGTGAGGTGGATGGCTGTTGGGTGGGTGGGTGGCTGCGTTTGTGTGGTGTGGAAGAGGGGGTGACAGACACAGTGGGAGAGGACACAGGGGACGTGTAAATGGCAGTGGGGATGGTGACTGCACGTGTGCGGACTGGAGTGTAGGGTGTGCTGGTGATGGAAACACTGGCTGATGGTGAGGTGAATGGAGGTGTGAGTGTAGACGTCACAGGGAGGGAGGAGGGAGACGAGGCGGTGGGGGTCACAGAGGTGGTAGTGACTGTTGGCATGTCTGCATCGGAATGTTGCGTGTGTGAATGTCTGGGTGATCTGTGGTGCTTATGTTTGGATGAGCTTCTCTTGGGTGTTGAGGTGTGTGCAGGCTGGTCTGATGGTGTGGGTGGGACAGGCAGAGGAACAGGAGACTGGGAGGAGGGAGTTAGTAGAGGCAGGCAGGAGACAGGGACAATGGCTGCCGTCAGTGCTGAGGCCAGAGCCTGGAACGATCGCTGATGGGCAGCCTGACCCGAATGAATGCCCTCCAGGTACGCATTGCTGCGATGAACCTCCCTCTCCACCCCCTGGATGGCATTCAAAAGGGTAGTCTGCCCAACAATGAGCGTTCGGAGGAGGTCAATGACCTCCTCACTGAGGGCAGCGGGGGTAACAGGGGCAGGGCCTGAGGTGCCTGGGGCGAAGGAGATGCCCGGCTTCCTGGCAGAGCGGGCACGGGGCGAACGCGGAGGGGCTGCTGGGAGGGCGGAGATGGTGCGCTGGGTGGCGGCTGTACCTGTAATGGCGGGGGGCACGGATGGTGCCACCCCCGCAAGGGAGCCCTCTTCCGAGGACGTGTCCGTGTCGCTGCAGGCTCCAGTCGTCCCCGTCGTGGAGCTCCCCTCGCCCTCCGTCTCACTGGTCCAGTCTGACTCTGTGGCATGGCCCTTCTGGGCCATGTGAGATGCAGCTCCCTCCTGCCCCGATGCCACTTCTCCTCCGCCTGATGATGCTGATGCACACAAGCACAGAAAGACAAACAAAAAGGGTGGGGGAGAGAGAAATAAAGGGATATTGAGTACATGGATCTCCGGTACAGTTAGCGGACATGACAGACACAGATGCCCCCTGCACTAAGTTGCGCACTTGGGGTCCGCTACGCATTCCGTGGAACATGCCCTACACGCCTAGAGTTGTCAACTGCACCCATGGATGACACGGCCCAGGGATGGCTGTACTGACACACTACTGAGGGTGGTGGCTGGGGACACAGGGGCTTACGGGGGTGCCCAGCCTACAGATATCGCCCTGGCCTAGGGGGACCCACAGCCCTCCTCCCCCACCCAGACACCTCCACTGCACGACAACAGAGTAGATGATGCTTGTACTCACCCCCTTGTGTCTGCTGTGCTGCCCTCACGCGCCCATCCAAATCAGGGTAGGCCACCGCCAGGATCCGGAACATCAGGGGGCTCAGTTGACGGCAGGCACCCCGCCTACGTTGGGAGGCCATCCCCAGCAGAGACTCGGCGGTCTTCTTGGTCCCGCAGCGGATGTCCTCCCACCTCTTGCGGCAGTGGGTGCCCCGTCGATGGTGGACCCCCAGGCCCCGGACTTCCTTGGCGATGGCACGCCAAATCCCGATCTTCTCATGGGCGCGGACCTATGTGACACGTACAGGGAGGGAGAAATACCACGTTCAAGTTACTCAGCATTTTCCTTTCCAGTGGCCCAACGCCCCCCATCCCCGCCAGGCCCCCCGCCAGCCCCAACATGCCCCCCATCCCCGCCAGGCCCCCCGCCAGGCCCCCCGCCATGCCCAACATGCCCCCCATCCCCGCCAGGCCCCCCGCCATGCCCAACATGCCCCCCATCCCCGCCAGGCCCCCCGCCAGGCCCCCCGCCAGCCCCAACATGCACCCCATCCCCGCCAGGCCCCCCGCCAGGCCCCCCGCCATGCCCAACATGCCCCCCATCCCCGCCAGGCCCCCCGCCAGCCCCAACATGCCCCCCATCCCCGCCAGGCCCCCCGCCAGGCCCCCCGCCATGCCCAACATGCACCCCATCCCCGCCAGGCCCCCCGCCAGCCCCAACATGCCCCCCATCCCCGCCAGGCCCCCCGCCAGGCCCCCCGCCATGCCCAACATGCACCCCATCCCCGCCAGGCCCCCCTCCAGCCCCAACATGCACCCCATCCCCGCCAGGCCCCCCGCCAGGCCCCCCGCCATGCCCAACATGCCCCCCATCCCCGCCAGGCCCCCCGCCAGCCCCAACATGCCCCCCATCCCCGCCAGGCCCCCAAGCCAGCCAGTGGCCCCAAATCCAGATAGAATTAAACTCACTTGTTGGTCTGGAGGACCGTAGAGTAGCGCATACTGGGGGAGGACCCCATCCACAAGTTTCTCCAACTCCTCTCCAGTGAAGGCAGGGGCCCTTTCCCCAGTCGCAGCAGCCATTGTCCCTTCCAGACCGAGGTCACAGCAACACTTGCAGTATAGGTCCTCTCCTGTGAAAGTTCAAGTCGCAAGTGGATAAGTAGATAGAAAATGGCGGTCACGTCCGCGGCGGTGCGTACCGCGGCGGTGTGTCCCGCCACCGCCGGCGCCCTTCGCCATTGGCTCCTGAAACCCATAGGCTTCAATGTTAACCAATGCGGCTTCGCGCCGCGGTCTTGGCCCGCCGCCCGCCGCGGTGTGCCACGCCAGCGCATTGACCTCACATCCCATTGTCACACTTCACAGGTCAGGCAGCCGCCATTTCCAGGGCCCACATGGCTCAATTTCAACTGCGTCACACAGGCCTAGGCCTTGCATAGCCACTCATACACGCCATTCACTGCATAGAGAATCGTATACTGTGCTAGCTGTGAGTACGTACCTGTGGGTTGCCTGACTGTGTGCTCCATGTTGTCCTTCCTAGGCACCGTCCGCTGGGTTGGGCGAGGAGACGGATGAATCCTCCCGTGTACCGACCGCTGGTGGACCTGTCGACAATGGAAGAACGCCACATTATCCTGACCTACCGTCTTAACCGTGCCACTATCCATGAACTGTGTGGCCGGCTGGAGCCCGACCTGATGTCCCCCATCCGCCAACCCACAGGGATTCCCCCTCTGGTGCAGGTCATGTCAGTACTCCATTTCTTGGCAAGTGGGTCATTTCAGACAACCGTGGGAATTGCTTCTGGGATGTCTCAGCCCATGTTTTCAAAGGTGTTATCCAGAGTGTTGTCTGCCCTGATGAAATCCGTGAGGAACTACATCATTTTCCCTGAGGTGGGCGAACTGGCTACAGTGAAGGGTGATTTCTACGCCCTTGGACATATTCCCAACGTAATTGGTGCCATTGATGGGACCCATGTGGCTTTGGTTCCCCCAAGAGACAGGGAGCAGGTGTACAGGAACAGAAAAAGTTACCATTCAATGAACATCCAGGTGGTGTGTTTGGCTGACCAGTACATCTCGCATGTAAATGCCAAATTCCCAGGGTCAGTGCATGACGCCTACATCCTCAGGAATAGCAGCATCCCTTACGTGATGGAACAGCTACAGAGACACCGTGTATGGCTAGTGGGGGACTCTGGGTACCCCAACCTGTCGTGGCTACTGACCCCAGTAAGGAATCCCCGGACCAGGGCAGAGGAACGGTACAATGAGGCCCATGGGCGTACTAGGAGGGTGATCGAACGCACCTTTGGCCTCCTGAAGGCCAGGTTTCGCTGCCTGCATATGACCGGTGGATCCCTAATGTACTCACCTAAGAAGGTGTGTCACATCATCGTGGCCTGCTGCATGCTTCACAACCTGGCTTTGCGCCGCCAGGTGCCTTTCCTGCAGGAGGATGGTCGAGACGGTGGTGTTGTGGCAGCGTTGGAACCTGAGGAGAGTGACGAGGAGGAAGACGACGGGGCTGAAACAGACAACAGGGACAGAATCATTGAACAGTACTTCCAATAGGACACAGGTAACATTTCAAAGATAATTTAGTAAAAGTTAACTACTCTGCAGCATCTCTGCTGCCTGTCTATTTGCCCCAGTGTATGATGACTGAGTTTTGGCTTTTCCCTCCCTATTTCAGATCTGGGGTCCCCACTACGAGTCCTGTGCTTCGTTTCCCCATGGGCTACAGCTTTGTGGCAGCTGTTTGTTGACTTCACCATGTACAAGGACATATTTGCACTGTCATGTCAATTACAATCTATTGAAATCACAGCCAGACTCCTGATATTTTGGTGCAAAATAGGTGTTTATTGAAGTGCTCAAAATGGGATGGGTGGTTTCAAGTGGGTGGGGGCTATGGTGAAGGAATGTCCATGGCAGAGTCCAGAGTTACAGTCACACAGGTGCATTGTCCAGAGGCCTGTGGAGAGATGGAGCATGGGCAGTTCGAGGATGGACAGGGTGACAATGTGGGACAGTGGGATGACATCAGGTGGTATCCATTGCTGGCGGGGGTCTTGACATCCTACTCTGTCTTGCGAGATCTCAGGGCCCTCTTGCGGGGTGGTTCTTCTCCTGCAGGAGGTGGGGGTCTGGTGGGCTGCTGCTGTGCGGGGGCCTCCTGTCCACTAGCGCCGGCGGAGGTGGATGGCTGTTCTTGGTCCCGGCTAGTGGCAGGGGCCCTTGGGTGTTGTTCAGTGTCCGCCCTGCTGTTTACGAGGTCCTGCAGCAGCCCTACCATGGTAACCAGGGTGGTGTTGATGGCTCGGATGTCCTCCCTGTACCCCCGATAGTGTTCCTCCTGCAGCACCTGGATCTCCTGGAACCGGGCCAGTACCGTCGCCATCGTCTCCTGGGAGCGGTTGTATGCTCCCATGATGGTGGTGAGGACCTCGTGGAGAGTGGGTTCCCTGGGCCTCTCCTCCCCCCCCTGTCGCACAGCTGCCCGCCGAGTTGCCCTGTTTCCCTGGGCCTCTGCCCCCTGGCCGGTGTGCCCACTACCACTGCCCCCAGGTCCCTGTTGTTGTTGGGGTGGTGGGTTATCCTGGGTGCCCTGTAGTGGTAGACACACCGCAGATTGACGCGCCCTGGAGACAGAGGCATGGGCCCGCTGGGTGGGAGCTGTGCTGGTGTTCCCAGAGGGGTTAGGGTCTATAGTGGCCTGTGCCTGTGTGAGGGGAACCGACTGTCCAGAGGTCCCCGATGGTCCGGGCTGGTCATCGGTGTCCAGATCGACAGAGCTGCTGTCATCGCTGACGGCCTCTTGGGTGGGGGGTGTGGATAATTCTGGCCCCTCCGCCGCGGTGTGTTGACGGTCGGGTCCTGCAGGGGTATAGAGGTATGGTTATAGTTTCAATGTGTCGCATATGGGTGTATCTGTGGGTTCCCGTGTCCCCAAGTGCTGGCATTCGTGTGTGGGGGCTTTGGTGAGGGTGGCTTGTGGGGGGGATGTGTATATGCATTGGGCATGCTTTGGTGATGGGTGTCCATGCTTAGTGGACGCATGCAGGCCTAGGTTTTGGGATGTGTGGGTTGTGATGGTGAGACATTGGCGGGGAATAGGTGTGCTGGGGGTGGGGGTGAGGATGGTGGTGGGGGTGAGGATGGTGGTGGGGGTGAGGGTGGGGGTGAGGATGGGGGTGGGGGTGAGGGTGGGGTTCGAGGATGGGGGTGAGGTTTGGGGTCTGATTTGGCATGCAGGTGGGGGGGAAGCAGTATTGAAGCTTCAACTTACCAGTATCCATTCCTCCGCCGACTCCTGCGAGGCCGTCAGGATGCAGGATGTTCAAGACTTCCTCCTCCCATGATGTGAATTGTGGGGGTTGAGGTGGGGGTCCTCCGCCAGTCTTCTGCACGGCGATGTTGTGCCTGGATACCATGGAACGCACCTTCCCCCGTAGGTCGTTCCATCGCTTCCTGATGTCTTCCCGATTTCTGGGGTGCTGTCCCACTGCGTTCACCCTGTCGACAATCCTCTGCCATAGCTCCGTCCTCCGGGCAATGCTGGTGTATTGTATCTGTGTGCCGAACAGCTGGGGCTCTACACGAACGATTTCCTCCACCATAACCCTGAGTTCTTCGTCTGTGAAGCGGGGTTGTCTTTGGGGTGCCATGGGGTGGTGTGTATGATGTGTGGGGTGGAGTATGTGTATTTAAGTGAGTTGAGTGTGGTGGTGTGTGTTGTTTTGTGTGTGGATAGTGTGTGGGTGATGGTGTTGAGTGGCTGTGGCTGTTATGTTTTGGATGCTGGTGTCTCGCTCTTGCCTTCTTTACGATTTTGTAAGCGTAGGGGTTTGTGGGTGATGTGGGTGGGTGTTTTATATTGTATTGTGTGTGTGGGAGTGGTGTGTGTATGTGTATCAGGTGTGTGGGATTCAAATCGTCCAATGTGGGTGAGTTTTGTTCGTTGGTGTGTATTCTGACCGCGCCGGTGTGTCCCGCCAATGGAATACCGCGTTTGAATGACCGCCGCGTGGATTCGTGGGTCGTAATGGGATGGGCGTATTTCTGTTGGCGTGGCGGTGGAGGTTTGGTCACCTCCACCTTTCCGCCGACCGCTGGTCTGGCGGTCTGTTGTGGCGGTCGGATTTTCGGAGGTTTGCCTTCTGCGGGTCAGAATGACCGTGGCGGGTTTCCGCGACCGCGGCGGGATTATGGAGGATTTCTGACCGGCGGTAGGCGCCTTTTACCGCCGAGGTCAGAATGACCACCTATGTTTTCAGTATGTTTGTTATGTGTCACTGGGATCCTGCTGGTCAGGACCCCAGTGCTCATAGGTTTGTGGCCTATATGTATGTGTCACTGGGACCCTGTCACACAGGGCCCCAGTGCTCATAGGTGTGCATGTATATGTTCCCTGTGTGGTGCCTAACTGTCTCACTGAGGCTCTGCTAACCAGAACCTTAGTGGTTATGCTCTCTCATTTCTTTCCAAATTGTCACTGACAGGCTAGTGACCATTTTTACCAATTTACATTGGCTTACTGGAACACCCTTATAATTCCCTAGTATATGGTGCTGAGGTACCCAGGGTATTGGGGTTCCAGGAGATCCCTATGGGCTGCAGCATTTCTTTTGCCACCCATAGGGAGCTCTGACAATTCTTACACAGGCCTGCCACTGCAGCCTGAGTGAAATAACGTCCACGTTATTTCACAGCCATTTTACACTGCACTTAAGTAACTTATAAGTCACCTATATGTCTAACCTTTACCTGGTAAAGGTTAGGTGCAAAGTTACTTAGTGTGAGGGCACCCTGGCACTAGCCAAGGTGCCCCCACATTGTTCAGAGCCAATTCCCTGAACTTTGTGAGTGCGGGGACACCATTACACGCGTGCACTACATATAGGTCACTTCCTATATGTAGCTTCACAATGGTAACTCCGAATATGGCCATGTAACATGTCTATGATCATGGAATTGCCCCCTCTATGCCATCCTGGCATAGTTGGCACAATCCCATGATCCCAGTGGTCTGTAGCACAGACCCTGGTACTGCCAAACTGCCCTTCCTGGGGTTTCACTGCAGCTGCTGCTGCTGCCAACCCCTCAGACAGGCATCTGCCCTCCTGGGGTCCAGCCAGGCCTGGCCCAGGATGGCAGAACAAAGAACTTCCTCTGAGAGAGGGTGTGACACCCTCTCCCTTTGGAAAATGGTGTGAAGGCAGGGGAGGAGTAGCCTCCCCCAGCCTCTGGAAATGCTTTGTTGGGCACAGAGGTGCCCAATTCTGCATAAGCCAGTCTACACCGGTTCAGGGACCCCTTAGCCCCTGCTCTGGCGCGAAACTGGACAAAGGGAAGGGGAGTGACCACTCCCCTGACCTGCACCTCCCCTGGGAGGTGTCCAGAGCTCCTCCAGTGTGCTCCAGACCTCTGCCATCTTGGAAACAGAGGTGCTGCTGGCACACTGGACTGCTCTGAGTGGCCAGTGCCACCAGGTGACGTCAGAGACTCCTTGTGATAGGCTCCTTCAGGTGTTAGTAGCCTATCCTCTCTCCTAGGTAGCCAAACCCTCTGTTCTGGCTATTTAGGGTCTCTGTCTCTGGGGAAACTTTAGATAACGAATGCATGAGCTCAGCCGAGTTCCTCTGCATCTCTCTCTTCACCTTCTGATAAGGAAACGACTGCTGACCGCGCTGGAAGCCTGCAAATCTGCAACATAGTAGCAAAGACGACTACTGCAACTCTGTAACGCTGATCCTGCCGCCTTCTCGACTGTTTTCCTGCTTGTGCATGCTGTGGGGGTAGCCTGCCTCCTCTCTGCACCAGAAGCTCCGAAGAAATCTCCCGTGGGTCGACGGAATCTTCCCCCTGCAACCGCAGGCACCAAAAAGCTGCATTACCGGTCCCTTGGGTCTCCTCTCAGCACGACGAGCGAGGTCCCTCGAATCCAGCGACTCTGTCCAAGTGACCCCCCCAGTCCAGTGACTCTTCAGCCCAAGTTTGGTGGAGGTAAGTCCTTGCCTCACCTCGCTGGGCTGCATTGCTGGGAAACGCGACTTTGCAGCTACTCCGGCCCCTGTGCACTTCCGGTGGAAATCCTTTGTGCACAGCCAAGCCTGGGTCCACGGCACTCTAACCTGCATTGCACAACTTTCTAAGTTGGTCTCCGGCGACGTGGGACTCCTTTGTGCAAGTTCGGCGAGCACCATTTCACGCATCCTCGTAGTGCCTGTTTCTGGCACTTCTCCGGGTGCTACCTGCTTCAGTGAGGGCTTTTTGTCTTGCTCGACGTTCCTTCTCTCTTTAAGTCCAATTTGCGACCTCCTGGTCCCTCCTGGGCCCCAGCAGCATCCAAAAACGCCAAACGCACGATTTGCGTCTACCAAGGCTTGTTGGCGTCCTTCTGGCGGGAAAACACTTCTGCACGACTCTCCAAGGCGAGAGGAATCCGTCCACCAAAGGGGAAGTCTCTAGCCCTTTTTGTTCCTGCAGAAACCTCAGCTTCTTCTGTCCAGTCAAAGCTTCTTGGCACCCGCAGCTGGCATTTCCTGGGCATCTGCCCATCTCCGACTTGCTTGTGACTTTTGGACTTGGTCCCCTTGTTCCACAGGTACCCTAGATTGGAAATCCACAGTTGTTGCATTGCTGGTTTGTGTCTTTCCTGCATTATTCCTCTAACACGACTACTTTGTCCATAGGGGAACTTTAGTGCACTTTGCACTCACTTTTCAGGGTCTTGGGGAGGGTTATTTTTCTAACTCTCACTATTTTCTAATAGTCCCAGCGACCCTCTACAAGGTCACATAGGTTTGGGGTCCATTCGTGGTTCGCATTCCACTTTTGGAGTATATGGTTTGTGTTGCCCCTATCCCTATGTTTCCCCATTGCATCCTATTGTAACTATACATTGTTTGCACTGTTTTCTAAGACTATACTGCATATTTTTGCTATTGTGTATATATATCTTGTGTATATTTCCTATCCTCTCACTGAGGGTACACTCTAAGATACTTTGGCATATTGTCATAAAAATAAAGTACCTTTATTTTTAGTATAACTGTGTATTGTGTTTTCTTATGATATTGTGCATATGACACTAAGTGGTACTGTAGTAGCTTCACACGTCTCCTAGTTCAGCCTAAGCTGCTCTGCTAAGCTACCATTATCTATCAGCCTAAGCTGCTAGACACCCTATACACTAATAAGGGATAACTGGGCCTGGTGCAAGGTGCAAGTACCCCTTGGTACTCACTACAAGCCAGTCCAGCCTCCTACATTGGTTGTGCAGTGGTGGGATAAGTGCTTGAGACTACTTACCACTCTTGTCATTGTAGTTTTCATGAGAGAAAAATATACAAAACAAGGTCAGTGTATATACACATAGCCAAAAAGTTTTGCATTTCCTCTTTTCACTCTTTTCTAAGTGCTGAAAAGTACTCCTAAACTTTCAAAAAGTTCTTAAAAGTTTAAAAAGTTTTTTTCTGTCTTTCCAAAAAGTTCTGAAAACTTTTGTCTCTTTCTCTATCACTTTAACTCTCTCTAAAAAATGTCTGGCACAGGCCAAAGTGTTGATCTGTCCAAACTTGCATATGACAACCTTAGCTGGAAAAGAGCAAGGAGTCTCTGTATAGAGAGAGGTTTGAGTGTAGGGAAGAATCCTGCCTTGGAACTGTTAATTAACATGCTTAGAGAACAAGATAAGGCCATAGGTGCCCCATCAGTTGAAAAAGTACCTAATAGTTCCCAATCTGATTCAGGGACTCCCCCAGGAAAAGATTCAGGAAAGAAACTTCCTAGCCTGCCCATTACTAGACAATCTAGCATAGATGGTAATGATGATGAGCCACACCAAAGAAATAGTGTTGTCTCACATCATAGCAAAAGCATTTATTCTCACCATACTGGTAGTAATGTTTCTGTAAACCAAGCTGTTAAGTTGGCTTCTGTAAGGGACAGGTCTCCTTCTGTTCATTCCCATCATAGCTCTGTTTCTAGAAATGTCCCTCCCACCAACCCTGATGACAGAATGATAGAGAGGGAACTCAATAAGTTGAGGGTGGAACAAACCAGACTGAAGCTTAAAAAGCAACAGCTGGATTTGGATAGACAGTCTTTTGAATTAGAGAAGGAAAGACAGAAGTTGGGTTTAGATACCCATGGTGGCAGCAGCAGTATTCCCCATAGTCATCCTGCAAAAGAGCATGATTCCAGGAATCTGCACAAGATAGTTCCCCCTTATAAGGAGGGGGATGACATTAACAAGTGGTTTGCTGCACTTGAGAGGGCCTGTGTTGTACAGGATGTCCCTCAAAGGCAGTGGGCTGCTATCCTATGGCTATCATTTAGTGGAAAAGGTAGGGATAGGCTCCTTACTGTGAAAGAAAGTGATGCCAATAATTTTACAGTTCTTAAGAATGCACTCCTGGATGGTTATGGCTTAACCACTGAACAGTACAGGATAAAGTTCAGAGAGACCAAAAAGGAGTCTTCACAAGACTGGGTTGATTTCATTGACCATTCAGTGAAGGCCTTGGAGGGGTGGTTACATGGCAGTAAAGTTACTGATTATGAAAGCCTGTATAACACAATCCTGAGAGAGCATATACTTAATAATTGTGTGTCTGATTTGTTGCACCAGTACCTGGTAGACTCTGATCTGACCTCTCCCCAAGAATTGGGAAAGAAGGCAGACAAATGGGTCAGAACAAGGGTGAACAGAAAAGTTCATACAGGGGGTGACAAAGATGGCAATAAGAAGAAAGATGGTGAAAAATCTCAAGATAAGCATGGGGATAAGGGTAAAACCAAAGATCCCACTTCAAATCTTAAACACTCTTCAGAGGGTGGGGATAAAACAAATTCTTCCTCTTCTTCCCAACCTGCACACATTAAAAAGCCTTGGTGCTTTGTGTGTAAAAATAGAGGCCATAGGCCAGGGGATAAGTCCTGTCCAGGTAAACCCCCTGAGCCTACCACCACTAATACATCAAGCTCTAGTGCCCCTAGCAGTAGTGGTACTAGTGGTGGGACTGCTGGCAACAGTCAAGCAAAGGGTGTAGTTGGGTTCACTTATGGGTCCATAGTGGAAACTGATGTAATCAGTCCCAAGACAGTTTCTGTCACACCTAGTGGCACTGGCCTTGCCACACTGGCTGCTTGTCCCCTTACAATGGATAAGTACAGGCAGACAGTTTCAATAAATGGTGTTGAGGCCTTGGCCTACAGGGACACAGGTGCCAGTTTCACTTTGGTGACTGAAAACCTAGTGCCTCCTGAACAACACATCATTGGACAACAGTATAAGATTATTGATGTCCATAACTCCACTAAGTTTCTTCCCTTAGCTATAATTCAGTTTAGTTGGGGTGGAGTTACTGGCCCTAAGCAGGTGGTGGTATCACCTAGCTTACCTGTAGACTGTCTCTTAGGTAATGACCTAGAGGCCTCAGGTTGGGCTAATGTAGAGTTTCATGCCCATGCAGCCATGCTGGGCATCCCTGAGGAATTGTTCCCTCTCATTTCAAGTGAAATGAAATAGCAAAGGAGAGAAGGCCTGAAAACTCAGGATCCCTCTCCATCAACAGGTAAAAAGGGTATCACAGTATCCCCTAACCACCATACTATTCAGGATACTATTCCTGTGGTGGGAGAAACCTCTCCTGGGGTGGCACCTGTTCCAAGGGAATCATCAGCTAGCAAAGCTGGACTCCCTGAGGTGGAAGTACCTCTCTGTGGGATAACTAACATTGGTGAGAAAAACAGCACCATTTTAGTTAACATGGAGTATCCCTCCAACCCTCCCAGAGAAACTTTAGTGCAGAAACTCTGCACTACCTCACAACACTTAGGACAGCATCCCTGCCCTAGTGTGGAGCTCATAGCACAGCATCCCTGCCCTGCTCCAACTCAAGAGAAACAGCATCCCTGTTCTCTCTTCCAGCCAGATGGACAAAGTTTTTGCCCAGCTATGGCTTTTCTGAGACAGCATCCCTGTCTGGCATTTCCATCACTACAAATAGGTTCAGTGGACAATTCCCACTGCTCTAAACTAAAACTTACTGATAGAAACTCTGAAAATACATCTTCACATTGTTGCTTAGCTAAAAAACTTCAAACAGGGTGCTTTACATCCCCACAGGGAAGTAACCATATAGTGGATGATAAAGGGAGTAACCAGTCTATTGCAGAGCTACTCTCTACTTATCACCACTTAGACAATAAAGTCTCAACTGGCCAAGGTTAGCCTTATTGTCCTTCGTTTGGGGGGGGGTTGTGTGAGAAGGTAGCCTCTTTCTAGCCTTGTTACCCCCACTTTTGGCCTGTTTGTGAGTGTATGTCAGGATGTTTGTCACTGTTTTCACTGTCTCACTGGGATCCTGATGGCTAGGCCCCAGTGCTCATAGTGAAAACACTATGTTTTCAGTATGTTTGTTATGTGTCACTGGGATCCTGCTGGTCAGGACCCCAGTGCTCATAGGTTTGTGGCCTATATGTATGTGTCACTGGGACCCTGTCACACAGGGCCCCAGTGCTCATAGGTGTGCATGTATATGTTCCCTGTGTGGTGCCTAACTGTCTCACTGAGGCTCTGCTAACCAGAACCTTAGTGGTTATGCTCTCTCATTTCTTTCCAAATTGTCACTGACAGGCTAGTGACCATTTTTACCAATTTACATTGGCTTACTGGAACACCCTTATAATTCCCTAGTATATGGTACTGAGGTACCCAGGGTATTGGGGTTCCAGGAGATCCCTATGGGCTGCAGCATTTCTTTTGCCACCCATAGGGAGCTCTGACAATTCTTACACAGGCCTGCCACTGCAGCCTGAGTGAAATAACGTCCACGTTATTTCACAGCCATTTTACACTGCACTTAAGTAACTTATAAGTCACCTATATGTCTAACCTTTACCTGGTAAAGGTTAGGTGCAAAGTTACTTAGTGTGAGGGCACCCTGGCACTAGCCAAGGTGCCCCCACATTGTTCAGAGCCAATTCCCTGAACTTTGTGAGTGCGGGGACACCATTACACGCGTGCACTACATATAGGTCACGTCCTATATGTAGCTTCACAATGGTAACTCCGAATATGGCCATGTAACATGTCTATGATCATGGAATTGCCCCCTCTATGCCATCCTGGCATAGTTGGCACAATCCCATGATCCCAGTGGTCTGTAGCACAGACCCTGGTACTGCCAAACTGCCCTTCCTGGGGTTTCACTGCAGCTGCTGCTGCTGCCAACCCCTCAGACAGGCATCTGCCCTCCTGGGGTCCAGCCAGGCCTGGCCCAGGATGGCAGAACAAAGAACTTCCTCTGAGAGAGGGTGTGACACCCTCTCCCTTTGGAAAATGGTGTGAAGGCAGGGGAGGAGTAGCCTCCCCCAGCCTCTGGAAATGCTTTGTTGGGCACAGAGGTGCCCAATTCTGCATAAGCCAGTCTACACCGGTTCAGGGACCCCTTAGCCCCTGCTCTGGCACGAAACTGGACAAAGGGAAGGGGAGTGACCACTCCCCTGACCTGCACCTCCCCTGGGAGGTGTCCAGAGCTCCTCCAGTGTGCTCCAGACCTCTGCCATCTTGGAAACAGAGGTGCTGCTGGCACACTGGACTGCTCTGAGTGGCCAGTGCCACCAGGTGACGTCAGAGACTCCTTGTGATAGGCTCCTTCAGGTGTTAGTAGCCTATCCTCTCTCCTAGGTAGCCAAACCCTCTGTTCTGGCTATTTAGGGTCTCTGTCTCTGGGGAAACTTTAGATAACGAATGCATGAGCTCAGCCGAGTTCCTCTGCATCTCTCTCTTCACCTTCTGATAAGGAAACGACTGCTGACCGCGCTGGAAGCCTGCAAATCTGCAACATAGTAGCAAAGACGACTACTGCAACTCTGTAACGCTGATCCTGCCGCCTTCTCAACTGTTTTCCTGCTTGTGCATGCTGTGGGGGTAGCCTGCCTCCTCTCTGCACCAGAAGCTCCGAAGAAATCTCCCGTGGGTCGACGGAATCTTCCCCCTGCAACCGCAGGCACCAAAAAGCTGCATTACCGGTCCCTTGGGTCTCCTCTCAGCACGACGAGCGAGGTCCCTCGAATCCAGCGACTCTGTCCAAGTGACCCCCCCAGTCCAGTGACTCTTCAGCCCAAGTTTGGTGGAGGTAAGTCCTTGCCTCACCTCGCTGGGCTGCATTGCTGGGAACCGCGACTTTGCAGCTACTCCGGCCCCTGTGCACTTCCGGCGGAAATCCTTTGTGCACAGCCAAGCCTGGGTCCACGGCACTCTAACCTGCATGGCACGACTTTCTAAGTTGGTCTCCGGCGACGTGGGACTCCTTTGTGCAACTTCGGCGAGCACCGTTTCACGCATCCTCGTAGTGCCTGTTTCTGGCACTTCTCCGGGTGCTACCTGCTTCAGTGAGGGCTCTTTGTATTTCTCGACGTCCACTCTCTCTTCAGGTCCAATTTGCGATCTCCTGGTCCCTCCTGGGCCCCAGCAGCATCCAAAAACGCCAAACGCACGATTTGCATCTACCAAGGCTTGTTGGCGTCCTTCTGGCGGGAAAACACTTCTGCACGACTCTCCAAGGCAAGAGGGATCCGTCCACCAAAGGGGAAGTCTCTAGCCCTTTTTGTTCCTGCAGAAACCTCAGCTTCTTCTGTCCAGTCGAAGCTTCTTTGCACCCGCAGCTGGCATTTCCTGGGCATCTGC
This sequence comes from Pleurodeles waltl, assembly GCF_031143425.1. NCBI lineage: Eukaryota > Metazoa > Chordata > Amphibia > Caudata > Salamandridae > Pleurodeles > Pleurodeles waltl. Next base: position 373,498,910 of record NC_090451.1, read on the forward strand.
CCATCTCCGACTTGCTTGTGACTTTTGGACTTGGTCCCCTTGTTCCACAGGTACCCTAGATTGGAAATCCACAGTTGTTGCATTGCTGGTTTGTGTCTTTCCTGCATTATTCCTCTAACACGACTACTTTGTCCTTAGGGGAACTTTAGTGCACTTTGCACTCACTTTTCAGGGTCTTGGGGAGGGTTATTTTTCTAACTCTCACTATTTTCTAATAGTCCCAGCGACCCTCTACAAGGTCACATAGGTTTGGGGTCCATTCGTGGTTCGCATTCCACTTTTGGAGTATATGGTTTGTGTTGCCCCTATCCCTATGTTTCCCCATTGCATCCTATTGTAACTATACATTGTTTGCACTGTTTTCTAAGACTATACTGCATATTTTTGCTATTGTGTATATATATCTTGTGTATATTTCCTATCCTCTCACTGAGGGTACACTCTAAGATACTTTGGCATATTGTCATAAAAATAAAGTACCTTTATTTTTAGTATAACTGTGTATTGTGTTTTCTTATGATATTGTGCATATGACACTAAGTGGTACTGTAGTAGCTTCACACGTCTCCTAGTTCAGCCTAAGCTGCTCTGCTAAGCTACCATTATCTATCAGCCTAAGCTGCTAGACACCCTATACACTAATAAGGGATAACTGGGCCTGGTGCAAGGTGCAAGTACCCCTTGGTACTCACTACAAGCCAGTCCAGCCTCCTACAAGTGGTTGCAGGGTGTTGAATGTGATATTTTAAAAAGGAGTGCCTAATTTATGGTGCGTGGATTAGTGAATTCACTCTGTCTTGCTGTTAAAATGCAAAGGACTGTGGTGTGTGCAGGTGTGTGTTTTGTCGTGCCCTCTGAAGGTGTGTCCAGTATGGCAATTTGTTTCAGCTTTGTTCTTTTCAAATTCATCCAATGTGGCAGTGTGTATTACTTTGCTGACCGCGGACCACTGTGGTTTGAAGCAGCATTGGCTGACCACCACGGGTGTCCGTCATGGCAACTTTGTACTTGTAATACAGTCAATGCTTGGTTGCTGTGTTATCAGCACTCGTGGTCGGACCACCTATTTCCAGGCTCCCACACTGCTGGTGGTCTGCCTTTTTTGTTTTGCGGTCAGTTGTCCTTCCTTTGTAGCCTGTAATAGTGTGGTCTGTAAGACTGGTACATGGCCGCCTTTTGGGGGCCTCCAACCTGACAGTCTGGTGGTCTGACTGCCAAACTCGTAATAAGGACTTTAGTGCATTTTGGATTTTTGTGGAACAGTGCTTTCTGGGACAAAAATGTGCCATACTTCACAGGAACTGCTCAACATAAAGGGTGGCACCCTGCACCACATTGGACAGGGGTGCCGCCCTACTTGGCAGCCCAGAAACCTGGATAAAGAGTGTGTAATTTTTAGGACCTAAAATGAGATTGAGCAAAGGATGTGACAACAATTTGACCCACACCTAAAAGGAACGAGAATATTCACCTTAAACCACTGAAAGCATGCTAGAAACTGAATGGTGAGTATATTAGTTCATTGAACTGCTTTCAAGCCAGTTCAAGACTGGCAGCCTGATAAGTAGTACTTTTAAAAGGACAAGATTTAACACAGTATTTTTCAAGGACTTTATAGTCACTCAGCTGAGATTGATTTGGTTAATAATTCATTGATAATGACAATTTGAGTTTGTACGCGAATTTTTCACATAGCTGACATGAGTGAAATGGCAGGGATGAAATAACAAGACGATTAAAGTAAAATTAATTACTTTTTCTGTGATGGATTCAAATAATGGATAATATTCAGTGCATAACCAATCCCAATCCGGGGTTATTATTAATGAGGCAGGCATTGCCAAGCAAGACATAATGAGCAACATATACTATCACTTCTTCCTACCAAACCTAACAGGAAGCATAAACTAAGTCGCAATGCATTTTTCTTCGTAGTGAAAGGTGACCATCAGGCCATTGAGCCACACAAAATCTCATTAAGCAAATGCGAGCATTTTAGAGCAAGACTATTTTTTACATGGGGGATATCGCTATATGTGCCTATGGCCATTGTATTGTTTTTGCATGTGCTTATTGAAAGTTGTTTTGAATTACACTAACCAAGTTTACATAAATATATACCAATCATATTTTTCAAATCAAACGTATGTCGTTCTACAAACTTACTGAAAAATAAATCTAAGAGAAATCCGACATGTCCACAATGTTCAGTAGTAAAATACTTAACTTACCTTTAGTGCTAGTTACCTCGTTCTAAAGAAGACGAGTTGTTTACACGGGGCACCACATCACCTGCTGGCGTCCTCCTACCCCCTCTCCATTTTCACTAATTTACCTCTCTGATACATTAATAGTCCAGAACTTGGTAAATGATAGTTTATATATGACACTTTGACTTAAGTAAAGGTTTCTCTATCATGTTATTCACTCTGGCCTCAGCGCAGCAAAACACGGATCCTTGATGTGACTGTTATTGTCATTACTCTGCCGATTGTTCCTCACCCACACTACAGTAGACCACTGTATTCACGGTTTATTCTCTGACTTTAAATCCAGTTACTAATACATGCACGTAAAGCTGCATTGTTTATTAACAGTTGTACTATAACTTTACAGCAGCACGAGAACAAATAAAAGTGATGGTAGTTAAACCTGGTTTGGCTTTGCTGCATACATTGTCTTTGCATTAATTTTTTATTTCTATAAAGTACTCCAAAATATAAAACAATTGCACCGAATTTCAATTTCTCACATAACCTTTTTTGTATATTCCTTACACAATATTGCACCTTTATTTTATATATTGATCAGCTATTTTTCACCTTCAGTTGGTTCATAAAAAATGGTTTTGGTTTTGTGGTTTCTGCCCTATTTAGGATGAAGGAGATTTGTGAGATGAGTTAATGTATGTTGTTAAATGATTGGCTGTGCATCTAGTAAAGAATAAAACAGAATTGAGTGTAGCCAGTTATTACTGAGTAATAACTGGTGCCCGAAGCAGGTGAAAAGTTTAACCTTGGAAGTAGCGAAGTTCCCTCTTCTCATATTTTTGGTTGGAACATTGACCTTACTCTGGCTCTCTTCAATTGGTGCAAGTTTGGCACTCCATCTAAAAAGATGCAAAAAAAGGGTACTAGAATGCGGGTGTCAGAGGTACTGCCACAACGCTTTGTGGTTCACTGCCACCAACTGTATATGTGCTTGGCCTCTAATAACTACTTCAGAAAAACATATTGTAGCCAAACCCAGTTCTTTTTATTCCTGAAACTGATTCTCAAAATGCCAAAGGACTGATATCCTTCACAAATTATCAAATATATGTTGTGGATATAAGGAAATGTATTCTGGTCGGATCCCCTGTTCTAGAACAATTATGAAAATTACAGGTACTTGAACTTTCCAAAATCAATGAGAACATAATTCTTCAGAAATTAGAGTTTGGGAAACACCTACATCTTTGTAGAAGGGTCGTGTTACAGCTCACATTGCTAAGAAACTGAAGTTAAAAGGAGCAATCATACTAGACCTAGAAAGTAAATTGTAATATATGCAGGATAGGGGAGCACTAGTTGTCTCCCTTGCACGTGTAAAACTGTCAGAGTAGTGTGCCATACTTTGTTTACACACATTTTCTTGGGGATCCTTAATTCTAAAACTGTGTATCAGACCTAATGCATTTGAGAGGAAATATTAAAGGAGAGGAAGTTCATCAGCAAGGTTCAAGATATGAATTCAGTCAATCTAAGGGAAATGGCCAAAGGAAACTCTTAAGTTGTTTTCAGGAATTATGAAGAACAGGAGAATAAGAGACATGACCCTGCTGCAATTAAAAATGTCTTGATGAAAAACTGAATTTCATTGAATCTCTGCATAAGAATAAGGAACCTTGTTGGGAAACTTTACTGAGTCTGGGGTTAATTCATGGTCATTCCTGACCTAAGAACCATACCAATTGTTTCAAATCGGCTATAAATGCTTCATAATGATAAAACTCAATATATGTATTTTTTATTCCTACTTCTTATTTTTTTGCATTACCTCATACATGGCCCTATTTTGACATTTAATTTTAACCTATTCACTCTGATATGTAAAGGAGACTTAATGGATGTATCCAAATTCTCATCTATCACCCTTTTCTGTACATAGACCTGCACTAATCTTGTCATACTATCAGACTGTAACACACCTTTGCTTATGGCTAATCTTGTTTTCAGAACAGTGAAGTCCAATCGGGGATTCACAAGAATCAATAAAGAGAGTTGGTGGGAGCTAAAGGGGGATATTAATAAATGTATTCAAATTGATTTATTCATTCAGTAAATATTAATATTTATTTAGCATCATTACAGATTAAAATAATCCATTAGTCAGTATTTCAAAACAAGTTAAAATATGACACTAGTAAGAATTACAAATAATATAGAGAAAGTACAGCAAGTGTGTTCCATAAAGAAAACCCCTAATTTAAACTAATAGAGGTTTACAGGTAAGAGGTCAGTTTCTTCAATAAGCAAGGTAAAGTGTCAGTTTCAGAAATTCAAATGAAGGATTCTGATGAAAGAATGAAAATGCTTAGGCATGACGTGTTATCACTTAAGCAATGGGAAATTTGCAAAGCTGGATATTATTCTCAGCTATAAATCAGGAGGCATACGTAGCCTGTGGGGGGCGGGGGAGGGAGTGTATTAGAAGGGGCCTTTCATATCAAGACCTGCTCTAACTAAGAAAGGAACACACACTAATATAATTCTGTCAAAATATACTTGTAACAAATATTGCATTTCCCATACACAACAAGCAATCGATTCTCAGCATACTCTGGGGGTACGTAAAATTACTAGTTTCTCACATTTTCGTAATGAGATACAGAATAAAGTCCGTGATATGATATACTGGGCACATCTTGTGGTTCAGACAGCTCTTCCTAGGAGTTGGGCTTCCTGCCATATCTGCTCCTCCAGGTGGGAACCTCACTGTCAGTTGTCTAATACATAACAAATGCCTTATTACTCATGTTGGACCTGGTCCTTTCTGCCGGGTGATCCCCATTCTTTTCCTCCCTTCCCCTGCTTTTTGCTGAATTGATTTATGATTTATGTTGACCTTAGGGCTCTGTGCACTTTACCACTAACCACTAACCAGTGCCTAAGTGTTTGTGGTCTCTCCTCTAAACATAGAAATATTGACTCATACCGACTGGCATATTTAATTTGCTTATAAACCCCTAGCAAGTTGGTATTGCAGGTACTCAGAGCCGATAAATAAATTAAGTGCTGCTCGTGGGCCTGCAGCAATGATTGTTCCACCCACTTAAGTAGCACAATAAACATGCATCAAGCCTGTCATTGCAGCCTGTGTATGCAGTTTTAAACTGCCATTTTGACCTGTCAGAATAAACCTTTCGCCATGCTCAATCATTCCATTTTTAATAAATATAAATCACCCCTAGGTTAACTGCTGGACAGCCCAGAGGGCAGGGTGTAACGTATTCAAAACGTAGGACATGCTCTTTTAAGTTTTACATGTCCTAATAGTGAAAAACTCTTAAATCCATTTTTCACTACTGCAAGGCCGATCTCTCCAGTAGTATAACATATGAGTTCCCTATTATATTTGATATGTCTTATTTCCAAATGGAAACAGGTAAGCAGTTTTCATGATTGGGGTCTCAGGAATTGAATCTTAAAGCCCTAACTCATCATGAGGTCAGATTTTACATTGCAATTTTGAAAATGCCATTTTTAGAAAGTTAATGCATACAAAAGGACAACCCAATATACCCCTGTAGGCTTGGGTAACGGATGTCAAGGGAGTCAAAGTGCCAACAAGGGATTTATTTTCATATATAAATTTTAAATCAAGTTATTACATGATTAATATGTTCAAAAAGTCCCATCCAAACTAAATTAAGTAATTACTTCACACAAGAACAGTAAGTCAAGCAATGACAAGGCAGGTGTAGAAAAAAAAACTTGTATTTCGAAACAAAAAAGTATAAACAAAAATTTAAAGGAAACTTGGGTTATGCGTCATATTACGGTCTCAGTAGTTTTCCTGTTGGAATGCTGATGAGGGAGAGACAGCTTTGCTGCTCCCCATTTGGGACATGTTTGCCCATTGTTTTTGTGAACGCTGGAACTTTACAGTCTGAGTTAGAGATTCACGTGTAAAGAAATAGATGGTCCTGCCGCTCCACGGACAAGTATAATTTTCCCTGGTGGGCTTCACACCTGATGGCCCTGGATAAATACTGATTCTTTGACCGCTACACTATACTGTTCATAAGTGGGGAAAATATTTCAAACCTTTTAAATTTAAATTGCTTTTGATTCTTCTTTGCTGTTGAGCATTGCTCTATCCTTTGTTAATTGGGTCGCTCTTTATCATAAGAATAATATATCCTGAGGATGGTCTCATTGATGATTGACTACCGAGCCCGAAATGTTGATGCATAACCCAACGTTCCTTTAAATTCTTGTTTATATTGATTTTGAGGTCTGTATCTCAGTTGGGGACAGGCTCCTGGTACTTTTAATAGTGGGTTGTATACACATTGAAATATGGTGGAGAAGATTTTGATTGTACTTTGACTACATATTGTCAATGTATTTTGAGCTTTATAATGTGAACCCTTGCAATTCCATGTTTCATACCTTTTTGTTTTGCAATAGAAGTTCATTTCAAAACCCCAGCATTGTCATTCCTTGACTCATTTTTCTTGTGTGAAGTGATTACTTGATTCAATTTGGATGTGATTGTTTTTTGGGCCTCTTAATCATTTAATTAATTGATTTAAAACGTATGTCTGAATAAACCACTTGTTGGCACTTTCACTTCCTTGACTTATAGAAAGTTAGCATATTTTTTTGCCTTAGCCATTTGGTCCCTGAAGTCTGTCTCTGGGTCACATGACTCAAGTGGGGGATCTTGATGAGGGAAGATCTCCTACCTGTTTACAGTGTGCAGTTCCCAGTCCTCATCATTGGTGATGATGTTCCACAGCATCAGGCATCCTTCTGCCTTTAACCATCAAATTGATCAGCTACATTGCAATGATCTACTGCATTACGTCTTTTGGCCGCCACTCAGGAACCTGCAAAAAAGACAAAGACATAACACTTGAACACCAGCAAAGGAAGGTAAAACTCAAAAGCCAGCCAAAGATTACTGCATTCTTTTTTTTAAAGTAACATTGTTTTATAAATGTTGTGCACACAGTTAAATGTGCCAAAAAGTAGCAGACAAAGGAAAAAAGAGATGAGAGAGCTAATGTGATGGAACGCTTGTAATTCCTCATTTATTTCATCTGAGAAACTATTACAGGTATCACATGCTAAGTCATACTATGTATTTGTTGTAATTCTAATGAGTAAGAATGAGAATGATGTTCCTATGTCTCATCTAGAACAGTAGCACTCAAAGTTCCTTGGTTGTTCTGATAAGAGAAAAACTGTTTATGAGTAGATCTCCTCCATTTCATTCATCACCCTGGTGGAGGGTTAGCATAAGTTGACTTGCAGGTTTATAGTAATGCCCATGGGGAGGGTTGGTGAGATAGCAAAGAGGGAAACCATTAATGAAGATAGAAAATAATCTTGGGCAATCTTCTCTTTTCTCCATTCCATTATTGGCTGGTCGACAACTTGAGAATAACTCCAGAAGCACCATTCTACCAACAAGATCTGCTTCCCTAATCATGGTCACTTCTTTTTGGTATGCATTGAGTCTAACAAATAGGAATGGTCAGGAAGAAGGCCTTGAGTCCATATTGTCTCTGCAAGGTAAGAGTTGTGGTGCCCCCCCCAGCAGTGGGTGAAGTTGGGCTTTGTGTATTCCTCGTAGGCACTCACACAAAATGGGAAACTTAGGTGTTGCTGCATGGGCCATCACTGGCAGGATGGGTGTGAGGAGCTAGGCACAGCCCCTCTTACACTTGAATGGTCTATGCTTGTCTCTACACAAATGCTTCATACCCTCTGTAGTTAATCTGGAGCCAGTACCAGGAAGGCAAGGAACCTGTACACTTCAAAGGTATGCCTCTGGAAGCTTCTCCCCACTCCAAAGGCACAACTGAGTATAAATACTGAACCTCAGATAGCAATCATTCAGTACACTTCTGTATCTGTGGATAGTCTGCCAGGAACAATGACTGCTGTGCTGCTATGAGGAGTGCCACTCTGCTGGACTGCTGACCTTAGGGAATGGCTTCCCTGCTGTGCTGACCTGCTGCCCGCTGCCCTTTTGCCTGGGTGAGAAGGACTTGACCTGAATCAGTTGAACCTAGAACCCAGAGATACTCCAAGGACTAGTTGGCTGGCCTCCTGATCTAAAGCCTTAGGGGCATAAGAGGCTTCCAACAACCTTGCAACTCCACCTGAACCCTGCCAAGTGGTGCCACCCTCGTCCTGAACCCTTGCAAGTTGGCATCAGGTGTTCTGCCAGCCTCTGTGGATCCAGTGGAACTGGTGTATCTCCTCTGCTGCACGTCGTAACCCCAAGCAGAACTGACACATCTCCTCTGCTGCATGGATTGCAACTTTGTCAAAGACTCACATCACTGCTGCAGCCCACAATGCCTTTAGAACCACCACTACACAATGCATCCTCAGCTCAGGGCCTCACATCCCTTGTCAACAGCAGCCTCAATAACAGCACCAGACTCCACATCACAGCCTCACATCTCTTCGGGTCTGATGCATCACCCCAACTGTGCACTGCATCCTTGACAATGGACTTCACAATGGAGGCCCTCACATCACAGCCTTGCTACATCTCGGAAGCAATGCATCACTCCGGCTGTGCGATACATTTTCAGTGTGGAACCTCACAACATTCTTCAAACAAGGATTTAAGGTACTTTGTTCAGGAGGTTTCACTGAAAGTGATGCTAGAAACTGAAAGGTAAGTGTATAATTTTATTGAACTGATTTTCAAGCCAGTGCAAGACTGGCAGCCTGATAAGTTGTGCTTTTAAAATGACAAGATTTAACATAATATCTTTTAAGGACTTTATAGTCACTCAGCTGAGATTGATTTGGTTCATAATTAATTGATAATGACAATTTGAGTTTGTACTCCCAACCCCTGACGCATTGCAGTTGGGCTTGTGTTTTTTGGTGCTATTTTCACAAAAATGTTTAAAATTGAATATCTCCAGCTTTACTGAATCGAGTTTTGTTATTTTCTCCTTGTTTTATTTAATAAAGGAAGTTCTATTCTTCTAACTTGGTGTGAGATGGTTTTTCTGTGGTGTTTTCCCATGATTACTGTTTGAAGTGTTTCCCAAATACTTCACACATTGCCACTAAGTTAAGCCTAAATGCTCTGTGCCAAGCTACCATGGGTTTGAGCACAGGTTAATTTAGGGCCGGCTTGTGCCTCATCCTGATCAGGATTGTGGTTGCTACCTGACCAGGGCTCACACCTCAGTTAACTAACAACCCAGTTACTCATAACTCACTAACAGAAGGCTTTCGAAAAGTTACTGCATCAGCAGTGGAAAAATAAAAATCCTGTGAAAGACAGCAGTTTAATGGGAAAACATGTAAAGTCACCATTTAATATGGCATCAGTAGTCAGGCTTAAGTCAGTACAATATGTCACTTCATTTGTGTGATTACAGTGCCTAACTATGTTACCTAATACAAATGTTATGTTTATTATGCATGTTTTATTCAGCATAATAATTTGATTTTAAATTAGACACATTTAGTTTGCAAAATGAGGACATTTGCTCTATCATTTCTCCCCTCTGATGGCTAGAATAGCCATCACACTTTATTACAAATTAAACTGTAAGGTTCACCTTCTTCCTTTGCTGAGTCATCTATCTTACTCTTTGGGTTTGCATCTCTATCAACTCTGGAAGCCTTACTCTTACTTTATTACATTTCTATTTATTCTCTTTTTTGCCTTTTCCTTTTTTTTTTCTTTTTTGGTGAGATCTAAACCCTTTACGTAGAGCAAATAAGCTTATTAGGCCAATTCCAATAATCAATATGGGCTTCAATATAACCCCTGAAAATCACTTGCCGGTTTTCTCAAACCAGCTACTCATAACAGAAACTACTTTACCTAAGGTTGCTTACATACTAGTTGTTTCTAAGATCTTTGTTTTAGGTTTTAGGTCAGAAATGTTCTTCCCAAATTCTTCTACCATCTTACTCTTGTCTGGTATGTATAAACAACAATGTTGTGCTTTTCAACATCTTACAGACTCTGCCTTTTTCTGCCAACAGAATGTCCAATGCTAATTGTTCTTGCTACCTGATAACTAGTAGCAAAGCACCTGATGTTTTAGTGGCTAACTCATCTGCTACTGTGGAAAGCTTTCTGATATTCTTGTTATGTATGACTACGCCACTGAGGGAATAATTGCAACAAAAATATCTCCCACTAATTGTATCCCATCAATTTTCCTATGTTTATGTCTAAGAGATGAGTCTTTGTTAGAACATCTATCCTATTTACATGATACATTTTAGGAACAATAAAGCTAAACAAAAACAACCTCTGAATTATAAAAAGATGCCTCTTACCCACAAATGAAATGTAATCAAGTGATAACTGGTTCCTCCCAGTTACATTTGAACCAGACGTTCAAGACCTTCAAATGTATGTTCACAACTACTTTTCCCAATGCGTCTGGTTCTAACATGATTTCTCCTTTTGTAAAAGCATAGTTTCCTTTTCTGTTTCTGTCTACATTCAATTTGTTATAAGTCAATTACTTTATATATAGTCATCTCCCTCTTCCTTTCACACATTCTTTAAAACACCTTCTTATTTTGTTCCCTTATAAAGCATGCATGCTCTCCTTTCTTTTAATGCCTGGATGAATATATTTTTTAATGGTTTCATTGAGCATGTCAAAATTTGTTCATATGCCTTAACAGTGTTTATCATTTTGTAGGGGACATAAAGTAAAACAAACCTGTCTCAATCTCCATAGCTCGTGTTGTGGGTGAGGATGCATTCTTTTGTGAAAAGGAACTTCAGAAAGTTTAAAATCATAATTGAAAAACTAACTGAGTTGCAGGACATGTGTAAAGTCTCAAAATCTTTTTCACAAGATGTGATTAAAGATCAAAGGGATTTTTGTATACCATCCTGGGACTCGGCAAAAGGCCAAAACTTTGTTTTGAAATATGAACAAGAACATAAACAGGCTGTCCTCATGTAATGGAATAGAAAAAAAGGCCCGGCAGAGGTCATCATGGTGAACCACTCTGCATCACAGGGAATCTAAAACAGTATTGTAGCTGAATTTGGTGGCACGAGACACCATGGAATGACTATGTTATTAATTTTCCGTAAGCCCTGCATAATTTGGAACTTACCATTAGGCTTCTGTAAGCCTAAGCTAGTTTCAAGGACTCAATATTTCTCTCAAAATTCCTTGTTTTAACATTGATTCAGTCACTGGATACATTCCAACCACTGACTCACGTGTTAGATTGTATGATGGCGTTCCCGTCATTTCTACATTTGGCTTAATCATTATTTGAACATGTTCTACACCTTTCAAGAGTTTGATGTTCTTCTCTGAAAAATCACATACTTCAGGTTTTATAGTGTCTCGTAAATTGAGAGGTAAATCTGCTAACTTTTTTACAGAAAACAACCCAACAGCTGTTACTTGTCTGACATTTCAAATTCAACATCCTCATTGTGAGTTTGAAACTAGACACCCTTCAGTGTACAGTAAATTGTTCCATTTAATTTGCACAAAGGATTCCTTCCTAATAGATTTACAGACTCAAGTCAAACAACACAAACTGATTATCTTCTTCAAAAGAGCTTATTTTTTACAGGAACTTTCTGTGAAACAGGGTTAGTTATTTGCTTATTTGTAGCACCTACAACTTGCATTTTCTCTCCATAGCTCCAGAGAAGGGTAGGTCAGGGACTTCTTCTGTTCTAACAATGGTTTGGGTAGCACCAATGTCAATTCGAAATTATACCTGGGGGGCATTTACCTCACTTTCTACAAATGTACCATTCTGGTATCTCTAATACTGCACCAAGGGCCAGATGTAGCAAACTTGGAAATTGCGACTTGCAATTTGCGAGTCGGAGCGACTCGCAAATTGCAAGTCGCAATTTCCAATGCAGAAAGGTGTCTCAGACACCGTCTGCGAGTCGGTATGGGGTCGCAAAGAGCCACCTCATTAATATTAATGAGGTGGGTCGCAAATTGCGGCCCCATACCGACTATGGGCACTCACAAACATGGAGGCCTGCTGTATTCAGCAGACCTCCATGTTCATGACTGCTTTTAAATAAAGCAGTTTTTTTTTTTTTAAGTGTAGCCCGTTTTCCTTAATGGAAAACGAGCTGCACTTAAAAATAAAACCGAAACCTTTAGTTTCGGTATTTTTTCAGGGCAGGTAGTGGTCCCTTGGACCACTACCTACCCTGAAAAAATAATTTGTGGTCCATTCACAAAGGGGAAGGGGTCCCATGGGGACCCCTTCCAATTTGCGAGTGGGTTACCATCCACTTGAAGTGGATGGTAACTGCGACACCATTTGCGACCGCATATGCGGTTGCAAATGGTATTGCATACCACTCCGAATCGCAAATAGGAAGGGAACACCCCTTCCTAATTGCGATTCTGAAATGCATTTTGCGAGTCGGTCCCGACTCGCAAAATGCATTTCTGCATTGGAAACTGGAATTTGCGACTCGCAAACGGCATTTTTTGCCGTTTGCGACTCGCAAATAGTTTCCTGCATCTGGCCCCAAGTATAAAATCTTCCTCCCACCTCATACACCATCATTGTGAATTGTCAGAGTCAAAACTCTTGTTTTCAAACATAGGGAAATGTTAAACTAGATTGTGATTATGGAAAATATTTGGGGTCACTCTTGGTTCTTGATTCATATTATATCTGGAATTGCCCAGGTTCTGTGGGGCCATTGGTGCTTGCAGGACCGCCATCATAGGAACTTGTGACTGATTTGGAATTTGCATTCGTTGGACTGCTACCTGAACTGGGACATTCTGCATTAATTTTGGATTCGGAATTTGCTCTTGTCCATCACAATTTACTCAGTTAGGATTCTGTTCACACTCTCTCTTCAAATTCATGAGATTGTCATAATAATGACAATGAGTTGACCTCTTCAATGTCACAATATCTACATCTGAATTTGGATCAACTCAACCTCTTCCCTGTGGAATACCAAATCCACCTTGTACCATTTGACCTCCTTTCTGGCAACCAGCACCTTGCATTCTACCAACATTCGCTACATGTGGCTAATTTTGAAACCCTTTTTGAGCCAACTCATGGCCTAATTCCAACCTTGGCAGATGGGATACTCAGTCACAAATGTGACAGATATCCTGCCGCCATATTACAAGTTCCATTATACCCTATGGAACTTGTAAAATAGTGGGTGGGATATCCGTCATGTTTGGGGCAGAGTATCCTATCCACCAAGGTTGTAATCAGACCCTTTGTCTGTGCTAACATAATCTTCTCTTCAAGTCTTTTCTGCTTCATCTCTTGTTCATAGCTAGAGTATTTAGTATACCCTAGGATGCACTACGACACAAAACTCCCCATATCTCCCTTTGTGGGATTTTCTTGTCCACTGTATTGTTCAAACACTTGTAACAGCTGTTCATAACAGCCATGCACTGATTCCTTAGCAGCCTGTTGTTATTGTGTTTTTCTTCAAGTGAGCAAAGTTTCCACAGAGTAATGGACCATCACTGTAAGAGGATGCCCCATGACTATACACCCTCTTTACCCAATACTGACACCTGCTACCACGACTGCTTTAATTTTTAAGCAATTACTATCCCTTGCTGGTTTGTTTCCCTTTTAAAAGGTATTCACCGCATTATAATTTGTCATCACTATAGGCGAAGGTGCATGGGCACGTGCATCTCTCGGGGGCTCTATATGTGGCTATTGTACAGCTTTCTTACACACAGATCATAAATCACTTGGTACCACAGTGTCAAAAAAGGAGTTCAAACCTGTCCACGGAACCTTAGAAATGTATTAACCTATGTAGACCATTGTGTCTTTCAATTTAAGAAAGTTATTTGTGAATGTCTCAGGATCACCTCAACTCCAATACACATGAGTATACCCTCCTCCTGGTATCTCCATCATAGAGAATGTTAAAGGCTCAGTCTCATCTAAGGGTAATGGGGGTGGTTACCATTTACCTTTGTGGTATCTGTCTGCTTTTTCTTTTCCTGCTTCTTCACACATTTGTTCTCTACTCTGTTAAAATTGTTCCACTTCTGAACACATTTAGCCAATTCATTGATGTGCAACTTCAAACCTGAAGATCACATAGTAATAATTTATTTTCATCTAACTGTGCCCTAAAACCATTCTGTAAATGATTACTCTTGGAGAAATCTAGTTACTATTTCTCAGCTAATTCTGTTAGCCTCCCATGTGCAGTTGCGGCATGTCTCGTAAATTTCCTTTGGTATATTAGCTCATTTTCCTGGGATTGATTCAAATGTGAACTACGTAATCCAATGATTTCTTCTAATTCCACCATTTTGGTGCATCTTAGGATATTACCCTTTCTTGACATGGGGATGGTCTTTCTGTATCCCGTTACCTTATTATCAGGGGTTACCTCAAACCATGATGACAGAATCACAATATCAAATGGTCCCGTTTTCCCCTGTGCAATTGGAGTTGTAAAAACAAATTTTCTCCCTTCTCTTAACGTCTGAACATTCTGTGATGGGGTCCAGGCAACAATTTGTGAGTTTTGCTAAGTTGGGATAAACCTTGTTGCGGCCATCATATCTACAGGTCCTAGAATAGCAGGATTTGTAGTAATGTTTATTAGTGCAGATGCAACAAGAATTGCTAAAGTTGATACAGCTTGTGACACTGGTGCAGGAATGGTCGTAATAGAAGCTCTAACACCTGGAGCAATGACAGTAGTGGGTACTTCAATAGTTAGATTTGCAATTGAGAGTGTTAGAATTAGTCCCCCAACCCATACTACATTTGAGTCAACAAGGTCTGTGGCCACAATACTACTCGATGTTGTAACATTATCTTGAGCTGCATATGGAGCAACATAAGGTGTTAGACATGAGGAAAAAAAGAGGATCTAAAATGTCATCCCCAGAATCCCTATCAATTTCAGTTTTCCTTGCAGGTTCATCAACTTAATTTTCTTGCTTTCAATTCTTTTTAAAACCTTTCTGTTGTAAATGCAGAATATATTCTAGACCCCTCAACTACACATTTTCCCCATTTCTGCTGTTTATCCCATTTTGTATCAGCCTAATTATTCACTGATCTATTTTCTCTATCCTGATACCTTTCAATTCTCACGGGCATGAACTGTACTCACCCAAACATTTAATGTTTCATACTCTGCTGGTCTAGGAGGTGGTTTCATCTCATATAACTTTCCCCTTAAATTCTAAATAACCTTTAAATCAAATGTGCCATTCTGTGATATCATGATACTCTCTTTTTTCAGTGATCTTGTGCTATAGATGAAGCCCCAAACATGTATGGAGCCCAAAAATTGTTGACATATTGTGACCTGGTGTACTTTCTGGTGGACTCTCCTCGCCCTCATAGACAAGAATTCACACATTAACTCTCATTAGATCTTTAAGAGTTTACAACATTTCATGAAACGTTTATTCAGTTATTTTCTGTGTTTTGTTCAAATCATGGTTCACTACAACTCAATATTTGCATCGAATCCCAATGCAGTCATTTCCTTCGAAAACACAATACAACACTTAATCATTAACCAACCAATCCCAGTGTGACACTATGCATTAGCGGACCTATCCCAGCGTGGCACTCACTGATGCGATTCTGACTCCTCTCAGTGGTTGACCCTACTTTACAGTTTTCTCATACACAAAATTCCACAACTTTAATCAAGCACACATTTCACTACACACAATTTCCTGTTCTCTTCCAAATTAGGATAAAAGAATGTTTGGGCATGGTTTTTGTTCTTTTCCTAATATAAAAGCACACTCCCTCTGGCAGATAATTCCTAAAAATAAAACTTATAATGGCCCAAAATCAGACACTATTCTAAAAGAAATAAACAAAGCAGCATAACTAACTTTAATAGCAAACTTCATTCTCATTCCACTCCTGCTGTGTGAGTGGCAATAAAGGGGACATGCATAGTATTAGTCTCCGTGCCCTGCCATAAAATCATTAAATAACCCCCACCATTGGTTGTATGCAACTTTGTTCATTTTCAAGGAGAGTTGATATGGAGCAATCATTTATATCAAACACCATAACAGTGAAGTCCAATAGGAACTTCACATGAATCAAAAAAGAGAGTTGGTGTCAGTTAAAAGGTTTTAATAACAAATACTTTCAAATCAATTTATCCATTCAGTACATATTGATATTTAGTCATCATGTTTACAGATTCAAATCATCCATTAGTTGTTACTCCAAAGCAAGATAAAATACCACGTTGGTAAGAATTACAAATAATATGGAGAAAATACGCAAGTGTGTTCCATAAATGAAATCCCTAATCTATTTAAATAGAGGTTTAGTCATAAGAGGTCAGGTTCTTCACCAAGCAAGGTAAAGTGTCAGTTTAAGAACCCAAATGAATATATTTGATGAGAGAATGATGAAAATGCTTAGGCATGAAGCCTGCACACTTAAACAAAGATAAATGAGCAGACATGCCTAACATCTGGGTGAGAAAGGGAAGGGCTTAGAGGGGTCACTCATAGCCAATTCTGCACTAACTAAGCTAAGGAACACACACTACTATAATTCTGCCAAAGACCAGTTGTAACAAATATTGCATTCCCCTCACCCAACAACCAATCAATTCCCAGCAAACTCTGGGTGCGTGTGAACTCCGTATTTTCTCACATTTTCAGAATGAAGTACAGAATCAAATCCTTGAAATGATACACTGGGCACATCTTGCGGTTTAGACAATTTTTCCCACAAGCCGCGTTTCCTGCCATCTCCTCTCCTCCCGGTGAAAACCTCAATATCAGTTGACTAATAATTATCAAATGCCTATTTATTAACTAACAAAAGGCTTACGGAAAGTCTGATTATAATGCCCAAATATGATTACCTACTGCAAATTTCTTATATATACATGTGTTATTCAGAATAGACATTTGCACTTTTAAATTAAACATGTTTAATTTGTAAAATTAGGAAATTCCCTTCATCTGTGACATTCTTGGGAAAGTAGATATATTCTAGAATAAATACCAGATTGTTTGCATGGACCTCAGGGGAGGTGAGGTGTACCATACCCTAAGAGAGCAACCCAACCCCTAGGAAAGAGAACTGGGCACATGTGTCTCAGGGAAACAGTAGCTTAAGAGAAGGCAGAAGAGTGGGTCAGGTGAGCTCCATTATAGTTCAAAATACACTGGCACAAAGGTGGAACCTAGCAACTGAGATAGGACAAGGTAAATGAAAAATGAAAGCTAGTGTCCTGAGACTACAACCTTGGGTGCTGCTGTGATTCCACAGAAGAGGGGGTCGATTTTTGCTTTTATGTGAGGTCAAGAGGGCCCCAAGTTACCTTTTCTACTTGATTTTTTTATGGATTCAGTGGAAGATAATAAAAAAGAACCTATCATGAATTTGGGGCTCCCAAACTGCTGGTCTTGTGTAAGAAAATGGGCCATTAGTCGTGAGGACTGCACACATAATGGATCCACATTTGTCTTTCAGTGTAGTAAAGCAGAGCAGTTCTAGGCCTACTAAATGGAGGTGGTGTAGACCAGTAATCACCATATGCAGGCACACAAGAATAACACTGAGGGGCGGATTTACAAACATTTTGCACTGGATTAGAGTCACAAATCTGATGCTAACTAGCACAATTCTTTTTCCTATTTTATTTTCCAGTGCAAAAATATTTTTGCGCTAGAAAGTACCATAAAAGTAACACAAAGCATCACAAAGCACTACTTTGCGTTACTTAGCACCAAGGGGGCATTTCAAGGGTGGTACATGGGCATTCCCATGCAACCTCCCATGCCTTTTGATCCAAAACCATATCTACTTAAAATAATAGACAGCAATAAAAGC
Source organism: Pleurodeles waltl (assembly GCF_031143425.1). Lineage (NCBI taxonomy): Eukaryota > Metazoa > Chordata > Amphibia > Caudata > Salamandridae > Pleurodeles > Pleurodeles waltl. The sequence goes on from NC_090451.1 coordinate 373,516,978, forward strand.
AGGTGTTAAAAAGAGAAATGTTTTCATTTCTCTTTTCTTTTTCGACTTTGCATGTGTGCTGTACTGTGCAGTGCACATACAATATGGGAAACGTTTTAAAACTTGTCTAGGCATAGTATTTTGTAATGGAAGGTTACTCTTTAAGTACAATACCTAAGCTAGACTCAAACAGACTCTCGTTGCACTATGGTATAAAAGTGTATTTGTGGCAAATGGCAGCAGAAATCAGTGCTGGCGCTAGGGAGAGGGGAGGAGAGAGTCATGTTTCTGTAGCTATGGAGCTCTCCTGCTCCTTCCCCGTAACACAGTACAGCATCATTTGCTTCTGCACTAGGCTACATGACTAATTGATAAATCTGGGCCTGAATTTTCAGTCTGTGACTTTTCTTTTCTAAAAGTACCTTTATTACACACACTACTTAATGCTATTTAGAAGTTAACACTTTTTTTTAAGGCTGATGGAAGTACCTTTTCATGACATTGTGTAACCACATCTGACCCTCCAAGGGGGCCCAGTTCAACAAACCCCATGTCAAAACATAATCTAGTACTAAAATGCAATAATTGAATATAAACATGAATGAATGCACCTATTAGAGGTAATAAATGTTCATGAGTAGCTGTCAACATCATTAGTTCGATAAAGCATTTGCAAGAAAAATTGTTCTGCATGTTTTCATGGTTTGTGTAATCATGATAAACTTACAACATGAAAAATGCAATTATAAACATAGCCACTAGAGGGTTTCACATTTTGCTCACAACACCTGTAACCATAGACTTTGCCCCCCATTGTCCTGGGGCCACCACAGAGGGAGAAACAATGGGCCAGCCCTGCAGGGCATTACTTTGTGCAAGCATGTATACTTGATGAGCAGCCCTCGGGGAGAGTCACTGCCTTTATTCTCTGCTATGTGGCATCTTGCTGAGTGGCCCTTTTCTTTCTCTATGGGTGCCCAGTCCCGACTGCACTATGATTTTGTTGGGGAGAAGCCTAGGGAGCCCACCCCTGGCTGCCCCTGCCAGATCCCCCTGAGGGCAAAACTCCTTTCTGCTGCTGCAGGAGCCAGCAGGTTTCTTCTGCCTTGCCCACTCCTTCAGCATGTAGTTGCCTCCAGCTCCCCATCTTTCCTTCATACAAGGGCCGAGGGATGGGGTCCTGGGCCCCACTCTGGCTCTCTTTTCACACAGGGAAGCACACCATTGCTTTTTTGTGGCCCTCCAGTTGAGGTTATGGCCCCCAAATAGATGAACCGGCATGGAAGTTGGGTTTCCCAGGCCCAGTAGATGCTAGAGAGGGGGGGGGCATGCACGCCCCTTCCTGTTGAAAAACTCTGCATACATTTGGGAGCAACCCCAGGCCCTGGCGCACCCTAGGTGACTAGAAAGGCTCTGGCAGCAGAGCTTCATGAGCTCTGGGCCTCGCTGGGTGGTCAAAGGTCAAATCCCCTTGCAGGCTTATATCTAGGACCCAATTGGGATGTTTTAGTTGATACTAGTCTCGTTTTACTCTTGGTGGTGAGCCCCAGCTACCTGGAGCACTTTCTCCTTGTTTTCCTCTGAGCCTCTCTTCTCTTTGGTGCAGAAGTCCAGTCTTTCACCCAACTAGTTCTCAGTGGGTTCAAGAGGGGCAGCTTCCCCGGTCCTGGAGAAAGCCCTACTGATCCTGGGGTAAACTAAAGTCAAAATCCTTAGTTCAGATGGCCATCAGGGAGTTCTTCCTTCCAATTGCCTATAGTGGCTGCCTCCAGTCCCAGTGTCCAGCAGAAATCACATCCAGGCGAGAGCTCTGCCCCTGCACAAGACCATGTACGTGAAGATGAGTGGTTCCAGCAGGGATGCACCTCTGGCCTCTCCTGGAGTGCCATATCACCTCTCTGCCCGTGTCTGAACCTCCCTGCACAACCTTCTGGGACATTTCAAAATGGCATCACCCAGGAGTCATTTGCCAATCTGCTTTGAGGGCCTCAGCTCAGCCCCTCACTGACATCATTGCCAGGGCCTTTCTTAGCAGATCTTCAAAGGGAGCCCTCTCCTGGGTTATTTCCAGAAGTCTGGGCCCCCTCCTTTGTTTAGTGGGCTTGGGCAGGCCCATCCCTGGCTCAGTGTGACAGCTGGCTGATTGATAAGGAACACTCCACCCAACCCCTTTCCTCCCCAGGAGCTGAGTTAAGCACTGATAATTGCTCCCTTTGTGTGGGGTGGCATGTGTTCCTGCCACTGGAGAGAAATATAATTAACCCAGCCCAGCAGGGTGAAAAAAGCCTGGGCTCTGATCCTGAGCCAAGCCAGAGATCTATGACATTCCTGGATGAGCTATAAGCTGTACAGATATCTCTTTAGAACTTGCAGAATTGATATTTCCACACAGGTTATGCTCTAAATCGCTTTCCCTATGGTATCTGTAGGCCAAGAGGAAGTAAAGCTACACTCTAAGCTAACCGTCCACACAGGTGTATGATGGAGTGTCACTGCAGGTAAGACAGTAAACCACACTGATTTTCCCTATGGGTGTACACTGACATTATGAGGACTATCCCAGGTCAATACCCAATCCTGTAGAGTCCCCTCTGCACCACGTTACGTGTGTGCAGTTACAAGGCTGCACATGACAGGGGTCTCCTCCACACAGCCCTCACACCTGTTCACATGTATTTACGTGTAACCAGCTAAGTGTCTCTTACCCTTGCTACATCGCCATCTTAAAAGGTGGACACTGGTGGTAAACATTCACAGTTCATTTACCATGAGTTTGCTGTGGGTGAGTCGCAGGTTATGTGGCACCCCCACTGTAAAAGGTGGGAAGCCAGGTGATCAAAAAGCAAAAAAATCAGGACAGATTAGATGGGAAGAACCCACCTTCTCACACCTTGCAACTGGAAAGTATGGTGTCTCTAGTGTTGATCAAACTCAATGGACATAAAGGGCGTGGACTATGTCTCATCTGCCACAGTAACTAATGGTCTACTCCATACAATTGATTAATAAGGGAGTTGAATCTAAGCAGGATAAGTTCACCAGAACATCCATCAGCAGTAACCCTTTTGCTTGCACTGCCTAAGGTCAGATTTGTCCACATGATTTTTTAATTTTTCACAGCCTTTTCCTCCTATCGTTTGCATGTGTGTCCATATTTATCTTGAGACACCATACCCTGTAAGCCATAAATCAGTATTAGCTATTCTGGCAGTATTTCCACTTGAGAATATACTTATTGTTGGATGGTGCATTCATCCCCAGAATTGATTTTAATCAACAGCATTGTGTTTAGCATTTGGGTGACAACCACAAAAGGGTAAGTACCAATGAGGTTAGATACTATTATAAATAATTATTTACTTATTACAGATATATAGGATATTAAATATGCCCCGCTGTATGCCCAATTTGTGATACTTTCCAGATCCCTAGGTTTAGACCTCAAGGTGCTGTGAGCCCAAGTATGCACCTACTCACCATACCTTCAGTTCGTGTCCCTGGATGATGTATGGTGGCTGAAGCTCTCCACATGTTTGGGTTTGTGAGGGCTTTATGGGACAGCACTGCTGAATGGAGTGGACACTGACATCTTGAGTTTTTGCCCCCACACAATATCCAATTAAAGTGGCCATGTTGAATTTGGTGTCCTGACAACAACTAGACTATCAAAAAGCACATGCAGCCTCTATTTGACAGGAACCACGATGGAAGTAAAAATGCCTGCCCACCTGTTGAATTCCAACCTCTTCTCTCAGAGCCACTCAATAGTTATCTTAGGGATTTAAGGAAACTAGCTTCCCACAAAATATATGATGCCACATTGATACTTCATTCACAGATCACTCCGAAACAAACTTTTGCCTTTTCAATACAATTAAAAATACATTAATCTGTAAAGGAATTAATGATTCTCCAGTAAATAAGAATGAACAGTTTTTCTTTCTAAGAAATGAAATGTTAATAGATGTCCTGACTCCGCTGGCCCTTGCCTGGATCACCTTGCTCCTGGCAACAAAGATACAAGGGGAGCCAGAGTATGGCTGGTGGCAACTCCCACCTTCACCAGAGACACACTAAGGGCCTCATTGTGACCCTGACGGTCACCAGACTGCCAGGGTCATGGTTGTGGGCGGACCACTGCCAAAGTGGCGGTCTGACCATGACATTACGACCGTGGCAAAAGCCACGGTCAGACCGCCAGCACTGCCACTTTACAGCCGCCAGTAGCCTGGCGGTGCCAGCGATCCCAATCCACCAGGGCTTGCAGTGCTGCCCTGGGGATTATGACGCCTCTCACTACTGGCGTTTACGTGGCTGTTTCACTGCCATGTAAATGCTGGCAGATATGGGGTGCCGGGCACTGGCCATGCACTTGGCCTGGGCAGTGCAGGGACCCCCAGGCCGGCCCCGTAGCGCAAATCACTGTCTGCTTTGCACCCGACGCACAACAGCATTGCCACCGGCCATAATGCCAGCTAGTATCAATGATGTTATGCGTTTCCTGTTGGGCCAGCGGGTGGAAACTGTGTTTCTGTCCGCTTGCGCAGCAGGTAACTCATAATAAGGCCAGTGGGAAAGAGACAGCACTGGACTGGCCTTTTCCACCTGGCAAACTCGTAATGAGAGCCTAAATGTCTGCACACATTCTACATCTTTTGGACCTGATTATATATGCACAAATGACCACTAAGAAATTGATCATACTTGATTCAAACTTGAACATTTGTCTGTCACCAATTAGGGGTAACAAATTTAGAGGGATTGTGTTTTTTATGTAAAGCTTTCAACCAACTGCTAATGCTAAACTGTGCTATTGAAAATTGCAAATAAATAACTACAAAGACTATGAGAAGTGTAGAAGCACCAATATATATCAATATTTAGTTAGTTGTATAAATCAATTAATTGTTTAAGAAGGATGCTTTTAGTATAGAGCATATCATATTTGTGTTGGCCACACTTTTCTCAGTTTCTTTGCATTTGCCCTTGCTCTCTGAATTGGATGCAGCCTGTAGCACATATTGCATGTTTATTCTGACAGAGATGCCGAGCTTACCAACTAAAAAGCTCCTGTTGGGGTTTTACTTTCAGTTCTAACTGGATATGCATTGAATTTTGAAGCTACCGATTATGTTATTCAATATAACTGTTTTGAACTGAGAAAGTAGAATTCCTCACAAGATAAAAGCCAAGCTAATAACAAAATGTGAGCAATCATGCATTTTCCAGGAGGGTTTCCTACACCCCAGTCAATTGTCTGGAAGACATTTATATTTGTTATATATATTGTTGGCTTTAATTCAAAAGCTTTCTCACAGTTTCTTGATTGATTATATTACTTTTCTTTGCCTTTTTTTTTAATCTCCTTGTCTATGTCTCTTCATTAGTGAAATAATTTCCGTGTTATCTGTTTTCTTTGACTTTGACTACTCTACAATGTAGGTTCTTTTTGTATTTTTGTTTGGTTGATTATTACACATAGCAGCTTCATACATTTTCTGTTAAGACTATCTATGATTGAAGCCATTTTACCAAAGTTGTGCCTTTGGCATACCTTTAGTGGATCTTTTTTATGGGCAGTTTGACCGCTCAACCCCAGCTCAATGATCAAATAGATGGGGTCTCAAAGTGTGTTTCTTATTGCATATGATTCATTACCTTGTGTAAATCCAGGAGTACATTTCTCCGAATATGGATATTCAGATTCTTTCCTTTTCTGGTAGGATGGTAGATATGACTACAGATTATCTGAGTGTCAGGTTCTAATTGTCACAAACATGGCCACATTGTAGAGGCAGTGTTTCTGATTCAAATTCCCTGAGGACATCTGCATAATTTTGCTATTGTGTTAGTAAGTCATGATTCACTACCCTAACATTTGCTCTGGAAGTGAAACTAAAACTGATGAGAAATCCTAACTGAATTAACTGAATTAACAACCTTTCCTTTGTTCCAACTGCAACGAATGGAGCAATATATTGAAGATGGTGTGGGCACAGTTTCTGAGGCTGGGTTGGACTTTTAAGAAAGTGCTGAAGGCAGTCAGATTTTAGGTGCTAATCACCTGTCTACACGCATTCCCAGTTCTACTAGCTCCTGCTTTAGGACTCATTTATCTGTACATGGCATATTGGCACCTGTATGATCATTTTGAAACATTTTTCCTAAATATGCTATATTAGAAGTTCCTGCATTCATGGTGCTATTGTGCTATAACTACTTTTGCATTGCATCCCATTGGATCTTATTAAACACAATATAGGTGAAGAGCTGCTCCTTTACATGGAACACTCTACAACACCACCAACACGCTAAATCATCTCAAATGTCTGTTTTTGTAACAGAGTCATTAAGCATGAGTTTAGCACAGTGCCATCCACACCAAGCTAGAAAAGTGATTAGGCCTTTTGCCTTTTTTGTAGTAAAGTCAATAAGCACAGGATTGGCAAGAGCCATACATTTCTGAAAAATGACAAATACCATGAGTAACTGTGTTACATTGGTAAATATTTTTCTGGCCCCCTATCCCTCGTTCTCTTTCTCTCTCTTTTAATGAGCACTAACGCAAAAGCTGCTGAACAAACAGAAATACACAAAATTTTGCAGGAAGCTAGATGTTGGTCCAGAAAGACAGATTTTTGTGATTTGGTGTAAATCTGTTAGAGTCCTGGGGTCACAGAAGTTAAAAAATGAAACAATGTGATTAGTTGAAAGGGCTTTTTTCCCATCAGTCATCTCACTCCTTCAGGAGCGAGAGACTCTTGTGAGTCCCGCTGCAGCAAGTGCTATGATTGGCTAGTTGTTGGAGAAACACAAATGAAATGGCCACCATTACTGTATTTGTTAATTAATTGCTGGTGTTGTCAAAATGAACATGAAAATCTATTTAAGGGGGCAGGATAAGTCACCCTAGTAATTGAGAGTAGGTCTATAAAGCATATGTACTGTGGTGAAGCAAACTTTAAATTACATAGCTAATTAGCCCCCATATTATATCACTCATGACATGTTCTACAACATAATTGATAACTTCACTGCAACAATTGGAACTACATAATTGATGACAACACTGTGCAGAGCGGAGCAACAAATTATGGCTACTTTAGGGCACGAGTTATAGTTACTGGAGATAACTATACATGGTGAATTTCAGTGTTTTTTTGTTTAAAATGTTACGTTATCACTGAAATTTATTTTACTTTATATATATATATATATATATATATATATATATATATATATATATATATATATACATATATATATATATGTGTGTGTGTGTGTGTGTGTGTGCTGCAGCGCCTCGGAATCCTAGCTACTCTTCACTCTAAATAGTGGATTCTGCACTAGAGGACGATGGATTGAAGCAACATAGGTTTGAGGGGATGTCATCAATGAGTGAGGTGAACATCAACAATAAACAATTAATATCAATTAATATTAACTATACTCAATGACCAGCCCAGTTTATTAAGAAGTATTATGAATGTATTTCCCTACATTAACAATACTAATGTTACGAATATGACTCTCAAACACAAATGATAAACATATAAGATCAAAAAGGGCTAGTTATATCTTCTCACAAATCTCAATCTGATTAAGACAATCAAGCAAATTATTTCCAAAAGGATCACACATATTAAGAGAGTAAAAATCGGTAATAATGCCAATGTATACATTAGGTCAGCAATCAAGTGACTTCAAAATAAGTCATAAGCATTTTGAATTAATCCCTCACTAACCACAGATTAGCATTAACATGATGGGCTTCATGTGAAAACAATTTAGTAACATAAATGTAGAAAAAACTCTTATTCTAGGTTAACCTATAAAAGCAATATCCATATATTGTGCAGCAATTAATATCACACGTTGCAGCTGGTACCTGAAAACAAAATAAGACACATAGGGGGTGATTCCAACCCTGGCGGGCGGCGGTAGCTGCCCCCATATCAACATTCCCGCTGGGCCGGCGGGCGCTAACCAAGTTAGCACCCGCCGGCCCAGCGGGAATGAGGCCTGCAACACAGGAGCCGGCTCCGAATGGAGCCAGCGGTGTTGCGGCCGTTCGACGGGTGTAGTTGCACCCGTCGCGCTTTTCACTGTCTGCTAGGCAGACAGTGAAAAGCTGGCCAGGACACCCCTTACCGCCAGCCTCTTCCTGGCGGTGAAAACCGCCAGAAACAGGCTGGCGGTAAGGGGGTCAGAATCCCCAGGGCAGCGCTGCTTGCAGCGCTGCCCTGGCGGATTCTCTCAGCCGGGGGAAAAACGGCGGAAAACCGCCGGCCCCGGCGGGGCGACTGCGGCTTTACCGCCACGGTCAGAATGGCATGTGAAGCACCGCCAGCCTGTTGGCGGTGCTTCCGTCATTCGTGACCCTGGCGGTCCAAGACCGCCAGGGTCAGAATGACCCCCATAACATCACATTATTAAACTTTACCCAATTATTAGAAACATCAACATGCAGTCTGCTTCAGCCAGTGGACACCATCAGTTACAGCTAAACCCTCCTCGGATACTGGAACACTTGTTTGTCATCGATCGCTCTCTGCAAACTTCTAATCTCCTTCTCTCCTAACGACAGAAACACTATTCTACTCTTTCTTCTACTCCCGGACTTGTTATACTAAATTCTAAAAAGCTTATGATTGATCAGTCTTTGGGGTGTATATTCTCTAGCCAATCAACAACTAAATTGATAACGTAAAATAAACATTTTCCACGCTGCAAATCTCTTCCTTTTCTGATTCGTCTGTGGCTCTATTGTCCATTCAGTCACCGCTTTCTCAGGAAGAAACTTTTACTGTTTCATCCTACTTCCATCCTGGAGGAAAGACCAGATATTAGTAACATTCTCAAACAATAAGACATTTCAACTTATAACATGCTCAGTTAAAACATGACCTTGTAAGACATTATGCAGCAACCCACTAGGGGTAGCTGTGAACACATCTATATAAATTTCGAAAACACCTTTTATGTAAGCTCTGAATTATGCAAAATAACCACAGCATTAGTTGAAATTTTGCTTTGTTTAAGACAGAAAGATCAGCATTGCTAGCTTTTTATTTAAACATTATTTGTTCTTTCATGTTAATACATCAGACGTTTTAGTATAAAATTATTAATAAACATATTAGAAAAGTTTATACTCTCACAATCCCTCCTCTGATGACTATTTACGTCATCACATCAATCCACGATAAATTCATTTATTGTCATTAATCTCAAAATGTTGGCTCTTTAATTTTTGTCTTATTCTTTTTCCTCCTTTTATTTGTTCTATAAAATTCACTTCAATTTTGTATATCAAAATTTCTTTTGTTCTATTCCAATTTTCTTTACCTAAAACATTTTGTCATTTAATATGTTCCCCAAGTACTAATTATACAAAATACAATTATTGATACCCATTTTGCTATTGTCATAATAATATTCCTTCCCACATTGCTAAACCAATTTCCCACAGTTTTGATCCCTTTCCCAGCTTTCTCCCAAACTGTAGTTTCTGTTAGTTCTTTTAAATCCTCCCTATTAGTATTTCTGACATTATTAATCAACTCTTTGACTTTAACTGAATTGTCAGGTATGTAGGAACAGCAATGATTAGAACCTAGTAATTTACAAACTCTGCCCTCCTTTGCCGAAAGGATGTCTAAAGCAAGGCGATCCTGAAGTGCCATAGCTCTTGTAGCAGCTAGTTCTGTATCCAAAAGAATGAGCACTCTGGAATATCTTGTCAACATGTTGTCCACTATTGTAGACAATTTCTGAATCTTAATTGAGTTCAAGACTACTCCAACTGAAGGGATTAGAGCCCCAAAAATGTCACCCACAATGCTAGAAATTGATTCTCGCTTGTGTCTCGTTTGAAATTTCATTGATTCAGGAATCTTACTCAAGTCATCCAACTGATAGTATTTTTGAAACTATTCCCAAATAACATGTCCCATACCATCCTCTAGGAAGATGATAATAGGCATTTGTCCCACAAATATAATAAATCCCAGGTACTGGAGGGTCCTGTTCATTCATCATAAAATCCCACTTACTCCTAATTAGAAAAACATGTCTACATTCACTCTTTCCAACAAACACTCTATCATTCTTACTCCAAGGTCTATATATACCAAGTTTCCCTACATGCTCAGCATCTATTGTTAGTCTTCCTTGCTTAGTAATGTCAGTATAAGCATAATCTACTCCAGGCTTTCTACTTATAATTCCCTTATCAACCTTTGCCTTTATCTCTCTTCTCCTGTCTTCAGCATTATCTAAAAACCTTTTCTCTACTGGTGTTAATAAACAAGTAAGATTGTTTCTATGGGCCAAAGCTGTGCCAAAGATTAAAGTAGGCTCAAAGAAATCTCTCATAATTACTATGTTATTTTCTTTGGCTAGTTTATTCAAATATCCTATGACAGGCACAAAAGACAATACCATGTCATAATTTCAATAAAATATTGAATATACTCTTGATTATAGAAGTGTGTTATCAAAAGGCTATAGTTTATAGAATACATTACGGGAAGGCTGTGGTAAGTAGTTCCACCTTCCACTGAAGTCAGAATCTATGTACAAACATAACAATCATTTGCGTCCATCACTTTAACATACTCATGCAATAAGCGATAGAAGACATTAGAGGAAAGCTCTGTCTCTTCATGTAAGTATGTGACATCTATCCTAAATCTATTTTTTGTTAATGACGTATCAGTCAGGTCTAATGTACAACCAATTTTTGCCATTTGGTTGGCTCCATCCATCTCAGAAACAGACTCTCCAGTAAACAATAATAAACATATTATCACACACACTATCGCCAAACCAATGCTAATCACTTTGCAACAACTAATTCCATTGTTTTGATCATGTGAACTACTCATGTTTTCTATATTAAGGTTAAAGAATAATAATAATAATAAAAAAAATCTTACATTTAAAAATCAAACAATCCCTCCTATTTTTTTTTTTTATTATTTCATTTACTCTTGACAGTCCCCTTGTCAGTTCAATCTAGCAGCTTTGTCAAGTCCAGGTATTAATTTTTTTACTTCTGTATGTTTGATAGGATTTCTTTAAGTACAGCAGTACTGTTTTCTCTTTCCCAATTCTTTTATTTGTTATCTTCACGTGCCAAAGTAAAAATTGTCCATGTCTCTGTCAAAGCAATGATACGAAAATTCTTATTGAAATTCAGTTGTACCTGTCAACACCAGGACAGTGCGCGCTCTACGGGCATCTAGAATGCAAAAACCCAACACTCGCAAGATAATGTAATTTATGCATTGTGATGATATGTTATTGTTTAACCTTTTGCATTGCAGAATTCCATCCAAAAGATTCATTTTTAGGGTGCTTATAAATACTGAACATTTGCAATGTATTGCTGCAGACATTCAGAGTGTGTTAGGGTGTGGTCCCTTTCCAGGGCCTTCTAGAGACTTTCCCTGCAACATGCCTGGGCGTGGTTCTAGGCTGGGCCAAGACTCTATAAAAGAGAGTCAGCCCAACTTCCAGTGCTCACTATTCAGAGGTCCCAGTGCAGAGCAGCAGCTTCTTCCTGAGCTCCTGTCCCGGCGGCCTATTTGGATTTTCCAGTCTTCTGCACTCATTTCTCATTGGTGATCACTGTTTCCAGGCGGTAAGACGGTGTTTGGACATTTCCCAACACCGTAATTGAGAATTTTCATATTCTTGATTTTAATTCTTAAATGAATAACAGATTACTTGTGCGCTGCCATTTTTTGACATTTGTATGGTGGTTTGCAAATAGGGAGGACTCGCAATTTATTCCATAAGGATTTGACTTCGTTATTACATGGTTGTTCATTGCGCGCTGATATTTCTTGATATTTACATGATGTTTTACGAGTTGGCAAGACGTGCAACTCGTTTCATGAGCATTTAACTTTGTTGTTCATTGCGCGCTACCTTTTCTTGACATTTACATGGTGGCATTCGAATCGGCGAAACGCGCGATTCACTTCTCGTGTGTAATTCATGCTGTTCATTGTGCGCTACCATTTTCTGGCATTTACATGGTGGCATTCGAATCGGCAACACTGAGTTGAGTGCGATTCTTTCCTTGAGTGTTTTTTCATGTTATTCATTGTGCGCTACCATTTCTTGGCATTCGCATGGTGGCATTTGAATCGACAAGACGCGCGATTCTTTCCCTGAGTGCTTTTCATGTTGTTCATTGTGCGCTACCATTTCTTGGCATTTGTATGGTGGCATTTGAATCGGCAAGACGCGCAATTCTTTCCTCGTGTATACATAATGTAAATTACTGTGCGCTACTATTCTAAGACATTTTCTTGGTAGCATTTCAAGTTGACACGTTGCGTGATTTATTCCTTGAATCTACGTTGTGTGATTTCATGGTGCACAATCCTTTATGGTTTTTAATACTCATATAAAAATCTGCAATGTGCGCAATTCACTTCCCAATGTTTTTTCTGAGATGAACACAACAATACCAGAGTTCTAGATGTAATGCTGTGTGTTCCTGATATGTATTCCTAAAAGGAGATAGAATTGCTCAGAGTGTTTCCTGATTCTCATGCTAAAGAAAGTACTCAAATCTAAAAGTCCTATTGAACTTTTCCTGTTTCCTCCTCAGGTATTCGGTCATCTAAAGCCTAGTCAGTTTTAGGACTATTCGAGGGTTGTTCATGTTTTTCGGAAAAGACGAAGCTTAGAGTTGTAGCATGGTACTGAATTCATGAGATGTAATTTTGATGTTGTGTTTTAACCTTTTGCTTCCTACAGGTCTCCTTCCCAGCTGTTCCCGTCCTAATCCCCTTTTCCCACTTGGACTCTCTTAGACTCTGTGATAAATCTAATCAGAGTATTGGAGCTGTCTTGTGGTGGAAGTGTTGGGAACCTGCACAGACCCCGAGGATCTGGTGACTCTGACAGAATAGTGAGCCCACAAATTATTATCCTCCTGGTTTGTGTATGTTCTCAGCATGGCCACACTGGACGAGCTAGTCAAGGCTATTACCCAGCTCCAGTCAGAAGTGGTATCATCAAAGGATTTGACAAATAGTCTAGCTGAGAGGGTGAGTAAGTTACAGAATAAGGTTGAGAAGAAAGAACAAAGTCCCACAGGTGTGTCTTGGCCAGGTACTTCTTCTCAGACTTCTGGAGGTAATCCGACTAACATTTCCCTCAATGTTCCTTCAGCCATTCCTTTAGCTCCCCCAGAACGCTTCTCAGGTGATCCCTTGAAAGCGCAATCTTTTCTGGTTCAAGTGGAACTTCACTTCACCTGCAGACCACATACTTTCCCCGATGCCCAGTCTAAAGTAGCTTTCTTGTTGTCATATCTGTCTGGGCTATTCCTCTTGTGCGTAAAAATAGTCCCCTGTTGTACAACTGGAAAAATTTTGTTCGTGAATTTGAGAGAGTTTTCGATCGTAGAACTGTAACACAGTCAGCAGATCGTGAATTATTAGACTTACCCCAAGGGAATCAGGACTTAGTGTCATATTTAGCCAACTTTAATCGGCTGGTCGCTGAGACATCCTGGCCTGAAGAAAAACAAGCGGCCTTGTTTTACAGGGGACTCAAAGAGGAGCTAAAAGACATCTTAGCGCAAATCGACCCACAACCTGCAAACTGTCAAGATTTAATAAACCTTGTCTTGAGGCTTGATCATCGTTTAAATGAACGAAAAGGAACGCGTAAAAAGACTGAAAAACATTCTTGGCATGCTCATGATAACAAAGACTCAAGAACTCCCAGAGAAAGAACGCCGGAACCGATGGAAATTGGAACCATCAGGAGACCTTTGACCAAAGATGAAAAGGACCTACACAGAAAAAATGGGCAATGTCTCTATTGTGGGCTGAAAGGTCATTTCGCCAAAGATTGTCCAATCAAAACAAAGAGCAAGCGAGGCCCAGTTCAGAAAGTTGCAACCAATGCATCAGTCGAGTCGGAAAATCTAAAGCACCCAAGTTGCAGAGAAGGGTTGCTCTTGGTTGTCACCGTGGATCCTTCACAATCCAAACATCTAAAATTGGGAATAAGAGTTCAGGTCAAGAAAAATACCTATTTCAAGAAGGCTCTAGTCGACTCTGGGGCTACCGGAAACTTTGTTGACGCCCAATTGGTTCGTGCATGGGGGATCCCATGTATTGAAAAGAAGACCCCAGAAACCATCAGGCAGTTGATGGAAAACTCTTGACTGGAGGTCCGATAACTCTTCAGACTGTCCCCTTGACAATAATTTGTGAAGGTAAAAATCAAAGAAAGAAACATAAAGAGGAACTCATCCTTGACATGATCCATGCTCCCCAGTATGGGATCATCCTTGGCTTGCCATGGTTATCTCATCACAATCCAGAGATTAATTGGGCAGAACGAAAGATCGTGTTCTCATCAGTGCTATGTAAAGAACATTATCTCCAAAGGACTCAAGAATTGGAAGTTCACCATTCTTACATAGCTACCGCCGCAGAGAAAGAAGTTCAGTTGCCCAAACTGTATTCGTCTTATGAAGATGTATTTGATGAGAAGGAAGCAGAGAACTTACCTCCTCATAGATCTTATGACTGTCAAATTGATCTAGTTCCAGGGGGGATACTTCCCAACTGTCGTGTGTATGCCCTGTCAGAACATGAAAATCAACATTTACGAAAATACTTGGATCAATTCTTAGAGAATGGTTTCATCCGCCCCTCTAAGTCTCCCACAGCTTCTCCTTTGTTTTTTGTTCCAAAAGCGAACTGAGAGCTTCGAACTTGTATCGACTATAGGGGCTTGAATAAAATCACCATCAAGAACAAATATCCTTTGCCTCTAATTCCGGTCTTACTGGAACAAGTAAAGAAAGCAAAAATCTACACGAAGCTTGATCTTCGAGGTGCTTACCATTTGGTCAGAATGAGAGAGGGTGATGAATGGAAAACAGCATTCAAAACAAGATATGGCCTTTTTTAATACACCGTCATGCCTTTTGGTCTGTGCAATGCTCCAGCAGCATTTCAATTTTTCTTAAATGACGTTCTTAGAGAGTACCTCGATATCTTTGCCATAGTTTACATTGATGACATTTTGATCTACTCAGACAATGAGAATGAACATGTTCAACATGTCAAGAAAATTTTGGCAGCCCTTCGTAAACACCATTTATATTGCAAGCTAACCAAGTGAGAGTTTCATGTTACCACAGTTGAGTTTTTAGGGGTTATCCTTACCCCTCAAGGTATGGTGATGGCAGAAAGGAAAGTAAAAGCAGTATCTGAATGGCCCATCCCAAAGACTGTTTGTGATGTACAATGTTTCCTGGGCTTTGCAAATTTTTACCGGAGGTTCATCAAACATTTCTCCCAGACAGTGGCTCCAATTACTAAGTTATTAAGAAAGAAAGAAAAATGTGTATGGTCCCCAGAAGCAGACCAAGCCTTTTCAACTTTGAAAGAAGCTTTCTCCACTGTCCCAGTCTTGACTCATCCAGATGCGGATCGACCTTTCATAGTGGAAGCTGATGCTTCAGATGTGGCGATAGGAGCAGTCTTGTCACAACGAAACAAAGACACTGGTCAGCTTCATCCTGTAGCTTACATGTCTCGGAAGTTGAACGAAGCCGAACAGAACTATGTCATTGCTGAAAAAGAGCTTCTGGCGATTCGTGACGCCTTTAAAGAATGGAGACATCATTTGTTGGGAGCTAAATATACTGTCACAGTATATAGTGATCATCGCAATCTTCAATTCATGAGTTCTGCCAGACTTTTGACTCCTCGGCAATTACGCTGGATGCTGTTTTTTGACGAGTTTGATTTTGTGGTAACCTTCCGGCCTGGTAAAGATAATCGCAAAGCTGACGCCTTGTCCCGCCAAGAGTCTACCACATTGCCTGCAGTTCAAACCTCCAGAGCTATCATTGCTCCTGACAAGGTCCTATGTATCATAAAAACAGAAGATTTCTTTGAAGACATCCGCAATTCATTCACTGTTGAAAAATGGCAGGCGTGGGCCCAAGCAGATCCGAAAAGATCAATCAAGCAAGGATTACCCTTTCACGATGCTCGTTTGTTCGTGCCCACTACCAAACTTCGCAAGATAGTGTTTCATTGGTTGCATGTTATACCTACAGCAGGTCACCCTGGTACTCCTAAAACTCTTGAATTAATCGAACGCTATTTTTGGTGGCCTACCTTAACAAAGGATGTAAAAACAATGGTAAACAACTACGAAGTCTGTGCTCGCACTAAAACAAGTCATTCAAAACCGAAAGGGTTGTTACACCCACTCCCAACCCCAAGTCGTCCGTGGGAACACATCTCTTTAGACTTTATTACAGGTCTGCCAGTGGTTCAACAGCATTCAGTAATTCTGGTGGTAGTAGATAGTCTCACGAAATATGGACATTTCATTGCCTGTAAGAAATTACCCACCTCTAGTGAACTGGCAACTATCTTACTGAATAGAGTGGTTCGTTATCATGGACTGCCACAAGTGATCCTCTCCGATCGGGGATGCAATTTGCCTCCAACTTCTGGAAGACATGGTGTAAAACACTCCAAGTGACATCTACCCTATCTACTAGCCACCATCCTCAAACAGATGGTCAAACGGAGAGACTAAATCAGACTTTGAAGCAATACCTACGTGCTTACGCTGAAAAAGCACTTAATTCATGGACATCAATGCTCTGGTTAGCTGAGTTAGCCTACAACAACTCCTTCCACACTTCTACTGGCGTTACACCCTTCTTTGGTTTGTTTGGCTATCATCCTGACACCTTGCCCATCACAATTCCTCAAGAAAGTTCTCTCACTCCAGCTGTGTCAGAAATCATTCAACATTTGCATAAAACTCAGAAATCGATTCAACAACATTTAGAAAAAGCAACAAAAAAATACAAAAAGCATTATGACAAGAAACATTGTGAGGGACCGCAGTATCAACCAGGTGACAAAGTGTGGCTTTCCACAAAACATATAGGGGGTCATTCCAACTTCGGCGGGCGGCGGAGGCCGCCCGCCAAAGTTCCCCCGCCAGAAGACCGCACCGCGGTCAAATGACGCGGTGGTCATTCTGACTTTCCCGCTGGGCGGGCGGGCGACCGCCAAAAGGCCGCCCGCCCAGCGGGAAAGACCCAGCAACGATGAAGCCGGCTCCGAATGGAGCCGGCGGAGTTGCTGGGGTGCGACGGGTGCAGTGGCACCCGTCGCGATTTTCAGTGTCTGCTAAGCAGACACTGACAATCATTATGGGGCCCTAGGGGCCCCCAGGGGCCCCACGACACCCGTTCCCGCCATCCTGTTCCTAGTGGTAAGAACCGCCAGGAACAGGATGGCGGGAAGGGGGTCGGAATCCCCATGGCGGCGCTGCTTGCAGCGCCGCCATGGAGGATTCCTATGACCAGGGGAAAACCGTCGGGAAACCGCCGGTTTCCCTTTTCTGACCGCGGCTTTACCGCCGTGGTCAGAATTGGCCAGGAAGCACCGCCAGCCTGTTGGCGGTGCTTCCGCGGTCGTTGGCCCTGGTGGTCCATGACCGCCAGGGTCAGAATGACCCCCATAGACTTCAAGAAGAAGCACATGTTCAACCCCAAATTTATAGGTCCTTACACTGTTCTTCAGCAAATCAATCCTGTGACCTATAAACTACTATTGCCAAAATCATTACGGATTAATCCAGTGTTCCATACTTCCCTCTTAAAAAAGGCAGTCCAAAAGGTCCACCCTCATCCAGCTCCTGTTCTAGTACAGGGGGAAGAAGGATATGAAGACAAGAAAGTGTTGGACTCTAAACTGAGAGGGCGTAACCTATGGTACTTAATCTCATGGAAAGGTTATGGCCCTGAAAGTAATTCATGGGTTTCCGCATCTGATGTTCATGCTCCAGTACTTGTGAGACGCTTTCATCGTCTCAATCCAGATAAACCAGGCCCTAGAGCGCGCCTGGGAGAGGGGAGTACTGTCAACACCAGGACAGTGCGCGCTCTACGGGCATCTAGAATGCAAAAACCCAACACTCGCAAGATAATGTAATTTATGCATTGTGATGATATGTTATTGTTTAACCTTTTTCATTGCGGAATTCCATCCAAAAGATTCATTTTTAAGGTGCTTATAAATACTGTACATTTGCAATGTATTGCTGCAGACATTCAGAGTGTGTTAGGGTGTGGTCCCTTTCCAGGGCCTTCTAGAGACTTTCCCTGCTACATGCCTGGGCGTGGTTCTAGGCTGGGCCAAGACTCTATAAAAGAGAGTCAGCCCAACTTCCAGTGCTCACTATTCAGAGGTCCCGGTGCAGAGCAGCAGCTTCTTCCTGAGCTCCTGTCCCGGCGGCCTATTTGGATTTTCCAGTCTTCTGCACTCATTTCTCATTGGTGATCACTGTTTCCAGGCAGTAAGACGGTGTTTGGACATTTCCCAACACCGTAATTGAGAATTTTCATATTCTTGATTTTAATTCTTAAATGAATAACAGATTACTTGTGCGCTGCCATTTTTTGACATTTGTATGGTGGTTTGCAAATAGGGAGGATGCGCAATTTATTCAATAAGGATTTGACTTCGTTATTACATGGTTGTTCATTGCGCGCTGATATTTCTTGACATTTACATGATGTTTTACGAGTTGGCAAGACGTGCAACTCGTTTCATGAGCATTTAACTTTGTTGTTCATTGTGCGCTACCTTTTCTTGACATTTACATGGTGGCATTCGAATCGGCGAAATGCGCGATTCACTTCTCGTGTGTAATTCATGCTGTTCATTGTGCGCTACCATTTTCTGGCATTTACATGGTGGCATTCGAATCGGCAACATGCGCGATTCTTTCCTTGAGTGTTTTTTCATGTTATTCATTGTGCGCTACCATTTCTTGGCATTCGCATGGTGGCATTTGAATCGACAAGACGCGCAATTCTTTCCCTGAGTGCTTTTCATGTTGTTCATTGTGCGCTACCATTTCTTGGCATTTGTATGGTGGCATTTGAATCGGCAAGACGCGCAATTCTTTCCTCGTTTATAAATACTGTAAATTACTGTGCGCTACTATTCTAAGACATTTTCTTGGTAGCATTTCAAGTTGACACGTTGCGTGATTTATTCCTTGAATCTACGCTGTGTGATTTCATGGTGCACAATTCTTTATGGTGTTTAATACTCATATAAAAATCTGCAATGTGCGCAATTTACTCCCCAATGTTTTTTCTGAGATGAACACAACAATACCAGAGTTCTAGATGTAATGCTGTGTGTTCCTGATATGTATTCTTAAAAGGAGATTCATATGGTTGTTTAGAATTTGCTCAGAGTGTTTCCTGATTCTCATGCTAAAGAAAGTACTCGAATCTAAAAAGTCCTATTTAACTTTTCCTGTTTCCTCCTCAGGTATTCGGTCATCTAAATCCTAGTCAGTTTTAGGACTATTCGAGGGTTGTTCATGTTTTTCGGAAAAGACGAAGCTTAGAGTTGTAGCATGGTACCGAATTCATGACATGTAATTTTGATGTTGTGTTTTAAGCTTTTGCTTCCTACAGGTCTCCTTCCCAGCTGTTCCCGTCCTAATCCCCTTTTCCCCACTTGGACTCTCTTAGACTCTGTGATAAATCTAATCAGAGTATTGGAGCTGTCTTGTGGTGGAAGTGTTGGGAACGTGCACAGACCCCGAGGATCTGGTGACTCTGACAGTACCCAAATATGCCCATTCTGGTCCTGAATACCTTCTATTCGCTACTCTTTTCCTCTTTGGCCTTCTGCTACTTTCACTTTCTTCTCCACTAGTAAGTTCGCCTTCATTTGAATCTCTTTCTTCCTGTATTGGTGGAATCATATCTATTTCCACTTTTCTGGTCTTTTTCTGGCCAATTGTCTCCTTTCAACGTCTTTTTTGTCAGGAATCTTCTTAAAATCAAATCTTCACTTGCCTTTGAACCTTTTTCTCCTGACGTTCCCGCTACTGGTCCAGGAAGAGTATAATCCACTTGGGCAGACTATTCTCAATTCCTTTCCCAATAGGGTCAGTCTTTTCTTCAGTTTGTTAAGTCAAACCACACAGCCTGTGAGGATACCCTCCGCTGAGTAGATATTTCTTCAGATGATTCTTGTGATTCACTCTCAATCGTAGACACACTCGGTGGGTCAGAGTCAGTCTTCTCCTTTTTTTAGACTGATTCCTCTACTCCTTTTGCAGACTGTTCAGTTTCTACAGCATCTTGCTCATTTTCATCTGTTTTAGGAGTAGGTACATCTCTGTCATTGACAATACTCTGCTCTTTTTCTTTCTCTTTATTTCCAATGTCCCCAACTGTTGGTAATCTCAACAGCTCTTCTTCTCTTTCTGTTGGATCATGCACTTTTCTCATATGGCTCACGAGTACCCAGTTTGGCAAACCGTAAAATTTCACAGCAGTCATCGTAGTTAGCACAATCTGATAGGGTCCCGTCCAGCGCAGCTCTAGGAAAGACTTTCGCACGTGCTTTCGTATAAGCACCCAGTCACCAGCTCTTAGACTGTGGCCTTGACCTTGCATTTGTTGCACTGTTGCAGCTTCCACCTGATGAAAAAAAAAAAACTACGTCAGCCAGGCTTTTGCAGTAATCGAGTATCATATCATCTGTAATATTTACAAGTGCATTCGAAGGAATCGCTGGTAACCTCATTGCTCTTCCCATCAGTATCTCATACGGAGATAACCCTTTCTTATCTAGTGTATTACTCATTGAAATTAACACTAGTGGCAAAGCATCCGAGACATTTTAGATTTGTCGACGTACACACTTTTGCCAATCTTGACTTTAATGTTCCATTCATCTGCTCCACAAGACCTGAAGCTTCTGGGCGATAGATACAATGTAGTCTCTGATGAATGTTTAGTGCTGAAAAAAGTAATTTTATCACCTCATTGTTGAAATGAGTTCCCCAATCTGATTTAATCGAAACCGGAAACCAAAATGGGGAATTAGCTCTCGCAAGAGTAATTGAGCCACCGTAAGACTTTCATTTCTCCTTGTTGGATAAGCCTCAATCCAACGTCTAAAAATGCACACAATCACCAGCACATATTGCAAACCGGCACATGAAGGCATCTCAGTGAAATCAATTTGCATCTTACTGAATGGACCTCCTGCCATACCTATGTGTCCCATGTTGACAACCGTTCCTTTGCCAACGTTCGTTTGCTGACACGCTTCACACACCTATGGAAAACCAACTCCGCCACTTGTCTGAATTTTGGGTTGTACTAGAATTGTTTAAAACTCCTAATCATTGCATCCCTACCTCTGTGCGTTTGACCATGTTAAAGTCTGGCCATCTGTGTCAGTAAACTGTTTGGCAAGACCACTTTTCCCTCTACAGTAACCCACATTTCATCCTCTCTCTGTGTGCAATGATGTTTCAACCAATCTCTGCATTCCCCTTCTGTCACATTATTCTGAATAGCATTCAATTCATCTAATGTTTCGATTATTTGTAGAGTCAAACTTGCATAGACCTCATCATTTTCAGACATCAATTCCCAGTTTCCTTTGAATTAAATCCCATTCAGATCACACAATTTTGCAACTTGGTCTGCATAAGCGTCTCCCAGTGTCACATAATATTGTTTTCTCTGGTGTGCACTGCATTTAACCATGGACATTTTCTCAGGCTTTTGTACAGCTTGTAGCAAGTCATGTATTATCTCCCCATTTCCTACAGGTGATCCGGAAGAGGTCAGGAAACCCCTTTGTGATCAAATGTGCCCAAAAGCATGTACAATTCCAAATCCATACTGACTATCAGTATACATTGTCACTTTCATTTGAGCTTATAATAGACATGCTCTAGTAAGAGCCACCAACTCTGCAAACTGTGCGGAAATTACTCCTTTGAGCCATGAAGCTTCTAGTATGCCTGTGACTGTACCAACTGCATATCCTGATCTTAGGGCACCTCTGTTGTCTCGTAAACAGGAGCCATCAACAAAAAGAATTGGATCATTATCTTCCAAACAAGTATCTTTGATGTCATCTCTTGGTTTGGTACATAATTCTGTCACCTCCAAACAGTCATGTTCAACATCGTCAATTCTATATACATTTTCTTCCTCATTTGGTAATAATGTTGCTGGGTTAAGCACTGTACATCTTTTAATTGTCACATTTGGTGCACCCAAAATCACTGTTTCGAATCTTGTCAATCTTGCATTTGTCAAGTATTGTGTCTTTGAACTGGTCAATAGTAATTCTATTGAATGAGGTACCATCACTGTCAGAGGATAACCCATTACAATGTTTTCCCTTTGAGTTATACTCTGCTCAACAGCTGCGACTGCCCGCAGGCATCCTGGTAAAGCTGCTGCAACATTGTCCAGGGTAGCTGAAAAATATGCAACTAGACGATTGACACCACCATGTGTTTGTGTCAAAACAGACAAAGACCATTGATCTCTCTCATTACAAAACAACAAGAAATGTTTTGTGTAATCAGGCATACCTAAAGCTGGTGTTTAACACAAACTCTCTCTCAGCTCAGTAAAGGCTTTCATGCATTCATCATCCATCATTATCGGATCTGAAACATCCTTATGTGTTGATCTCTGCAGTGGCTTGGAAATGGCTGAGAAATTTGGAATCCATTGGCGACAATAGCATACCATTCCCAGAAACATCCTAAACTCTTTCTGTGAACCTGGTATTTTCATTTTCATTATTGCCGCTGCTTCTCTCTTGAGATTCTCCTTGACCCTTTTTCAATCAAATGTCCCAGATATTTCACCTCTGCCTGACAGTATTGTAATTTAGCAGGAGAAACTTTATGACTATTGTCTCCCAGAAAATTTAACAATGCAATTGTATCTTCCTTACAGCCTTCTTTTGTTGTAGATGCTATTAACAAATCATCAATATACTGTACTAAAGTCGACTGATGAGGCATCACCAATGACTCGAGGTTCTTTTTCAAATCTGATTGAAAATTGATGGTGATTCTGAAAACCCTTGAGGAATTCTGCACGAGCAGTAAACTCTGGTAAGGAATTTAAAACAAAAGAGATATCTGCAGTCCTCATGTAGAGGTACTGAAAAGAATGCTTGACAAATCAATGATTCTAAAAGAATCTGCATCACATAGAATCTGAAACATTATCACTTCTGGATTTGGTACAACCGGCAAACATTTTGCCACTATGTCATTTATTTTTCTCAAATCCTGAACCAAACTAATCTTTCCATTCACCGTTTTCAGACCCATTATTTGTGAGTTACACAGACTACTCAACACTTTTTTCAAAACTCCCTGCTCCAAAAATTGTTCTATCAATGTTCTTATCCCTTCAATTATTTCATTTGTCATCGGGTATAGTGCTGTCTTTGGAAACACCACATTTTCTTTCACTGCCACTTTGACTCACTCAACTCCCTTGATCAGACCAATGTATTTTCCTGAAAAATCCCAAACCTTTGGTTTAACTCTTTCCTGCAAATCAATCGGTAAGTCTTTTCTTTCAAAGGCTGGGAAGAAACTAATCATGCTTTCCAAATCATGGTCCTACTCTGCCTGCTCATCGTCATCTGTTTGATCTTCCTCAACATCCAACAAAGCTATTTCACAAGTCATCGCCCTTCTCTCTTCATTAGTTGCCAAATCTTTCTCATCATCACTGTTCGTCTCTATTCTGATTCCCTGAACTGAACACATAATTGAACAGTTTATCTTGCACAAGTCCCCTCCCAATAATGACACTGGACTGGAATCACAAATAACAAAACAATGATAATCTCTAAAATTTCCAATTTCACAAGAACTGGTTCTTTTAAAGTGTTAACCAGGTGTTTATTCGCAACTCCTACTATCTGCACTGTTCGCTCTGAAACAGGTATGTCTGGGACTTCTACAGTTCTTATCGTTGAACGTGTTGCCCCTGTGTCAACCAGGAAATTAAGCTCATGGCCATGTACTTTGCCCTGCACATAAGGACCTCTTTGATCCACTTCTAATGATGCAGCCATCATATATTTCTCCTCATCTGAACTATCCAACGGCCATTCAGCGTTTATTTCACTCTCACTGTGCACAGGAAACTGTTTTTGCACTTTTGTCTTTATTCTGATTTGTGACCACTTGCGAAAGCATTACCTGTTGCTGTTCCATTGGGTTTTGTATCATTTGAACCTGCCACCGTATGTGCATTTGTTGTACAGGCACCATCTGCACCTGCGGCTGCATTTGTTTTATTTGTGGCATTTGTACCTGGTGTACCTGAGGTGTACATTCTGCGCCTGTTGCATCAGCTGTAAAGGCTGAAGACCTTGCATGTTATTTGTATTATTCTGAACATTTTGATTTTGACCACCCATTCTGATTCCTCTCATGCCGTGAATTGAATTGACACCATTTGTTTGCTGAACCATTCCTCTCTGATTCAACATCAGAAACTGGGCCTCAATCTGAGGCTGGCGGGCGGCGGAAGCCGCCCGCCTGGCGGGAACCGCCAAATGGCCACGGAGGCCATTCTGGTTTTCCCGCTGGGCTGGCGGGCGACCGCCAGAAGGCCGCCCGCCAGCCCAGCGGGAAACCCCTTCCCACGAGGAAGCCGGCTCCGAATGGAGCCGGGCGGAGTGGGAAGGTGCGACGGGTGCAGTTGCACCCGTCGCTTATTTCAGTGTCTGCAAAGCAGACACTGAAATACAAAGTGGGGCCCTCTTACGGGGGCCCCTGCAGGGCCCATGCCATTGGCATGGGCCCTGCAGGGGCCCCCAGGGGCCCCACGACACCCCTCACCGCCATCCTGTTCCTGGCGGTCGGAGCCGCCAGGAACAGGATGGCGGTGAGGGGGTCGGAATCCCCCATCCATGGGGGATTCCCAGGGCAGCGGAAAACCGGCGGGAGACCGCCGGTTTTCCTCTTCTGACCGCAGCCAAACCGCCGCGGTCAGAATGCCCTGCGGGGCACCGCCAGCCTGTTGGCGGTGCTCCCGTATCCCCGGCCCCGGCGGTCCTTGACCGCCGGCGTCGGAATGACCCACACTGTCTTTTCCAATGTGCCAGCAATCCGCAAAAGTGACAAGGCACCACCTTTCGCCTCTGGTGCTCATCTTGTATCAACACTGAACTCAAATCAACATTTCTATTGACCACTGGAAGCATCATTCCACCTCGACCTCTTCCTCGGCCTTGACTCGGAAACAAACCATTTCCCTGCGACAGTTGTTGAATATTTCCTTGTAAACCTGACTGTGCAGCCTTAATCTGAACCGCCATTGTTTTCTCTTTCAGCTTTTTCTGCTTCAATTCAATTTCATCACTACAATATTTAGCATATTGCAAGACTTCATCAATCGGCTTTGCTTGCCAGCATATCAAATTATTTTTAATCATCTGACTGATTTCTGGTTTCAATCCTTCCACAAATCTAAACACCAGATGATTTATGATCTCCTTACCAATTGTTTCTACCTCGCTAAATTGTTTAAACGCCTTTAACAATCTTTCATAGTATGCATTAACTGATTCTTTCCCTTCCTGTGATGTTCTATCTATGCCCTGCCAATCAACGCTTTTTGGAGCAATTCTTGTTTTCAGGAACTCAATGGCTTTATAGTAATGTTTCATTACTTCAGGTGATGGCGCACCAGTTGTTTTATCTCTTTGCGGTTCATTCATCAGCTAATCAACACTTCTCTTACATTCAACCCATAAATCTGCTGGGACCACAATGTCAAAAAGTGTATTCAATTCTTCCCACAGACACTTTGAAAGTTTCACAAATCTATCTGTTTGCTAGTTCCACTCCATTGGTTTTTCTCTCAACCTCAGATAATCATTGGTAAAACTAATGATATCCCTCCTATTCCAGGGTACATGTATGAAATTCCCTCCTATTGTTTCTCTCATGGGCAGCATTTTTACTGCATCTCCTGTCTGTGCTACATCATCTTTCTTTGGTCTTTCTCATTTTCTGTCTCATCTGCTCTCCCATTTGTCTGATGCTCTCCAAACCTGCACTTTCTCACTAATATGTGTTCTCATTCCTGTAGATCTCATGTGAGTAAAATGTTCCTCCTCCAAATTTAATCTGTAACTTCTTTTTAATGTTTTCATTTTTGTCAAGTCAATGTCATATTCATCTGCCACTTCTTGTAACTGCTGATAAACTCTGCCTGCTCCCTTTGTAATAACTTTATATAAGTATCTCAACTGCTCTTCAGTATAGAAGTCAAGTCTGCTCACCCCCATTGGTCCTTCTAGAAGTTCACTCCCTTCCAGATTCAATGTTATTTAATTTATTCTCTCGTCTTTCTTTTCCTTACTGCCCTATGATTTTGAACCACTCAGGTCTTCCAAACATTTTGTTATTTCTTGTGCTGACAGACCCTTTAATGAAACTTCATTTGCTTGTGCTCCTGCTCCTTGCTCTTGCCCTGAACTCATACATTGTTGTGGAACCATTATTCTCTGCCCCTGATTAGTATAAGTCGTGGTTCAAGAATTCTCAACTGGAGACAGGCCAATTAAAGAATTAATTTCATTTGAACTGGGTCCCTGTCTATTCTGCACATTTATTAGTGAATTCTCTCCATTATTATCTACACGTGTATACAATGGACTTACCGGACCCATCGTAATAGGCACAGTAATTGCATCCGGACTTATTAATGTTCCAGCTCTCTGTGCCTGTCCTACTCCCAGGCTCTGCATTTGTGGAATCTGTATATAAACAGGTTACCTTAAATTCAGTCCTTGTTGTCCTTGTGACAACACTAAATTGGTAGCTGCCTTCACAACCTGAACCTCCGGCTGTATCTCAGGAATGTTCATTTCAAATTGTTGTCTGTTACTCGATGAGTCACTAAAACTACTCTGCATCTGGACTCTCTCATTGTCTAAATTGCTTTTTGCTGATCCTGAAATTGATGGTGCAGTAGAAATCGTATTATTACTAATTCTGCTTTCATTCAATCTGTTTTCATTTTGCTGCCTCACGTATGGTGGAGGATAGGTTTCTAAGACATGAGTAACTATCTCATCTTCCCCGATTTCGTCATTGTAAAACATTACTGTTTTCGGGTCCTTCAAATTTTGCTACTTTGTTGCTAATTAACCATTTTTCTTTTTCTATCCATCTCTTATTTCAATCTCATCCTCCTTTGCTCTTGCAGAAAATAATCTGACTCCATGTAACATGTCCACTCTCCACTTTTTCTGAACCTCATCCCACACTGCTTCAGATAATGTATTTTCTACGCTCCTCATTTTCAGTTCAAATTTTAAAGCTTGTTGCTGTTTCGCTACCATCTCCCATAGTGCCAATGCTTCATATTGTGCTGGCCTCAGTAGAGGTTTTAAACTGTACACCTTTGACTTCAAATTATTCAGAACTCTTAAGTTAAATGTACCATGTTCTGGAAAAGACAGACAACCTTCCTTCTTTGTAATTTTAACCCAATGTTTCAACCAAAGGCATGCACCTTTCTCCTCAAACACAATATATGCCAGAGTATTTTCTGGTGGGCAAACCTCTCCCTCAAGTGCCACAATTTATTCATCGCCTCTCAATGCACTTCTCAAAGCTTTGAAAAACTTCAATTTGACAAAAATGTATTCACACCTGATGTCCACAATAAAAATTTATATCAATCTTGATTAAGCTAAACAATACAAAATATAATCAGAAGTAAAAGAATAATCAATCATGAAAAGTGACTATGATCCCACAATCCTCTTCAAACCCCTTTTCTTCCAATCGCGTTACTCTGATATCGCACTGATGAACGAATCTGTTCGCGACTCTTTCCTACTTCCAAACAATCCCAGGGCAGCACCAATTAAGTCACACTGGACATTCACCCCTCCTCAGCACACTCGCTGAGAGGCTGACAAAGTCTTTCGTACCAACTCTTACATCTCGTACACAAAATCAACGCAATATTAATTCACAAGCTAACTTAAGAAAACAAATTTGTTAATTTCCTACAGGTTGGGTAACACAAACACTTCAGAACCTTCCAAAGTAACCTTCGGCTTTTGCTTACTCCTTTGTCACCGTTCCCACAATCGTGAGTAAAAATTCGACCCACAAACTTTTACTTCTCCACTGTTCCTTGGATTATTGTCTTCTGCACTTAGTACTCACCAAGTCTTCAGTATATTTCCATTCACACTAGCTTCTCACAAACTCAATTACCAATCACAAGATCGGTCTACTAAATGAATGAATTACAACATATATCAAGTGTCTCTCTACACTGGTCAATATACTCCGGAGTCCCAGACCTCTCTCCTTAGGTCTGTCATCAACAACCACGTGGATAATTTTCCTACATCAAGCGCTACACTCAAATGAAGAACGCTGCTTCCCTACTCTCATTCCTATCTATAGGAGTATGCCTACTCCATCTAAAACTACCTTATCTTTCTAAATTCACTTTTACTTCAGTCATCTGCAAATTAACTAAAGCTGTGCAAGCGCAAGTTGACTTATTCTCAACACATTCAAACATCACTAAGAACATACCCTTCAACCTAGAGGATCTCCAACAACTGGGAGCACATTATGTTAAAGTAATGTACATTTAGAAAAGAAGAAAAGAAAAGAACAGACCAAATATGTTAACTCACCCCTCCTACGTTTATTATGACATCATCAAAATAATGTTGTAACCATAATCTGCTACCAAAAGCTGCTGTAGCACCTCGGAATCCTAGCTATTATTCACTCTAAATAGTGGATTCTGCACTAGAGGACGATGGATTGAAGTAACATAGGTTTGAGGGGATGTCATCAATGAGTGAGGTGAACATCAACAATAAACAATTAATATCAATTAATATTAACTATACTCAATGACGACCCCAGTTTATTAAGAAGTATTATAAATTTACTTCCCTATATTAACAATGCTGATGTCACAAATATGACTCTCAAACACAAATGATAAACATATAAGATCAATAGGGGTTGGTTATATCTTCTCACAAATCTCAATCTGATTAAGACAGTCAAGCAAATTATTTCCAAAAGGATCACACATATTAAGAGTGTAAAAATCTGTAATAATGACAATGTATACATTAGTTCAGCATTCAAATGACTTCAAAATAAGTCATAAGCATTTCAAATTAATCCCTCACTAACCACAGATTAGCATTAACATGTTGGGCTTCAAGTGAAAAGAATTTAGTAACACAAATTTAGAAAAAACTCTTATTCTAGGTTAACATATAAAAACAATATCCATATATTGTGCAGCAATTAAGATCACATATTGCAGCTGGTACCTGAAAACAAAATAAGACACATAACAGCACATTATTATATTTTACCCAATTATTAGAAACATCAACATTCAGTCTACTTCAGCCAGTGGACACCATCAGTTACAGCTAAACCCTCCTTAGATACTGGAACACTTGTTTGTCATTGATCGCTCTCTGCAAACTTCTACTCTCCTTCTCTCCTAACAACACCAACACTACTCTACTCTTTCTTCTACTCCCTGACTTGTTATACTAAATTCTAAAAAGCTTATGATTGGTCAGTCCTTGGGGTGTATATTCTCTAGCCAATCAACAACTAAATTGATAACCTAAAATAAAAAATTTCTTCACCACAAATCTCTTTCTTTTCCGACTCGTCTGAGGCTCCATTGTCTCATTTCCGTTCAGTCACCGTTTTCTCAGGAAGAAACTTTTACTGTTGCCATCCTACTTCCATCCTCGAGGAAAGACCAGATATTAGTAACATTCTCAAACAATAAGACATTTCAACTTATACCATGCTCGGTTTAAACATGACTTGTAAGATATAATGCAGCAACCCACTACGGGTAGCTGTGAACACATCTACAGAAATGTCAAAAAAACCTTTTATGTAAGCCCTGAATGATGGAAAATAACCACATTAGTTGAAATTTTGCTTTGTTTAAGACAGAAAGATCAGCATTGTTAGCTTTTTGTTTAAACATTATTCACTCTTTCATGTTAATATATCACACATTTTAGTATAAAATCATTAATAAACTTATTAGAAAAATATACACTGATATATATATATATATATATATATATAAGAGAGAGAGAGAAAGAGAGGTAGAGGTAGCTAGAGAAGTGGAAATATTTCTTACCAAGGTACCATGGACATTTATGGCATTTGTCATTTTTTTGTACTTGTCAGAAATATCAATGATAATCAGTCCTGTCAGCTCCTTGACCCTGCAGGCATATAGTACAGTCCCGGAATGGAACCCCACTGATAACAAACAAAGGCTAAAGCAACGTTATAGTTAGGTGACAAAGTCATACACAGTGTAGCATTTAAAAACTGAACAAAACACTGCAATTCACCAGTTATAGTTCAGTGAGCTTACTTTAACTTGTGCCCTCACCATGCAGCGCTTACCACCTAAACTATTGCAGCAATCATGACATCTTTAATGACATCATTGATGATATCCCTGATGACATGTCAAATGTCACCAGAACCAGTAGATCGCAAAATAGGACCATATTATACATGGAATTTGTGATATATTTATTAGGGTATATATTTATTTTAAAGCACTTAGCATGAAAATGATGTTTTCTTGAAAGTGCTGCTAACAACGAGCACTGATTGTAATTGGAATGTGTAGGCTGTGTTTACCTTTCTTATATACATTGGTAATAAAATAATGTCCAATGGAGAGGGTCAGAAGATTTAGGTAATTCTGTGGTTGTGTTGTTTACTGCATGATGGTGGATTTATTGTATTTGCCACACAATGTGCCACATGATTTTCAAAAGTTGCACATTTTACCAACAATATTGTTTCCATCTCAAGTGGGTGATGGATGTAGGATTTTTGTTCACCCAACTAAAAACAATATTTAAAATGTAATTTATTTAGATTTATTTTAATAATTTAAATGCAATTTATTTCATTTTATTTCTTATTTATTTTAAATTACCTCTTTTTAATCTATTGTAATTTTACGTAACCCATCTTTGCACAATGAAATCCCCTTACTGCCCGTAAGAACTACCCATCCCTGAACCCTAAATGCTCCTTTCTGCTCCTAAACGCTACTGATTCCTAAGCGAAAAACCCTTATTAAACCTAAACTCCAGCTGTCCTTGAACACTTAAACCTCTTTACTTCCCCTAAACGCTACCTGCCCTGAACCTTAAAAATTCCTTACTGCCCTTCAACACCATTATTCTTGAACATTACAAACTCCTACTGCCTCTAACCTATCCATCCCTCAACCACAAGAATCATTTTTAATTTTAAACACTAGCTACTCCTGAACTCTAAAACCTCCTTACTACTTCACAACAATATTCACATCTGAACTCTAAAAATGTCATACCACACCAAGACATCCATCACTGAACCCTAAAAACTCCTTATTATCCCTAAACACGACCATTCTGTGAAAATGTAAAACTCTGTAGTACCTGTAAATAATACACACACCTAATTTCTAGAATTTGTTTGCAAACCTTAAACTCTGCCTATCCCTGACTCTCATAACCTCCTTACTATCCCTTCCCTGAACACTAATAAAATCCATAATATTCATCCCTGTGCTCAGAAACTCCTTTCTACCCAGGAACAGAACCTGAACCCTCAACCCATATAACCTTATATAACCTTACATTAACCTTATATTAATCTCTGACCCAGTGGCTTAGCTTAGTGTCAGCAACAGGAACAAATCCAACCAAGGCTAATAGGCCATATAACTTATATTAAAGAAATATTTTTTTAATAATTAGTCGTGATCAGAATTAATAATAATATTTATTCCTATATTTAATCTCCTTAACCCCTATAGTGAGGGTCATGAAAAGTGGGCGACACCAGGGAGGGGGTTGAAAATACCCCGGGAGACATGGAAGATCTTCCATGTCTCCCCCCGGTCCGCCACCCGCTCCTTTGTGACCATGAGGCCGCTTCCTGCTCCAGAGGGTAAAACAGCCCCAAACGGCCTTCCCAACGTACAGGAAGTCCTTGTTGGAAAGGGGCAATTTTTTATATTTTTTTAAAAGGTAGGTTTACCCTCTGGGGGCCGTGATCACGCCCGATCATGCCGCCCCCCCCCCCCTCCCCCCGGGTTTAATTTTTTTTTTTTAACTAAGAAAAAAAAAAAAAAAAGAAATTGACAGGGGGTCGCCCGTGAGCAGGGAGACACCCTGTGGGGGCAATAATTTTTTTAATAGTTGTATGGTTTCTCTGGGGGCCACTATGGCCCCTATGGAAACCATACAGTTATTAAAAAAATATTACAAATATTTTAAGTAGATATATCTATCTATGTAGATAGATATATCTATCTATATATGTAGCGATCACTTTTGTCAGCACGTGTGTGGTTTCCCTGGGGGCTGCGATCGGACCCCAGGAAAACCACACTCACATTTTAAGTGATATATATACAGTATATATATGTATACATATATATATATATATATATATATATATGTATACATACACATAAGTATATGTATATATATTCGCCACCAGTTGTCTTGCAGTTGCAGCTTGTGTCTTCAAAGCAATGCACATACTTCAACTGACGCATTTCAACAGTAGCTTTTAGGCAGCAATGAAAAAGTCAAGTACGTCTTGTGATTATGTTTCTGCTACAAATGGATCAGACTTTTGTCTAGTGGCAGTTTTGGTGCCAAAAAGTAGAGCAGAAGGTTTATAAGCCCACTGCAAAGATGAAATCTGTATTTTATGTAAATAGCAGAGTACATTAGTAAAGTCAGCCATTACCAGCGCTATAATACAAATGAAATGTATGTTCGGGGGAGCTATGGAGAGATGAAGGGCATTTTTGCTGGGTGGTAGTGAACGGAATCCGAGGAGGAAGTCATGGGAGTGGGAGCACCAATAATGCGCTAGAGGCGCTAAAGACTGTGACGATTGGTATGTGACAAGGTGAAGTAATAGTGTGTCTTTTTTTGAGTGTCTTGAAAGAACGTGCTGATTGAGGGAAGAAGCGAAGGTAAGGTGACCTCTACTGTTGCACGTATCACACACAAACACACACCAGCAATTTTATGACTCTCTACGTAGGCTAGTGTTTTAGAGCAGCAGTTTAGCCAATAGCAGTGATGGCATCTTGTTTCCATACCTGCTGCTCAAACCCTCACTCAGGTTATAGAGGACAGCTCTGACGCAGTATCAGAGACTGATACAGCAGATACTGAGACAGCATCTGAGGGATAGGACAAAGGTGCAAATTCTGGGAGTGATTTTTCAGTCGGAGGAGTCCATTTCAATAACTCCTCTTCCATTGATTAGGAAGTAGGTGATGAGGACAGTCCTACTGTCTCTTCGCAAGCACAGTCTGCGCAGTGGGACAATAGGGGGTTAGCCCAACCCAGCGAGCAGGTGCACGCAGTGGCAAGCACAGAGAGAGTGCTCTCATGGGAGTCCCCAATTTAGTCCAGCCCCAAATTCCAGTGCCCAAATCGTATTGTGGAGACATCAAAATTATCTATCACAAAACAACCTAGTTTCGTAAAGCAGGCACCTGTGTTTTTGGTCATGGGCTCGGCGGCCTTATAGGGAAACCTACCAAACCCAGACATTTTTGGAAACTAGACATATGGGGGAGTCCACAGAGGTGTTACTTGTGTGGATTCCCCAACGTTTTCTTACCCAGAATACCCTGAAAAGGTAAAATGTTGAATAAAAACTCAATTGTTTCTTGCATTTCTGTCATACAAACTACAGGAATATGCTGGGATCCACAAAATTCCTACCACCCAGTGTTTCCCCACCTGTCCTGATAAAAAACGCTACCCCACTTGAGTGCCTGTACATAGTACCTACATCAGGAATGGATCACCCCAGTTGCCCTCATGTAGGGACCAACATTGAGCGTTGTGTGATCTATTCCTGTCGCGGGCACTAGGCCTACCCACACAAGTGAGGTACCATTTTTATCTGGAGACTTGGGGTAATGCTGGGTGGAAGGAAATTGTGGCTCCTCTCAGATTCCAGAATTTTCTATCATACAAATGTGAGGAAAAAGTGTTTTTTGCCAAATATTGAGGTTTGCAAAGGATTCTGGGTAACAGGATCTGGTGAGAGCGCCACAAGTTACCCCATCCTGGGTTCCTCTAGGTGTCTAGTTTTAAAAAATGCTCAGGTTTGGTCGGTTTCCCTAGGTACCGGCTGCGCTAGAGACCAAAATCCACATCTAGGGACTTTTCAAAAAACACGTCAGTTTTCAATGTAAAAATGTGATGTGTCCATGTTGCGTTTTGGGGCATTACCTGTCACCGGCACTAGGCCTAGCTACACAAGTGAAGTACTGTTCTTATCAGAAGACTTGGGGGAATGCTGGGTGGAAGGAAGTTTGTGGCTTCTCTCAGATTCCAGATCTTTCCATCCCCGAAATGTGAGTAAAAAGTGTTTTTTTGCCAAATGTTGAGGTTTGCAAACGATTCTGGGTAACAGAATCTGGTGAGAGCCCCACAAGTCACCCCATTCTGAATTCCCCTAGATGTCTAGTTTTTAAAAATGTATAGGTTTGCTATGTTTTCTAGGTGCCGGCTGAGCTAGAGGCCAAAGACCACAGCTAGGCACTTTGCAAAAAACAGGGTAGTTTTCTTTGGGAAAATATGATGTGTCCATGTTGTGTTTTGAAGCATTTCCTGGCATGGGCACTAGGCCAACCCACACAAGTTAGGTACCATTGTTATCAGGAGACTTGGGGGAATGTTGGGTGGAAGAAAGTTTGCAGCTCCTCTTAGATTCCAGAACTTTGCAGCACCAAAATCTGAGAGAAAAGTGTTTTCGTTTGCCAAATTTTGAGGTTTGCAAAGGATTCTGGGTAACAGAACCTGGTGAGAGCCACACAAGTCACCCCATTCTGAATTCCTTTAGGTGTCTAGTTTTCAAACATGCACAGGGTTGGTAGGTTTCCCTGGGTACCGACTGAACTAGAGGCCAAAATCCACAGCTAGGCACTTTCTAACATCCGATTTCAATGTCAAAATGTGATGTGTCCATGTTGTGTTTCCTGTCGCGGGCATTAGTCCTACCCATGCAAGTGAGGTACCATTTTTATCGGAAGACTCGGGGGAACACAGAATAGCAGAACACGTGTTATTACCCCTTGTCTTTCTCTACATTTTTCCTTCCAAATGTACGACATTGTGTAAAAAAGATGTCTATTCCAGAAATGCCCTGTAATTCACATGCTAGTATTGGCACCCCAGAATTCAGAGATGTGCAAATAACCACTACTTCTCAGCACCTTATCTTGTGCCCATTTTAGAAACCCAAAGGTTTCCTTGATACCTATTTTTCACTATATATATTTCACCAAATAAATTGCTGTACACCCAGCATACAATGAAACCCCATTTCAAGGTGCAGCTCATTTATTGTTTCTGGGTAGCTAGGGTTCTTGATGAACCTATAAGCCTTATATATACCCGCAACCAAAATAGTCCAGCAGACGTAACGGTATATTACTTTTGAAAATATGACATCGCAGGAAAACGTTACATGGAGAAAATAGCTTTTTTTTCACCTCAATTTCAATATTCTTTTATTTCAGCTGTTATTTTCTGTAGTAAAACCTTATAGCATCTACACAAATGACTCCTTACTGAATTTAGAATTCTGTCTACTTTTGAACAATGTTTAGCTGTCCTGGATCCAGCATTAGTTCCACACCCATTTCTGTCACTAACTGGAAGGAGGCTAAAAGCACAAAAAATAGTAAAAATGGGGTATGTCCCAGTAAAATGCCAAAATTGTGTTGAAAAATGTGGTTTTCTGATTCAAGTCTGCCTGTTGCTGAAAGCTGGGATGATGGTGATTTTAGCACCGCAAACCTTTTGTTGATGCCATTTTCAGTGAAACAACCACATGCTCTCTTCTGCAGCCCTTTTTTCCCATGTTTCTGAAAAAACAACATTTTAGCTTTATTTTGGCTAATTTCTTGGTCTCCTGCAGGCGAACCCACAAACTCTGGGTACCTTTTTAATTCCTAGGATGTTGAAAAAAAAGGATGCAATTTTAGCATGGATAGCTTATGTGAGAAAAAGTTATGAAAGCCTAAGCATGTGCTACCCCAAATAGCTAAAAAGGGCTCAGCACGGGGGGTGAAGGCCCAGCAGCTAGAGTTTGTTAAATTTAAAAAAAGCTAATTTCTATCTCCATTAATTTAAAACGTAATTTAAAACTCACCCCCCTATTTATACTTGTTGACGCAAAACTGTGCAAAACACAGCTTTGCTTCAAAAAGTATTGCGCCGGCTTGAGTCATTCCAGAGCGCCAGCCCAGTGCCAAATTTATGGAATCCGGCAAGCCAGTGCAAAGGGTGGGCTAACATCTGTGAAAATGATATTAGCCGGGTGGGGATGATGGTATGGAGAAGGGGGTTTTGCACCAAAAAATGACGCTAAGCTGGTTAGAGGCAAAAAAAAGTTTTTGTCTTTAACCAGCCTAGCCAGTGGCCAGCACAGGGGACAAGGGTCCCCTGGGCATTGCACCCAGTGCGATGTAGGGGGACCCATTTCAGGGCCCCCAATGGCACTTGAAATATTTTTGGAAAATATTTACCTATACTTACTCTACTTTCCTGGGATGGGTGCCCCCCATTGTCTGGTGTTGGTGGAGGTGTTCCTGGCGCTTTGGGTGGGCACATATGGGCTCTTTCCATGGTGTTTGACCATGGAAATAGGTCCCCAGGTTCCTTAATGCCTGCTCTGACCGAGGTGTTAAATAATGGCACTAAGCAGGCTTAGCGCCATTATTTAGGCTCGCCTCCTCCCCATGCGCGGGAGAATAAATAAGGTGCTAGGGGCTTTGAGTAATTTTTGGACGGGTATGCCTACCTTGCTTCTCATTGTTGCAGGGAGATTTCACACATCCCAAAAATGACTTTTACTCTAATATATTGACGCTAGATGTGAGTTAAGTTTGCACTGAATTCGCGTAAAAAATAATGACGCTAATTCAGCGCAAAGAAAGTATAAATATGCCCCTCAGTTACAAGCTAAGAACACTAATCCTTAACATTACATATGTATATCTGTATATTCACACATATAATATAAATGTGAATGTATACAGAAACATGTATATGCATATATATCAATGCGCATATAGGGCCTCATTACGACCCTGGCAGCCGGCGGTAAGCTGGTGGTAACACCGCCAACAGGCTAGCAGTGTTCCGCCAGCTATTATGACCATGGTGCAATAGCCATGGCCATACCGCCGGCCCCTCCACTATACCGCCAGGCTTCTGCCTGGCGGGCATAATCCCCAGTGCAGCGGTGCAATCACCGCTTCCCTGGGGATTATGAGTCCCCGACCGCCAGCCTGGCCACAGCAGTAAACACAGGCATGGAAAGGCTGGCGGTAAGGGGGACTTATGGTGCCCCTGGGGGCCCCTGCAATGTCCATGCACTTGGCATGGGAAGTGCAGGGACCCCCAGGCACAGCCCCATCGCGCATTTCACTGCCTGAAATGAGCGACGGATGCTACTGCACTCGCTGCACATCAGCATTGACGCCGGCTCTATTACGAGCCGGCAGCAATGTTGATGTGGCTCTTACGCTGGGCCAGTGGACTGTGACACTGTTACCATCCGCTGGCCCAGTGGAAAAGTCCAAATAGGGAGCCAGAAATACCGCCAGCACTGGTGGTATACTGGCACCCGCAGCTTCAGCGGTCTCCTGTGAAGACCGACATAGTTGTAATGATGGCCATACATTGGTAACATTTATTAACTTAAAACAATTAAAATATAGTGTACCTGCTGAAGTCAAAATCTGAAAAGTAAAGGCTGAAAACGTATCTTTGATGTTATACTTCTGAGTTAACTCCCTTAATGTGATGATGTACAGCCTGTAAAATAAAGGTTACATAACCCAGTGGTCATTGTGTTCTTCCTCCAGCTTGTGACTCGGTGACATCAGCAGACGATTTGATATGAGGAGTCAGATTTGGTATAAGTAGATCCTGCAGTTTGAATATTTTGTTGGAAATGTATTCATTGACCCTGTGAACCTGACAATGCCAGTGTTCGGAAGTGGAACTTGCACTTGAGCCTTTCATATTATAAAACTGGCCAGAAAAGGAATCAGTGTGACTTGTTGGATAATCTAATCTCTTAGTGCCTGATTAGGAATCTAGTGGTTGGACCACCAGAACTCCAATAATGCACTAAGGAGGCTACCACCATATTACAAGATCACTGCCGAACCGGCTGACGAACACAGTGAGGCAGCATTGGCTTCAGCTCTCATAGTGAGCCAGGTTCAATGCTGCCACACTCTGTGCGCCAGCAGCACACTCAGAATGAGCACTGTCTGCCATGGCAGGCAGTGTGAATTCTGAGTGTGCTGACAGGGGGGCCCCTACGCTGCTCATGCCATGGGCATGGACAGTGCAGGACCCCCCTGTGGCCCCATCCCTGCCTTTTCAACAACCTTTCCATGCGGGGTCCCTGCCATGGAAAAGCTGCCGGAAAGGCAAGTCATAATCAGCATGGCAGTGCTGAACTCTGCTCCGTTATGGCTTAGCGTGCACTGCCGCCAACCTTTTGGTATCTCTGATCCTGGTGATGGCAGTGGTGTGCTGGCAGTCTGACCACCAGCAAAGTAATGTGGAGGTCGTACCACCAAGGTTGTGGCAGACCGACTGCCACCGCGGGTACGGTGCTCCATGGACTGCCGTACTTGTAGTAAGGCCCTAAGGCTCATATTTATACTTTTTTAGCACCGCAATTGCATCATGTTTTGATGCAAAAGCGGGGCAAATTTACAAGATATAATTGCAATTTGTAAGTTTGCGCTGCTTTTGCATCAAAAAATTATGCAAATGCGATGCTAAAAACATATAAATATGGCCCTAAATATGGGACAATGCCATCAGAAGCACTCATCTTAAATGTTTTTGTACCAAGGAGTTTTATGAGATATCAGGATATTTAGGGGACTATTAAACAACGGGGCCTTATCATGATGTACTTAGCTGGCTCAGCAAAGAGCCAAGCCTCTGTTTATGCGCCTGCAGTGTGTAAAGTGAATTCATTAAATGTGATATTTCTCCAACTTAGTGCATTATTTTAGACACTACACAAAAAAGCAAACGCAGCTCATGATTTCTGATCTATACTGTCTGGAAATCAACCTCAGACCTGAGAAAACAAGATAAAATCGATTTACTTTGCACACTGCAGGTACATAAAAGGCGCTGGGCTCTGCTCTGAGCCAATGAGGCCCATCATCACAGGGTCCTTGGATCTTTTTCTTAACGTCCTGAAGAATAGATATGTCCAGTTCAACAGACACAACTAAATAAAATTTTACAAAGCCATAAAGGCCAAGCATGGAAAATTGTGGAACAATATGTAAAATCTGGAGCACGTTTAATGAAGAGCTATGCTACCTCAATACACAGGAGGTGCCAGTTTCTTTGCATCTGAGGCGTGTAAAGTTCAGCCATTTTTTTTTTAAATCTTCGAAATGTTGCGCTCCTTAAATTCATACATTAACTTGAAGAAATTCTGAGTTATGTATTTGATCATTTAGACCTGCAAACGTGAAAAAACACTGGCATGTGGCTCTGCTGTGAGTCAGCGTTTCATTTCATTAAAGGGCTCCATATACTGCATTTCTAAAGTTGGTACAGAAAAAACAAATATGCTTAAAAGATATCCGAATTCTTGCGAACATTTATGACCTGGACTTTAAGTGTGACGTTTAAAGAATAAATGTATACTTTTTAAAACATAGCACATCGACTAATCACTTCTTCGTTTTATTTTGCCATTTTTTACTTTAACGTTGAGAGGAAGTTTGCAAATTGCCTTTTTTGTTTGATTAAAAATAATGGAAAATAACCCTATCTTATGGTTAATGGAGGAAAAAAGTGTATAAGATGATACAAATCATCACAACATGTCATCGAAGTAAAATGTCACAAGCCAGTTGCTGCTCGCAAAACTCAATACTTAACCGTGGTGTTGGAAAATGGGTTATTGGTAGGGCAGGTAGGTACCTACACCTAGCAACAAGCCACTAACCTCCACATAGGTACAGTTAGGTCTCAGTAAATTAATCCCAGCTCAACCCTTGGTAGCTTGGCAACGAGCGTCAAGGCTTAACTTAGGAGACAAAGTGTAAAGCATTCAAATATCACAAAACAGTAATTAAATAAAACACAGGAAACAGTTTAAAAATCCAAAACCAATTTATAAAAATAGTTTATATTTGTATCTTTAAAATGACACAAAAACGATTAAAATCGGTTCAGGGGAACCGGAGATATGAATTTTTAAAGAATTATTACTTTTCTAGCGCTTAGAAACAAAAAGCACCAATCGGGTCATCTGGTTGCACCTCGACCGGGGCAAAGTCAAACTTTCAGGCCGACCGCGATGGAGCCCTGCTCGGCTACAGGTCGCGGGAGGCCTCGGTTAAAAAGTTACCTTCTGACTTAGTCTTTATTTTGAAGTTTTTCTTCACCGGGACGAACCTGCCAGTTGAATCCGACCTCCTGGAGCCCTTGTCCGGATACGCGATGTGGGTTTCCTCGGTGGAGACTTTTACCTTCCGACTTAGTCGTTTTTTCGAGATGAAAATCCTTCGACCGGGGTAAACCTGGATCTTGATCCGACGTCCATGGAGCCCTTCTCGGATACGATGGCTGGGAGGTCCCGGTCAACTTTTTACGTTCGGACTTAGTCTCTTTTTTGGATGTTTTTCTTTACCGAGACGAACCACGAAGTCAGGCCGGGTCGCGGTTGAGGCAAGCCGGCTAGAATTTCTGCGGCGGGTCGGTCCCTCTCTGGAGCTTTTTTCCAAAAATTCTCAAATCTTTTCCAAACTTCTGGGGCTTCACCCAGATGTTCTTTTAAGGTTCTTTTGGGGTCCACAGCTCACCCCAAGGGTCCAGAAGTTCTGTGATGGTCCTTGGGGGGTGCGGACTTCAACTCCCAGAATGCACCTGGCGCAAACTCCTTTTTGGCCACTGGACAGTGGTCAGCTGGTCGCTTTCTTCAGGAGTTGGTGCAGGGGACTCTGGTTTAGCAATTTTTCACCTGTAGCAAACAGGGAGTCCCTCCTTGAACCAGTTGAAGCCAGGCAAAGTCCTTCTTGTGGTGAAGCCCAAGTGTGCAGCTGGTGCAGTCCTTCTGAGTGCAGGGTCCAGGTGCAGGCCAGGGGTCCAGCAGGGCAGTCCTTCTTCTCCTTTAGTTCCTTTCTTGTTGAAATCTGGTAGGGATCTGAGGTGTGGGGGCAGGTCTGCCAGTTTTATTCTTGCTCCTGGGTGAAAAGCAGGGGGGCCCTGGTTCTCCAATCAGGTACAGGGTCGTCCCCCTGTGATGACCACTTCCTGGGAAGTGTGGCAAAAATCCATCCCAAAAGGCAACAGTCTCTAAAAATCCAACATGGCTGAATCTGATTTTTGGAGGTTACATCTGGCTGAGCCCACCCACTGGTGTGGCTAAAAATCATAAACACACCCCTCTCCTGCCCTCTTCTAATCTAATCAAGGGGGCACCTAGCTGTCTGGGGTTGCAGGATGTGGGGGTGTTGCTGGGTGCTCCAGATGTCCTTCTCTGCCTTTGAAGACCAGTTTGGCAGCCCTCCCCCTTCCTGCCTCACCATCTGCTGAGGGGAGATTCTCTCCCCCAAGCACATTCCTTTGTGTGAAGGCTGGCCACTTCACACCTCATCAAGGCAGCCTGGCAGAAGCTGCTGCAGGCTGGCCAATCAGAGCACAGCAGCAAAAACAATGCAGAGCTGAAATTGGCAACTTTTTAGGTAAAGTCTAAACTTTTTACCTGAACTAGTTATATTAAATCCAACAACTGGAAGTTGTAGGATTTATTACAACAATTAATTTGATACCAAATTCTTGGTATGCAACATTTAAGGAGACTTTAAAATTTAAAATAAAGTCTGCCCATTCTAGCCTATGAAGGCCATTTACTTCAATGAGGGAAAAACGGATTTGGCTGTTTTTACCTCACCAGGGCTTATAAATCTATTTTTATAAAGTCCCTGCTTAGAGTTACATGGCACCCAGCCCTAGGGGCACATAGGGCACACCTTAGGGGTGACTTATATGTAAAAATAAGGTAGTTTAAGACTTTGGAAGTACCTTTAATTCCAAAGTCGAATTTGCATATAACTTTAATTTAAAAGCAGCCAGCAAGGCAGGCTTGCTTTTAAAATGACACTGGGCACCTCAGCAGTGCACCTAGGTGTGCACCACCTATGCTGTGGTCCCTAAACCTACATGCCCTACCATATACTAGGGACTTATAGGTAGGTTAACTTAGCCAATTATAATTAGCCTAATTTGCATATCCATTTTACACAGAGCACAGGCCCTGGGACTGGTTAGCAGTACCCAGGGCACCATCACGAAAATCCTTCGACCGGGGTAAACCTGGATCTTGATCCGACGTCCATGGAGCCCTTCTCGGATACGATGGCTGGGAGGTCCCGGTCAACTTTTTACGTTCGGACTTAGTCTCTTTTTTGGATGTTTTTCTTTACCGGGACGAACCACGAAGTCAGGCCGGGTCGCGGTTGAGGCAAGCCGGCTAGAATTTCTGCGGCGGGTCGGTCCCTCTCTGGAGCTTTTTTCC
This sequence comes from Pleurodeles waltl, assembly GCF_031143425.1. Taxonomy (NCBI): domain Eukaryota; kingdom Metazoa; phylum Chordata; class Amphibia; order Caudata; family Salamandridae; genus Pleurodeles; species Pleurodeles waltl. The sequence goes on from NC_090451.1 coordinate 373,559,542, forward strand.
AAAAATTCTCAAATCTTTTCCAAACTTCTGGGGCTTCACCCAGATGTTCTTTTAAGGTTCTTTTGGGGTCCACAGCTCACCCCAAGGGTCCAGAAGTTCTGTGATGGTCCTTGGGGGGTGCGGACTTCAACTCCCAGAATGCACCTGGCGCAAACTCCTTTTTGGCCACTGGACAGTGGTCAGCTGGTCGCTTTCTTCAGGAGTTGGTGCAGGGGACTCTGGTTTAGCAATTTCTCACCTGTAGCAAACAGGGAGTCCCTCCTTGAACCAGTTGAAGCCAGGCAAAGTCCTTCTTGTGGTGAAGCCCAAGTGTGCAGCTGGTGCAGTCCTTCTGAGTGCAGGGTCCAGGTGCAGGCCAGGGGTCCAGCAGGGCAGTCCTTCTTCTCCTTTAGTTCCTTTCTTGTTGAAATCTGGCAGGGATCTGAGGTGTGGGGGCAGGTCTGCCAGTTTTATTCTTGCTCCTGGGTGAAAAGTATGGGGGCCCTGGTTCTCCAATCAGGTACAGGGTCGTCCCCCTGTGATGACCACTTCCTGGGAAGTGTGGCAAAAATCCATCCCAAAAGGCAACAGTCTCTAAAAATCCAACATGGCTGAATCTGATTTTTGGAGCTTACATCTGGCTGAGCCCACCCACTGGTGTGGCTAAAAATCATAAACACACCCCTCTCCTGCCCTCTCCTAATCTAATCAAGGGGCACCTAGCTGTCTGGGGTTGCAGGATGTGGGGGTGTTGCTGGGTGCTCCAGATGTCCTTCTCTGCCTTTGAAGACCAGTTTGGCAGCCCTCCCCCTTCCTGCCTCACCATCTGCTGAGGGGAGATTCTCTCCCCCAAGCACATTCCTTTGTGTGAAGCCTGGCCACTTCACACCTCATCAAGGCAGCCTGGCAGAAGCTGCTACAGGCTGGCCAATCAGAGCACAGCAGCAAAAACAATGCAGAGCTGAAATTGGCAACTTTTTAGGTAAAGTCTAAACTTTTTACCTGAACTAGTTATATTAAATCCAACAACTGGAAGTTGTAGGATTTATTACAACAATTAATTTGATACCAAATTCTTGGTATGCAACATTTAAGGAGACTTTAAAATTTAAAATAAAGTCTGCCCATTCTAGCCTATGAAGGCCATTTACTTCAATGAGGGAAAAACGAATTTGGCTGTTTTTACCTCACCAGGGCTTATAAATCTATTTTTATAAAGTCCCTGCTTATAGTTACATGGCACCCAGCCCTAGGGGCACATAGGGCACACCTTAGGGGTGACTTATATGTAAAAATAAGGTAGTTTAAGACTTTGGAAGTACCTTTAATTCCAAAGTCGAATTTGCATATAACTTTAATTTAAAAGCAGCCAGCAAGGCAGGCTTGCTTTTAAAATGACACTGGGCACCTCAGCAGTGCACCTAGGTGTGCACCACCTATGCTGTGGTCCCTAAACCTACATGCCCTACCATATACTAGGGACTTATAGGTAGGTTAACTTAGCCAATTATAATTAGCCTAATTTGCATATCCATTTTACACAGAGCACAGGCCCTGGGACTGGTTAGCAGTACCCAGGGCACCATCAAAGTCAGGAAAACACCAGCAAAAAGAGGAAAATGGGGGAAAAAAGTTATGGGGCCTCTGCAATCAGCCCTGTTTTCTCACACGTGGGCATAAAACGCTTGGCTGTGGACTTCAGTGAACAGAACCCCCTGCCACTGGGAGGAGGAAGCTGAGCCAATAACCTCATCAAGTGTTTTAAAGAGTGCCAGCCTGCACACAATGCGGGACACTATAACACTTGGCAAATGTGTGTAAATATGTGGGCCTTTTCCAACTCCTAGAGTAGGATGTTGTCCTTAGTGTATCTGGAAGCTCTCTGTTGACTAGCGTCTTTTATCTTAAATTATTTAGTTGGAACATAGCTGGGGTGCGCTCTAAACAAAATATCAACAATTGAGCCAATGATAGTAGCCATTTTGTTGTGGTCTTGTTGTAAGAAACTTGGGGCCAGATGTAGGTAGGTAACATTTTGCGACTTGCAATTTGCGAGTCATACCGACTCGCAAATTGCAACTCGCAAAAGTGCATGCAGAAAGGTGTCTCAGACACCTTCTGCGACTCGCTATCGGGCCGCAAAGACCCACCTCATGAATATTAATGAGGTGGGTCGCATTTTGCGACCCCATAGCGAGTCCATGCTCTCACAGGGATGGTGGCCTGCTGGAGACAGCAGACCTCCATGTCTGTGACTGTTTTTTAATAAAGCAGTTTTTTTTTCTTTTTGCAGCCGGTTTTCCTTAAAGGAAAACGAGTTGCAAAAAGAAAAACTTCCAAAACCATTTGGTTTTGTTTTTTTCAGAGTAGGCAGTGGTCCATTGGACCACTGCCTGCTCTGAAAAAACATTTTTTTCGTCATTCACAAATGGGAAGGGGTCCCATGGGGACCCCTTCCCTTTTGCGAATGAGTTACCACCCACTTCAAGTGGGTGGTAACTGCGAGTTGGTTTGCGACCGCATTCGCGGTCACAAAGCAACTCAGCATGGCGATGCCGTCGCAAATAAGAAGGGAACACCCCTTCCAATTTGCGAGTCGCAGCCTCAAATTGCGAGTCGGTACCGACTCGCAATTTGAGGTTGTGCATCGCGTTAGGCCTTTTGCATGTCGCAAACTGCGTTTTTCATAGTTTGCGACGTGCAAAAGGCTTCCTACATCTGGCCCCTGGACACAAAATGAGGTATTTCAAGGAACTAGCAAACACTGTGTTAGAGGCCACTCTCAATCCTAAAACACTCAGCAATCATAATCCACTTGAGACTACACTAGGAATCCTAACCAAAAGTACAAAGGCTTGCTCTTACCTTGGGGTTCGGTATAAGAAAGCTAATGATGAAACTTCATTAGACAGTCAGCTAACAGCATGTCAGGGTTGTTTGACAATGTCTTTAAAGCTGCCAACATCAATCTTCGGATGTCCCTAAAAAGTGTCCCAAGAAATAAGGAGGAGGTAATATTGTGCAGGGCAAAATATAAAAGGGCATAAGAAAACGGAAAAACACATTTTCAAATGGAGGTCTGGAAGGAGTTGTCTCATGTACGCTATCAAAAGGCAGGCAACATCAATAAGGTGTCTTGAGCTTCTGTTCAGGATTTGGCTCAGAAGGATGGGTTGTACCTTTTTAAAAGTTTTACCTCCCGCCACTCACTGATAGGAATGATTGTATTGAGGCCTTGCCTTCATATGCCCGTAACATAACCTTAGAACTGCATGAGGTGGTAGCTGTCTGAGTAATAAGGCACCAGTTCCTTACAATTCAATGGGCTACCCGGGTCCCTGTATCTGGCCCATGATCTATTGCAGTTGTCCTGAACTTGTCACTTTGTCCCAGTCCAGCGTGACTAGCTAACCACAGTTCTAGAGCGACTGGGTCCCTCTAAGCCTATATAAAGAGTCCTGTTAGAAATGGGGTCTTTGGTTGGTAGTCAGGTTAACCCCTGTCCAAGCAAGGACCCTCACTCTAGTCAGGGTCACACACAATCCAAATTATCCTGTGCCCACTGTCTGGCAGCTTGGCACTAAGCAGTCAGGCTTAACTTAGAAGGCAATGTGTAAAGTATTTGTGCAATAAATCATGCAATAACACAGATTAGAACCACAAAAATACACCACACAGTGTTCAGAAAAATTTATAATATGTACCTGATAAAATGCTGGTCAAAACGATTAAGATGCAATAAGTATATGTTGAGATACCACTGTAAAAGTGATATAAAGTGTTTTTAGTCTTTTAAAAGCAATAAATGTCTCTTTCAAGCACAAAGTACCTGGTTCACATTCAAAATCTCCGCAAAGAACCGCAGAGGAGAAGATGTGTGGAAAATAAGGGGGTGTGCGTCGATTTCTTGGGCCGCACACGGCGATGTGTTGTTTAGTTTTCACGCAAGGCTTTGCATTGATTTCCAGCGCTCGGTTGTGGATACTCTTCGGGTTGTAGGGTTTCGGACTCACTGGGGATGATGTGTGGATTTTCGGCACTGACAGGAAGAAGTCACAGGGGCTACGTCGATCCGGTGGGCGTTGCGTGGAAATTTCTACCGCAAGGCAGGTGCTGCGTCGATTCCTCTCTGGAAGTCGGGCTGAGTCGTTCCGGCTCGTCTGTGCGTTGATCCAGTGGGCTGCCGGTCGCTACGCTGGTGCTGCATCAATCATCTCGTTGCGAAGTTGGGCTGCACCGTTCCGGTTCAGTGTGCAGTAAATTTTTCACCACAATGCAGGCTGTGCATCGTTTCTGGCAGGCAGTGTGTTGATTTTCACTGCACAAAGAGTCCTTCTGGTAGAGATGAAGTCTTTTTGGTTCTGAGACTTCAGGGAACAGGAGGCAAGCTCTATCCAAGCCCTTGGAGAGCACTTTTCAGCACAGCCAGAGAGCAGCAAGGCAGCAGGGCAACAACAAGGCAGCAGTCCTTCGCAGAAAGCAGTCAGGTGAGTCCTTTGGGCAGCCAGACAGGTCTTCTGGGCAGGTTGCAGGTTCTGGTTCAGGTTCACTTCTCCAGGAAGTGTCTGAGTTGGTAGGGGCAGAGGCCCTGTTTAAATATCCAAATGTGCCTTTGAAGTGGGGGAGACTTCAAAGAGTGGCTTAGAAGTGCACAAGGTACCCTTTCAGTTCAATGCTGTCTGCCAGGGTCCCAGTAGGTGGTGTGGCAGTCCTCTGTGTGAGGGCAGGCTACTGTCCTTTGACATGTTATTGTCAGGCCCTCCACCCTCCCAGCCTAGGAAGACCCTTTCAAAATACAGATGTATGCAAGTGAGGATGAGTATCTTGTGTTTGGGGTGTGTCTGAGTGAATGCACAAGGGAGCTGTCAACTGAACCCAGACAGACGTGGATTGTAAGGCACAGAGAATTTAAGTGCAGAGAAATACTCACTTTCTAAAAGTGGCATTTCTAAAATAGTAATATTAAATCCAACTTCACCAGTCAGCAGGATTTTGTATCACCATTCTGGCCATACTAAATATGACCTTTCTACTCCTTTCAGATCAACAGGTACCACTCAAACAGTATGTGAGGATAGCCCCAATGTTAGCCTATGAAGGGAGAAGGCCTCACAGCAGTGTAAAACCGGATTTAGGAGTTTTACACTACCAGGACATGTAAACCTCACAGGTACATGTCCTGCCTTTTGCCTACACAGCACCCTGCCCTCTTGGTTACCTAGGGCATACCTTAGGGGTGTCTTATATGTAGAAAAAGGGGAGTTTTAGGCTTGGCAAGTACTTTTAAATGTCAAGTCGAATTGGCAGTGAAACTGCACACACAGGCCTTGCAATGGCAGGCCTGAGACATGGTTAAGGAGCTACTTACGTGGGTGGCACAATCAGTGCTGCAGGCCCACTACTAGCATTTAACCTACAGGCCCTGGGCACATATAGTGCACTTTACTAGGGACTTATAAGTAAATTAAATAATCCAATTGGGTATGATCCAATGTTACCGTGTTTAGAAGGGAGACAGCATATGCACTTTAGCAGTGGTTAGCAGTGGTGAAACGCGAAGAGTCTTAAAACCAGCAAAACAGTATCTAAAAAGTGGAGGGAAGCCGGCAAAACTTTAGGGGTGACCACCCTAAGGCTTTCAGGTCTAACATGTGTTCCCCCCAGCTGAAAGTGGGGAGAGCTACCCAACCTCCTGGGAGCTCTCATTGCTAAGGCGGAAGTATCTGGAGAGACTATCAGTGTTGGCATTGTCAGTCCCCGGGTGATGCTCCACTGTAAAGTCTATCCCCTGTAGGGAAATGGACCACCTTAAGAGTTTAAGAGTTTAGGATTCTCACCCCTCATCTGCATGAGCCATCTGAGGGGCCTGTGGTCTATCTGAACCCTAAAGTGAGTCCTAAACAGGCAGGGTCTCAGCTTCTTCAGTGCCCAGACCGCAGCAAATGCTTCTCTCTCAATAGCACTCTACCTCTGTAAATTAAATAGTCCAATTGGGTATGATCCCATGTTATCATGTTTAAAGGGAGAGAGCATATGCACTTTAGCACCGGTTAGAAGTGGTAAAGTGGACAGAGTCTTAAAACCAGCAAAAACTGTTTCTAAAAAGTGGAGGGAGGCAGGCAAAAAGTTAGGGGTGACCACCCTAAGGCTGTCAGGTCTAACAAGCCCCATTACTGACAAATGTTATACATGAGGCCTGCATGTCAGGGCTACTTTTGTGATGGTGCACTGCAATATTAGTTATGTTTTTTAAAAGGACAACTGTAGGGATCCCTGTCATTACCATTCAATGTACCTTTTGTATTGAATCATTAAAATTGTGGGCAGGATTGTTCTGGAGACGCTGCTGCAGTTGACATCTGAGTGTATGAGTTTAGGACTGTTCTAAGGACACTTGAGCAATGTCTGACCTTTATCTTCTTATTTCTAAATACAAGATTACCAAATGTAACTCATCTCATATGGCCCTTTCGTGCTCATTTGATAGCATCAACAGTTTCAAATTGTGAGAGATTTTGAGCAATATTATTGTTTAAGATTTGGTGATTTTTTTAGATGTATTACACTTTGACCTCTCAGCCTCTATAAGTTTTGGAAATAAAGGGAAATGCACAAATCCATTTGGATTAGTGCAGTGGGTTCAGCAAGGCTTTTTCCTTGTCCCAATTTATTTTTTATTGTATATTGGGGTTTTCTTCTTGGAAGCAGGGGCTGACATGCCAGTGATTAAAAACAGGCTTGTGCTTGTCTGTCGATGCAGATAATGCAGGTAATGTGTCTAGAACCCCTAATGGACTAAAGAAAGTATGCAGTTCTTTCATGAAATGTATGGAGCATTTCAACCTAGAGACTAAACTCACTAAAACGTTTATCATGGCTTGCGGTCCTAAGAACCTAAAGTCCAGCTGTTATGCTGTTAGGGGCAAACAAATAGAGAGTACCCCACACTTTCCATATTTGGGGGTAACATTTACCTCTACCTGGCATTCCTATTTGTTTGCCAAGAGTTAGTGTTTTGCTCAATCAATGGGTTTTTATTCAATAAAGTAGAGAATCTAGGGAAAGAACAATCATCCCACCTTTGGAAATCTTTAAACATAAATGTGTTTCTTTAATGGTGCTTGGGGCTGGAATCTGGAGGTATTGCAACATTAGCCCCCTACAGGTGGTGGAAAATCGTGCATATCTGTGCATTTTGGGCCTCCCTATGAGTGCCTCTAATTATGCAATGCATGAATAATTGGGATTAGGGTAAGTAGAGGATAGCATTTAACTCGACCTGCTATTATTGTAATTATCTATTTGGAAAAATGAGTATGCAATCCTGAATAAGGCCATACTAAAGGATTGTCTCTATTATGAATATCGCTATGATATCCCTTGGCTTCACTATATAAAAACCACTGTAGAGTCTGGGTAGACCAAACTAGTTTCCTGCCCCAGACAAACTAAATAACAGTGACTAGACTGGGACTATTCATAACTTTCTGAATGCCAGATGTAAGGAGCTGAAGAGGGTGGTACCTTTAAAGTCATCTGTTAGAGATTACATTTTGATACAGACCACCTCAGGCCCTTAGCCCTTTCTTACGTAGGTTAATCACACATGGGAGCGTCTGCTCCTGGCCAGGATTAGAATGGGCTCCATAAGGTGATACATGTTTTTTTCTTTGGGGCAACTTGACACCAAATACATTCATTGGTGGCTTATAATGAATTTTCATGGCAAACTTTGCTTCGTTTTTTTGGTAAGTTGTATTTGCCCTTTTCTAGGAGATACCGCTTTCTGATTTTAAGGAAGCTAGGATTCTTAAGTGTAGGCCAGCATTTACTCATTCTTCCTTCTATGGACGTTTGCATGCCTTTTAGACTCTTCCTTAAATCAGCTGCTCATTACTGCAATTACCTGCTCTTTCGAACTTGCCTTGCTGTGAAAACATTATTATTAACTATCTGATTTTTAGTGCCAGGAGCTCATTTACTGCTGAAAAATCAGCACAAACGGCACCATGTAGCATGTCTGAGTGTGCTGCTGCTCAAATTGATTTTGCTGTCACTCAAGTGGATTTTTTATTGAGTGGCGGCTCTCTCACCGTGAATGGTTGCAACTGTCAGTGACCGTCCGCGGTAACAAAATCTCATTGGGTGCCTTCCTAGAACCTGAAAATCATGTTAAGGGATGCCAATTCTTGCTCTGCAACTTATCATTGGAAAACCAAGTATAATAAAAAGCTCTCCATGTGGTATTTGGTGCAATTTGGCTGGAAGTCCGTGCTACAAGCAGAACCATGGGTAGCCACCAACTCCACCGGTGGACCGGAATTTATCACTCACTACTAGCGGCGCCATTTTGAGATCTTTGGGTTATGCCCCATTCAAGAAAATAGAAAAAACGGGAGGCCATGTTTTGGGGAAATTAGGATTGCCTATTTTAATTAGCTCCCATGCATATTTTATTTTCTTATAACTGTAATGTACCATTCAGATATTCCAGATAGCCCTATTACAATAGTAAAGTAATAGTAAAGTAATAAAAATGCCCCAGCTGCATAATGATGCATCCATACACACGTTATCATGCATGCACTTATGGGCCATCTTGGAATAGTAAGGAAACTCAGTCAAAGATGGTTGCTGTGTGGATGTGGTTTCACATATGAGTCACATTTGATTGTATGCCTTAGTACCCAACAGTGCCCGTTTTGAATTTATTTTTTTACTTTATCCTTCCAACATGGCTAATGGCAATTAGAACTGTAAAATAAATAAATAAAGTGTGCAGAAACATGTAAAAGTCAAGCAAGCAGTACTACAACATTTTAAAGCAGCTCTTTCCTCAGAGGAAATTACAGGATGGGTATTTTCCAGGAGTTCCTGAATGGCATGGAGAGCCATTGTAAATGTGAGTGTGTGTGTGTGTGTGTGTGCGTGTGCGTGTGTGTGTGTGTGTGTGTGTGTGTGTGTGTGTGTGTTTGTGGGTGGGTGCACATGTGTGTGTGGTAGTGGAGAGAGGATGTTGCAGTCATTGTAGGTGTGTGACCTTCTTAGAAATGCTGTGGACAGATTCCAACACTGAGGAGAAAGCCTGATGACAAATGCCTAAAGCCTGCTGAGCTACACTAGTCAATGCCTGATAGGGGATGTCCAAAAGCCCATTCCTGTGTATTTATTTATGTGCATGTGTATACATATTTTGAGTTAAATTCTTGCAATTCTATGAAAGATGTATCAAGCCTAATGATACATATCCTTTTGTGTTGCTAAAGTTGTCCTAAGTGCAAAGGGTATGCCCAGATGTGGAACCCTTGCTCACTGTGCCACTGGATTCGAGATAGCCTGGCTGATGAAGGGTGATACCCTGAAACTTGTACCATGATGCTTGTTTCCGGTCCAGGGACGACCTGATCTGGTAGTTCGGGCTGGACTGTTCCTGTGGGGAATGGGGTCAAGACTGATTTGCATATGGCTGGGTCCAAACTGGGGTGACATGGAGAGCAAAAAACCAATGGATTGAACCCAGATCTGTGACTGGGAGTGAGTGTTTGAAAAGTTTCAACACTCCGTCCATCATCATTTAGTGTTGCTAAAGTTGTCCTAAGTGGGAAGGGTATGCCCAGATGTGGGTCCCTTGCTCACTGTGCCACTGGATTTGAGCTAGCCTGGTTGATGAAGGGTGATACCCTGAAATCTGTCCCAAGATGCTTGCTTGTGATCCAGGGAGGACCTGGTCTGGCAGTTCTGGCTGGACTGTTCCTGTGGGGAACAGGGTCAAGACTGATTTGCATCTGGCTGGGTCCAAACTGGGGTGGCATGGTGAGCAAAAGAACAATGGAGAAAACCCAGATCTGTGACTGGGGGGTAAGTGTTTGAAAGGATTCAGCACTCCGTCCGTATGCCCAGACGTGGGTGCCTTGCTCACTGTGTCACTGGATTTCAGCTCGCCTGGCTGATAAAGGGTGATATCCTGAAACCAGTCCCAGGATGCTTGTTTCTGGTCCAGGGAGGACCTGGTCTAGCAGTTTGGGCTGGACTGTTCCTAAGGGAAGCAGGATCAAGACTGATTTGCATATTGTTGGGTCCAAACTGGGGTGGCATGGTGAGCAAAAGAATGATGGATTAAACCCTGATCTGTGACTTGGGGTGAGTGTTTGAAGACTTTCAACACTCTGTCCATAATCCTTTTGTGTTGCTAAATTTGCCCTAAGTGGGAAGGGTATGCCCAGACGTGGGTCCCTTGCTCACTGTGCCACTGGATTCGAGCTAGCTTGGCTGATGAAGGGTGATACCCCGAAACTCATCCCAGAATGCTTGTTTCTGGTCCAGGGAGGACTTGGTCTTGCAGTTCAGACTGGACTGTTCTTATGGGGAACAGGGTCAAAACTGATTTGCATATGGTTGGGAACAAACCAGGGTGGCATGGTGAGCAAAAGAACAATGGATTAAACCCAGATCTGTGACTGGAGGTGAGTGTTTGAAAAGTTTCAACACTTCGTCGATCATCCTTTTGTTTTGCTAGAGAGGATGTTGCAGTCATTGTAGGTTTGTGTGCAAGAATGAGAAGCACTACCTCCAGGCTGCTTCCATCTTAGAAATGCTGTGGACAGATCCCAACACTGATGAGAAAGCCTGATGACAAATGCCTAAAGCCTGCTGAACTGCACTAGTCAATGCCTGATAGTGGGTGTCCAAAAGCCCCTTCCTGTGTATTTATTTATATGCTTGTGTATGCATATTTTGAGCTAAATGCTTGCAAGTCTATAAAAGAAGTATCAAGCCCCCTGATGCATATTCACCTGTGGAATGTTTACATGATACTACTCTTAAGGTCAAGGAAATTCAGCTGATGGATTTAGCACTGCCTCTAAAAATCTGAGGATTTTTTCCACTGCTGAACAGATCATCACCGTTCATAGTTGAGAAATCTGGCTAACTCAGAAGACCTGCCCTCTAATCCTTGTCTTTGCAAATTATACAACTTGGGAAAGGTGAAATATTGAAAGCATGCCCAGGTACAACTATGCATCTGACAAACATAAAACTGAATTTTGAGATAAGAGGAAGGCTAACATGGTATGAATTACATGCTTTTGTGCCGGTCTTTGTGGGTCATGAAAGCACTGTGCAGGTGAGGATTGGCAAGGAAAAAATGCTACTTATGCTGTATTTGCACTACACCAATTAAAGCAAGGTTGATATGATAGACATAAGTACATGCAGCACTTAGGCTTCCATTCCAAGTTCCTTAGTAACTCTAAGGAGATATACTATAATGACTATCTCCCCGGGTGTTAAAGGTGTTAAATCTTCCAGAATAAGGAATAACCTGTCAGTTCCAGATGTACTGAATCCTTTAAAACAGGTTGACCTATTTGTGGAAGAGGTCAACACCGAATTTTACCACCTGCTGTGAACATGTGGTAAATATCTGGCGGGTCAGTGACGGACAGGTATGGGTCAGGGGCACATAGTGCATCTGGAGAGTGGGATGCTTTGGACTATGTGAGGGAAGCATTATATGCTGCCCCATGATGCTGAAGGGGGGCAAGTGGTACCAGTCTTTACCTCTGCCTACAGCCCCTCTGTACCTGTGATTTCACTCTGTGCAGAACTGCAACATGTTAAATTTGGCGTGGTATTTCCAGACCTCGTAATTTTGGGTCCAGGCACCCACAGATGACCGGAGAGGTGTCCCTTTATAAATAACTTTCTGAACAATTCAAAGTGGTTTCCTGGTGGTTTTATATGATTTGAGCTTTCTTTACAGTAAGCCCTTGTAAAAAAAAAAAATATGCGTTTGCTGTAAATGCGTGACTTTAATCTTCAAATATTGCAATCATAGCTCATTTTATTCTGATAGCTGTACAAAGTCTATAAAGTTATCTTATTTTAAAATAAATATAAACATGTTTTAACTAAAATATTTCTTGACCCTGTCAAGAAGATATAGCGAACTCATAAATGACTGAGCTGTAATGTACATTGTTCAGGATGTCCTACTTTTTATTTTCTGTATTCATCACCATTGCTTTCAGAGTGACTTTGGAACGATTTTACTGCTCTTTCAGAGTTCATTCCTAACCCATCATCCACAAGCAAAAAGAAATGGCTTGAACACGTTAATGTTGTCTTAAAATAGTCGTCTACAGTGAGATTTAGAGAGATGCAAAACATACAAATTAAAGCAAATACTCGTTTACTCTAGCTACTATTATTTTTTCATTTTTAAGAGTACCAAAAAAGGGAAATCGATACCTACTGAAAACAAAACATCACTTGCGAATCTCAGAGACCACTGCTTCAATCCAAGATGTGTCTACTTCGCTCGGCATTCAGAAGGACGTCGGCAATAATGCTAAAATCTGAGCAGCAATTCATTTTCCACGTTATACTCCATTAATCAAGCTCAAGAAACCCACAAATGAACTGCACGAATAACTCCGTCCCTTTGGATTCATTTACAAAGGACAGCGTGTAATTGTCTTGATATGATTCACTTTTTCAATTGAAATTATTAAATGTTAAGTTCTACGCGACTTAAAATGTTGAAGTCAAATTTTAATTATAAAAATATTAAATTAAATACGTCCTTCAGCTGAGTGCGTGCAGGTGTCACCTGAAGGAGACTGCTCCCAACGACTCTGCTTTTATCTTAACTGTTGAGCAACTATACATTTATTTTTCCTACGAGTGAAGAAATTCACTAGTGATACGTGTCTATCTCTAATGCTAAGTCAGTTCCTAAAATTAGAAATAAATAATTAAATAGAAAAATAAATAAATAAGTGCAGCATATTGGTAACTTTTTACCACATTGTTAAAGTTTGGGGGAAGAAGGTTATTAATCTCGAAAAAAATAGTAATCATATTTTCATGATAAATATTAATGTAAATTAATTATATATATTCATGTTAAGTAGAAATAGCACTACATTAAAATACGACTATGCCATTAACCTAGTTTTATAATAAATATTGAATTAATGTAGATATAATACATTAAATTAAAATTATTTCTGAGAGTTTAATTTAAAAAATAAATGGTCACCTAGAACAAAAAAGGAAACAAAATATAAAATATATTACTATGCATTAATAACTATTAACCGTAATGTACACAATGTTTTTAAAAAATAATTATATTTTAATAAAATGTACTGTTATAATAATTTTAAAAGCAAAAGAGCCTTTTAAAATACTCTATAGTTGGATTTGGAATATAAACTATTTCTATACAGTACATTTTAACATTAAATATAACCCTATATAAAAAATACTGCTACACTATTTACCAAGTTTTGAATTAATATTGAATTATAGTAGATAAAATACATTTAATTTAAATGGTTTCTCTGAAGTTTAATTTAAAAAAATACACTCCCACCTAAAGTAAAAAAAGAAATAAAATATGAACTATTATTTTGTGCATTGATACCTATTAACAATAATGTACATAATTAATTAACAAAAAATATATTTGAATAAAATGTATTGGTATAATAGTTTTAAATTTAAAATAGCTTTTTAAAATATTTTATATTTGAGTTCGAAATATATACTTTTTTATACATTACATTTTAACATTAAATTATATTCATTTATAGCTATTGTAAATATTTTAATTTCATTTACATTTTGTTACTATGAAGTCGTATTTTAAGTCGCTAACTCCATTATTTTTCCATGGGAGGCGGTTGCAATACTAGTGGTTGGCCCTGTGTGGTGCTAAACATATTTAAGCTCTGAGCTACTGTTTAGGACCCCTTTTTGGCTACAGTAATTATAGAAGTGCAGTTTGTGAATAACTAGGGTCTTACTCTGTTGTGGGTGGGTTGATTCCCTTCCCCCTAAATGCCTCCCGACCATCCCTAAACCTGTCTACATTCCTGCCTTAATCCCCTCCCATTGTTTGCAAGTATTTTCCATTTTCCAACCAGTCCCCTGAGTCCCTCCCACATTTACTACTAAAACATATATCTATATGTGCGAAGACTCTCCATTCAGGGCGAAGATCTCCACATACATAGGTATAAGAAAGTCAAAGACATAAATCTGGACCTAGGTTTGAGAATAGCTTTTTGTAGTATGTTTTGTTTATTTAAATTGTTGCTGTGTTGATAGTGATATTCATATTTTTGCTCTGAACACCATAATCTCACTAATTAGAAATACTTCTTCTTAATATCAGTTCCAAGGGATAAGCTTTGCCGAAGTGAACATAACCTCAACTGCAGTATAGCAGCTTGACTAGCAGACTGATAGATATCTATAATAAATGCTGGGAAATGTATCCATGTGGCAAGTATCCTGAATCATGGAGCCTATAGTTTACCAGACGCATATATTGCACATCATTTGTTAATCGTCCCCCATAGAGAGATAGATGAGGAATCTTGGCCCAACAATAAACCTTACATCCTTCCAAATGCAGGATAAACAGAAACTATGTCAATATTTTGACAATATTGCTCTTAGTTTTAGGTTTCTGTCTTTATGGATACACTACCCTCTGACATGGATACCTTCCAGGGTTTTGGTGAAGCCACTCTGTCTATTTCTATTGCTGCAGTTCGGCACTGCAGTCTTGTCCTACTTTCCATAGGATAATCCAGTGCTTAATTTTAGCCGGTGGATTCTCATGCTGGGCTCCGGCACAGGCACTAATTACATCCACATGGTGGCCATCTAAATTAGGAATGAGAACAAAAACTGTTGTTTAATAACTCTTTATGTATTCAAAATGACTAGCACCATCTGCCCAAGCCTTTCTTATAGTTTTCGACAGCCTGTAATAGTCTGAACTGTCCCACTTGTAGGAGGGTCATGGGTAGTAGTTGTGTGGATGCGGTTATTGGTAGCGCTGACCGGGGCAATGGGTGATGCAAGCTCTAGTGGCCTCCTGACGAGGGCCCTGGCACTTCTATTTTTACAAATTAAGCACTGGAATATTTGAAAGTATCACTGACCTGCAAGGCATGAGCAGGTACTAAAATAGGAAAATAATTTCAATCAACTGTCTTAGTCACTCCATTTTTGTTCATTTCTTTGAATAATCTTTGTCATGCTAACGAGTGATTTCCGGTCTTGGTTTCAAGGAACTCTGCCTGGGCAGGCAATTTAGCTCCTTACCAGTCTGCACTAACACAAAATAGTACTGCAAGCTTTTCATGCTGTCTAAAGTACCAAATTACTCTGCCCCTGTGTCTTTCTTCACCAAAGTATCCACTGTCTGTTCCCTTTTGAAAGCACTATATTGCACAGGACATCTGTGTTAACCTTCACCAAGGCTTGCATTACAGAGAGATTGTGTTGTCTTTGAGCTATGGCACTTTCTAAGCACTCAGCATGTCTTAGACACATCTGTTCAAGACTGATATATTCCACTGTGTACCTTAGTGTCTTGGTGCTGGGTGATTTGAGTTCAGATCTTGTTTAATTCCCATTGCCTTCATTAGTGCTAGATGGGTTTTTGTGGGCAGACTATTCACCAGTGCCACGTTCCATGTGTGCTTACTATTGCAAAAGGTTCCACTTTTCTGCGGAATGGGCATGCGCAAATGTTGGCTTTGTTTCTAAGCACTGTGGATATCTAGGTTGTTGGTATCTAGGATGTTAGTTGATTTTCAAAATCCTCATTACTGTTAAAAAAGGTAATTGAATTGCTTTCTGAGTTTCTCGAAACTTTGTCTACCCAAAAAACTCAGCATGTCCCTGTTTCCACTCCATTGTTTGTATTAGTGCAAGGTGTGTATTTTTTACTGTTCAGCTATTTTTCGAGGCACTAGATATGCTGCCCCTGCACTCTATGTTTTCATAAGGCACTGTTAGCTCCGTTATTAGGTGCTATGCACGCTGGTAGCCTGCGTTAAGTATTCCTTACTCGAGCTTGCATCACCCTGCAGTGAAACCCAAGTTCACTGTCAAAGTGTTAATGTACTTGCTTCTCCACTGGTGGTGCAGAGACGTGATTCACTTAAAAATTCTGAGTAATGGTGGTTTATCACAATAAGTTAGCACACCCCAGCATCATCCTCATATAGGCTACTGCCAGGAAGAATCAGGGAGTGAGGGGAGTCCAAGGAGTGTTCAAACAATGCATTATGTTCAAGATTGTGTGTTCATTGTAAAACATACCAAGTACACAGGTAACTATCACCTGTGACCACATTTAACAGACCCAATAGAACAGGTAAGTGGAGGTTTGGTTTGCCAGACATTTTGCCAGTTGCTATAATTTTTCAGCTCCGCATTGGCACCCTTGTGTCTGTTATTGTTGTCCTAAATTCATCCCAGCATTCACAGCATTCATCAGGACTACCCCAAACGTCGTTCAATTCCAGAATGAAAAAACACATCTCATCCGAGAATTCTACATCTAGATGTACCAACAACCCCACCCACCTCGCTAAACTCCAATATAAATGTGTTTGTTTTTGTTCAAAGAGATGAGGTTTATAAAGATTGAAGAACTTCTGATCGTTATCATTCATTGTGTGTACTTGCTCATCTGATTGTGTTTATTCTCATACTGTTTATGTGTTGCCTACCATAAACTGATGATGAAATCCAAAGCGGAATATTTTGCCAATAAAATTAGCAACAGTAACAACTCTGTTGAGGAACTTTTCAGCCTAGTGAATAGCCTTTCGCAATCAATGCTTTCTGCTGACTCAATCAAAGTTTCCAGTACACTTTGTAATAATCAGGCAAATTACTTTAATAACAAGATAGAGGACATTTACTCATTTTTTTTCCTGTCATCTTGGCTGCAGGGTCTGATGATGTGACTCTGTCAAAAGACATAACTCGTTTCCTCGTCTTTGCCTCCGACTGTTTCAAACCCTCTGCAGCCAGGTGAAATCCAGCTCACCGAAAATCCATGCAAACCTAATGTTTTTATTAAACTTCGGGATTCGCTTCTCCCTTTTTGTCTAGAACTGGTTAATCACTTTTCGTCCACTGCCACTTTGCGTGGCTCATGGAAGCATGCTAAAGTTAGCCCCTTCCTTAAGAAGCCATCTTTGGATGCCTCAAAGCCTGGAAATGTTCCGCTCATCTCCCTCCTACCTCCCTACTTTTCTTATTAAGGTAATGCAGCATTACGTCAACAACATCTGAACCAAGTTTTTATAAGAGAATTACTTTGTGGATGTATCCCAAAATGGTTTAAAACCTGCACACACTACGAAATCCACACTCCTTGCAGTCACTGAGCTTCACAGTGCCTTAGATGAAGGCATATCCTCAGCCCTGATCTTTCTTGACCTGAACGCTGCATTTGATGCAGTGTCTCACAAAATCTTACTTAAGTTGCTGCAGGACATTGCTATAGAAGGGCCTACTCTGTCCTGGTTTTCCTCCTTTCTATGGGAGTGTTTCTTTCAGCTCATCGCTACCCCATATAGCTCTCAATTTCAGGTATTTCACCTCCATCAGGCCTCCTCTCTAAGTCCCACTTTGTTTAACATTTATATCCAACGTTTTGCACAGGTGATAAAATCCTTGGGAATTACGTTTGTATTGTATGATGACAATACTGAGCTTGTGCGTTTATTCTCAATAAATCCATTGCAAGACATGGCCATCTTTAAATAAAAAGGCACGCTTGCCGTTGCTGATGAGGATGAATAATAAATGTCTATGCCTCAAAGCAAATAATACCACCTTCCTCCTACTTGAGAAACAAGCCCCTCCTGGGGTGACTATTGGTGGCGTTCCTCCCTCGGGCCTCCCCCCAAACGCAAGTTGTCTAGCAAGAACATAGGAGTTTGGGTAGACAAAAGCTTGGCTTTTGAGACCCAAGCCAATTTTGTTCTTGGCACCTGCTTTGGGCTCTTGAGAAGCCTTAAACCTTTTCTGGGACTTTTTGACCCACGCACCTGTCAAATTATCATTTTGGCAGTTATCCTGTCCCTCCTGTACCTCACTACAATGTACCTTAAATCCTTCCAAATTCAGAGTAAATAGAAATTATGCCAATATTTTGACAATATTGCTCTGACAATTCTGTCACCATCGACACAGCATTTTCTGACATGGGTACCGTCCAGAGGTTTGGTACCAGTGCTGTTATATGTCTAGCATTGTTCTGAGGTTTCTGTGGCTTCCTGTGGACAAGCACATCCACTTTAGGATGATCTTTACTGCCCATAAGATTCTTCGTTCCCAAGGAGCTAAAATTCTTAGCAACATCATCTCCTTTTACCAGCCATTGTGTTCTCTGTGCTCCACCAATCTCAACATGGCCATTGTTCACCAAGTCAGGAGAATCAGAGCAAGGGGCCAATCATTCCGGGCTCAAGCACCTTTCCTCTGGAACTCCATTTCTGGCTATATGAGGAACATGCAAAACAACCTGCTTTTCAGAAAAATCATTCAGACCTGGTTTTACTCCACCTATGCCTTGTCATCTGGTTTGTGGGTGTTTGCTGTTGCTGTTCGTCCTTTGGGTCTGTGCTGGGAAGCCCCATTGCCAGAGCGGCTATGTCCTCTAAAAGCTGTATAACATAACATAACACATATATATGTATATATATATATATATATATATATATGAGTGATGAATGCCTACTCTGCCTCAATGTCATTAACACAGCCTGTGAGAGCAAAAAAAAGTACATGGAGAGGACGAGGAGTAGTGGTGCTTGGTTAAAACATAGCTGCAGATTTATGAAAAGTGGCGCTGCACACAGTGCAGCGCCACTTTTCTTGCACCCCTTAGCACCCCCTAATGCCACCATGTGTGTGCCATATTTAAAATTCAGCGCATCATGGCAGTAGTCAGGGGTAGTAACATCATAATTTTTTACGCTAATCCTACAAAGCACCCAGAGGCCCATTGAAAATAGTGGGAGCTTCCCTTTAATGCCTGCATTAAAAATGCTGTTAGAAATGATGCAAAGAAATCTCTAAGATGTTTTGTGACATTTTTTCGCCCACCTAGCGCCGGAACGCCTCCCTTGCAAACATTATGCCTGGTGCAGGCATAAGGTGGCGCAAGGTGATACAAAGTTGTGCAATACATGCATTGTGCCACTTTGTAAATATGACACTGTGTTTTTGGCCTTTCAACACCACACTAGCGTAAAAAAAATGATCCTAATGTGACGTTGGAATGGCACTAGGCCAGCTTACATCTGGGCTGTAGTTTAGTCGTTTTCACTAAATATATTATGGAGCTTCTTTCCTTTCTCTCTCGATGGATGAGTGTTGGAGACGGCATGTTCTGGTTGGCTGAGGCGAGGCACTAGTCAGGCAGAACCTAACCATCTCATCAGAAGTAGGTGATTACACTCATTGTATAACCTGTGCTCACCCTTGAGTAGTTTGGCACAGAGCAGTCAGGCTTATCACAGAGGCAATGTGTAAAGCACTGGCACAGCACTTCAACACAATAAATACACTGAGCATCACAAATGAGACTTCACATGAGGTGCATGTAAATAAAATTTGTATTCAACACACACATGAATCAACACCACATGAATATCATGTAACCTGAGCATAAATCAAATTCAGAAAGATCACTGGTAGTATGAGTCCCAACAGTGTTAATACGAATTAGCTGTATGCACATGTGAGGAAAAACAATACTTTCCCTCCCCGCACCCACATGCAGTAAATCTGCATTGGCAGCAAGATACCAATTCAGGGATCACCCTAATTCAATAAAAAATTGTTGTAAGATGCATCCCGGTTCCCAATGATAGTAGCAATGTATACATATAGAGAAGTATAGCACTTTTGAAATAGCTCAGTGGCCTAGGCCTCACCAGTAAATGCCAATGCCAAACACTGTTGTAAACGATGTGCACAGCAGTGCTGCCATGTGCTGAAATCAAGCACAGACACCTGCTCCCTCACTCTGCACCCCTACGTGGTGCCACGGATATCAGTCACCATAGTATACATGCTCTCTCACACACTTGTTTCCAGCACCCTAATGCGGTGCTCTGACAGCCAGCAGGTGAGGTGTAAATGAGTTCATGACCACTCTTGGACGCAAACCTTCCCCCACCCTCCAACCAATTCCCTCCCCCTCAGAGTTAGCAATGAAGTGACCATTCCACTGATCCTAGACCGCTTGTAGCTGGTGTTTACAATTATTGAGGATCCTGGGACAAAGGTACAGGGGAAGAAAGAAAGAATGGCTGTTGAGGCAACTGTCGGCAAATGGAGGTTGGGTCCCCACTGGGGAAGTTCAATCAGGGGTCTCCACACCGGCCTTCTGGCGTGCGCCCTATCTAAAAAGCACAGGGGGATGGTTACCTTGGTACACACTGTTCACAGTGGTGCCCAGCCAAGCCAAACGCTCCACTTCACGGATAGTTACCAATCCAGCACCTCCCAGGACAGGAGACACCACATCTAGGGTGTGATGACTTGGATCATCCCAGGTGTCCGTATTGCACACAAAGAGTTTACCAAATTCTGTGCCCTCCTGGCATGGGCACAAGGCCTGATGTGCGATAACCTAGGTTGCACCAGAATGTTCCGAATGCACACGCAAAGTGCTCAATGCAGGGCCTCCCTTGGATAAGGCCCAACATCTGGTGCACAATGACTTGAGTAGCACCAGACAATTCTGCTCGTACAGGAAAGGTCACCAATGCCATGCCTCCCTGGAATGAGGCACAATGCCCGGTGCGAATTGGGTTGAGGCACACCAGACAATCGTGCTTTCACACAACAAGTTACCAATACTGTACCTCCCTTGAATGAAGGACAACTACTGGTGCGCAATGACTTGAGTAGTACCAAATAATCCTACTTGCACACAATAGGTTACCACTATAGAGTCTCCCAGGAACGCAACACCATGCCTGGTGCGCA
This sequence comes from Pleurodeles waltl, assembly GCF_031143425.1. NCBI lineage: Eukaryota > Metazoa > Chordata > Amphibia > Caudata > Salamandridae > Pleurodeles > Pleurodeles waltl. Next base: position 373,580,350 of record NC_090451.1, read on the forward strand.
ATGATTTGAGTAACACTAGGCACTTTTGAACACACAATCAGTTCCTGTTCCATACCTTCCAGGAATGATGCACAATATCTGGTGTACTATGACCTTAGTCACACCAGACACTTCCGCATTCATACGCAAAGTGCTCAATGCAGAGCCTCCCTGAGATGAGGCCCAATGTCAGGTGTGTGATGACTTGAGTTGCACCAGACAATTCCGCTGGTACAGGAAAGGTCACCAATGCCGTGCCTCCCTGGAAGGAGGCACAACGACTGGTGCAGGATGGCTTGAGTCACACCAGACAATCCTGCTTGCACACAACAAGATACCAATGCTGTGCCTCCCTGGATGAGGCACAACTTCTGGTGCGCAATGACTTTAATCTGACCAGGCAATCCTGCTTGCACTTTCTAGGTTATCAGTGCAGTGCCTCCTGGGAATGAGACACCATGTCTGGTGTGTGATGACTTGAGTCACACCCGGCACTTCTGAACACACAATCAGTTCCTGTTCCGTACCTCCCTGGAATGATGCACAACATCTGGTGCGCTATGACCTGAGTCGCACCAGACACTTCTGAATGCACATGCAAAGTGGTCAATGCAGGATGTCCCTAGGATGAGGCCTAACGTCTGGTGCGCAATGACTTAAGTCACACCAGACAATTCTGCTCATACACGAAAGGTCACCAATGCCATGCTTCCCTAGACTGAGGCACAACGCCTGGTGCTGGATGGCTTGAGTCACAACAAATAATCCTGCTTGCACACAATAAGTTACCAATGCTGTGCCTCCCTGGAATAAGGCAGAACTTCTGGTGTGCAATGACTTGAGCCACACCAGAGAATCCCACTTGTACAGGATAGATTACCACTGCTGCGCCTCCTGGAACGAGATGCCATGCCTGGTGCACGATGACTTCAGTTGCACCAGGCACTTCTAAACACACAATCAGTTCCTATTCAGTACCTCCCTGGAATGATGCACAACATCTGGTGTGTGATGACTTGATCCACGACAGACCCATCCAGTCACACACAGATGACAGTTCAGTGGTACCGCAATGAGCATGAAGTCGGGTTGTCTCACAAGAGAAATACAGCACACTGGACAACAGCAGGCCACGTGGGGTCCAGCAACCAGTAATCCATTCACTACCAAGCAAACTCTTATGTGTGACATAGACCCACAATGAAGGGCCATCCTCCTTGAATTCAGGCAGTACTTTGAAGGCTCCGCACCAGGCAAGTCCAGTCTCCAGGAACATTTCTTAATTCTATTCTCACACCGCTGCTACCGGTTGGAATCCAGCAGATGACGTAGATACATATGCGGGACCCGCTCTCCTGATGACACAGTTGGTGTAGGTCTCTGGAAGGAGGTCATTGATGTTCCTGAGACCTCCACATAGAAATGGGGCCAAACTTGGAGTTCACACTTCAGAGTGTTACACTGCAGCAAGCAGTGTGCCCAGGCCAGCCACAATGCAGGAAGGGTGTGCAATCCTTTCCCAGGACAGTAAATACTCCTGTGTACAACAGATACCTCTGGTAGTGTGCACCACAATTTTTGGGGACTCCATTCTTCATTCCTGCAACTCTAAAGTGCTGAAGTGCGGTACTCATAGTTATACTCAAGTGTGCCTTTGAAGTCGGCATGGTTCAAAGGGGTCCCCTTTGAATCACAGATGCCTTCCCTAAATTTCAGTCCTGTGGGGCAGTGGAATACAGATCTTTATCTTTAGTGGTGCCATGATCTGGCTCTGAGAGGCCAAGTGTCAGAACTTCTCCCTTCAATCTATTCAGCCAGGCCCTCAAAAGGCAGACGTCTGTCATTCTAGTTGCCTAAGTTTTATAGCTGTCACTGTGGAATGCACAGATGTGTTTTCCCAGCCTCCAGTGGAATGAAAGTTGAATTAAAAAAGGCACACAAAAGGGATTTTAGAACATGGAAATGCCCACTTTCTAGAAGTGGCATTTCCAAGGTATTACTGACAAAACTACCTTTACCATTGGAAAGAGTTTGTCTTTAGGAATCTAATGATAGTAATCATTACGAGGCTGCTCCACTGCACACCACTATTGCAGCTAGGATTCTTTCTAAACTTTTATCCATATTAACGAATGGGCAGAGCAGCTGTCAATGGCAGTGAAAACACACATGGGCATTCTTCAGTCCATGGGCACATGTGCCTTGGCACATGCAGAAGACTGCAGGGGTAGTCTGGACACAAGCTTTGAGAATACTACAAGGGTGCAAGTGCGCCCATACAGGCCTGTTGTGTCAGGTGCAGTTTACATATGAAAACACCAATGTGCAAGTGTGCACATTCTGAAAAGCCATGCTAGGATCAATATATACATATGAAAACACCAATGTGCAAGTGTGCCCATACTGGCAAGTCATGCTAGGCTCAGTAAATACATGCAAACACCAATGTGAAAGTGTGCACATTTGGGCAAGCCATGCCAGTCTCAGTGCATATATGAAAACACCCATGTGCAAGTGTGCACATACTGGGAAGCTCTGCCAGGCTCTGTATATACATGGAAAACACCAATGTGCAAGTTTGCACATATATGCATGCCGCGCCAGGCCCAGTATTTACATGGAAAACAGCAATGTGCAAGTGTGCACATACTTATAGGCACCACTTCATATCTTATGTAGGGAGGGTGCACATGTACTTTCACACTGTACCTACAGTGGGAATGTACCCAGGGCCCTAAGGCCACTCAGAGAGGATCAGCAAAATCTCAAGGAAGAGCCAATTCCTTGGTAGGGAAACCCACTTGATGGTTTCCCCATACCAGGGCATGGGACACCCTTGTGCATCTGAACTACCTTCTGCCTACCATCCGCTCTGCCCTCTGAGGGGGGCTCTAGGGGTAGAGGAAGGCCTACTCAACGCTGGCTCCAGTGGGGAAGATGCCACCCTGAGAGTAGGTACACCTGCAGCTCCACAGGCCTGCACGACCGGGCCTACTCGCCCCTGGTATGTGGTGAACCTTTTTACAGAGCACTCCTGGGTACGGCACCTCAACCAATCACATAAGGGTCTCTTCCTGGCATGAGTAGGAGGGGCCCAGAGTCCTAAGGCCATGCACAGAGCGGCAGCAAAAACTGGGAGAAAAAAAAAAGTTTCACAGAAATCCCCTAAGAAGGGCCATGTCCAACAATGAGTGTGTGAGATTTTATGACAAGCAGTTTGAATATGTAAAGGCATTACCAGTCTCAAATTTCTGAATTGTAATCTAGACATATAACAAAAGTATTTCAATTATCCTGCTTAGTTACCCCATACCTGATTACCTTTTCGCAGTTACATTATAAATGAAAGTTTCTCAAATATGTGTGCACTAACATTTGAAAAGGGTAACTACTTTTTCCTTTTGTTTGCAAACTGTATGAATAATGCAATATGGACAGGCACTGCTGTAAATCAATCAGTCTTTGTAGAGCATGGCTGATCAGCCCGAGGGTTATCCGGGCACTGGTAGCAGACGTTACCTGCTGTTAGCCTCTCATTGAAAAGCCAGGTCTTGTGCTTCTTCATTAAGTTGGGGAGGGAGTAAGTGATTCGCAGGTGGGGGAGATTGTTCCAGGCCTTGGCTGTGTGGTAGGAAAAGGGACGGCCTCTGCAGCAGCTCTGGCGGACTTGTGGGACATGTGTGAGGGTGAGGAAAGCTGCAGCTTTATCTTACGAAATCATGTCATCCTTCAAAATACAGTCTGAACAGAAAACAGCAGGTGCTTTGGAAGTACTAGAAGCTAATAACAAAGTAAAGCACCTGAAAGGGACAGCTTATGCAAATTTCCTCATTGGAAAATGTAATGCTTTCAGTATATATAGAAGAGGATATTGGCCCATGGGACACCATCAACTGAAAACATGAAACAATATATGACTATTTTTAGACATGGGTGGAACTCGCAGAGTTTCACTCCATGGAATTCTGCAGAGTTCCACAAAAACTCAGCAAGAGTCCACAGAATTCCACAAGAGGGTGGAATGCCAGCACATTGTACTGCTTGTGCTGATTTTTAGTGCCAGGAGCATGTTCTGAGCTGTAAATTCAGATGGAAACAGCACCAGAAGGCAGCAGCTTAATCAATGCAAACAGTTGCAACCTGGTGCGACCACCTGCATTGAGAAATCTCACCAGGAGACATCCTAGCTCTCACACATTGCTCTAGAGTATGCAAATTCTCACTTGCACTCTCTATCTTAACGTTTGCGAGCCATGCTCAAGAAAAAACTCCGTCACTCAGCGGTTCGCAGAGTTTTGCTGAAACTCCGCACTCCAAGCAGAGCAAAGAGTGGGCAAAACTACATGAACTCTACCAGCAGAGTGGAAATTTTCACCCAGCCCTAACTATTTTCTGAAAACCTGAGAATTACTCTCACTTACAGTAGAGCCGCACACATGATACTTGACAGGTTTGTAGACTTCTGTGAGATGATGCACAAATCATAAGACGTCCAGTTTAAACAAGTAAAAACCATGATACTTAACCAATGACAATCTTAATGTGCTACTCTGAAGAAGTGTTCTTTCAAGGTTACCATAGTTATGTAACAGAGCAAAGGTTCTACCCTTAGGATCGCCTAACTTTGTTGAGATGTAGGAATCAGCTCAGCTGCGCCCTTGACACGGGGGCATTGTGCACCATTTAGCACTTGCTTCAGATCTGTGAAATATTTAATCTCAGTACTTGCCATAAAATGTTAATGTTTTAATTTTTCAGAGATTTTTGATGTTCATTTAAAGTGTTGCTTTTTTCTGAGGATGGTTTTTCCCTGTGGATAGCTCTTTAAGAATCTGCAATTTCTTTAAAATGGGTTTGAAATTTGTATTTTGTTAGATAATCAAAGAGTATCACAGACTGCTCTTCATTTTGAAAACTGGTCAGTAACTGGGCTACACTTACCCCTCAGTGGGTGGCTCTTTGGCCGCCAGGTTAGCAGAGAATTTAACTTCCAATCCCCTGAAGGGCATCCCCCTTATTTAGAGATCTCCACCTGCTTAGTCAGATCTCTAAGCCGAGTCGAGCTTCTGCAGCAGGAGCTTCAGTATTACCTAAAGAAAATGCTGAGCAGGCGCCATTTTGTCTTTTCTCCTCCTACTCATTTTTTTTTTTTTTTTTTCAAAACCAAACTCTCGCAGTGGGATCACATTTATTGAAAAACCCACAATTGATAGCACGAGCAGCAGAGAGTTTTCTAGAGTGTCTGAGAGGGGAGATATATTTCTTATTCACAGAGGAGAAATCTGGAATTAAACTTGATGTTTTAATTCAGTCACATTTAACTCATTCATTGCAATGGCGATCTGCGGAGTAAACAACAAAAAAAATGATAAAATAGAAAACCTCTCTAAGTCTAAGGGAAACGAAGATAAGGGAGACTGACGTTTCTGAATCAGAAGGTGAAGCCAGAAAATTCTAATCAAGCTGTTTGATTAGACCACCTGGTAAAGAGATTGATAAATATGCATGCGTATCAATCTTGATGCCAATAAACCTTTTGTTCAGCAGGAGCAAATTTCAAACTAGTATGACAGTCTATGATGCAGCTAACAAATGATCAGTGCTAGCTGCCAGACCAGTTCACAAGACACTAAGACAAAGATTCGCAACACTGTCACACAATGCAACACAGCAGCAACAATTACTGTGTTATGTGGCCTGAAAGGGAAAGAGAAGGGAAGTGCAATATCTTTTAGGATACTGAGCTGCCCTGCTCTCTCCCTATCACTGAGGCACAATCAGGCTGCTGACCACCACACACACACACCTTTGCACCTAAGTGCAAGGGTGCCCGCATGAGTTTAGCATACATTTTTGTACAAAGTACGACTCCTTGAGAAGTTTAAAAATGTTTATGACTTTGGATGTGTGCTGTATAGTATGCTGAAAGTGGGAAAAGGTAAGACCAACTAAAGTATTTTTCTTCTTAGACAGCTACTTCAAAGCGGCATAATTTTGAGACACAAAACCAAGTTAACTCTTATTAGAAGATAGGGTTTCACATCAAAAACTCTGGGTGGTTGCATGGGAACACCTATGTAGCAGCCAGGTACATGCCCACTTGATGCAGAGGAATGCAAAATGCTGCTTTATATGACTCAGAGGCAACTAAATAAGTAAAGAAAAAAACTTTTGTGCAGGTTTCTAATACTTTTGTAATACAAATACAGGGCACAATTTTTGCAAATCTGGGGGAAAGAGTGTTAACACAATTCTCCTGTAAGGAGGAGGCAGGTGGAGTTTCACAAAGATCACCAATAGATACATTTCTATTGAAAGAAATTGATAGATGTTTAGGAACATCTACAAATAGGGGGTCATTACAACATTGGCAGTAAATACCGCTTACTGCCGTGCAGAAGACCGCCAACACACCGCTGCGGCTGCGGAATTCTGCCACAGCTATTAAGACCCACAGCTCGGAATCCGCCAAAATTTAGACACCCACACAAGTCCACCACACCAAAGGTCAGTGATAAACTGGTGAGAACGAAACCTCCACCGTCACGCCAACAGGAATACGCCCACACTATCACAACCCACGAATCCACGCGGCGGTCTTTCAACCGCGGTAAACCATTGGCGGTACACACCGCCGCACTCAAAATACACACACTCTTACAAAACACTACCACATTGGACAATTCTAAATACACACACCTGATACACATACACACACCACTCCCACACACCCACACCACTATAAAACACCCGCCCACATCACCCACAAACCCTTACTACCTAAAATATTGAAGAAGGCCAGAGAGACAGCACAGCAAAGACAACACCACCATACAGAGGCACACAACTCCATAACTTACACAACATCCACGCACAAAACACCACACACCCCTAAACATCACCCCACACTTCAAAACACACACCACCTCACACATCACCCACACCACCCCATGGCACTGCAAAGACACCCCAGGTTTTCTGAGGAGGAGCTCAGGGTCATGGTGGAGAAAATCATCCGGGTAGAGCCACAGCTATTCGGATCACAGGTGCAGCACACCACCATAGCTAGGAAGATGGAGCGATGGCGCAGAATCGTGGACAGGGTCAGTGCAGTGGGACAGCACCCAAGAACATGGGATGACATCAGGAAGAGGTGGAACGACCTACGGGGGAAGATGCATTCCATGGTATCCAGACACCACATCGCGGTTCAGAGGACTGGCGGCGGACCCACACCTCCTCCCACACAACCAACAACATGGGAGGAGCAGGTCTTGGCTATAATGCATCCTGAGGGCCTCGCAGGAGTAGCTGGAGGAATGGACTCTGGTAAGTCAAATCTTAACTATTACATCCCCCACCCTACCTGCATGCTAACACATACCCCCACCCTTACCCTCACCCCCATCACTCCAACTCCTCACATATGTTGCACTATCACAAACCACAATCCCCACACCAAGCCCTGCATGCAACACCAATGCATGGACACCCATCGCCAATGCATGTCCACTGCACATACCCACACAGAGCCCTAAACAATTAGCACACAAGGTCCTACACAGGAATGCAACCACTGGGGTACGGGGTCACCCACCCAATGCACACCATGGCACACACAGATACTAAAACTATGCCTTTACACCCCTGCAGGACCCCTACCCAACATCACCGGACCGGAGGTTCCAGACATGTCCACTCCCCCCACAGAAGAGGCCCACAGTGATGACAGCAGCTCTGTCCAACTGGATCTAGATGACGAGCCCGGCCCATTCGGGACCTCGGGACAGTTGGTTCCCCTCACACTGGCACAAGCCACAACTGAGCCTCTCCCCTCAGGAAACACCAGCAGAGCACCCACCCTGCGGGCCCATACCTCTGTCCCCAGGACATGTCAAGCAGCAGTGTGTCCACCACTACAAGGAACCCAGGCTAACCCACCACCCCAAAAACAGCAGGGACATGGGGGCAGTGGGAGTGGGCACACGGTTCAGGGGACAGAGGCCCAGGAACACAGGGAACTGGGAGGGCTGCTGTGCGACAGGGGGAGGACAGGCCCAGGGAATCCACTCTCCACGAGGCCCTCTCCAACATCATGGGAGCCTACCACCATTCCCAGGAGACGATGGCAACAGTACTGGCCAAGTTTCAGGAGACCCAGCGGCTGCAGGAGGAACAGTATTTGGGGTTCAGGGAGGAACTCAAATCCATCAATACCACCCTGGGCACCATTGTAGCGGTGCTGAAGGAACTTGTGAACACCAGGAGGGACACTGTGGCACCACAAGGGGCACCTGACACTATCCTGGACGATGAACTGCCCACCACCTTCGCCAGCGCTAGTGGACAGGATGCACCGCCACAGGACCACGACACCAGCACCCCACCCCCTGCAGATGGAGAACCACCCCGAAAGCGGTCCCTGAGATCCAGGACAAAGACAGAGAACAATGCCAAGACCCCTGCCAAGAAATGAGACCACCCTGAATGTTATCCTTCTGTCCCACTTTGTCACCCTATCCATCCATCAACTACCCCAGCTCCACTTCCTATGCCCCTTTGGACAATGCACCTGTGAGACAAATAGACTTGACTCTGCCATGGACATTCCTCCATCATCACCCATGACCATTTTACAACCCACTCCACTATTTAGCACTTAAATAAACACCCTTAAATCACAAAACTATCTGGAGTCAGTATGTGCTTTCACAAATGTGTATTTGCAATAACTGAGGGAAATAGCAATATCCATTGTATTGTCAAAATACCTATGTCACACAGCTCTAGTCCATGAGGAAACATAGCAGAGGTCACACAGTGGGACCCACATCTGTGAAATCGAAAGGGAAAGTGACAAATCAGGGTCCATACACTGGGTGAAAGTGACAGACAGATGAGAGGTAGAACAAGTGTATCAGATGGAGCAGGCAGTGATGTCTTCTTACCTGTTTCTCACTGGAAGTATTGATGAATCACGGTGTTTCTGTTGTCGATATCCTCTTCTTCTGCTTCCTCTTCTTCACTGTCCACAGGATCCACAGCTGTCACAAGACCTCCTTCAGGACCATCCTCCTGCAGAAAAGGCACCTGTTGTCGCAAAGCCAAGTTGTGCAGCATACAGCAGGCCACGATGATCTGGCACACCTTCTTTGGTGAGTAGAATAGTGAACCACCAGTCATATGGAGGCACCTGAACCTGGCCTTCAGGAGGCCGAAGGTCCTCTCTATAACCCTCCTAGTTCGTCCATGTGCCTCATTGTAGCATTCCTCTGCCCTTGTCCTGGGATTCCTCACTGGGGTCAGTAGCCATGAACAGAGTCACCTGCAAATGTTGAGGGACAACTGTTAGACACACACTAACCCTTAGGGACAACCCCAGACCCAGACAACTATTCACACTGTATAGGGTCCATGTGCTCACCTAATAGCCACACACTGTGCCTCTGGAGTTGCCCCATCACATAAGGGATGCTGCTATTCCTCAGAATGTAAGCGTCATGCCCTGAGCCAGGAAATTTGGCATTCACGTGGGAGATGTACTGGTCAGCCAAACACACCATCTGCATATTCATAGAATGATACCTCTTCCGGTTTCTGTACACCTGTTCACTCCTGCAGGGGGGGACCAAGGCCACATGTGTACCATCAATGGCACCTATGATGTTAAGGATATGTCCCAAAGCATAGAAGTCACCTTTCACTGTAGGCAACTCCTCCACCTGAGGGAACACGATGCAGCTGCGCATGTGTTTCAGCAGGGCAGACAACACTCTGGACAACACGTTGGAGAACATAGGCTGGGACATCCCTGATGCTATGGCCACTGTCATCTGAAAAGACCCACTTGCCAGGAAATGGAGTACTGACAAGACCTGCACTAGAGGGGGGATACCTGTGGGATGGCGGATAGCTGACATCAGGTCCGGCTCCAACTGGGCACACAGTTCATGGATTGTGGCACGGTCCAGTCTGTAGGTGACAATTACATGTCGCTCTTCCATTGTCAACAGGTCCACCAGCGGTCTGTACACCGGAGGATGCTGCCATCTCCTCACCTGCCCCAGCGGACGTGCTCTATGGAGGAGAGCAGCGAGCAGAGGGTCAGCCAACATTGAGGTACGAAAACACAACTTCATTGCACACATTTTTTAATCCACTATTGGCCTGCCTTAGTTTGTATGCAAGGCCTAGATATGTGTGACACAGTTAAAAATTATGCCATGTGGCCCCCTGAAATGGCCGCTGCCTGACCTGTAAGGTGGGACAATGAGATATGAGGTAACTGCGCTGGCGTTGTACACCGTCGCGGTAGGCAGTCGAAGCCCGTGGTGCAATCCTGCATTGGTTAACATTGGGGCCTATGGGTCCTAGGAGCCAATGACAATGTACGCACAGCCCCACGAACGTGACCGCCATTTTCTATCTATTCACTCACTTGATACCTGATCTTCGACAGGAGAGCACCTACACTGCAAGTGCTGCTGTGACCTCAGTCTGGAAGCGACAGTGGCTCATGTGTCTGGGGAAAGGGCCTCTGTCTTCACCACGGAGGAGTTGGAGAAATTAGTGGATGGGGTCCTCCCCTAGTACACGCTACTCTACGGTCCTCCAGATAAACAGCTAAGTACACTGTGAGCATGCTGTATGGGCACTGCCTGTGTGGAGTGGTGTGGATGTAAGATACGGGGGGAGAATGAGGCGTGCATGAAACGACGGTGAGTGTATGTGCGTCATGGCAAGGGTAGGAACGCGGGCCAATGACTGTGACGGTCCGGACGGTTATATCTTCTCCTTTTCCCCTGTACTATTCCTGTAGGTCAGCGCCCACCAGAAGAAGGATATTTGGCGTGCCATCGCCAAGGAAATCTGGACCCTTGGGGTACACCACAGACGGAGCACCCACTGCCGGAAAAGATGGGGGGACATTCGCCACTGGAGCAAGAAGATGACGGAGGCCCAGCTGGGGATGGCCTCCCAACGTGGGAGGGGTGCCTGTCGCACCATGACCCCCCTGATGTTCAGGAACCTGGCGGTGGCTTACCCGGAGTTGGATGGGCGCTTCAGAGCATCACAGCAGCCACAAGGGGGTGAGTACACTCTCATTCAGCTGAATCAGCGTGCATTGGAGGTGTCTTGTTGGGGGAGGTGGGCTGTGGGTACCCCTAGGCCAGGGCGAGTTTTGTAGGCAAGGTCCCTTCGTAAGGCAGGCCATGTGGGACCCCACCCCACCAGTGTTAAGAGCCAACTACACCTAGTCAGGATCCTGTGACGTCCATGTGTGCAGCAATCGGGCATAGGCCTTGTACCACATGGCCCTGTGATTAATGAGTGAACTCTAAGTGCATGGCGTAGTGCAGAGGGCTGCTGAGTCTGTAGTGTCCGCCAACGGTAGCGGTATTGCATGCACTGAATATGTCTTTCTTCTGCCCCCCCTCCCTTATGTGGTCTCCTTGTTCTTGTGTGAAATAGCATCATCAGGCGGAGGAGCAGTGGCACCAGAGCAGGAGGGAGCTGCTTCCCACATGGCCCTGGAGGGCGAGACAACTCACTCCGAATTCACCAGTTGGACGGAGGGCGAGGGGAGCTCCACAGAGGGGACAGGAGCTGAGGCCAGCGACACGGACTCCTCCTCTGATGGGACTCCCTTGCGGTGGCGGGACCCTCTGTGCCCCCCGCATCTACAGGTAAAGACGCCACCCTCCCTACCAGCACCGCCCTCCCAGCAGCCCCTCAGCGTGTGCCCCGTGGCCGCTCACCCAGGAGGGTGGGCATCTCCTTCGCCCCAGGCACCTCAGCCCCTGCCCCTCTCAGCCCTGCTGCCCTCTGTGAGGAGGCCATTGACCTCCTCAGATCCCTCACTGTTGGGCAGTCCACCATTCTGAATGCCATCCAGGGTGTAGAGAGGCAGTTGCAACAGACAAATGCATACCTGGAGGGTATTCATTCTGGTCAGGCAGCCCAACAGCGAGCTTTTCAGACTCTGGCCTCAGCACTGATGGCAGCCATTGTCCCTGTGTCCAGCCTCCCCCCTCCAACTTCCTCCACCCAGCCCCAATCCCCTGTACCTCAGCCTATCCCAAGCACACCATCAGACCAGCATGCACAGACCTCAACACACAAGGGTAGCTCTGGCAAACATATGCACGATACATCCCACAGGCACTCACATAAGCATCATACCCATGCACACATACCAACATCCACTGCCTCCACTGTGTCCCCCTCCTCCTCGTCCCCCTCCTCCCTCCCTGTCACGTCTCCACTCACACCTGCATGCACTACGTCTTCAGCCACTACGTCCATCACCAGCACGCCCATCACCACACACCGCTCACGTGCACTCACCACCCCACTACCATTCACACATCCCCTGTGTCCTCTCCCAGTGTGTCTGTGAGCCCACCTCCCAAAGTACAGAAACGCAGTCACACACCCACCCAACAGCCATCCACCTCACAACAGCCTCCAGCCCATGCACCTTCACCCAAAGTCAGCAAACGTACACCTCCTACAACCACTACCTCTTCCTCCACTCCCAAACCCCCTCCATCTACCAGTCCCAGTGTGTCTAAAAGACTTTTCCTCTTAAATGTTGACCTCTTCCCTGCACCTCCCCCACCTCTTCCGTCCCCTAGGGCACGCCTTTCCAGGTCCCAACCCAGCACCTCAGCCACCACATCACCGGGAACAGTGGTGCCAGCAGTAACCTGCTTCTGGAGTGCGCCAAGCAGCAGGGCAGCCAATGTGCCACGGAGCCAGACAACGGACAGTCCCCACCTCAGAAACATAAGAAGTTGGCCACAGCCAGAGGGGGATGGGCAAAACACCTGCCACCAAGGGCTCTCCCAGGACTACAGTTGGGAGTGGCAAGACAGCTGCGCCACCATCCAAGGTGGGGAAGGGGCAGAGGAAGAAAGGGAAGTCCCGCCAACCTGCACGGCGAACAAGACAGCCACCAGCACTGCTTCCCAGGACACCACCACCACAACACCGCTGCCAAGGACACCGCCGCCACCAGCACCGCTGCCAAGGACACCGCCACCACCAGCACCGTTGCTAGGGACACCGCCGCCAGCAGCACCACTTCCCAGGACACCGCCGCCACCAGCACCGCTGCCAAGGACACCCCCGCCACCAGCACCGCTGCCAAGGACACCGCCGCCATCAGCACTGCTGCCAAGGACACCGCCGCCACCAGCACCGCTTCCCAGGACACCGCCGCCACCAGCACCGCTGCCAAGGACACTGCCGCCACCAGCACCGCTGCCAAGGACACCGCCGCCACCAGCTCGCTCACTGAGCCACCCACCAGCACCATAGGCCCATAAGCACCCCAAGCACAGCCACTACTGAGGCCGCCGCAAGCACTGCCAGCGGCCACACCACATCATGTGCCAGTGGCACCACCGCAGACATGGCTGCCATCCCCAGTGGTCAGTCGTACGAAGCTGGTTGTCAGTTTCAGGGGCCTGGACAGCTTCCATGTAGGGCCACCGTCAGTGGAGAAAGGTATCCACTACCTCAGTCCTTGGCAGGATGAAGCACTCTGGACACAAAGCCCCCTCCAGAACCAGTGGAGAAAGGCATCCAGTACCTATGTCCTTGGCAGGATGAAGCAATCTGGGCACAAAGCCCCCTCCAGAATCATTGGAGAGTTACATCCACTACCTCAGTCCTTGGCAGGATGAAGCACTCCAGGGCACAAAGCCCCCTCCAGAACCAGTGGAGAAAGGCATCCACTACCTCAGTCCTTGGCAGGATGAAGCACTCTGGGCACAAAGCCCCCTCCAGAACCAGTGGAGAAAGGCATCCACTTGACAGACTGTGGCTTTGCACTCCCCAGGATGCAGCAGTGGGCAACCCACCCACTGTAAAGACTTGTGAGACTGTGGCTTTGCACTCCCCAGGATGCAGCAGTGGGCAACCCACCCACTGTAAAGACTTATGAGACTGTTGCTTCCATGTAGGGCCACCGTCAGTGGAGAAAGATATCCACTACCTCAGTCCTTGGCAGGATGAAGCACTCTGGGCACAAAGCCCCCTCCAGAACCAGTGGAGAAAGGCATCCAGTACCTATGTCCTTGGCAGGATGAAGCACTCTGGGCACAAAGCCCCCTCTAGAATCATTGGAGCGTTACATCCACTACCTCAGTCCTTGGCAGGATGAAGCACTCTGGGCACAAAGCCCCCTCCAGAACCAGTGGAGAAAGGCATCCACTACCTCAGTCCTTGGCAGGATGAAGCACTCTGGGCACAAAGCCCCCTCCAGAACCAGTGGAGAAAGGCATCCACTTCAGAGACTGTGGCTTTGCACTCCCCAGGATGCAGCAGTGGGCAACCCACCCACTGTAAAGACTTGTGAGACTGTGGCTTTGCACTCCCCAGGATGCAGCAGTGGGCAACCCACCCACTGTAAAGACTTATGAGACTGCTGCTTTGCACTCCCCAGTATACATCAATGGGCATGGAGCCCCCTCGTGGATCTGGCGTCGTGCACTCATCCAGCTGAGGTGCCCCCCCTTCCCTTCCCCTGAGGTGCCTGTTTTTTTTCGATCTGATGCCCCTGCAGTGTTCTCTCCGTTTCGGTCAGGTATCTTGTGTGGGCCTCGCCCATGCATTTTGGGCCCAGTGGTCCATGGACTATGTATGTGCAGTACATGGACTTGAATTCTTGGTGTATATATTTGTTAATAGTGTATATATTTTATGAGTACTGGATTTTTATTGGTTATAGTCCTTCAACTAAATTCCTTTTGTCCTTACATTCTTCCAGGGGGGGTTGGGAGGTGTAAATGTGATGTATCAACATGTACTTGTGTGTGTGTTGTAGTGGGTAATGGTGGGGGTGGGGGTTTTGTGTGTTGCGTGTGTGTGTCACTCTCTTTTCCCTCCCCCCCCGTGTCATAGCTGCAGTACTGACTATGGTCGTCGCCGCCGGCATTCGTGCCCCTGGTAGAGGAGCAGGAAGACAATGACAGGTAGAAAATGGAGTTCCAGCTCCATGGCGTCCTGGTTCCTCGTGGGGTGTGTAGAGGTGAGTGTTTTCCCTTCCAAGTCCTGTTTCCGCCGTGTTTTTGTTCGTGGTGAATCCGCCCCGGAAAAGGTGGCGGATTGGCCTCTCATGATACTGTGGGCGTTACATTGTCTGCCGCCTGTCTGTTGGCAGTGACCGCCATGCTGTTTGTTTGTACCGCCGTGGCGGTCAGAGTGTTAAAGTGGCTATGTTGGCGGTTTCCGCCACGGTCGTGATTCCATTTTTTTTACCGCCGGCCTGTTGGCGGTTTTACCGCCGCTTTAACACCGACCACCAGGGTTGTAATGAGGGCCATAATTCCTCATTTGCCAGAGGAAAATTTAATGAAAGATATACTTCAACCCACTGAATCACTTTTCTTGTAAATACCTACCGTTCTACAGATTTAGCAGAATGTCATAATTAACTTTGGTGTGAGTGCTTCTACTTTGAACGTTTGAGAAAATGTTTCGCGATATGTATTTTTAAATCTAAATGGCATTTTTTTTGCACTGTGCTTAAATGCTTTGCTTAAAACAACAGAGTAATGTCCAACATCTGCATCTAGCTTCTGGGTCAAATCCAGAAGGAAATGGTACGGCACGTGCTCAAACATGACATCATCGAAGCCTTGAGTCTCCGCGTGCGCTCTGTACTCTTCTATGCTGCCAACGTACTACCTACAGCCCTCTGGAATTTGGGACAAGGTCACCAGTATTTGCATAATTACCAGCTTTAAAATGAAGCTGAAGACTTTTCAGAAGTTATGTAACGTTTTATCCAGAAACCTTAACCTTTGCCAGCTCCAAATGAGACACATGAACACTGAGGAGCAGGAATTGTGATCAAACTGAGCAATATGCAGACATGTCTTTGTGCGTATTTTTCCTTTTTACCAACGTATTCTAAAAGTTAAACCGCTTTCACCTGACAACTTCTGACAACCGCTTGAGCAGACAAGATTAATTCAGCTCCATGCCGAAATCTATTCCTGTGACAAAAAACAGCTCGAGTTTAAATGTGCTCTGCGAAGAAAATAAATAGCATCAACGGAATAAAATGCATTTTGCACAATACATATAGATGTTCTGTCACCAAGATGGATGCGCCAGCCAGAATAAGTATCTGTGCGGATGAAATGCAAAATAATGTAATTGCGTTGCCAACAAAATGCTAACCTGCTTTAATCATTCTGTTCACAGCATCATATAAAGTGATTTAGTGGGTAAAATGAATCCACTTACAAATTGTTTTATGGTCATAATGCAGCTACTTTGTAGTATGTGAATTGATGATAATAATTTTATGGACAAATGATTTTTCAATTAAAATGTCTTTTCGCAGACAAAATGGGGCTGTTACAAACGTTTTCCAATAACAGTGTGCCAGAGTGAAGGCATAAAGGCCTGTCAAAATAACCAAGGTCTCCTCAGGAAGAACGCTGCTACCGGAGCAATAATTTACTTTTCCAACAATTGTATTTTGCCTGACCTTAAGCAAAACGCTTTTCCATGCAGACCCGCTAATCAACATTATGATCGGGTATGAAACAATAATTGATTGCTAATTCACTAAGTCTTATTACCAATTAAGTGCCTCTGATAATTACAGTATGTTGGATTCACAGCACAATGTTTATTCAAATAACTGCAGGAACAATAAAAGGGAGTTTAAGTCATTACTGCATTATTGCCTGTAATTGCGCAATCATGCCGTAATGAGAACATTTGCAATATTGTCAGAGGTGATAATGGAGATATATGATGGAGTATGAGCCTCTAATCCGACGCAAGCTCCTTTTTTTACACAAACCATAATCCACCATGTTGAAGGCGTTTGCAGATGAAAGACCTTCTGTACTGTGTGTGTGTGTTGGGGGTAGATGGGAGCGCGAAGGGGCTCGTGCACTCGTACGCTGACAGGAGCCTTGCTATTTCAGGTAGCAGTGATGAGGATTGTTTCAGGAGACCTGGACTAAATGTTAACAGGGGAGGAGGGGCAACAGTTTATAGCTGGTCAATGAGGAAAGTTGTGTGGAGTTATGGCAAGAGATAGTCCGAAGAAATGGGTGTGGCAAGGAGCGCGACATAACAAAGTTGATGGTAGAGAAGGCGAAGGTTTTAGAGGTAGGCAGCTGGACCACATTGAAGAAGGATGCTCTACACATTGTTGCACAAGGCAGTGGGGAAAGGATGTTAGGAGTGGGTGAATGAGGGGTTTCGGTTCTACAGCATTTCTAACAAACCAAACCATGTCCAGTAGCTGCACGCCATGGGACAGCTTCGTGTAAATGGCAGCAGATCTCAGCAGGTAAATGTGGCAATGAAATGTGTGAAGAGTTAGGTCAGGAAGATCCTGCGGGAGGTAAGAAGACAGAATTTGTATTGACAGTTGGAGGGGAGCTGTAAAAAAAGGTAAAGAGACTCAATTAGTGGTGCAGGCGCTTTTTCTTGATTGAGCCAGCCAAACACACATGTGCACTGTGCTGCTGGAGACAGCAGGCACAGGCTCCCAATCTGCCTGGGAGAGCCCTGGCTGTGCACTTCGGCCAATCCTAATGCTTCTCTGAGCAGTATAAGGATTGGCTGCAGGGGAGACTGTGCCTTTCTACAGTGACCAGGAAAGAGGACTGGCGCAGGAGCAGAGCAGGTACGTTTTCATTTTTTTTTTTAATTCAATGATTTGTTCGCCCTGTGTGCACCATCCTGCCCCTTTACCACACAGCAAGCTGTGACTGCTATGCACTACAGATATGAATACTCACTAAATCATTTAAGGAAATGCTTTATAAGTAGAAATCACAATAGAAATGCTACTGTGAAATTAAATGCAATGAAAACATTACAGAATTGTTGGCAAAATCTGTAAAATTCAAAGTTTACAGTCAGAAAGAAATTACACTTAATAAAGTTCAAGCAAAGTTTCCTGGCAACTGCATTTCTTGGTGACTCCTCCTATAAACTTTCATATAAGAACAGGTTGTCATTAAATATTTACTCAATATTCGGCATTCCTAATGAGTGTTTTGATTGAACCTCAAATAAGATCTCCCATCTATCATCAACTGTCAGACCCCAAATAAGTAAGTGGTTAAATATAGGAACAGTACAACCTAGAAAGGACAGATGTATCAAAAAGCATGTGCTACAAAGTTTATTCTTTAACTCCACATAAATTGTATAGTCCTTATTGATTAGGTGTGTCATTGCATGCACTGGTGAGATCTCAAATTAATACCCCTCTCTAAATATAATGGGCCTGATACTCAAACTGCATTTTGTTGTGCCTAAGGTAGTACTAGAGTAATACTGCTTAATTACTATAAAATGTAATTCACTAACGTACGGGTGTAAATCTCCACCTCTTTTAACTTTTCTATGGAGAGATACTCAAGCCTGTATGTTTACTGCTTACTAGTAAATGTGGGAGGGACCAAGACTGTTGCTAGAAAATGGGCAATACTTACTATGGAAAGGAATGAGTTTAGGGAGGAGTAAAGAAGGATTTGGAGAGCTTTAAGGAGGGGTTTAGGGAGGGAAAATCACCCACCCACCAAAGAGAAAGTCCATTGCTATTCACAATCTTCCCTTCTAAAGTTACTACTACCAAAAAGGACACAGTGCAGTTGTGAATATATTCTATCCCAGGTCCGGAGAAATTGCTTAGAGTTGTTAATGAATGGCCCTGAAGCATTGTGTAATGACGTCTTATGAAAATTAGTGAACTATGGCAAATAAGTCCAGCACCACACAGGGCCAACTACCATGTACTCATAGTCCAGACCCTCCTTCAGAAAATAATGGACATAGGGACGTAAAATAGAACCCTCTAGAAACATAAAAAATAAAGGTAAAATAAATTACTTTAATTCATCTTAAAACATATCTATATATCTATATATATATATATATATATATTCACTTAAAAAAACCAAAGGTTACAGAGACGTTATAGTTAGGCTCACATTTTGAATTTACAAACATGTAGACATTCACCTGTTATAGTAAGAGTTATCTCAAGAAACTATCATTCATGCCCTAAGGTAACTATAGCTCGCACCCCGATATACATTGATATTATCAATGATGTTCTCAAAGATGTCATGAGTGCCGTAATTTGAGAGGTAATCAGCAGTGCATGGCGATGGCACAAGTTATATTTACCTTAGGGCAGGAGTTATAGTTACTTGAGATAACTCTAACTATAACAGGTGAATTTCTCTGGCTTTGTACGTTTAAAATGTGAGCCAACCATAACTTCTTTGTAACACTTGCTTTTTAAGTGAATTTTGATGTTTTTTTAAATTCTATTTCCTAACTATAATGTCACTGTAACCTTTGTTTTTTTCTGTGAATTTCTATGTTTTTTTTTTTGTGCAAAGTAATTTTAATTACTATGCGTTAATCCAACTGCTGCTGCGAACGGCCTTCGGCAGTGCCCAGCGGGACTGGCCTGTGGCCAAACTTTGTGGCCAGCCCCCCTAACCAGCCAACCCCATGCTGCACACATCCCTTTGGCTGTGTGTGGCAGGTGGCAGGAGTTGGCCTCGGCCTTTCTCTCTGGGTGTGAGAGGGTGTATCTGGTGGTGAGAGTGTCTGTGAGAGTTTCTATCTGGGTGTGAGAATGGGTGCATCAGTGTCTTAGTGGGTGTATCAGTGTCTGTGTGGGTCTGTGAGTGGAAGGGAGGATTTCAGAAGGTTTGTGAGTGGGTGTGTGAGAGTCTGAGTGGGTCTGTGAGTGGGTGCATCAGTGTCTTAGTGGGTCTGTGAGTGGGCACATGAGGGACTGAGTGGTTCTTTGAGTGGCTGCATGAGTGTCTGAGTGGGTCTGTGAGGTGTGCATAAGGGTCTGGATGGTGTGTGAGTGGGTGAAAGAGATTGAAAAAGAGAAATCGAGAGTGAGAGAGAGTGAGAGAGATAAAGATAGAAAGGTTTTTTAGGCTTAGATGAATGATATACATATAATTAATATATATATATATATATATATATATATATATATATATATATATATATATATATATATATATATATATATTTACTAAGGGAACTATAACTCGCACCCCCAACACGCACAGTTTTTTCATCAAATATTTTACTGCAAATATTGCATTGATATTATCATTGATGTTATCAAATGTGTCATGAGTGGTGTAAATTGTGGGGTAATTAGTGGTGCATGGTGAGGGTGCGAGTTATAGTTACCTTAGGGCCAAAGTTATAGTTACTTGAGATAACTATAACTATAACTATAACAAGTGAATTTCTATGGTTTTGTACGTGGAAAATGTGAGGGTAATTATAACATCCCTGTAATTGTTGTTTCTTTAAGTGAATTTCTACATTTTCTTCAATTCTATTTCCTAACTCTAACGTCCATGTAACCTTTGTTTTTTTCAGTGAATTTCCATGTTTTTTTAACGTATACTAATTTTCACTAATATAGATTAATCCAACCACCACAACCAGGCTCTGAGGCCAACCCCCTATAAGCACCCTACCTTAAGCCGGGCTCGGCCATTGCTGCAACCCGACCCTGCGGCCAACACCCCTAAACACCCAGCCCCATGCTGCACATGGCCCTTTGGTCTCTCTGAGCGTGAGAATAAGTGTGAAAGGGTGTATCCTGGAGTTAGAGTGTCTGTCTGGGTGTGAGAGTGGGTGCATCATTGGCTTAGTGGGTGTGTGAGTGGCTGTATAAGGGTATCAGTGGGTCTGTGAGTTGGTGTATAAGTGGGAGAAATATTGAAAAAGATAAATTGAGAGATAGAGAAAGAGAGTGAGAGGGAGAGAGAAAGAGAGTTGTTAGGCTTTGATGAATGATATACTTAGTGTTAGACCTGACAGCCTTAGGGAGGTCACCCCTAACGTTTTGCCTGCCTCCATACAATTTTTGGATACTGTTTTTGCTGGACTATGTGCACTTTATCACTGCTAACCATTGCTAAAGTGCATATGCTGTCTCCCTTTAAACATGATGACATTGGATCATACCAAATTGGATTATTTAATTGACTTATAAGTCCCTAGTAAGGTGCACTATATGTTCCCAGGGCCTGTAGATTAAATGCAACTAGTGGGCCTGCAGCACTGATTGTGCCACCCACCTAAGTAGCCCATGAACCCTGTCTCAGGCCTGCCATAGCAAGGCCTGTGTGTGCAGATTCACTGCCAATTCGACTTGGAATTTAAAAGTACTTGCCAAGCCTAAGCCTCCCCTTTTTCTACATATAAGTCACCCCTAGGAAGGCCTTTGGTAACCCATAGGTCAGGGTGCTGTGTAGACAAAAAGGCAGAACATCTACCTGGGTAGTTTACATGTCCTGGTAGTGTAAAACTCCTAAATTCATTTTTGCTCTGCTGTGTGGCCTGCTCTTTTCATAGGCTAACATTAGGGCTACCCTCATATACTGTTTGAGTGGTAGCTGCTGATCTGAAAGGAGTAGGAAGGTCATATTTAGTGTGGCCAGAATGGTAATAAAAAATCCGGCTGACTGTTGAAGTTGGATTTAATACTACTATTTTAGAAATGCCACCTTTAGAAAGTGAGCATTTCTCTGCACTTAAATCCTTTGGTGCCTTACAATCCACACCTCGCTAGGTTCTGTTGACAGCTCCCCTGTGCATTTACTCAGACAAACCCCAAACACAGGATGCTCAGCCTTACTTGCATACATCTGCATTTTGAATAGGTCTTCCTGGGCTGGGAGGGTGGAGGGCCTGACACTTACATGTCAAAGGACAGTAGCCTGCCCTCACACAAAGGACTGCCACACCCCCTACTGGGACCATGGCAGACAGGATTGAACTGAAAAGGGACCTTGTGCACTTCTAAGCCACTCTTTGAAGTCTCCCCCACTTCAAAGGCACATTTGGGTATTTAAACAGGGCCTCTGCCCCTACCAACCTACCAACTCAGACACTTCTGGACATGATGCCACTGGTGAAGAATCCCTGAACCAGAACCTGCAACCTGCCAAGAGTAACTGCCTGGCTGCCCAAAGGACTTACCTGGACTGCTTTTATGAGAAGGACTGCTGCCTTGCTGTTGCCCTGCTGCCTTGCTGTCCTTTGGCTCTGCTGAGAAGTGCTCTCCATGGGCTTGGATAGAGCTTGCCTCCTGTTCCGTGAAGTCTCAGGACCAAAAAGAGTTCACCTCTGCAACGAACTCCTTGTGCAGCGAAAAGCAACGCACAGCCTGCAAGAAACAATGCACAGCCTGCATCGCAGTGAGAAATTCACCGGACACCGAACTGGAACGACACAGCCCGACTTCCCAACGAGAAGATCGAGGCAGCGCCAGTATAGCAACCGGAAATTAGACTCACGGCCAACTAGATTGACGCACAGCTGAGCCGGAATGACGCAGCCCGACTTCCAGAGAGGAATCGACGCAGTACATGCTGTGTGGTAGAAATTTCCACGCAACGCCCACAGGATCGACACAGCCCCTGTGACTCCATCCTGTCAGCGCTGGATTTCAGGGATATCCCGGGGCGCCTGAAAACCCCGCAACCCTAAGAGGATCCAAGACTGAGCGCCAGAAATCAATGCAAAGCCTTTCCTGCATGAAAAATAAACGACACATCACTGTGTGCGGCCTGAGAAATCGACACACACCTCCCTGTTTTCCATGCATCTCCTCCTCTGCGGTTCCTTGCGGAGATTTTGCACGCAAACAAGGTACTTTGTGCTTGTAATAGACATTTGTTGCTTTTAGGAGACTAAAGACACTTTATATCATTTTTACAGTGATAATTCAAAATATACTTATAGCTTCCTAATCGTTTTGACCTGCATCTTCCCAGATAAATATTATATATTTTTCGAAGCACTGTGTGGTGTATTTTTGTGGTGTTCAGCTGTGTTATTGCATATTGTATTGCACAGATACTTTACACATTGCCTTCTAAGTTAAGCCTGACTGCTCAGTGCCAAGCTACCTGAGGGTGGGCACAGGATAATTTGGATTGTTTGTAACTTACCCTGACTAGAGTAAGGGTCCTTGCTTGGGCAAGGGGTAACCTGACTGCCAACCAAAGACCCAATTTCTAACACTTAGAATGAGATATTTCTGGACAAATTGAAAAAAATGTATTCGCCAATTAAACAGCGTGAGATCACCTTTCAGTATGAACCTTTTACACTTTTGAAGTTCAAAAGAAATCGAAGAAGGACAATGACCAGGGACACACCTAGAGTAGAACCTTCAATTTTCTGTGTTTGGGTCTGTGGCCTTAACCTTTAGGCCATAGGTGACTCCTTAATATGATGCTCCTAGACATACCTATAACAGTCAACCCATGCGTGTGATTGGAAAGAAAAGTGAATGTTCCATCACTAGGAGGTTTTAACAGTCAAAACACTACTAAATAAATGAACACACTGTCAAGAGATACTAGGCTTTGAACTTTTAGCTTAGTGAGTGACAGTGCAAGACTTTGACCACTAGGCCAGAAGTGACTTTGTTCTGCACTGCACCCAAACATAACTATAACATTTTCCCAAACATCTTGCCAGTTTGACGCTTTGAAGTCGTTGCATGGAGAGACCATTGCAACAATATCTCTCTCTCTCTTCCTACTATGGGATGGAAGAGAGAGAGAGTAGCAGTACTGTGGGGGGAGTCTGAAGGCCTCCGCTGTCCTAGCTGGCTCCCCACATCCTGTTGGGGCCAGCATTTCTCCCCAACGGAGAGAGCTGATTTTAATAGGGGGCTTAGAAAAAACAAGCGTGAAAGCCAGCGCTTTAAAAAAAAACAAATTGGTGCAAATTTTTCAATGAATTCACAGCACTTTTTTAAAAAAACAAATCTTTTTATGGCCTGGCACTAGAGCTAAGGGGTCAAAGTGTCTCTTCCCTGGCCCCTTTTTTTCAAATTTTTTTGAGGAACCCAGCTGCAGCAGAGTCCCAAGATGGCTGCCAGTACTTCCTGGTGTGGGCAGCCAATCAGAGCTGTGCATTTCCCTGCACAAGCTTGTCATTATTCGCAGCCTGAAATATACAAAAACTTGAATTTCCTTAAATTTCTCAACATTTCTGAATGGATTTACAGCTAACAAGTCAAAGCATAATCCGTGTAACAACAGCTATCTTTCTGCCAAATTTGCTGTAATTCCATCCAGCGATTTGGGCTGTAGTCGTGTTTAAGGTTTCTATGGAATTAAACATTGGAAATTCAACTTTTTTGATCCCACCTCTTTTTCGGTCCCCACTTGATGGATCACCTACCAAACTTTCTGTGCACAACGAGAATCACCAGCACACTTTTATGGAACATTTTGTGAAGCTTAGTCAAACTGTGCCAAAGTTATAGGCAAGTCAAAAAACACTTTTTCCATGGAAACATGATCCTTACTATATATATATGTATATATATATATATATATATATATATATATTTATATATATATATATGATTTTATATATATATGTATATTTATATTTATATATTTTATAATTATATATATGTATGTATATATATATATATATATAATATATATATATATATATATATATATGATTCTTCAACAGATGGACTGATAGCCATCTGACGGCTGCACCGACCCCGTCGAGTATCTCCCAATCGTCGAAACCAATTAATTCCAATACGCTCGTATTCAGTTCATAGATTTATTTCCTTACACAGGTAACACATAGGCCCTAATTCTGAGTCTGACGGGCGGCGGAGGCCGCCCGCCAGACTTCCCCCCTCCGAAATACCGCTCCGCGGTCGAAAGACCGCGGAGGGTATTCCGAGTTTTCCCCTGGGCTGGCGGGCGGTCTTCGCAAGACCGCCCGCCAGCCCAGGGGAAAACTCCCTTCCCACGATGACGCCGGCTCGTAATAGAGCCGGCGGAGTGGGAAGGTGCGACGGGTGCAGTTGCACCCGTCGCGTATTTCAGTGTCTGCTTTGCAGACACTGAAATACTTTTAGGGGCCCTCTTACGGGGGCCCCTGCCGTGCCCATGCCATAGGCATGGGCACGGCAGGGGCCCCCAGGGGCCCGCGACTCCCCCTCCCGCCATCCGGTTCCCGGCGGGAGAACCGCCAGGAACTGGATGGCGGGAGGGGGAGTCGGAATCCTCCATGGCTGCGGAGCGCGCTCCGCAGCCATGGAGGATTCCTACGAGCGGCGGAAAGTCAGCGGGAGACCGCTGGCTTTCCGCGTCTGACCGCGGCTAAACCGCCGCGGTCAGAATGCTCGTAGGAGCACCGCCAGCCTGTTAGCGGTGCTCCCGTGGTCGGTGGCCCTGGCGGCCACCGACCGCCAGGGTCGGAATGACCCGCATAGTCCTGAATGTAATGTCTGTCAATGCGTTTCGGCAAAACGCCTTCTACTGGACAGTTTGGCTACAGAGCCAACATCATTTATAAACAAATTCAGAGTCCTTCATTTCTTTCCATAACACCCTAGTGTGATATAAAGCGGCGGCCATTTTAAAACATGCAATGATCATTATTTAAATATAACACTTGATAAAAGAAGCACCTACATTCATAAGAATACTTTTGGAGAAATCGGAATTAAGAAGTCATAAATATCAAATATTTGGTCTCATAAAGAAATTACTCAAATACAAACAGACCTACAATACCTTATTTTAAATATTTAAGTTATCGGTTTTTTTCGTTTTTTTTATATATATATAGCCAGTTGGTATCATGTATCAAAATTCTATTTGATGATATTATAATACTTGAGTATGTTTCTAATGCCTATACAATCCAAATTAATTCATCTCTGTCCTTATCTGTGTAGTAGGTGGCTCTATAGACACATGTTAGTAAATTATATTTAAACAGGGCCTCAGCCAAAAGTGCATAGTGTTAAAAATCTATTATAATAATACGTGCAAAAGAGCATATAAAGTGCATCTAAGTGTTACAAAACCCTAATTAAAAAATGTTTTATATTGATTTCTTTGTCTCATATCCTATTCCATATATATATATATATATCTATATATATTGATTCCATATTATGCATTTACCAAATTGCAAGGAAGTGTAATTAAAAAATCATCATCAGTAGCACAGTGAAAACCTACATAGTCATTCATAAGACCTTGTTTCATATAAATTTCATCAGACTACAGTATGGGGTCAAAAAAGATGTGAATTTCTAAGTCATGACCCCTTTGAAAATCCTTTCATGACATATTTTTGTGTGCTAATTATAATCTTCTCAAAAACATGATGCTGGTAAAATGATACTAAATTGGCAATACTGTTTAAAGAGTTGAAAGGCATTAAGGGTCTCTTTCTAAAATCAGAATAGATACAATTGATGTTGTGCTGTCATCTAAGATGGACATAGAGCTCTGCATCAAGATTATGCCCACAGGGGGATTCAGAGCCTAATAATAGAATCATTTTTGATTCCATTTGTCTAAGCTCTAGCGTTCTGTTTCCAGCTCTGGGATTGTTTTCAATGTGTTTGATACCATAAAAGGATAATGTACTACATTCTTCTTTGTGTACCTCCCAGAAATGTTTAGCCAAAGGATAAGTTCTATCTTGATTTTTTATGGCTCTGAAATGTTGTAGGAATCTGACTTTTAACTTATGAATAGTGCTTCCCATATAGTTTTTATGACATCCACACTCAATGACATAGATCACAAATTCAGTGTTGCATGTAATTCGATCTTTGATCTCGCACTGACGACCATCAAATATTTGGTACTTATGCGTATTTTGAGCATTTTTGCAGGCCTTGCAATGGCCACATTTCCAAAACCCCAGACTTTTTTGGCTCAGCCAGGATGTATTGGCTTTTAACGAAAAATAGCTTTTAGTCAGATAATCTCCCAGTGAGCGCGCTTTGCGAAAGGTTATGGACGGGTGTGTATCTATATGATCATTAATGATAGAATCATTCTGTAAAACATGCCAATTTTTTTGAAGTATAGTTCTTAGTGAGTGATGTTGTTGATTGTACTGAAAAAATATTCTAGGTGATGATTGCTTAGAGTTGCTGCTGGTCACTGTGTTATGAAAAAGTAACTCATCTCTACTTTTGTTCTTTACCCTGTGTAGTGCATCCCTCAAAATTTTAGGAGGGTAACCTCTACTTAAAAATCTGTCTACCATTGCCTTGGATTCCAAGTCATATTTGTTCTCATGAGAACATATTCTGTGAGCCCGCAGTAACTGACTATAAGGTATACTCCATTTTAGTGCCTGGGGATGCCCACTATTGGCATGTAGTATGGAGTTGCAGGCCATGGGCTTACGATATATAGTTGTCTCTAGATGATTGTTTTCTACTTTTAGTAGAACATCTAAGAAGGAGATAGTGTCTCTGCTGAACATGGCATCCAAATAGATGTTACATTGGTTGTTATTTAGTACACTTATGTATTCCAACAGCAATTGTTCTGTACCATCCCAAATGATAAATAAATCATCGATATATCGCACCCACAATATCACTCTATCCATATAGATGTTGTTACTTTCTGACCATGCCACCTCCTTCTCCCACCAGCCCATATATAAATTGGCATAGGTGGGAGCAAAGGATGCCCCCATAGCTGTCCCTTGTTTTTGTAAAAAGCTTTCATTATCAAAAAGGAACAGATTGTGTGTTAGGCAAAATTGTAGCATAGATAAGAGCATATTGGTGTGCTCAAGGAATTCGATGGATCGTGTTTGTAGAAAGTACCTACAGGCCTGTAACCCATATTGATGTTTGATGGATGTATATAGGGATGCTACATCCATAGTGACCAGCAAGTAGTCTTTATGCCATGGGATGTCATGTATCTTGGCCAAAAAATCATTTGTGTTACGGAGGTATGAAGGTAGTTCTGTAACAAAAGTACATAGAAACAGGTCCAAATATCGTGAAGTATTCTCAAGTAATGATTGATTCATACTGACTATTGGTCTACCTGGAGGATGTGTTTTGTTCTTATGAATTTTAGGTAGGAAATAAATACATGGAATTTTAGGATGATCAATTTTCAAATACATAAACTCATCATAGTCCATCAATTGCTTGGTATGCCATTCATTTAACATATCATGATATATCACTTTATATTGAGTTAAAGGGATGATCATCAGTTTGTCATAGAGCTCTTTGTTCATCAATTGCCGATGTGCTTCTTTGGTGTAATCAGTTGTATCCATAACGACAATATTGCCACCCTTGTCTGAGGGTTTGATGACAATAGAAGAATTGGATCTCAATGTATTTAGATCTTGCCAATCTTGTTGCGTAAAATTGGATCTCGTCTTTCTCGATGTCTTCAATGGGCCTTTGATACGAAATTTGTCGATGTCATTGATCACTAGTTCGTGAAATATGTCTATCAAATTGCCACTAGGTAGTGGAGGATTAAATCTACTCGACAATTTTAGATGGCTATTATCATGAAAATTGGTTACAAATCCCATCTGATTAAGCGTATCCGTACTGTTGTTTGTATCATCATCCGTAGAGCATCTGGCTTCATTACTGTCGCTATCTAAGTCATTGATGGCTATCAATTGTGAGCTGTCAGCAATATTGAATCCAGAGAGTCCAGACCTCTGATTAACGTTGTCTGCCATTTGATTTATATCTTTATTGGAGAAATGTTTAATGAGACGTAATTTGCGAACAAATTTATACAGTTCAATACGAGTGTTTACATAGTCCCATTGGATATTAGGGCAGAAGCTTAATCCTAAATCAAGTATACATAACTGATTATCTGTCAAGGTGGTATGAGAAATATTCACGACAGTACTCAAATGATTCAATGTATTGACTGATCTAGGATTGAGTTCTAATTTGATTGTTGATTGCTTCTTCTTCTTGCCCCGCCTCGTCTTCCGCTTCCTCGGCCACGCCTGCGATTTTGCCCAGGAGGTGGCGTGACCATTTGCATGAGGCGCATTTCCCCCTGAAAATCCAGCTTGTTTCGTGGTATCTCGTCAGCAGAGGACTCTATTTCTGAACTGTCATCTGCAGATATATGTTGTACAACACAATCAGCCCCACTCTTGGACATATCTTTGATTCTTGCAGTGTTGTATTTTCGAGCAAATGTGTAGATTCTTCCATGCTCATAATCCATCTTGTCTCTATTAAACTTGTGTGCTTTACGTGATTTAATTTCTTCTTCCTTGTATTTAATCCATTCTTCCATTTTCGCTAACTGATTAGAAATTTCTTGTTGATTAAGCATCTTTTCTAACTCTTTTGTAAGTTGTTCAATTTTAATGATTTGTTCCTCCATACGTCTCTTGGCTTGAGTGATTAGGGTTCCCATAAGTTTGGTTGAGCAGTCTGCTGTTTGCAGTCTCCATTCCTCCAGTAAATCTGAGTCCATATCTCCTAAGGTGGGTAAAATTAAGATGCGTAGACCTCTAGGTATTCTGCCACTTTCGATGTATTTAGTTAATGAGGTCATTTCCCACCATTTTTTAAGTTCAGAAATACGTGCTTTTTCTAATTGGTTTATAATACTGGAGGTAGTTTGTATCTGAGCCCCCATGGGTCCACTACTAATTTTAGAATTGTCAAACAGCTCGGCTGCAGCTTGTTCCCACAATTTTCTCCGTTCAGCCATATTGTATAGAGCAGGAAATGTTCTCAGTATCTAGTCACTTTCGAATGTTCAGATTATAGCTCCTAACTGGAGAAACGAAAAATGCAAAATAAAAGGATATGGACAAAAATCTATAAAGCAGGACGCTGTGTGAATATAGACCAATTAGCAGCTGAATACTGTGTAGCTTATAGATTATTTCTGATGGCAAATAATCAGCTTTTGTAGGACAGGAGAGCCGTATAACGAATGGCAAAGTTAATTATTTTCTGCCGTTAGTATTCCGTTTGTTTTCCGGGCCGTGTTAACAAAAAGAAAACCACTAAAACGGCTGCATCCACCTCACAAGGCTGGTCCTAAGAAACGGTAGTGGTACCCGTTTTAAAATATATGAAACATTTCTGCACTTATTTAAAGAAAGCAGAAAGAAGTCGCACTCGACATGTCCACTCCTCAAAAATAGAATTTTATTTGCAAAAAATATATATTATTCATAAAGAAGCAAACTGACTTCAAGGCAACGCGTTTCAACACCAAAGTGTCTTCATCATGGCCACTTTGAATAAGTGCAGACATTTTTCATGTATATATATATCCGAAAAGCAGTCTCAGGGCACTGCTGGTGCTGGCCTTTCTGGGTAGACCATCCCCCAGAAACTAATTGATGCAGTATAAAGAGTTACCACCACACTCCCAGGAAATGTAGAGTGTGTCCTTTATTATCCATAAGAGAAACTCATCAAAAGCCACTGACCCGTTTCGACTACCATTTTCATCAGAGTGACAAAATTTAAATTCAATGAGTGCTTCGACACCAAGGTTGAGAAGGACGAACTCTACTTGTATATATGTATATATACATTAAAACTAAAGGTTAAAGCTTAGTTATTAGTAGAAAAACGTTTTTCCCTATACAAAGCAAGTGTAAGCTACACAATCTTTAAAAATTCTACAGTTATAGATGTAACTTTCATTTATAATTTATCCATAACTTTCAAATTATATAACTAGTGCACCTTGTTACACACTTCTGGGTTTCTAGTGGTCCCTTAGATTCTATTTTGACAAATGCATGCCCATGGGTTGCTCTGTCTTGTGTGCCTATGTCGAAGCTTTCAGCACTTTCCTGGAGTGTACAGTGTCAAGGCCTCACCCAAAGGGTTTGGGAATACACTAGCTAGATGGCATCCTGTTTCTGGACAAAGGAGGGCAGACATACTCAGCCCTACATGCATTTTAGAGAGTAGCTGAAAAGCTGTGAGTCCCACTTGCCACGGAAAAGAATGAGAGCCCTTCTCAGTTTCTGACCTTTTTAGGAATAACTTGAACACAGTTAGGGTTATCTCTAGACTGCCAGAAGAAAAAGTTAAGGCACTATTGTCTGGTGTTAACCTTGTTTTGATTAAGGAAAATGCAATGCTTTGGGTCATCCAAAGCCTGCTAGGGAAACTTCACTTCATGGTAAGAGTCATTCCTGTTGGGAGGGTTTTTGTTAGAATGCTGGCTCATGCAACTTCAAAGGTGACCCAAAAACCACCTGATGAGGCCGAGTACATGCTTCAAGGAAGACCTATTGATGTGGGCCCAGATCCTTCCATTGGCATCTAGCTCAGAGTCATATGTTTTTACTGATTCGTCTGGCAGAGGAAGCTTTGGTGTAATACTGGGAAGGAATAGTGTGCACAGTAATAGCCCAGTGCTTGGCAACAGAGAAAGGTCACAGCAAACCTGTGGCTGGCCCGCCGCACCATGGCGACTGCCTCATCAAAAGATGTTAATGTGACTAAGCAAAAGTCAATGTCTAACCAATAATTGATTGATTTGCCTTTGCGGCAAGGAACATCATGAATCAGGTGGAACTTGCCATACTCCTTCTTAGAGACCACTCCTACAGGTGATTCTACAAAGTCTTGCGATGGAGGACACCAAAAGGGGCCCAGCACCCAACCCAAGCGTAGCCCTTTGTGCAACTTACATGTGCAACTTCAGGTTGCTCCATAGTGGATTTCAAGTTTTTTGCAGAGCTGCTGACCATGGAACCTCCGTAGGGGATTGTAAAGCCCCTGAAGTAGCCCTTTGCTTGTAAACACTGCTTTTTCAGGTTGGGATAGGTCTACAGCCAACGAAAGAGGACACAAAGCTTGATGGGTCTGGAGTCTTTAGCTAATAGGGATGTGGAAGGAGTGGTGTCCAAGAGTTGTTGAAATATGACAAGGTGTGGACAATGTACTGTCAAGCTGGCTGCCACCGTGTACGTTATTGGCTAAGTTGGGCAGGCTTTAATATCCTCATTTGCATACTGAGACTGTGTGAGGGGCATCACACTTTGAGCAGTGGTGGCCAAACATACACACTTTCCCTTTGAGCAAGAGCCCATGTTTAAGAGATTTCATGTGCCCGGTGCTGCCCCTTTGAAAGTAGATTTTTGCCACAGCACTCACAGTGGCTGCCAAAAGGACTGCTTGAAGGCTTACTTCCTTGGTTGAGAATGAGATTTGAAGGGTCCCTGTCTGTGTGCTATCCTGGTGTAGAGATCCTTCTGGGGGAAGAATGTATCTACATACTCTATCCACAACTGGACTTCCATCCCACCCTAGGTCGGGGCACATGGCCATCTTTTTACAGAAAGTAATCAAACAACACTCCTTGTATTCATGGCCTACTTGTGTATTGTCCTTAAATATTGGACTAAGGCCTGCCCCTGTCCTGGATATTTCTCCATTATTACAGCTGTCGAAACAGCCTGAAAACCATTTTTTATAATTATGTCTGGCAAAACCTCTCGCTTGCCCTATTTCTTCCTCCTTTGCCCCCTGTTACTTGTGTCCATGCCATCCTTGCCATGCCTCAGGTATGTGGGTTTGTCAGTTCATTTGCACTTCATATACCCTCTTTTGCAGCTAAGGGTACCTGCTAAGCTAAAGAACAGGAGCTTGATACTAATGGGGTAGTTGTTATTAGGGGTAGGGCATTGGCTTGACTCCGTATAGCAGTGTGACCTAATTTTAGACCTGTCAGCCTTAGGGTGGTCTTTCTATAAACCTTTTGTCCACTTGCCTCCAATTGTGCTGACATCGTTTTTGTTGGCCTTAGGAGTCTGTGAACTTTACCTCTGCTAATCAGTGCTAAAGTGCTAGTCCCTAGTAAAGTGCACTGCATGTGCCCAGGGCCTGTAAATTGAATGTAACTAGTGGACCTGCAGCACTGCATGTGCCAACCACTTAATTAGCACTTTACAACACGTTGCCATTGCAGTTTGTATGCAGTGTTACACTGCCATGTTGACTTGCCATGTAAAACCCCTTGCCAAGCCTTAAAGCCCCTTTTATTACATATGTCACCCCTAAGGTAGGCCCTTGGTAGCCCATAAGGCAGGGTGTTGTGTCAATGAAAGGCTGGGCATATCCTTTAACATCTTACATGTCCTGGTAGTGAAGAAACCTCAAATTCTTTGTTTTACTACTGTGAGGTCTACCCCTCTCATAGGATAACATTGGGGATTCCTTATTACATTTAATAAGCTGTAATTCTTAATTGAGAAGGGATGTATCAGTCATGTTTGGTACCTATGGAATTGTAATGCTATGCCCTTTTTAATGGCAAAGTCCAATTTATCATTACAATTTTGAAAATGCCTCTGATAGAAATGTGGCTTTTTCCTGCTTTTAGCCCTGTGTGCCTGCAGCTTGTCTCAAACACAAGTCTGTGGTGGGTGCCAACTGGGCTTTGTACATTTCCTTTAGACAGCCACACACAGAGGAAGCTTAGGTGTGATTGATGGGCCATCCACATCCTGATAGACCATCCTGGGAAGGATGGGGGGTAGCTGGGCACAGCCTCATACTTACATTTGGATAGGCTGAGTCCTTTCCCCACACAAAGATCTGCTTGACCCCCTCTAGTGAGTCTGGAGCCGGGGCAGGCCTGGATGACCTCTGTGCTCTTCAAAGGCTTCTTTGCAGTCTCTCCCACTTCAGAGGCACCACTGAGTATAAGAACTGGATCTCAGATGCTACCAAACTCAGTACACTTCTGGACATGTGGGGTCTCTGCCAAGAAAAAGGACTGTTGTGCTACAGAAGGAGTGACACTCTTCTGGATTGCTGCTCTGGAAGAACAGTTTTTTGCTATATTGACCTGCTGCCTCCTTGCCTAAGTCAGAAGGACTGGACCCACATATCTTAAACCGAGGGTGACTCTAAAGGCCAGCTGACTGGTCTCCTGTTTTCTGAAGCCTCAGGAACATAAAATACTTCCAACTCATCTACATCTATGCCTGGACTCTGCCATCTGCAAGTTTGCCCTGCCAAGTGGTGCAACCCCAGTCCTGAACCCTCGAAAGTGAGGCTAAGGTGTTTGCTGCACCTGAAACAACGCATTGCCACCACTGTGCACATCGGAACTGGTACATGGGCCACCTTGCATAGATCGGAGCCAACCCATCAACCTCTCCAGTGCGGATCGACCTCAGAGAAGAGCCACATTTCAGACCCAACACATTGCTGCTGTTGCATATAGAAAATCAACACATCTTTGCTACTGCATGGGAAGGATTGATGCATCGCGGCCACTGTGGGGATCAACAGAAACACATCACTTTAGTGTGGTTCACACATTTTTTACATTGATGCAACTAGGATTAAGGTACTTACCTCACTTGGTTCCTGGAGCCTACCCACCCTCCATTGTAGTCAGTCTGAACTTTTGACTTTGTCCCATTCTGGCGGGAACAGATAGCCCCATTTAACGCTTTTTGCTTCTAAGCGCTTTTCTACAATTTATTCTTTGACAATTCATAACTCAAATTCTACTATTTGAATGTTTTTTTCATTTTGGTCTTGTTCTATTTATTAAATCAAGTTCTATTTTTCTAACCAGGTGTGATATCTTTTTGTGTGGTGTTTTCACTGTTTTTACTGTTTGAAATGTTGCACAAATAATTTCCACATTGCCTCTTAAGTTAAGCCTGACTGCTCTGTGCCAAACTACTGGGGGAGAGCACATTTTAATTTAGGGTGTGTTTGTGACTTACCCTGACTAGGTTTGTGGTTCCTGTTTGGACAGGGTGCATACCTATGTCAACCAGAAACCCAATTTCTAATGCCTAGGGTGTAAAAAACTATGGTGATGGAGCTGGGATCTGGGAGTGGGTGCCTCTACCCACATCTGTGACCCTAACATGTCTTTTAAGGCAACAGTGATGCAGAGGAGCTGGGAGCTAGCTGGATGCTCAAGGGAAAGGGTTGGGTGTTTAGGGTGGATTAGCCTGGCTGAATGTGTCTGGCAGAGTGCTGGTAAAAGTTAGAGAAGTGGGTGAGGTGTTAGGAGTTGGCTTTTCTGCAATGTTGCTTGTTGGCCTGTAAGGTCAAACCTGCTGGCTGCTGGTAGGAAAAAGGTGTTTGGGCCAGGTGCTGCTGGATTCCTGTGTAGTCTACTTGTGCAATTCCATACCTATTCCACTAGGGTTTTGGCCTTGCTCACCTGAACTGCGCTTACAGGCTGCTGGTATTTATTTGTAGCCTCTACTACAGAACTCAGCCATGATGCCCAACATCATTTCCATATGCTTACCAATCTTGCTAAGATTCTCCTGGCCCACTGGCTCTGTAGGTGGGGTAGGTAGATTATCTATTCACAGGGAGGATGCTAGTGGAGCAGATTTAGGCACCCATTGAGTGGTTCGAGTTGAAACCCCGGTCAACACCTTGCAAACTTCTTTGGCACTGCATCCATTGTTAGGCCGAAGTCTTTCCATGTTTTTATTTTAGTTACTCTTGCTCTGACCAAAAGGATTGAAGGTTCCTTGGTTCATCATTATTGTCTGCTACCACCATCGCACATTCCTGGGTGTTAATGCCCAAAGCTCAGTCCAGCCCCCTTGATTGAGGCATCATGAAGGCCACCCAAGCTGCCTCATGAGATGTGCTGGGTTGTGATTCCTCCACCAAATTTGTCTGGTAAAACAGGAGGAGTGTACCCAGACCAGCCATGCTCCTAGGTAAAGACAGACCCCAACAACCACAGTAGTGGAAAGAAAAGATGAGTAAGATGTCAAATGGAGCTCCAACCAGGTTCCCCTAGACGACACAAATGCCACCTGAAAAGAAGCTACCCCAAAAGGTGCCATTCCTCCCTCCCAAAGCTATATCACTGGCGACCTGTGCTCATGCTCAGAATCAACTCCTTCCCTCCTAGGTAGGATGACTTTTACCCCAGGTAACTTACGCTCAGTCCAATGTGCTGGGGCCCACGGTGAGTGTATGTTGTTACGAAGCTGTGCTGGCCTTAGGAGGCCTTAGAGGACAGAAGCCAACTAGGGGACACAACTCCTCCCAGTAGTTGCTGTTATTCCTGAGAATGTGTGAGAGACTTCAATGTCTTGACCCTAGGTTACCAATTGTGAGGCTGTATCTTTGAATGTCCCAGGCA
This sequence comes from Pleurodeles waltl, assembly GCF_031143425.1. Taxonomy (NCBI): domain Eukaryota; kingdom Metazoa; phylum Chordata; class Amphibia; order Caudata; family Salamandridae; genus Pleurodeles; species Pleurodeles waltl. The sequence goes on from NC_090451.1 coordinate 373,616,319, forward strand.
TAACTCCGGTCAGAAACTCCTGACCTCTCCTGGCAGTTTGTTTCTCAAATGCAAAAGTGTCACTGGAAAAGTAGCTAGTTATGTCAATGGGCCCAAAACAAGCTCCAATGCGGACACACTCATGTTGTCACTTAAAATCAAAGCGCCTGAAACCTTTGTTGTGATCACTCATTTGTGCACGAAAATAAAGCTAAGAGAGAGTTTCTTGGAAAGATAGGAAATTGAATTGTGAAGAAAACTTCCATGTAAAATACTGACCAGCTGTGCCCCCCCTAAAATTGGGTGTGAAAACCTTAGGAGACCTGCTATGTACACAGTGCAATTTGCCTATGATCCTTAGAAGTATTGTCCACCCTAGAAGATCCATGATGTCATAATAAATAGCATGGCAAATACTATCATTGACTCTTAAAAGTTCTGTGTTATGAATTTGTAGGAATCAGTATTCCTAGGGGCATGATATGCTTTTGGTCAATGAAAAACCTGAAGGATTATGTTACCACTAGCAAGCCAGGAGTGCTCTGTTATGCCTTCCCACCCCGACGACTCCAGGAAAGGACATAACCCCATATGAAAATTCCCTCAAACCAGAAAAGGTTTAGAAAAATACTTACTATATACAATAAAGTATGAAAATAGTTATTGTCAGTAGTAATAGTATTAATCATTTTTCAGATTTTTTTAAAAACAAAAGGACATTGATAAGACAAATTACATAATATACAATTTTCCCAAAGAGTCAAATATTAAAAAAGTAGATTTTTAAAAAAATACAAAATGTCTGATACAACAAGACTACCCAAATTTGGGAATCCATTTTAATATCCCTATTTTCAGTGATCACATTATAATTCGCCTGAACAAAAAAACAAAAAATTCCCACAATTTATGCACAATAAATATCAACAATTACATGGGGAGCTCCGATAGAGATGGATGTTTTTCCCCTATTGCAATTAGTTTATTTATCTTAGCATTTCCTCTAAACATGTCAACGTCAATAACGACTGAAGTATACCTTCAGTGCGCCGACATATACTTGCCTCAAACCTGCCATGCATATAAAAAGTATCTGGATATTGCAAAAACTAACCCTATTGTAGTGTCACTTCTTAAAAATCACATGGTAGGCCTCAATTGTCTTAGTGCCAAAGTATGGCAGTTGTAGCCAACAATTCCGATATGCAGTATATTTTGGGCAAAAAAAGAAAAAGTGCTCTTCTGTTTCTCGCCTGTCTTGACAGAATGGACTTAAGGGGGATACATTTAGACTGTTCCATCTACAACAGAAGATATTAGGAGGTAGAATGGCATATCTAAACTGCAAGACTTTGCTTTAGGTGGTTCAATCTGGATCATAAAATCTTCACAGTACAAATTGTCTTTCAAACCCAAGAGCCTGTGTGTCAGGTCTCTCATACTACCCTGATGCAACCATAGACTGAATATGAGACCAATATCCATTCTTGAGGGACACCAAGGAATTGCTATTAATACTTTGAGGATTTGTCCACAGTTCACTCATGTTAAGAGTAGTTAACCATGTTTTAACGTGTCCAACCCGGGTATGTTACCCTTAAGCTTGAGTGCCAATACTGTGTCACCCTCATGGGTAGTGGAGATCTATTGTACTAGACTCTCATCCAGTACTCTAGGGGTCTAAAAGTTGCTGCATGAATTATATTTTGCAAACCAAGATCCAGACGCATCGGGGTTAAGGGCGCATTCTGGGGTAAACCCAGGATTGATCACATAAAGACATTCTCAGTTTTTTTCTGTGCTCCTAGGTTTTGTGCACCACAAAAATCTGTGTAATAAGGTGCAGCACTAACACCTTTCACCCCGTATGTTTCAATAATGGGGGCAACTGGCCAAATCATGCTTGATTTAAATTTTCTTAAGAAGGCACAGCTAGTATGCTGAAGGGAAGCTGGTTTTTGTTAATATGTAGGGTCCATACTAGTGTTTTAGAAAGCTTTAACCCTACATAGTCAAACTCTTTAACTTGTTCTAGATATATATCACCTAGCTTCACCTTAACATTAAAAGATTTGTGTGGGCTAAATGCCATAAACTTTGTCTTGTTGATATTAATTTCTAACCCTAGTCTTTGCATGCAATTGAGAATCTATTTAATACACTTTGAAGCAGGTAATGTATCGTCTCTGAACAGCTATTGTTAGAATCAACTAACTTGCAATTCTGAGGGTACCATGCCACTTTGGATAGAGAAAGGGCACCGGAATATAACAATTTAAATTAATTGCCCCGGTCATGCCAAGACAACAGCAATGCCCATGTAGGAATGTGCCTGCACTAGTAAAACTTTAACATTATGAGCAAGCAGGAAGAAAATGTAAAACAGTTTCTGATGAACATACCACACCAAAATTGTAGACAAAAGGTCCACTAAAACCCTTGAAGGTCCACTAAAACCTTTGAAGATAGATAAAGCTAGAAAAGGGCACTCAGAGTCTATTATAATAATATTAAAGAAGCTAGGAAATCTCATATTGTTGACAGGATCAAGAATGTGCATAATTTATCTAAAGAACTGTATAAGATCGTTAAGGACTTCACTAATCCTTCTGCCTGTGCTTTGCCTGCCTTAGCCTTTCAGGCCCTTTCAAATGACCTTGCTAATTATTTTGAGAAAAAATAGCCAGAATTTATGATACCTTCCTGAAAGAGACCTTGCAGGAAACCAGACCACAGTCTCCTTTCTTCTAGAGAGTTCAACCGGGTTACTTTGGGCAAGTAAATACTGTGAGTAATAGGACTAAGGGCCTGAATTAGATCTTGATGGTGTTACTGCCAAGCCGCTTCAGAAGCATACCCAGAAAGCCCATCAAGCCAATTGTGTTCACCCTGCCGTATTTAGATGTTACAGCTCTGCAAGGGGTGGACTGGAGACGGGTTGCTGATGAAGGGAGACAGCAGTGGCAGGGGCTATCGAATAGAGGTCAGTCACACACACTGTCCCTTATCCATATATGTACCCCTGCACTACACACTACATAACACTACACCACATTCACACAATAATTCATAGCCATTCAAACACAACACAATCCGTTCACGATGAAAACACACATTGACCTATATCCATGACACAACATACACTTACCATTGACACTGCACCCAGACATGACACAACCACAGCAACCAATATAACTACACACTCAGCTACACAAACACACTTGCACACAAGCACAACCACACATATCACAACAACATCCACCACACAACTACGACACTCATCTGAATGTGTCACATGTCAACACAATATAACAGTAACTCCGGTCTCACATGCAAGTGACACAAATAGAGATGTAACCATACCATCCACTCCAACTCCCTCCTTCTCAAAATGCCAATCCACACACACATACACACACAGACTGACTCACATACACAACCGATAGCACAAACATACACATATAGGTCATTTTGCAATGCACAAACATGGACACCATTGTCCAGTGTGAGTGTACCATCATTGTGGTGTCAGCATTCATTTTGCATAAAAGATAACACCACAGTGACAGTTGTGTATGTGTGTGATATGTATATTGTGCCAGTATGTCCGTATCCACGTGTGACACAATTTCCTCCTGACATATGCATGACACAGTGATTAAAAACATTCTGTGACAAGTAAATGCCTGCAGTGGTCCTGACCTCTTGTGCCATGCCCAACCAAATTACCCTGGCAATACTGCATCCCTACCTTTGAGTCCAGTGACGACAGGGTTGTGTTTTCTTCATGGGTCAGAGGCAGCAGAGACTGCAGGTCTTGTCCAGTTGTGTCCAGTGGAAATCAGAAGTGGGATGGGGAAAAAAGGTGAGTTTTCATCCCTTTTCCACCCTGAACTGCCAACTCAGAAGTGAAGGTTGGGCCGGCACTTTTTTTGGCAGTAAAGCACATCCAAATCTGCACAACAGAAAGGGTGTTTGGGGTCCTACCATCAGCCAATTTTCCCACTCCCGCTATTGACGTGCATGGTGTTTCTTGGCAGAGACGGTGGATTGAATGCAGGCTTTAGGCTATTTGGTCACTAGCATCTAAATGAGTCACGCAGAACCGTCATGGTTGTGGATGGGTTTTCAGTTGAAAAGCCAATGGCAGGACCATTACAACCAAAATCTAAATCAGGTCCTAAATTTGGATGCCATAGGATCTTGCACCACCTTATATCATGACTAATCTTGCCCCAATGCTTCTCTATTCTATCACTGACCTATTCAATCTTTCCTTTAGTTCGGCAATATTTCCACCAAAGTGGAATTCAGCATGGGTTAATTCCATTCTGAAAAACCCTACGGCAGACCCCAAAGTAATGACAAAGTGCAGACCCACAATATTGCTTCCTTTTCTTGGTAAAGTCAAGGAAACGTTGGTGAATACTCAACTTACAGCTTTTCTGGAAAACCACTCTTTGTTTGACTTCTCCCAGTCAGTCTTTTGAGCCTCATTCAGAACAGAAATTACTTTGATGGAAGTCCTAGGAAATATCAGACTTGCTTTGAATGATGGGCACTCAGCTATGCTAGTGTTATTAGATCTGTCTGCAGCATGTGACATCATCTCACACTCATTCTTAATCCGTAGATGAGTGGAGATAGGTGTCGGTGGGAAAGCCTTGGGTTGGTTGCAGCACTTTCTGAGTGAGCACACCTACATGGTGAAGCTGGAGACCTTCTGCTTTCAAACCATTGCCTTGGACAGGGGAGTACCACAGGGCTCCTCTTTGAGCCTATGTAGCCCCACTGCCACAAGTGATAAAATCCTATGGTTGTGAGGCTATCTCATATGTAGATGATACTCAACTGGTTAGCACCATGTGGCCCCATCCAGAATCTTCTAAAGAAAGATTTCATGAGTGTATGTGTAAGATTACCACCTGGATGTGGCTCAACTAAACACGGACAAAACAGAGATTGATCTCTTCGGGAAGGCTCATTCTGTCTGGTCTGAGGGCTGGTGGCCTCAGGACTTGGGGCCCAACCACACCCCGAAAACTGCAGTGAGAAAACTGGATATCATGGTAGATGAAAACCTTTCCATAAGGGAACACGTGAATGCCATTGCAGGTTCTCACTTCACAACTATGCGCCTCTTCGTGTGACTACCTCTCTAATCTAGGAAATCCCTTATCTAGGCCCTTGTTGTCAGCTGTCTGAATTATGGCAATGGCTTAATGGTAGCCATGAATTAAGGCCTCTTTTCCAAACTTCAGATGGTGGAAAATACACCAGCACACTTGATCTGTATTTTGCCAGCTCAACCTCCCTCAGAACCTACTTTTAGAACTCTTCATCGGCTGCCTATAAAAAAGCTGACTCTGTTTTAACTCCTCTGTCTGGTACATAAATTCCTTAGTGAAAGTGGGCCCCTCTGCCTGCCGGGCAAACTGCAGCTGTATGCCCCTAGTCTTAAATCCTGTGGGTAAACTCCTGCTCCTTCCTCAGTCTATTCATACCACAAGATATGGGGGCTGCACATTTTCATATCTGGCCCAACAGCACTGAAATCAGCTGCCTCTACATTTACAATTATGCACAGACTTCAAACAGTTAAAAAAACTCCTTAAAACATGGCTTTACAATGTCTGGTAACCACAATTTAATTTTCTCATTGTTCCTGTGTCAGGTCCAGTTGAGCTGTAAAAGCACTGACAGACCCTCCTGGAGGGTGATTCACTGCGCTCTATAAGCAACCATATCATAACAGCAATAAAATGAGGAAAGGCAGGCAGCGTTTTATTGCAGGAGCTACCTAAAACTGGGCAGCGAGACATAGGCTTTGGACAGATGTAGTGATTTACAAGCCATTGCACACATATCATACTCAGTTTCAGGCATTCTGCACTCCCTAAACTTGCTGTAACTAGTGAGTAAAAGGCAGAACATTTGGCTAAAATACCTACACGGCTAAACAGGCAACACCCCTAACTGAAAACCACTCTGGATTATCATGCTAACCCACTTATTTCACTTCATTGCACCCCAAACTCAAAGCCACCACAACACAGCATTTCGAGTGAAACAATCAGTGTCAAGGTGCAGCGCAAAGTAAACTTCAACCAGTTGGAATGAGTTCTTTAACACTGATACCGAAGAAGAAAGAAATTTGGCCAGCATCATAAGCAGCATTTGAGGTACCAACTTAAATTACAACATGCAAAGTGGGGCAAACCTTGGTCCCTAGGACTGAATTCTTTAAAGAAATAAAAGACAGAGGAATCTGGATTGATTTGCCCAGTATCACATAATGGTTGTGTGTGCCAAAGGTGGGATTTGAAACAAAATCTAAAGCACACCCTATTGGAAGGTAAACATTGACCCAGAGTAATTAATTCATCAAAGAAATGGAAACATGAAAGCTCAATTCAGTTGCTCAAAGTAACAGGATTTTGCTCAGTGGCTGAGACTCAAAACTGATGCCCCAGTTAAAATGTGAACTAGAAAACTGGTTGCATGATGGAAATAGGGGAATTTTGAGAGATGTGGCAAACATACAATGGCTCCTAAGGGGATAAAATCTGTGACCTTTGCATTATTGGCCCCGTGATCTAACCAACGGACCTATCAGGACCGCATACAGCATCTAGAGTTAATCATGATCCACGCCCACATGGAGCACAATGTAAGCATCAACCCGTAGAATGATTATAAACCCATCTGAATGGGGTGGTGTAGGATGACATGAATGAAACAGGGTGGACTTTGCCTGATGTTTCAAAATGCACTGACCCACAACAAATTTTCAGCTGAAAACGTATGGAAGTTGTTGTAAGAAAATGGAAAAAGATGCTTGAGGGGGGTCGAAGCCCCAGTCAGGCAGCAAGCACAGTCCTTGTTATGGTGAACTACAGAGGTCACTAAATCAACCTGTGCTTTACCTTTTGAAAGCTTGGCTCAAAGCAGTGATCCTCAACTTAGAGGCAACATGTAAAGTTTTTATGCAGCACACAAACAGTAATAAAGCAAAAACAAAAAATAGGAAACATCCCAAACTACTTGAGAAAAATAGAGTACATTTTAATAAAAATTATTCCAGTTCCAAAATTATTCCTTCCAACTATTACAAAATGACACTATCCAATCACTAGAACCAGAGATATTCAAGTTTCAAGTTTTTAATGAAAATAGCGGATAAAAGCACAAAGTGCTTCTCACAGTCATCTGGTCGTGCTAGACCTGGGGAAGTCACAAGTTCAGGCCAACCACAATGGTGAGTGGGTTGAATGTAGGAACCATGTTAGTCCTGCTGAAGTGTTACCTTCTCAGTCTAGTACACAGAGTTCCAGTCACGCTAGAGGAGGCTGCAAGGAGCAGGCTGAGCATTGTGGATAGTTGTTGCTGTGGTGCAAAGAGCAGGTCAGTTGGGTAGTCGATTGTCACGAAAGTAGCATGAAAAGTAAGTCAAGGTTGGCAAACGGTCTTTGCTGTGGCTTCGCATTGGCAGTCACTGGTGGCTGTCAGCGCTGTAACTCAAACTGCAGGTCTTGTGTTGCTGGTTGCCAATGACTAGATTTGTGGTTATGAAGAGGAGATTTTACTGGAGATTCACAATAGCGGTTGTTGCAGGCCGTGAAGTTTCAGTGTATGAACGGCCCCATTTGCGGTCACGAAGAGCCCACACCTCAGAATGTTCACCATTTCTTCAGGAGGAGTGCACTCTGATGCCAGACAAGAGTTCAGGACCTGGGGAGCACCTCTTAGGGATCAGGGACTCACTCTAGCAGAGACCAACAGGACTCTGGCAACTCCAGTCACAGGTCTAGGCAGATCCAGTTGGATCAGGTCTGCTGGGCAGTGGCAGGTAGAGCTCTGAAGCTTGTTGTGTCCCTGTAGCTCACACAGGAGATCGGCTAACTGACCCTTGTGGTCACTCTGGTTGGCCTGTGATGAAGGCAAGCATGTCCATTCTGCCTTGTCAGGACAGCAAGGCAGTTCTCCAGCCAGTAGGGCAGTCCTCTGGCAGCAGGGCGGTTCTTCCTCTGTAACTTCCACATGTCCAGGAGTGTTCTGATGAGTGGCTCTAGAGGTCAATGTTCATACCTGGTGTCAGCCTTTTTGTAGGGGGAACTCCTTTTCTTACACCCCATATCTGGTTCTGGAAAGCTCTTTCCTTGTCAAAGCCACAAAATGTCTGGGGTGACAAAAGACAGGGCTGGCCTGGTGGAAGGTTCCTTTGTGTGTGCAGGAGGCAAAGCCATTTGAAGTGTAAGTGGAGCTGGGACAGTCCCTCCACAGTCATTCTGCCAGGATGGCCCATCTTATGCAGAACTAAGCCCCCTTTGTGTGACTGTCTGGAAGCAATACACAAACCCCAATAGCAAACTCATTCATAGTCATGTGACCGAGGACACTGCAGAAGGCACTAATGGTTAGGAGAAGAAAACACCAGCTCTGCAAAAGTAGAATTTTCAGAATTGTGGCTTAAAATCTGACCTCACCATCAAAGAAGGTTTTAAATTGCAATTCATTTGAGTATAAACAGCACATTTCTATCTGCTCGAAGGTAAGCACTTAATAAATGTAATCAGCTAAACCAGTGTTAGTCAGTGAGAGAGATAGGTAGGCTGAGGCATAATTGTAAATACTATGGACTAGTCTGAGTAATATCAGTAATTCTGAATTACTCTTTGAGGTGAAATTACTGACAATAATGCAATTAGTCCTACTTGTGTAATTAAGTACAATTTAGGGGAAAAGAATCGTACCACAACAGCAACAAGAGTGCCCACTTGGGCTCACTATTTGTGTTCTGCTGGATTTAGCGCTATTTCTCAGCACCAAATGCATCTTTGCTTCCATTTTGCACACAAAGTTGCATTTTGCGCTAAGAAAATAGCAATAAATGCCAGGACTAGGTTAGAGGAAATTCCCATGTTAAGCTTTATTTGTTAGTGCAAAATGCATTCTCAAGCACATTTTAGACACAAGAGGAGCCTTTCACACTAATAAAGTAGTGCTAAATGGCGGAAGTATGTAAAGGTGGAGGGGAAAATCTTACCCCAAGAGCACACTTGAGTGCGAACAGCTGCCATGACGAGTCAATCTTTAAGTACAAATGTCCTACTTTTTCAATAGAATGAACCCTGCCCTATGAGCCTTTAGGGCCTACTTTAGGCGTGACTTATAGGTATTAAAAACGAAGGTTTATTCCTGGCAAATAGTTTATTTTATCTAACAGTCATCGTAGTGCACTCAAATTACATAGTGTTAATAAAATGCTTATGCTCATTAGAACATTATAAGCAACTTAGCATGCTGTGCTTAAACAAACCCAGCCTGACCTTGTGAAACAAATTAGAATGGGCTAGAACGATAAGATGTACTAGGCTCAGCATGCACAGCTGATGCCAGAACAGGCTTCAGAGTAAACAGAAGCAATCAGAACTGAATCAGATAATCAACAACTTATAAACATGGAACGCAATAGGAGTTTGAGGCAGGAGTTATAGTAGTCCAAGATAATTTAATTGCTCATAGATCAGTCGTGTTGTACAAGTGTTACATCACACTTAAAACAACATGAGCTTGATATTCAAATCTTTGAAGAATTTTTCATGATTGCAGAACAAATCTCAATGCATTTCAGGCGAACACACCCTTCACCAGAGGCAACTGTAAATCACAAATTGAAAAAATCAAAATAAATACATGAGAAGCATCGCAGATTCAAACTATTGTTGTATTACATGTTTATAGGTTGTAGTTTATCAGATTATTTTCTGATTGCTCTTGTTTTGTTGTTCGGCTGTGCATGCTGAGTTTAGTACATCTTATTGTTCTAGTCCATTCTAAGTTGTTTCACAAGCTCAGCCATGGATTGCTTCAGCACTGCACGCTAGGTTTGTTTACAATGTTCTCATAAGTATAAATGTTTTAACACCATGTAGTTTGAGTGTACCACAACTATTAGTACTTTTCCCTGCCTACCAGGTTCTTCTGCACCACTACATTTTGAATGTCTTTTGAAGATATATCTCACATTCCTGAGAATGAGGCAGATACCAGAGTATATACTTCAGGAGAGGCATCCATCATTTATGCACTCATACCAGAGGTTAGTACCTTTGGCGCCTAACCAGGTTCAATATCGCACCAAATCAGACAACTTGAATATCTTATGAGGAAAGAGGTTCATCAGCGCTTGCACGCATCCACCTTGATCCAATATCACAAAGTCAAATGGATATCTCTGGGTTTATGGTTGGCGATTAAAGCCATGTTATTTCAGTTGAACATGAAGTTCATGACTGAATGGTATGCCATAATAAATAAATGTTCATTAGATTCGATCTTGTTAATCGTTGAAGAACTGTCTCAAGTACTGAAGGAGCTGGAAGCAGAGATTTATGACTTAAACAGAACCTTAGTGAAACATATGGATACAGATACTTGGCAAATCTCCGTAAAGAGATTAATTTCAAACTGGATGCTTATGCTAAAGAGATC